>NC_051851.1:70209558-70834558 GCF_905115235.1 Hermetia illucens
TAACCCGATGCGATAAGTACAATACAAGATGTTTAAGTGTCCCCATCTATTGACAAAATACGACATTTCTTTTCCCCCAACCCAATATTTTAATATCTCAGGGAAAAAATCTAAGTGACTGAAGGGAAAATGTGTTTTGTCATATTCGCACCTGAAAATCGTGAAATTGATATCTGTAACTTATGCTAACCAACTGCTTTGTATTTCTCCATGTGTTGACGTGTGCTTCCCACGCTTCTAATTAAAATTGAATCAAACAATCGCTGAATGCATTGTCTTCAAACAGCGCCCTGATTTGAGGTCCACCGAAAATGCGAGTTTCAACCTTGGTGCTTCAGATATAACATTGCTGGTCCATCCGCTGGCAACTTTTTAGCGAAATTCTTCCAAAAGTAGAAATTAATGTACAAAGGCGGAAGAATAATTTTGTCCAGTGCAAGAAGAGGATCATTCATGAAGCGTGTTCTTGTCCCGTAGCGGTCAATTACGTCGATTGTGGTGTTGCTCACGATTGCCTCTATTCCATAAACATAGTAAGCGTGGATACTTTGTATTGTCGCCTTGTAGCCCTAATAGTATGAATACTATTTTGAAATCTTGGTAAATTTTCCAGTGTTGGTCGTAATTGATGTACTTCAGCATGATTTCCATCGATTACTTACTTTCCTTCACACTCCATACGTATCTAACTGGAATTGAAAGCCTCATGTTCCATTTGTGGAGTAAGACAGCCATCAAGCTATATTGTTGCCTTCATCAATGAAAAGGCGGGCCACTGAAGTATATTCTTGTCGGAGTGCAGCAAAAAAGAAATTGGGTATCGCAACAAAGCGGCGGACTTTTGTCTCAGAGGACAAATACCCATATTGCTACAGTCAAGGACTTCTACTTTGCATTTCGACAAATGTAGATTGCGGACCAAATCATTCAATTCAACAAGTGTGATTTCCTCACTTCGGATTCTCCTCTCATTCAAGAAGAAGGACTACTAATTTTGGTTTTCGTTGAGAATCGGAATGTGGCACTGGCTTTGTCACTGACTTCACATCTGGATACACTGTTGAACCGTGACGTAAGGTTGCGCGGACTTGAATGTTAAGGCCAATTTAAGCCAGGGAGTTCCATCGGCGTGGGTGACATGATCGCACCGATGGTCACACGCGCTAAAAATGTGGTCAAACGGTCATCAATTGATTGTTGTAAACTATGAGTGTAGAGTTATAAAACTACGAGGAAAATTTTCGAATTTTATCCATGATGAAGGCATAGAAACTTTCGTCGGAACGATACTAAACCCCCATCAAATATAAAGAAATATACGACTCCACTACACGCGGACGAATTGATCCTCATCTGATAGCCTCTTTATTTGCCTTAGTCGTCTAACGCCCTGGCCTAGTTTATTTAGTTACAATAATAAAATAAACGGGGACTATGTAATAACATATTGCATATATAATTGTTTCGTTTGGACTCCACCTTGTCGAGGTGTGCTAGCCTATTGTAGTTGACTACTATAGTGAGAGTGTCCAACACATGGAATCTACAGTTAATGACTCCCCAAGTGGTATGAAGTCACAGACTTCCCCCTGGGAGAAGTCTGTGGAAGGTATACTCTCCACTTCAACAGAACAGAATAGAAAAATGTCGCAACTCTCGTTATGAGTGAAACATCCGCCGCATTACTGCAGGCAGGAGGAAACTTCAGTCATCAAAGATGGGGACTACAAGCTTAATCTTACTTATCACAAGAGACTCTACTTTTTGGTGATGTGGATGCAAATGATCTAAAGCCGGTATGTAAAAGTGGAGCTATGTGAGCCGGACACCTCAAACCAAAGAAGGCTCCCAACCGACGGTAGAGGAAAGCACTGTGAGAAATTGTGAAACTCCTGTTGGGAATGACGACATGAACGTGGCTACAGCACCAGGTCTAACAATGTGCAGAGAAATCGTTCACAAGAAAATGTAATCTTCGGCGGAAAGTGGGTTCAAACTGATTACCTTGGTGAGACCCACACAAGGCGCATCAGACCTTTTAGTCAACAGTAATGCGCGCAACAAACGTAGGACCAACACCTCTGTGGTGGGGAACGTTTTTGTTGTGCTCTGCACTAGGGCCTATTTCCACGCCTTCCGCGAGGGTGATCGAATCAGCGAGAAAGATCTCAGCGATCTCTCTCATATGAATACTAAGACGAAAATGGGAAAGAAAAATAGTATGCGCATCTTATGATCGCTGTCGTGGAAGTTTCCCTCCAAGGATAGCAAAATATATAAATAAAGGAACAATTTACCATCCTCCAGGAATGCCTGTGGAAAAAATATTGGAGCCTGGACCAGCCAAGTTCTTCATTTGAAGTGTACCGATGGGACTGCATTAAAGTGGCTCCAGCAAACAATCCCAACGGTCGGGTCAAGATCGCCATACTGAAAACCGAACTACGCAGGACAGGACATGTTGTATTGTGGATACCTGATCCTCAAAAGAAGGCAGGGAACATCATTCCCATGCTAGGTGAACTATACCAGAGCATTGATCTCGGACACTGGAGGGTAAAGTTCACGAATGCCATGAAGGAGAAATCCATAAACGTAGAAGGTTTCGCCTTGGTGTTCGAACTGAGAGTCAGAATGTGTTCAGGGATGGACACCATATGATGCTCCATGTTTTTCCCAGAAAAATTGAAATTGAATCGTATAAAAAAACTGAAGAGCGCCATTTTTATTTGGCCAGTTAGAAACAAAGATGTCATTCGACTCATACAAAATAGAGCAAATTGCAGCATCTCCAATGCGCTCCCAGCAATATATCTGCGCTCGGACGATCGTCCGTACAGCTGCAGAACCGACAATATAGGGCTCGCATTGCCCAGGGTAGGACAGATCCTACCTATTAGTATATACCTACACCTTTAACGGAAGAAAGGGAAGCTTGAGAAGAGGACGGAACTGGCTCGATTTCAATTTATAGAACCAAAGAAGCCGCTTAATCGAAAACGGAAGAATGCTTTGCGTGAAGAGACGAGACCCTTTGTTAATGAGCGCTTCGGCACCACTAACGTGATTGTTTTCAGTGAAATCGAATCTTTGACTAAAACTACGCTTATATCGCAACACATAAAAGCTCGTGAAATCAACCTCCAGCAGGTAAAATTACCATCTTTCTATTGGCAACAAGGCTGACAAAGCTGCAGGACTATTTTTATATTTATTTCTAGTGGAAGAGCCATGAGTTCGATTTAACAAAAAATGATACTGGATCAGTTAAGGGGGTTAGTCTTTTTTTACGATAAAAGCTCCACAAGATCAAGAGCCTGAATCCTGATGTCAAAATTGTTAGAGGCAACCATGCTGAAGCAATTCTTTTTCCAGCACCTAGCTGCGGTCTTCGTACAAGATTAATGATAAGGTTCTTTGTATGCTTTGGCGATGGAAAAACCGAGGCATCTGGTAGAGTATGAAGAATCAAGTGGTCTTGAACTCTAAATATGGTTTGATGTGAACGCTCAACATATTTGTTTGTTAAGTAACAAATGCAATCCTTGAGGAGAAAAGCTATTCGATTCCACCACTTCAGTTGGTCTCATGACTGCGAACGTAGGGTAAAATGATCTTTTAGACTGTAGTGTATGTGATTCTAAGTGCGGTATCTTGGATGATTGTCGTGCGATTAAGAGCTGCACTGAGAGCGTTGAACAGTCCTTTGATAATTTCAAAAGTCGTTCAGAAATGTAGAAACCGTTTGAAATCTTATTTCTAGATTCAATGCGATGGAAATACTCAGGATATTTTGCCATTGTGGTGGTAGACGGAAATCTTAGCAAAAGAGGGTTCACTTTCCCTCATGCTGGGACCGGGACTGTACATCTCGGATTGTTTTTCCCATGATGTCAATATCATCATCATAGGCCAGTAGTTGGGTGGACTTAAAAAGTATGGTGCCTCTCACATCACGAATCACTTTCTCCAGGGCCAGGTTGAAAAGAACGCATGATAGGGCAGTTGATGAAACGCTTGGTGTAATTGGTCGCCTCCATATTCAACCAATTTGGCTGTAAATCCATCGGCTCCTGACGATTTAATTTTTAAGCCGGTGGATTACACGGACTGTTTCTTCTATGCTTGGTAGTAGCAGCATTTGTCTGTCGTCTTCAATTGACGTACTTCCAACTCACAGATATTTTGGTTGTTGGGCAGTTTATCAAAATATTCAACCCATCGCTCCAAAATGCCCATTCTGTCGGAAATCCTTTGTATCGGCAGGATGAGCATAGTGGCGTGTAAGGCTTCATCCTGCTGACTTGTTGGTACAACTTCCGCGCTTGGTGCGATTGTTCCCTGTACTTTTCGAGTTCACTGACTTGTTGGTTCTCTCTGGCTTGCTTTTTCCGTTTGTGAAGTCGCTTCTCCGCTCTGCGCGAGCCCTCATTCTTTGAGAATACAACTTTACTCGGTATGCAGCATTCTTCTGTTTCGTTGCTGGCTTACATTCTTCATCGAACCAGCCGTTCCGACTTTTCCTGCGGCTGGGGCTAAGTATGTTTGTGGCCGTAGCAATGATAACCTTCTTCAGGTGGTTGTGAAGATCATTTGTTGATGCTTCATCTCTAGGACATTTATTAGCTGCTGTTATTGCGGCATCCTGTCCCCCCTCATAGGTGCTACGGAGGGCTGTGATGTGAATGGCTTCAGTATTCTCTCTCACCTGATTATCAGACGGGATCCTAGGCGGTGTTGTAATTCGAACTCGGAGCACTATGCCAACGGGATAGTAATCCGAGTCTATATTGGCCCCTCTATATGTTCTTACATTCATCAAGACTGAGAGGTGGCAGCGTTCGGTCAGCACGTGGTCAATTTGGTTGAAAGTGGTCCCGTCTGGAGAGGCTCACGTATGTTTGACGATCGTTTTCCGCACAAAACAGGTACTTCCAACAACCATTTCGTGCGATGCGACTAACTGAATAATCCGCGGGCCGTTATCATTGGTATTCCTATGTAAACTATGGGCGCCGACGTACCGCCTGAATACGGGCTCCGCCCCTTCTTGACTGTTGAAATCTCCAAGTATCATATGATTTTGATATCATACTTGGGCCTCGTAGAAGGTATCCTTCTCCGAAACTGCAGCCTCCTCTGTAGGGGCGTGAACGTTTATGAGGCTTATATTTCTAAATTTTCCTCGCAAGCGCAGAGTGCATAGCCTTTTGCTTATATTTCCAAAGCCGATCTAAGAAACCTACTCCGAACACATGGTGTAGTGGCTCTTCTCCAAGAAAGCAGTCTCTGTCCAGCGCATCTCTTACTACGCTGTTATATCAGCCTTATACTAGGACAGGGTATCGGCTAGCTGCTCAGCAGCATTCGGTCTGTACAGGGAGCGCACGTTCCATGAGAAAATGGGTAAATCTTTATTCCGTTATTATTGCCTGGTTCGTCGTTTTAAATTCCATCTTGTCCGAGGCTCCTGTGGTTTCATAACTTGGGTTTTCCGTGAAGGATTGTCGGCCCTACCCAACCCCCAACCTGGAGGGCCAGTTGGTACAATTTGCCTCGTTTTTAGGCGCGGGAGACTCGCCTTCATCCTTCTCCGTCTGCAGTTTTTCATTAAGGAAAAAACTCCCAGCGATCACCACGTGGAGGTGGGGATAGTGTTTGGTAGTAGAGCTGGTGTTGGTTCAGCAGGCGTTTCCCAAGTTTTAGGCTCCATCGTAGACACCAATCCATGTTTTGCCCTGGGATCTATACTGCCCTTTGACGTTAAGCATATTACTCAACTTTATTATGAATGTCAATGTGGAAGCATCCCTTACAATTAAACTATGTTTATCTTACATTTTTGAAAATCTGGTCTTAGATTTATTAACTTTGATCTATTCAATTTATGTAGATTATGTGAAAAGCAACGTAAACTGAAAAATACCCAAGCCAGTCTGAAGAAATGCGAAGAAAAATGCGACTATCTGCAGCAAAAGAAACTTCTAGAAGAAAATCTCAAATTAGAAATCAAGAAAAAACGTGATCGTATTGATATTTTAAAGAAACAAATTCAGGATAAACGAAGTCGAGTGGATCAGTTGGAAAAACATAGAAGAGAAGTTTGTAAGCAAAACGATCAAACAAGGAACCGTCTGCCGAAATATGAAAGCAAAGTATTGAAACTAGGCGACTATGTGGCTGACCGCTTAAAGCAAAATGGCGACCTCAGCGACCAACTAACTGAGAAGCATGATCAATTCAAGAAGTGTGTTCGCGTGGATATTCAACGATTGCTCAAATATATTTTTCCTATTCAAGAGCTGATACCAAAACAAGAGTTAAGTGATGGATCGGGTGCGTCGGATACTGCTGCGGCGCTAGCGGAGGCTACAAATACCACATTCATTCGAGGGAAATGGGTCTTTCAGGATAGTCTATTTAACGATATACAGCATGTCATAGTGGCTCCTTCACTCCCCGCGAACGGAGATTATTCTGCGTATTTGGACTGGATAATGCAGAACAAAGACAATGCACCAGCCTCGGCAAGTACTGAAACGCTCCCAAGCACCCATCCTGCGTACCGAATCAGTGCCGCGCTTACTTTCGTGACACAACTTACCCTAATCCTGAGTTTCTACTTGAATGTACGACTACCGCATAAACTGGCATATGGGTAAGTAGGATATCGACTAGATTGAAATTATTTCGGTGCCTCCTCAAATTTGTATAATCTAATAAAATCTACTTAAAAGCTACACGATTACCATGGTTATAATGATGCATTCTCTATTTTAGTGACTTCTGTCGGAAAGAGCTGAGTGACCAACAGTTTAATCGTAAAGTTTCAAAATTGAACACAAACATCATGTACCTGGCCTATACACAGCATGTAAAATTAAGTTCATTGAATCAAAATCATACTGTGTCAAACCTGCTCGAAATTCTCAATCCGAACGTTAGCGATTTAGGTCGCATGGGACCCGTGGATGTGGCAGACGCACCGCTGGTGAAATCAATTGATTCACAAGTTCTACTGGATCTGGAAACAGGCACAGAATCTGAAACCGATGGTAAAAATACTTGAATTTTATCGGTTTTATGTGTTAACATTTGATTCATTGCTTGCTTCAAATAATGAAATAGTTCTATGGAAAAATTAAAGTAGATTAAACCATATACAAATTTTCAGATGAATCATCTCTGCGTCAGGAGTGGGAAAACGTTCCTCATTTCATCCAAACGCATGATTTGAGTCCGACAGCGCCATCGTCCACCGCCACAGCGCCATTGGCAAACAATCAACAAGCAGCAAGCATAGCTGGCGGTCTAGTGACTAGCGCTGCTGCCAGCATAGCTTCAATGTTCCGGGGCTGGAGGCAGTAGAGCCACATGTCCAAAAGCTTCCCAACTAGGAATAAGCATTATGACACTGATGATAATAATAGCAAAAACATAATATGTAACAACAGTAATATAACTTAGGAAAAAAGTGAGATTGTTAATAATATAAAAATAACATTATGTAAAAAGTAGGAACCGATTTACTTGGAATAACAGCCAAAGTGAATATTTATACGTCGATCTTTCTGTAAGTATTTCAAAGTCTAAAGGGTACATCACTCTCTTTTTAATTTCTAATTCGAACATTTCTAATTGTTCATGTGTAAATATTAAGAATAATGATTACTTTAGCGCAACACAATTTTTCAATTGAAGTCTCGACAAGTGAAATTGTGATGTGTGATGAAATGATACGAACAAACAGAAGAAATAAAATTATTTTTGATCAATTTAAATTCGTACTAAGTATATTTTCTTACGATAAGCGGAGTGGATGCATGTTCGTTACAGTTGCATTGGAAGATAGCTACTACCTGGCAACAGGTACTACAAAACCCCTGGCTATAATCAAGATATGATTCAATTGTAAAAGATGCTGGACTATTTTTCCTATTTCATATCCGCCTCTCAAGTGGGCCTTCGCCCTATTTAGTTTTCAGATGAAATTTATAGAACCTTTCAAGTTATATTTTATCCAAATTCAACTATATAGTCGGCCACGTACCACTGTGGTTTATGGTAATATAAAATCTCGTCATCATCGAGGCTCTACAGCCCATTTCCTGCCTTGCCCTTCAGGATCACCTTCCTTCCAACATCTCGATTCATCGATAGCCTGCGCAAATTTCGAAATCCGAATCTGTCCAGCGCTTTTGAGGTTTTCCTATCGATTTCCACTCTTCTACTCTCCCTTCGAATACTCTTTTAATTATCCGAGTATCGTCCATGCGTTTAATGAGGCCAGCCCATTACTACTTCCGAAGTTTGATTAATTTGGAGATTTCAGTGTCCTCAAATATTTGGTACAACTCATGGTTGTATTTGGTTCGTCATTGGCCGTCTTCTCGTTTATCTCCTATCATTCTCCTCAGGACCTTCGTCTGGAAGGTATTGACCAAGAGTCCGTATTTCATATCTGTAGCATAGTACAAGTGTTATTAATAATTTGTATACTCGCAGCTTTGCTTTCCTGTGTAGACAGGACCGAGTAAAAGGCTCTGTTTGCGGCCTGAATTCGGCGTTTTATTTCGTCAACTTCATTTCCATCTTTTGTCAGTTGTACACCAAAGTATATGAAATTGTATATATTTTCCAAGTTTTGTACTCATTAATCTTTATATTTTGTCTGGCTATTATTGACTCTCTCGTGTCCGGATAGCTGAGTGGCAGTGGAATTTGTATCGTGATTTGACGTCGGATACCAGTCGACTCAGCTGTGAATCAGTACCTGAGTCAAATCAGGGTAACAATCTCGGGCGAGCGCAATGCTGACCACATTGCCTCCTACAGTGTACTGTAGTGTACCGTTACGGTCTTGAATGAAGTGCTCTAACACACTTTAAGGCCCTGATCCAATATGGATTGTTGCGCCAACGATTATTATTATTATTGACTCTGGCTTGCGCTGTTGTGTGGGACAGTGTCATTCTGGTAGGGTTGTTTTCCTGGAATTCTCAAGTCAAGCATTACTTTGTACATTTCGATCAATACTGTCATATACCTACTTGAAGCTAACGAATATTTGATTGATGTCAATGTTGAATTCGCAGCAATTTGCTAGCACCTTTTTGACGTTGAATACTAGGTCAATTGCCGGTTTTCCGGTCCGCAAAGCTTCGTATTTTCGGCGTGCAGTATAATTCTTCCCCCTAGTGTTTTTGTAAAGATTTTATTGAAAGTACAAAGTAATGAGATGGATCCGGGCCTTGAAGTGTGTCAGAACACTTCATACTAGACAGTAACGGTACACTGTAGGAGGCAATGTAATCAGCATTGCGCTCACCCGAGATTATTACCCTGATTTGACTCAGGAACTCATTTACAGCTGAGTCGATTGGTATCCGACATCCAGTCACGATAACAAATCCCGCTGCCACCAGTGAAATTTGAACCGCGACCTTCCGCTGCGACAGCCTAGCGTTCTAACGACGTGAACCATCCGCACATTATGTTCCACCATAATTCTTGAAGGTTCTGGCGATTGAGTTGTATGCGAGGCGTTGAGGAGTTCTTTGAAAAAAAGACCATCTCTGACGTGTTTCACTTTGTCCCCAGTGATTACCCCGTTTTTTATTTTACACAAGGTGGTTTTGAATTTATATCCACGCCTCAGACTCTCCACTATTTTGTAGGCTTACCTTGTGCTGCTCGCAATGTTGTCGTCAATTTTTTAAATTCCTCTTCGAAATGTTTCTTTAGCCTTAATATTTTTTTAGCTGTTCATCGGGGATTTTCGTAATTTTCTCTTTTCATCCTTGTATTTCGCTCTATACTGTCTCGATGTTGTCTATGTGGCTCCTTTTCCTTGTCAAGCGTTTCTTGGCATTCATCATCAAACCATCATCTCAACGGCGCGGGATTAGTATTCAACCACTTCTGCGCGCTTTAGGTTATACCAAGTGTCTTCTATAGGCTTCTCCGTGAGATTCTGGAGAATAGAACCTAAACATTTGTTCAGCTTTGCCTTATACTCGCCCGCTATTAAATCGTTTTTTAGCTTTTCCACCTAAAATTTTGGTTGTGGGTTGATTCCGCAGGTCTTTGAAATTCGACACCTATAGGCGGTTTTTACCATGTAGTGATCGGAGTTACGGTTTGCTCCTCGATATGATCTCACGTCGAGCATGCTGGCTGACCATTTTTTGGTGATGAAGACGTGGTCTATCTGGTTGAAGATAATGCGATCTGGGAACGCGCTTGTGTGGGAAGCATGTCGATTTTATAGTTAAATTTCTGTTACTCAATGGGTCGTTGGCCGTTGTCGTTTGATACATCATGGAGACTGTGCCCCACGATGATTCTACGATGTATCCCCGCGGTCCCAACCTTGGCGTTGGAATCACCTAGCAATATCCTGACGTCATTCGGAGGCAATGAGCCATAGAGTCTTTCCAGGTTATCGTAAAATTGCTTATTGTTTTCGCCATTTTTAAGGTTTATTAGAATCGGGTCGGTGTCTGTCTGCCCGTCTGTCTGTCTGTCACACCCGATTTATTCGGAAACGGCTATACCGATTATCACCTTTACACGCAGTAAGTGGCACCATTTTGTGTTAAGTTCAAGGGGAGCTCCCCACACATGTGAATGGAGGGGGGGGGGGGGTATCAAATGAAAGGTCTCAGTTAGTACTTTTCGAAACTTTGAAATTGGGTGAAACATAGGGGAGTGAGGGCTCAAAATGTGACCCCAAAAAAGTGTAAAAGGTCTCGCTCTCAGAACCTAACCAACCGAAAAATCTGAAAAAAATCTCAGTGGTGCATCTCTACCAAGTCTAGGCCTCAAAATACATCCGGTTCCGATATCTGCACAAATATTTCCTCATTTTAGAAATTTACCCGTCAGCCCCCTTATGTTCATCCCAGAAGTAGAAAATTAGGCATGCGTGTAATGAAGAACATAATGCACAATTTGGTCAAGTTTGAAGAAAATCCAATTATTATTAACAAAGTTATAGGAGGTAAAACTTTACCATTTTTTGTAAATTTCGTGCACTTCACAACCTGCATGACATCATCATCCCATATCAATTCGTCAATACCACAACGAAATGAGTTTTTATAAATGGGGTTTCAAAGAATTATTTTGTTTTAGTTTTTTAGTCATTTGTATATGAATATCAATTACTCCAACCAGACATGTGTGTATGTAGGTATACAGTACATGCGTGCTAATGCGTGCGGGTAGTGCCTAATTCAGATAGATATAAGAAGTAAATCGGAAATGTGTGTACGATCAATTTATTTACGTGCATATATGTGTACAGTATTCGGAAATAGGCAGTTTGTTTGTTTAGGGTGAGCGTAATATCTATGGCTGTAATATGTACGTAGTTTGGAAAAATATGAAGGAATATATGTTGGATTTGTAGCTATATAGGGATAGAAAAATGTGCGTC
Source organism: Hermetia illucens (assembly GCF_905115235.1). Lineage (NCBI taxonomy): Eukaryota > Metazoa > Arthropoda > Insecta > Diptera > Stratiomyidae > Hermetia > Hermetia illucens. Next base: position 70,220,999 of record NC_051851.1, read on the forward strand.
GAAATTTCTGACATAAGATGAACACAAAACCTTTATACCCGAAGCGCGAGCTTCCGACCCTTAACTTGGAGAACCAGGTCAATTGCATTAGACCCCCTATTTTGATCAGGTAGAATACAGTATAGTGGAGTTATCGCATCTAAGCTGAACGTCCGCCTCTACTTTTTTCCCAGTTTCCCCGGTCGCGGTTTTTTTACTGGAGATATTACTAACTACGTTGCCTCAAACCCTCCTCCTTTACCTGGGCTTGGATTAACGTAACATTGCGGAGTTAATATATAATCTGATGATCCTATTTCCAGTCTTTACACAAACCGCCTGCTATCTCCTTCATAAGTTTTAAAGGCCGAACTGTTTGTTTTTCTTTAAATTGTATTACTCTTAGGTACGTATAAATGATGTTTCATTACCCCTCACCCAGATTTGACTTTCCCATAAGATCCATTAGACTTAATTTTCGGTGTAGAGTCCGAAACAGTTTTTGGAAACAAAATGATTTGGTAATTAAGGCAAAATGGCGACTCCTTATGATACAGAAGTAATTTGCAATTACGTCGACAGACAAAATAAAAACATAGGAAACTTGCGTGATATCATTTGGGAACTTATTCGCCATCATACTTCCTGTATCCACCTCTTGCGTCCTTAATTTTTCTTCTCTTTGAAGTTCTCACCCTGCCTTGACATCCTCAGGCCCTGATATTGGAGGATGTCTCTTATAGAAAGAGTTTTGCGGGACTAAAGAGCAGTAGGGAAAAAGAAATTTAAAAAAATTAGCTAAAATTCATGGTAATATACTATAATTTCATGCAGTTCATCCCATCAATTTATATTATATAACAAAAAATAATCAAAAATGATAAGAAATAAAATACTACTAAATACTAAAAAAACTAAAAGAAAACAAGAGGTAATTACTTAAATAAAAAGTATGGCAAATGAAAAGTGATGATAAAAGTAAAGATAAATAAAATGAAAACCCTCAAAATACTCATTCAAAAATAAAACACAGTAATAAAATGTGGATGCAAAATCAAAAGGCCCTACCCCTGTAGAGCTCAGTAGTAGTCAGGTTCACTGGGGCAATTTATATAAAACGCATTGCGCCAGATTTGAAACAACAACAAAACGGCCCACACTTATATAAGAGTCGGAATGACAATTACTTCGCGAACAACAAAATTTCGACACACTTTAATCGATATCTTCATGTAACTCGGATTATCGGGAAACTAAAAAACGACAACTTGATGAACAGATGATTCGGCTTAATATTGTTGCGTTTTCAACCGGGTAAGGATCGCGGTAATGCCACCTGTTCATTGTAGTCAGGTTAATCCGCAAATCAAAGTAAAGTGCAATCGTCGTTCAGACAGCAAAGTCGAGCAACACCGTAAATGTTAGAATGCTATCAAGACGTCCTGAACGGAACAAAGTGGCGGTCGACAGCTGTGGCCCTACCGGCCGAAGCAGGTGTGGAGTCAGTCCTGGTCCCACTAATCCTCAATACAACAATACATTTCCAATTGCCTCAACTAGATACAAACGTTAGACCTGCATTCCATAATATAGGACCAGACCAAGTATATCTTAAATATGTAGACCGAGAGTATCAACTCCCTCTATCACTAGAGCAGGAATAATGTCATCCGGGCCCATAGACGGTGTATGTCCCGATCTGTAAACATAGATAACCCAGTTGCTGGTTACGTCCTTTGACAAGAATCCGCTTTAGCTTTCATGTTGCCTCGAGAGAGTTAGTCTGCTCGCAAAACTGTATCCATGATGATAGTTTAGCTGACCTTATGCTATTCTTTAGAGCTTTCGGAACCTCTTTGTACCAATTCAAGCCAGTGGCTGAATCAGACTTGAGAGTTTGGTTGAGGAGCATCCTTGCCGTTCTTCTCAGTTCTGTTAATTCTGAGTTCCACCGTGGTGTTTTACTCTTCTTTAGCGTATTAAGTCAACAACTCTCTTTAAAAGCTTCTCTTATGCTAGTTGTGATCATCTGGGTTATTTTCCCAATTGCATTCCCAATTCAATGCGCCTGTGATGCGAAAGCGTGATATCGTTTGATACCCTCCACTCTCCGGCAAAAGACGCAAAATCCGGGATTACCACCGTGACATCAATGACCTTTCGCATGGCCAAGTCGAAGAAAGTGGGTTCAATACCCAAATTGAGGATCTGTAGTTCAGTTTCTACCATATACTCTAGTAGTTTTGATCCTTTTGAATTGATGTTGAAACTTCCCCAGCATATATGCCGCGCATTAACATCACATCCTGCTACTACCCTCATACCTTTACTTTTGGCATGTTGGATAACCCCTTTTGCCGAGACAAAGCTAGTTGAACGGCAGTCAACAGAGATCCTGGAAATGAAGCACCAACAAATGATCTTCACACTTGAAGAACGTTAATATACATACGACCACAAGCATACTTGGCCCCAGCCGCAAGAAGAGTTGGAACGGTTGTTTCGACGATGAATGTAAGCTAGCAACGGAAGAATGCTGCATACCGAGTAATGTTGCATTCTCAAGAGGACGCGCGCATATTGGAGCGATGGTTTGAGTACTTTGATGAACTGCTGAACAACCAGAACATCGGCGAATTGGAGGTCCCGCCAACTGAAGACGACGGACAAATACTCCCACTACCAAGTATAGATGAAACAGTCCGTACAATTCATCGGGTTAAAAATCATAAGTCGCCAGGAGCCGATCGAATTACAGCAATAAGACTGACTAGGCTGACCCTGACCAATATGCGAGGTCAGATAAAAGGCAGAATCACTCTCGAGACCATTCGAAATCAACAACGATCTAAGACAAGGGGATGCTCTATCAACCGTCCTCTTCAACTTGGCCCTGGGGAAAGTGATTCATGTGGCTGTGGTAAATGCGAGGGGCACCATCCTCTTTAAGTCCACCTAACTACTGGCCTATGCTAACTATATCGACATCATGGGAAGAATGACCCAATTTGTACAAACTGACTTCATCCAGATCGAGCAGGCGGTTCGAGATCTTGGGCTGTACATCAATGAAGGCAAGACAAAATATATGGTGGCAACGTCAGCACTAAAAATCAACCAACCAATAACATCAAACCACACTAGTCACACGGGAAGTATAAAGATAGGAGACTACAACTTTGAGACCGTTGATAATTTCTCCTATCTAGCGTCGAAAATCACAACCGATAACAGCTACGATGATGAAATCCTCGCACGATCTTTGGCTGCCAACAGAGGTTATTTCATCTTATAAAAACTGTTCCGTTCGAAACATCTCACCATAGGATCAAAGCTATTACTGTACAAGAGAATGATCTTGTCCTTATGTATTCCTCGAAGACTTGGGTTCTTAGCTAGAAACTTTGCGAACTCTTGGCCGCGTTCGAGAGAAGAATCATCCAAAGAATTTTTGGAACCAAGGCAGACCCTGCCGGAGATGGAGCGATAGCGTAAGCCAGGACGTCGGACAACTTTTAGAGATATCGAATTGGTGAACCTCGGCGTAAAATCGAGATGTCTGGAGCTCCTTATTAAGGCAGGCCTAGACCGGATACTGGTTATTGCGCCGTTGATGATAATAATGAAACATGGTTGGAACTAAGGGAGGCCTAGTACTCAGAGTTCAACATTCACATCCACATCTTATCCCCTGTGTCTCTTCAGCCCTCGGTTGGATGGATGGCATAGATCCTCCTTACTGAACTACCTCACCACGACAAAGCAAGTAAACTTCGAGGGACAAATGGGGTCTAGCGTGCTAGAGCAGCGCCAATACTCGTCAAGTATCGCTTATGTACAGGTCCAACTAGAGCGGAGTGGAAAGGGTGGATTTCCCACAAGCCTGGCCTATACAGATGGAAGGGACAAGCACAGTATACACAAGAAACGATAAACGAAACAAATTTGGGCCGGGAAACACAGAACAAAGTTGGGCAGGCAGCACAATCGCAAGGTGAGTTTAATTGTCATCAGGGCTCCACTGCACTTGCATCATGCAGCTCAGTGAAAAATTCAGTTTCCTTTAGGAATATCGGAGCTTAAGGGGGTCATCCCGTGTGTCGGGTTGGAGAAATCGATTTTTTTTGAATTGTATCTATATATAGTAGAGAATATGTGGGCAAAGGGATTTTCCGATATTCCGAGTCGTTCAGAAATTACAGTGTTAAACAGGTAAGGAGTTTGAAGCCGCGGCTAGAGTACTCGATGAGAAAGAGCATCGGATCTGTTTTTACCTGAGCCTTATAAATTCGAACACAGGTGTAAATATAAAAAGATCGAAAACCAATCAATTGTCTAAACTTATTTGCTGTTTGGAATAAAAAGAATAATCCAGTCTAGAGTGAGCACTGAAAGGCTTTCAAGCTATACTCAGTTATATTTTGTTGTAAGTATTGTGCTGTTTGTGTGTTCAGTGATTTTTTTAAATGGATCGTACGACGGAAGATCGCTTTAACGACTTCACATCAACATCAGCAAAGAAACTTTTAGCAAGCATGAACATGGATGTTCCAATTGCGACAAGTTTTGTATATTGCATATTGGATTTTAGTGGAGTTTTCTGCAGTATTTCTGCAAATTTCTGCAAATAATAAAATATACGTAGTAGTAAAAAAGGAATGCGTAGGACATGTCGAGAAAAGAATAGGAACGCGGCTTAGAAATGCAAAGAAGAATCACAAAGGCATTGGTGGAAAAGGGGCTGGAAAACTTACTGATAAGGTTATTAACGACCTCACTACATTTTTTGGCTGTAATTATTTTCAATGAAGGATTCAATGGCATTCTCAAAATCCTAGTGACAATGGGATGTCAAGTTGGTCACATATGTCAGGTTTATGCCGACCGCCGTAATGAAGCGCGAATTCGGCGGTCCGAACGACGATCGACTGACCTCGCTAAAAGAGCCAGAATTGAAACCAGAGAGCAACAGTCGGCCTTACAAGACTTTTTTGAAGAAACGGAGGGTGCTCTCTATGGACCAGGTATAGTGAGTTAAAATTTCACTGTTGATAATCACATTTAAATTTTCAAATGCGTTTTTCTCGAAACTGCATCTTGAAAATCGGCTGCCACCATAGCTCAAAATCTATCCAACCAAATTCTTTGAAATTTTCACGACTTCTTTAATACATATTTCTACGGTCCGCAAACTAGGATAATTGCAATCGGACGGGAAGTTTTTTTTTTTATTCATAAAAAAAGCCGTAAAAAAACACCAAAATCCAAAAAATTAAGTTTAAAAGCCCACCAAAAATTTACCTTTTAATATTTTCTAATTATCCTAGTTTGCGGACCGTGGAATATTGTCCACATTAAAATGCCATTTAGTTTTTTCCTCAGATGAACACAGCGCCCTCCAGCGTGGCAGCAGAAAAACACCTTTTTTTGGAGATGGGTGCATAAATTGACACGTATTCCGAAAACTAGCAACGATATCAAGCTGAAAAATTTATCACATATACTAGAGATATCCATAAACATATGTTGAAAAAATCACGTTTCTATCTTTATCCAGTCCTCCAAAATAATTTTTCAAAAAAAGGCAAAAAAAACGGCCTTCACACGGGATGACCCCCTTAATATTTTATCAGCAATACTTCTGCAATACAAATACGCCTAGTAGATAGTAAATGTATTTTTAAACGCAAGTATATTAACAAGAAAATGATGATAATACTCAAAATGCTGTCGCATTTCTTAGCAAAGTTGTAGGACATTTTTTATTTGTAAAGAGCCGTTTAAAATGGAGTTGATTTTCATCTGTTTCCCTCGTAAACATTCTATCCCTTCAAAATATAATATAAGCAATATAAACAAATTTTTCGTAAAATACCAATAAGAAAAGTACTTCTGGCTAATGAATATAAGCGAAAATAGCTTCCTTAATTTTTTCTCTTTGAATTAGCCGAAATGTGCAATCCATTAATAGGGTCCAAGTTCCACTAACCAAGTACATTACCCTAACCTACTCGAAACGCGGCAAACGGCATTAAGATGTCGCCCCAATAAGTATAAGAGATACTACCAATACAACAGATGCACAACGACTATGTGTCATTGTTTTTTGTCAATCGCGGACAGGTGTCAAGAGAAATTTTTTGCAGGTGAAAATTCAACAATTCGACTAAGCAGAATTTGTGCAAAATTACTTTCTATCGATTGTCATCGGGTCCTCGTAACGAATCGAATCCCATCGCCTGCACTTCCGGGCGTATTTCGTGCTATTCTGCCGCCCACACACCGGAATTTTGAAGAGAACTATTGATCGGGTCGTATGTGAAGTACTCCCTAAGAAAGTCACAGCTGTCGCCCGCAGTACGCAAAAAACTAGTAAATGGCCTTCGGCAGGTGTGTACTCTCGTCGGATAGCAAGCAAACTACGAAATTAATCCAGCGCAAACGAATGTAACATGATTTATTGTTTTGCTAATCGCATCCTAGCTGGAAGGGGTTTCGTGCGCAGAAAACATCACAAATCGTTACGTGGAACTTTAAAGTCTCGAAGCATTGCGAAATTTACCTGTGATTTGAAGAAAGAAAAGTAAATAGCTTCGCGACAATTAGCTGAGCGCTGCCGACATTTTATCGCGTGCAAAATTGGAAAAGTAATTTTCACACGACAGACGAAATTGTGGATTGTAAAACACTCGTCCAGGCTTCTGGAATTATTCTTGTAATCATGTCGAACACAATTCCGCCTCTTTTGTGCAGCACCCCGCCACCAATCGACTTCGACGACGGCGGAGGTAGCAACGAAAATGACGATTTCGAAGCATTTGAGTCAGCCGATGGCGAGTATGGTCAATTCGACGGTAAGTTGATGGCATTCTCCAGTAGACAATAGAAATGATCTTTGATCCATAATTGTTTGTAAACAAATTTAACACCTAAACGCTGAGTCAATACTGTCACCAGTTGAAGGATTGAAATGAAGAGATGCTTTGGCAAACCCTGATTCAGTTAAAATGTCATGGAGTACATCTTTCAGGCAAGGCTTCCATCACCAAATCACATTTATCCGGAGCGCGGCAGATACAATATCTATTCATAATGAAACTTAGTTTTTATTATTTTCGACTTTACACGCGATCGCTGTCGATTCCTGGCAATGTGCTTTAACTCCCATCACGATTTTTCGAGAAGCCCGCACTCTTGCTTCACTGTTCTAATCCACATAATTCTAGGATGACCACTAGTTGGCCATCCTTGCATTGTGGGTTATATTGCATGGCATAACCCAAAATGGACTTGTGACTCTTTCTCAATATGTGACCTATCCACGGGTATTCGAACAAAACGCTGAGGAAGTTTCTCATTTGTTATTGTCGCTGGCCAAATCACTCTGATGGCATGATGCTATCGAGATATTAAGATTGTTCGACGCTTTCGATGGTTTATCCATTAAGGGGGTCATCTAGTGTGTCAGATAGAAATTAGGTAATAGGAAACGGCCGTAAACCGGAGCAAGTGTACTCTGCATGCCTTATACGGGATGTTTCAATACAACCAGGCAAACGGTATGCCGGGTGATTTATCATGTAATTCTAAGAAAAAAAAATCAAATATTTTCTTTTATTTCTTAACCTTTTAGCTGCTACACGTATTTTTGTAAAATAATTCGCCTTTAAAATAGTCAAATCGAAAGCTAGGATATTGAGATATACGTTTGATCCTAGCTAAGGCTTCGGCCTAAAACATGAACGTCGTTTTGTAAAAGTAAAATTAGCCGTTGGAAACTAATATATCCTCAAGCGCAAAAACTGTGTTTTTCTGCCCCAAAATTTTGCTGTTAATTCAATTTTTCTCGAACGTTACCATACACGGTGTATTGTAATGTAATATCTTTTTATTCTAATAAAATCATTTATCCTAGATATGCAATTAGTGGCAGTTTCAAACCTGTTAAATTAAACCAGAAATAGGAAAAAGGCGCTGAATTTTGCATAGAAACGAAGAAATTTGCTCTTAACGAACGAAAAAGAACAGCCGACATTTTGATGGATGAAAATTCAAAGATAATTGTATTCTGAATTATTAAAAAAATGATAAAAATGCTCAAAGTGAGCATCCTTCATTAATGGACAATAGGAGAATCTTTTGCGGAAACTGCGTACTGGTTTTGACAACATTCCACTTGATAACATTATTAATTTTAGAAGAAACTTCTTCTAAGGACATTGAAGTCTCTCTATAAACAATTTCTTTCAAATATACCTGCAGGAAGTAGTCTACTTGATCTAAATCGGGTAATCTTAGGATCTATCGTACTGATCCACTACTGCGAGGAAAAAAGGGCCACTTTCACGTATTGATCAATAAATAAAATATTTTCAATAATTTTTTTCAACTGATTTAACTATTTCAACCGCTCTTACGCACCCCTAGTATTCAAAACCCAATCAAATTGAAGTAGCAATGGTCTCTTCCAATCAATCAACCTTAAAAAATCACTTCTGTGGATTTTCTAACAGTTATGAAAGGTGTTTAGAGAGATTAATTTTTTTGGACGAAAATTGGTACATTGTGTATGTTAAAATTCGAAAAAATTGTGTTAAACAGCCAAATTTTGGGGTAGAAAGTTTTGCATTTGGAAATTTATTACTTTCCAGTGGCCTATTTTATTTATACAAGTTGACAATCATATTTGAGGCCAAAGTCTCGATCTAGCGTTCAATATCGTAGCTATCGACTTGACTATTCTAAAGACAAATCAAAGATCTAGCGTTCAATATCGTAGCTATCGACTTGACTATTCTAAAGACAAATGTTTTTTCTTTTTCTAAATGCTTCTGGCAGCTAAAAGGTTAAGAAGTCGAAAAAAATACTGCATATTTTTTGTTTAGAATTAAATGAGGAATCAATCAATGGTTTGTTAAAAAAAAAAAAAATATTTCCCAAAAAAAGCGTTAAAAACGCCCTTCAAACTAGAAGACCCCGACTTAATGCAAATAGTAAGAGTGCGGAGGTCTGTCAGATTGAGGATTCTAGTGACTTACGTGTAGTGTGTGATGGCCAAATGACTATGCCCTAATACATAACTTACTTGTCTATCAGCTACCGTCTATACTATGCAACATTCATACTTATTATCTCGACACGTTCATTTGCACTAGATTTGGTTTATCATTGCCAATAAAGATATCATTTTTCTCCGCGATCGCAAAAGTGTACTTCATGAACGTATACGGGTACGAGTTTCGATATTTGCTTTTTGATGTCGGCAAGGGGTGTTGTTGACGTACTGTTTGACTTAGGCGAATTATTTTTAGGTGTATCAATTGAAACCCGGCAAACTGGTTCATCTTTTTGTCCAAATCGTTTATTAATATTCGCTTAGTAACTATAGGTGTTTTCCCGTTGTTTTCGATATTCCTATCCTCAACTTCGGTGCGATTTCGTGAATCAGAATATTATATTCTACGTCTGGCAGGACAAAAATCCTTTTATTCATTGAACAAGTCGGAATACAGGAAGCTTGGCTTCAAATATAAAGGCTTTGTGTTCATCTTATATAAGCAACTCTCTATGCACGTTTTTTCATTCGTTAGCTAAGAATGCAAAATATTTTAGCCTATATTGCCAAACAGAATATAACATATATGTATACATACATATAGAGATATAAATATTGTGCTATTCCTAAACAAACATTCCCTATTACCGTACACTCATCATCATCAACGGCGCAACAACCGGTGTCCCGTCTAGGCCTGCCTTAATAAGGAACTCCAGACATCCCGGTTTTGCGCCGAGGTCCACCAATTTGATATCCCCAAAAGCTGTCTGGCGTCCTGACCCACGCCATCGCTCCATCTTAGGCAGGATCTGCCTCGTCTTCTTTTTCTACCATAGATATTGCCCTTATAGACTTTCCGGGTGGGATCATCTTCATCCATACGGATTAAGTGACCCGCCCACCGTAACCTATTGAGCCGGATTTTATCCACAACCGGACGGTCATGGTATCGCTCATAGATTTCGTCATTGTGTAGGCTACGGAATCGTCCATCCTCATGTAGGGGGCCAAAAATTCTTCGGAGGATTCTTCTCTCGAACGCGGCCAAGAGTTCGCAATTTTTCTTGCTAAGAACCCAAGTTTCCGAGGAACGCATGAGGACTGACAAGATCATTGTCTTGTACAGTAAGAGCTTTGACCCTATGGTGAGATGCTTCGAGCGGAACAGTTTTTGTAAGCTGAAATACTGGGTACATATATATGTACGCATCTAAATTGATCTAATGGATCTTGACGCTTTTCCATTTTACTCTGTGCATAGATACGTTCACACACGTCGATCTTATTGAACACTACCCCCAAATTTCATTAGCACATACATATATACACACATGCCTGTCTCCAGTAATTGATGCTGATATTCAAATAACTAAAAAAGCTAAAAAAGAAAAGCGAAATTATCTTCAAATTTACACTCTTTCGCATGTATCGGGAGTTTGAAGGTCTCAACAAAAAATGACACCACTCGCTGCTTGTAAAGGGACACACCGACTACATGCTCGTAACAATCGGGTCAGTCGTTTATGAGTAAATCGGGTATGACAGAAATTCTTCTAATAGATCTAAATTGCATACAATGCACAAAGCGTCCACATGTCTATAACCAGCACTTTACGATTTAACGAATGGCGCAACTGGTCCACAATACTTGTCATCTAAAAATGTGTAAAATCATTCCGCGCGAAAAATAATTGCATTTCCCCTTCTAGAGATCACTCGTCGAAACGTTCCTCTTTGACGGACATTGTCTCTTCCGAATATATACTTACATCACGCACATCAAGATGAAAGCACCAAACAATCTGAGAAAACAATTGCACAATCACCCGCAGAACTTGGTTTCGACCCCTTCGTAATCAGCAAACCTCAGCGAAGCAGTCTGGACACGTTATTTTAATTGCCACTCTTATTGTAAGAACACTGCCAAAAACCAGAGAAGATGATTATGTTAACGGGTTATTAGTTGAACATGCATTGGAAGTTTGATTATTCAATCATCAAATTCCACACTTTCCTTTTAGTCGTTATTAAATATGGTTAACTATGAACACCCCAACATTTCTTTCTAAGATGTCTGAAAGCTTTCGAATAGCCCATTGTCTCTCTCTCTCTCTCTAAACACGGCTCTAAAACTCGACTCCATCTTTAAAAAACCTGCGCTTTTATGCTTAAGATTCAAAAAGGTTTTATCAGATATAAAATAAAGCAAGACGAATATCCACAGAAACCCACGAAACTTAAATGAAATACCACTTGATCATGCCAAAACGGAAGCTGCACTATCAAATCTTCAAATTAAAAACTTGCATTACATATGGGGTGTTGATGTCCTCGATGTTAAATGTTGTTTGGATATTATATTGCACCTTATTCCAACTAAACGTATTTGCTCTGTTGTCTACGTATGATTTTGATGATATTTCGAAAGCACTTTGTGCCCTTCAACAATTATTCTTGTGTCTTCCCCAGTTTATAATTTAGGATTCTTGCTTCGCTGGTTCCCTTTTAGGCAGAGATACAAGTTCATTGAGATAAAACTTTAGATAATTCTTGCCTATGATGACAGGATTATTTCATTCAATCTATTCCAGATTCCTTTGCAATTGCAATTCTTCCAGGCTCATTTGTTGCAATTACATGAGCCCATCATAGACTAAAAGAAGGATGTTGCTCTAAAGCTACTCCAGGGTTCTTTTTTTACTGTCCTAGGACTTTACAATTCTTCAAGCCACATTTACTGTGATTCAACATTCTTTATTATTGCAGGATTTCATTTCAGTTCATTTTTGCGCAGTTTTAGAACGCAGATGAGTTCTTGGACGTTCTACCTATTCAAAGAAAGGAAGTTTTACAATCATTCGGTATTTTGAAAATGAACGGATGGTCAGTTTCATGGGAAATTCATTCATCGGTTTTTTCAATAATTCAAAAAAATATCCTAGCCTTCCTTCCATTAGCAATTCCTATTTTAGTTAACGATAAGACTGGTCGGAAGGTTATGCCTACAACGAATACATATTACCACACACTAGACCGCTAAATTGGAAAACATTATAATAAAAAGTAGTTTGAATGATTACCCATTTAGTGTTGATCACGCCGCTTATTTTTTTAATCCGGCCCTGGAAAATTATCCGTGATGCTGAGGTAAATGCGACAGACACCATCCTCTTTAAATGGACTCAACTACTGGTCTGTGCTGACGACGTCGACATCAGGAGAAGAACGACCCGAGACGTACAAACTGACTCCATCCAGATCGAGCAGGCGTCGAGAGATTTTGAGCTGCACATCAATGAAAGCAAGACGAAATATATGATGGCAACGTCAACGCCAAACAACTAACGAAAACAATAAAGAAAGCAGACTACAACTTTGAGATCGTTGATAATTTCTCTTATCTAGGATCGAAAATCACAACCGGTAACAGCTACGACGATGAAATCCGCGCACGGTTGTTGGCAGCCAGCAGGGCCTATTTGAGCTTACAAGAACTGTTCCGCCCGAACCGCCTCACCATAGGATCAAAACTCCTACTGTACAAGAGAATGGTCTTGTCCTTATGTATTCCCCGAAAACATGGGTTCTTAGCTAACAACATTGCGAGCTCTTGGCCGCGTTCAAGAGAAGAATCCTCCGAAGAATTTTTGGAATCGAGGCAGACCCTGCCTGAGATGGAGCAAAGGCGAAGACCAGGACGTCAGACAGCTTTTAGAGATATCGAATTGGTGGACCTCGACGTAAAACCGGGATGTCTGGAGTTCCTTATTAAGGCAGGCCTAGACCGGATACCGGTGCACCGTTGTTGATGATGATTTTTTAGAATAGATTCGAAAGCTGGCTAGTCAGTTTTGTCGCAGCTAGTACCCTAGCAGCTCCGTATTGTTTCCCAAGTTTCAGATGATACATGAATATATAGGCTTCATTATGAATAAATGTATTCATGGTGGCGAAAGAAACCACATTCTACCGCAGTCTTATTCAAAAAAGCACCTAGAGATGGTGCTTACATGTTAGTTTAGAGTCAAAAATACTCCCTCCTAAATAGCCCCAGTTTGGTTTCCATCCATGATCAAGTGAGGTGCATGTAGGTATCGCCCTCAACGTATTTAATGAACGTACCTATTTCGGTCTTTTTAACGTACCCCCAGTCCTTTTATCTAGCTTCTATTCAAAATATTTATCATGTAGCGCTTTAACTTGGTGATTCGATGGGTTTCATTATATATATATACAATCTAACTCTATTTCGGAGCTGAAATACAATACCGCCTGCATTTCTATATGTCGTTGTGTTGTTGTGTGAACTTGTTACGCAACCCTGTAACTTTTGCCTACGCCATCATTGTATAGGCATCGCTTTTGAACGGGACAAAGACTGAAGAAAAAAAAGAATAATATCTTGGTGCGCCCGCTAACAAAATCTGTCAATATAAGCAGGCTATACAAAATTTTTAATATTCTGCCTATTAATAGAAATATGGAGGATCCTACGTTTGCTATAATTTACTTCCAGTCCGATCTTTCTTGTTAAATTCTTTAAATTCAAAACTGGCTTATATAGACCCGTGATTCAAAGAGAGATTAAACAAGTGTGTGAGTCGCATATGGAAGGAAGTGAAAATATTCACTCTAGTCCGAAACGTTCTACGCGGCAGAATAAAATGCGTCAGTGTTGCTAGCAAACTTGCAGTCTTTTAATCTCCATGTTGAAAATATTTTTTTGTGAGATTTTACATACGTGAATCACTTTGTACATACATATTAGTCGGTCTAGTACTTGCGTTCAAACTTCGGTACCCAGAGTTTTTTGTAGGAATGAGCTCAAGTTTAAACCTACCGGTAATTTTCCAAAGAAAAAGGTTCTATGAGTACTCGACCCATAAAACACTAATATGGTAATTTCACCAGAATATTTTCTACCAATAGCGCAAAGCAAAGTTGCGAAATTAGGTTTCAGGTAATTTTCTTAGAAAAAAAAGCCAATTGGGAAATAAGTTTGAAAAATCAAAAAGGATTTCAGAACAAGAATATTATATTTTCTTCTTCCGAAGCCCGCCCTTACTCGTCCCTGCCCTCGCTGACCGCGTCCTCCAATTTCGCGAACCTTGCTCGGTGTAACTTTTATTGTCCATCCCATCTTTTTTGGGTGTTTTCCTGGAAGTCGTTTACCTTCCAGTTTGTCGTTTTATTTCTCACGTCCTTCACTTCTTACGTCCATACACTCTACATGGCCTACCCACTGGAGCCTTCGAATCTTAATATGCATGGCGGCTTCTGGTTCGTTGTATAATATAAGGTAATAAGGTGCAACTCACTGTTGTATTTCATTCGCCATCCGCCATGCACCCCTTACTGGACCCAAGGTTTTCCCCAGCAGAGCACACATAGCACAGGACTGACCCAATCAAAATTTTGTATATTGTGAATTTTGTTTTTCTGTATAAATTTTTATTTTTCAGAATTGGCAATTATGATCTGCTTATTGATTTCGTATATTTCGTTGTTGTCCTTTGTAAGATTTGTTCTTAAACACATATCTTTCTGGTGTTATTATTTTAGTCTTCTTTTCGTCGTATTTTAGGCAACTTCTTCAACTACTTCATCAAACTTCAGCAGGTCCTATTTACGCTCTCTTTCAATCCTCGATTTGGGATGATTTATATAGTAGGATATAATTTAGATCCACTAGCATACTTATGTCTTTAGTAGTTTTTTCATCAACGCGGTTCAGCATCCGCAGGATTTGTTCTTGTAATGCTCCTCCTCCGTGTAAAGGAAACATTTCGTTTTGGTTTTTTTATTAATTATATATCAATATCATTTACTCGAGACAGACATATGTAGGTATTTATATGCATATGTTAATGGAGCTTTGGGGTAGTGCCCAATTCATAATATTTTAGGTTTTTAGCCATATACGAATGGCTAAATGTGCACAGAAAATTTATCACATTAGATTAATACAAAACCTGTATACCTGAAGCGCCAAGTTCCGGTATTCCGACTTGTTTATTATTAAAGAAGTAGAAACGATTATCGGTTGTCTCCAGGGCAGAACCAATTCATCAGACGTTGCCTCACCTCTCCTATGAGAGCAGCGTCTCTTCGGTCTCCATAACTTGATCTGTCCATCAATTAAGTCACTACTTGCATGTCATGGCGTTTCAACTAGAGCAACTCCAGGCATCTGGTTATCTTTAAATGTATATGCTGTTGCGAGTGTCCATTTTCGTTTCTATAATTCCAATGGGTTTTAACAAAGCTTTTTAATTATTAACAGGTAGCTTTAAAAAGATATATTTCAGTTTATCTAAAACGTATTTCTTTCAGGGCCATCTGAATCAAACACACCACAACATTCACTTGATAAATTTCACAAGGAACTAGAAATACCGATACCGAGTTTCTCGCCATTTCCGATAAATACACCGATTGATATAGCAAAGCAAGAAAAGGCAGAAAATATCACAGATGATCCTGGTGGTTCGAAACTGAAAGAAAAAGACGATAATCCAAATCCTAGTATACCGAAAAGGGATTCGGCTTCCCAACCTTATGAATCCAATATCCAACAAAACTATAAGGCAAATTCATCGAAAGACCCCATAGAATTTATTATGAATGAGCCACCCCCTATCGATATTGGATATAGTAGTGAATCACAATCACCAAAGAATTCGCGGGGCGACAGTCCACTTTCACTTGAATTTAGCCCGGGAAATTTATCCGATGACGATGATAGTATAGAGTTTCAAATTGTAAATGAGTCCCGTTATGATGACAATACGTCGTTGCCGTCCTTGAAATTCGACGCGATAAACATATCGAAAAGCGCCACTCCTATTCCAGAAGATAAACCAAAAGTGACGAAAAGTCCTGTTTTTGATGAAATGCCACCCTTTGACAAGGACGATCATTCAAATATAAGTGCCTTCGAATCGAAAGAATCAATCACTCTCACAGAAGAATCAAGCGAATTTGGCCAAGGTGGCGATTGTAAAAGAGACTGTAATGAGGAACAGAGGCATTGCCGGGGAGAATCAAAGGGTAGTATAGAAAATTTTCCAAATCCCAAACCGCCAGAAGATAACACTTCAAAAGCGGAGGTGGCGACTTCGGAGGATCGAATAACAGATGCGATAAATTCTTCCGCCCAGAGAGAGGAATCGACTTCAGTAATTGCCTTAAACCCGAATGATAATATAGGTTCGCATTCTGAACCGGATCCAGAAGGAAAATATTGTGAATTACTCCCAAGCAACGATATAACAAATGATATTTCTACCTTGGAAAGAAACAAAACTGTTGAACTGAAACCTGCCGAAGTGAGTAGAACCGAGACATCTGCCAAAAGCAACAGGGAAGAAACCGTTTTTGAAGCTGATTTCAGTCAGGCTCACTTACCACCATTAGAATCCAATTTTGCAAGCTATACAAAAGAAACTGATATACCGAGAACTGATACCCTTGAGACGAATGACGAACAAAATGATTTTGATGACGATTTTGAAGAATTTCAAGATTTTACGACAGCCAAAGATACCAAAATAGAAAGTGGGAAACAAAATATCGAAGAAAAAATTGTAGTAGCAGAGGAGGACGATGATTTTGGAGACTTCAACGATTTTCAAGAGAGCGGCGGCACCAGTGGTGCGGTTCCACAAACTCCACCGATAAATCCAGAAAAGATCAATGATAAGTTAAAAAACGTGTTAGAGGCAATGTTTCCTGTAAGCGACATATTGTCTGCCAACTTAGGAAGCGATATTAGCACCTTCCCTAAAATTTCGGACAATGACCTGACAACTAATCTTCGGGAAATTGATTCAGCAAAGGCTCTCGAATACCAGTGGTTGCGATCGAACGTTAAGAATTCTTTGGTAAAATCGTTGGGAATCGATTCACGGAATATTGTAAGTAACACGTTAACGTTATCGTGAAATAAAAAAAATGCCATAAAACCAACCAAGTATTAATTTTTTTGTAATTACACTTTCCTTGCAATATTTCTAGCTGTATGGTGAAAAATGGAACAATTCTATGCCGCGATTCGCTGCAAATCTCGGATTTGGCCCTTTGGAACCACTCAAACCAACGAAATTTACTCCGGACACTTCCTCATCGAGAAACTCGAAAGCAACTTCATCTGGTTCATCGGAAAAGCCATCGATGAGTACAAATGATGTTCCAGCGGTTAAATTTGATTGGAATAGTTCGGGTCTGGTTAATCCGTTGGATGGTATGCTTTTAATTTTTTATAGTTACGAAGTTGATTTCACTTTGAATATGCTTTTAATTGCTTTCTCGAGTGGTGAAAATTGTTTCAAGTTGCCCTATAACTGCTACACTGCCACCTATTGTTAACTTGTCACTTCAGCTTCTGTGTATACTTTCATTTATGTTATCTAAATATGTATCTTACACGTATGCATTAGTTACCCTTCTCAATTCTGAAATGAATCAATTAAAAGCAAAATTACACTACATCAAAATTTAACAATGAAACACTTGATATGCATTTTGACTCTTTATCTTTTCATTTTTCACCGATTGTGCTTTTGATTTGTCTTGTCTAAAGTCGCACGCATCTGATCCCCATTTTTTTTTTGGTTCAATACTCTGAGTTATCTGCTTTATACTATCTCCTAAATTGATTTGATCACAAGATTGTCTTTGAGTATCGCAAGATTCGTGAGCCGTGAGTTGCATTCAAATTATAAAAAATACGTTGAGAATGATTTTCCTCCATCTACAGAATATTGATAAACAAATTTTAAAAATATACAGGGTGTCCCGTTGGGTAGATGGTAGACATTTCAATGGTGGATAGTACCATTCGTTTAAAGAAAATTCCCCCCAATCATTTCATCCCAGATTTTATACAATTTTCGGAAACTACATAAAATTTCATATGAATGGATTTTTCCAATAGCAAATGTCACCGTCATTCTGATGATATAACTGTTGAAACTTCAAAAAAGTGGACAAAAATTCGTAAATTTGCCATAATTTCTCGAAAGCTAGTATAATAGGGCAATTTCTGTCAAGTTTGCAAGTTTGCAAATTGAAAATACCGTTCAATATTGCGCTTTAAAAGTTAGATGAAAAGTCGAATTTGAAATTTCTTTAAAGTTTGAACAGTTATGTCTTCGGAATGATGGTGATATTTGCACTTGGAAATAATCCATTCATGTGAAATTTGATGTATAATAGTTTTGGAAAATTGTGTCAAATCTGGGATTACATGATTGGGAGAGTTTTGTTGGATAGGTCGAGCTTTTTGACAGTATTCACGAAAAAGGATATAACTCTGTAACGGTAAAAGATAGAGTGACGATTGCCAGGAGTAATTTTCAAAACGAGTGGTACTATCAACCATTGAAATTTCTACCATCGTCAACGTGACGCCCAGTATAATACCAAGAAGTCGTATGTAGGAATGTTCCCTGTAGAGCAGTGATGACGCAGCTTTCAAAGCGAAAAATCAATTAATAAAAATGAACTATTTTCATTTGTTGAGTAAATTAATATTACCAAAAGCAGACATTTTATGAGAATTGAATTCGAGAATGTTTGTTCTCTAAGGCACTACGCAACTTTAGCTCTTTCCTTTTATTTATATACTTCAATGATATCAATTCTTGTGATGGAATCTTTGTTAGCTCATTTATATGGATTCTGAAAATTGGAAAACAATCGAAAGACTACTGCGAAATGCTTTTCTATCTTCTATACTTCTTCAACTTTTCCTACTCTCTCCACGAGCTGTTTTGCATGCTGTACAATTTTCCATGAAACGCTACCCGCTGAACAAATTCCTGTTGCGAATGTACCAATTGTTCTCCGTTCATTTTCAAAAAATTGAATATATATTTTAAGATAAAAAATATTTCAATAACGTTCAATATTGGCTTCCAATTCTACAATTCTCCGTTGTCTTTGTTTGTTTTTAATTTATGGCATTTTAGTTTTTATATACGTATGATTTGTTTTCTTTCTTCTCTCATATATTTGTGTCCAGCATCACATGCACACACTTTACTATTGGATCTAGACCAACTAGTGGTGGTGGCTAATCTAGATAAAATAAAACTTGATTCCTCCTCTCCATGTTCATCTGCTTCGTTAACATGTACGACAACTACTGCTACTCCTACTATTGCTCTTTCGTCTGGTGATAATATTGCTACTACTTATAATTGTGTGCGTAAATCAAATTTAACGACAACGGATAATCATGAAAATGCTCATGCGGATGACAAATACTTTGATGTAATATGTCTTGATCATGAACGAAACTCGGCCTTTGACTTCGGTGGGGGTGACTCTAATGCTTGGAATAATAACAACCATAATATGAACAACACGGCAATGGATAACATGAAAACATTAAAATCTGCTATTGCTACAAATAACATTCACTTTATAAACGTTAACTCTGTATCTAAAACTGCTCATATTGGATCCGTAAACAAATCGCATAATGATATGTTCGACCAATATTTGGATTGTAGTAAGTTTAAATATTTCCGTTCTCAATTAACTTTTTTTTTCATTAAAAATGAGATACTGAATACGTTTGCATGCAATTTCGCTTCCCAGTAAATATCCGTTGGTTGCAGTTAACCTTATACTAACATGGACGTTCCAAAGTCCATTCAGATGAATCAATAGTAGTTCGACACAAATAATATAGTTTTGCTGCTGTCAATATTCTTTTTACTTTGTTGCTAATAAGTATAGAAGCAAATATTCGTTTATTGTTACATTAATGAGTAAACCTTTTCAAACAAATCGACAAAGCACTAGCAAAAGTATGTTAACTCCAAATTACTGTTGTTCTTGCAAGTAATATGTTATTTCAAATATGTTCCATTCATAAGATATTTCACTTGATTTGCTAGCATGTTTGGTTGTTAATATACTTTCTATCTGCCGCGATTCAAACACCACTTGAACAAAAATTTGATCATTGGATTTGCTCCATTTTAAATTATATCTTCAAATCGACTTAGAGCATTAAGCTGATTCCTAGAAGTGATATATTTCCGATAATATTGCCAATATTTCTATTCATCATGTCTTAGAATCTACAAAGCCGTTACTCAATACACAGGTCCGCAATTGAATCAATTGAAGTAATTCATAAATAAAGCCTTTAATATTCAGCGTGCCACTACTGCGGAATGAATTTTTCATTTACTGTTAACATTTTAAAAGAATTTTACTGAGCCGACCCCGCTTGTGAACGGCACAAAGGCTGAAGAAAGAGAAGGAAGAGTTTTAAAAGAATCTTACTATTCTAATAATTGTGCCTTCGATATACGAGGTCTGTTAAGTAAAAACAGAGTTTTGCGCCAATAGAGATAATTTATGATATGCAGTCGACAACAGTGTATTGTAAACTTCGTTGTCTTCTTGAATTACTGATATCGTGTTCAAATTTCATGATATCATCATTGCGGACTCTAGACTGCGTTCAAGAAAAGAATCGTCCGAAGATTTTTTGGTCCCCTACATGAGGATTTACAATTCCGTAGCGTACACAATTGAAAGTGGACCTCGACGAGTCGACGATTTGGTGTGAAAAATATCAATTGATCATCAGAGAAAGGAAATCTAAATTCGGTCCTATCATCTAATTTTGTTTGAAAAATTAAATATGCATTGAGTTGCGACAAAATTTGTTCTTTGTTCGTTGACTGAAAAACACTAGAGTGAATGACTAAGTGAATTGCGATGAGAAATTCATCCAAAACGCGAAACGAAAGCTAAGTTTAGCGACGTAAGAGTTCAATCATCACAATTACAATGATATCCGAACCCCCAAAAAACACAGCAGTTTCGACCCTGGTCGAAGTCTTGACTCTATTGGAATTGTAAATTTTGAATCGTTGCCTGTACCTTGCCTGGGTACTACCGAATTCGCAAAAGTAGACCGCACCCATAGTGAGAAGTGTTTTCTTTTTGATATCGAAAGTACTAAATTTAGTATCCATTTGTACCTCAGGACTTTTTCTCATTTTCTTATACTGTTTTAGTTAAACATATACCTTTCTGCACTTTTCAACATAAACCAAAACGAAATTAAAATTCGACAATATTCGACATTTCGACAAATTTCGTTACGTTGTCTGCAGTCAGTTCGTGAAATAGGGCAAATTGTTGATGTAGAGTGTCAGTTTCTCAATCTCGTTGCTCTGGGATCACAGTCGTCATGAATGTCGGTGTTTGCTTCGCTGCTGTGAGCTTATCATTTACACAACATTAAATTTCGTGATAATGAAACTTTAGCACAATCTCGCCAAAGATTAAGGAGTGAACAGGGAACGCTAAACTAAATTGGACATAGAGTGGAACGATCCACTACAGAAGCAAGCAATTCGATAATTGCACGACGTCGTTCACAATTCACAGAAAAATGCGCTCCAGAAATAACCGAGAAAATAGCCTGGCTTTGTGAAAAAGTGTGCTATAAAAATCTTAAATTTTTGCTATTCAGTTCTGTGAAAAAGTAAATACAACCTGGTTGGGTTTGATAGAAAGTAGAAAGTATTGTGTCTTCAGGTAAACCAATATTGAGCTTAAAACTCTCGACATACATGCAATTGCCAATTATGGTGTTGGAAATCAGTGAAGTTGGCAGCCATAGTGAGTAAATTCATCGGTGGTAGTCACATTACCCGATATACATAGGTATGACACAAAAAACAACAACAGCACAGGCGAAAATCATTACAGTTTGGTTTAGTACAAATACGTTCATATAAAGGTCCTAATTAGTACCATTTCGTCATATTTTTCAATACTATAATTTTACCGTTTCCGACAACAAGGCACATGATTCTTTTATGTGCTACGCCATGCGTCCACGCACTAAACTGTGTGTGTCAGCTTTGTGCCGAAAATCAGATGACCCTTACTCGGCCGACCTGAAATTTTGTTCTTGTTTCTAAAATTGGAATCAATGTGTGACTGTTGATAACATCAAAGTAAATTCATCGTTCGTCACGGATTTTAAAATCAATTTCAAAAATGCTACCCAGGAATGCACCGGGAAATCGAAACTTGGAAAAGTATATGAATTTGGAAGAGAGGTACTTTGAAAGCGACAAACTCTAAAAAAATTAAACTCGGTTGTTTCTTCGACAGACATCGTACCGTAACTTTATTCAATCGTTTGCGTTGCAACATTGTTTAAAAAAATTTCGTATAAACTTACCAGTAAAAGTTTCTCTAGTGTGTCCGATCTTAAACAGGCGAGCCGGGCCGTTCAAATGCTGTCGAAAAAAGTTGCAGCTTTTATAAAAGAGTTCTAAAAATGTTTTTCTTTTGTTTCGCGGTTTCATTATGAATTTATTGCAATGCACATCAAATTAGAGTATGCTACTATATCCAGAATGTAACAGGAAAGATACTATTACATTCTGGAAAAGCCTCAACCTCTATTCACACTTACCACTACGTACCGGCGCAGACACAAAAATATTGAAGAGGGTAATTAAAAAATATGTATTTGAAATGGTAAAAAATATTATCTTCTAATTTTTGATCATAGAAAGAAGTCATCTCTTGGCAGTACACTATAAAAAAGACATCGTTGACTTCGGTCATTGAGACATTCTAATGCAAATTAGTGCGGAATTATTGTGGCCCTCACCCCCTGTATTTCATCTATGTATTATCAAAAATAATGATAATTTTCCAAAGGTACTAATCGGGCCCTTTCATTTGATATCCCACATGACTATATTCTGTGAGAAAATAAATTACACCACTTTCCTCAGAATAATTTGCGATGACGGCTTAAGATTGCTTACCAGAGCAGAAGCAAATCGTCAGACGCTGCCTCACCTCCGTCCTGGGAGCAGCGTGATCGAAACGGTGCGCAGATGTTAAATGCTCCTTTATATAATTCGCAGAACACAACATGACTACGAATTATATTGAGCGTCAATTCGCCCTATTGACCAGAGCTTGGCCAGAGCTGAAAATATTTTTTTGAGAATTGCCGTGTCCTAAGTCCGCATCAAATTGATACCGGGCCGGACCAAATAGAGAGCAAATTACTCCCTCTTTTTTGGCCCCTCATTTATGGTTTAGCACCCCCACCCCCCCACTCAGCTGACGACCTTTTTGATTCAAGTGTATAGTGGCGAATCGATATTTTTTATTTCGCTTAAATATATCAAAACAGTGCTGTCACTTCGAAAGCAACTTACGCATGCTCAAATTTTCACGTAAAATTTTAAACACACTATTTTCTGATATCCTTAAGGTGTTATCTACTACAATTTTACTTTCCGGTCTTCCAAAACTATTTTATGAACTTTTTTATGTTTTTTGGGCGACCAGGGTGTTTGCCATCATCGTTGTTCATATGGACACTTAAATTTAGGATACGTTAGTGATTTTCTTGACCGGGGCCGGGCCGGGTCAATTGGAGGAAAACTTTCTCTCACTTTTCTGGTCCCTGGGCCCCTCTTTTTGGACTAACACCCAAAGTTTAAAAAATATACAGACGAAAATGGTTTTGGCCTCGGCAGAGGCGCGGTAGCGTGTAATTAGCTGCCTATGCCCTGGACGAACGTATTCGTCTATAAAAACAATTAATAATACTAATAATGTTCGAGTAGTTTGAGTATTGAGTTAATATATCGAATATACGATTCCTAACGCTGTCGATGCGATTTCACATAATTTAGGGTACGGTAATGTTCCACTACAGAGCCGATAAAAAAAGATAAGATAAATGGTAAAATAATAAAATGAATTCGAGAAACTATATGTTTTTGATATGATCGCATCACTCTACATTCTGCTGAGTAATTTATAGACTTTTCCGCTATAATGCATTGAATAATTAAAAAAAGTTGAATTTGAAGTAGGATAAGACACTACGAGAAAGGCATTATTTGTTTACTCCGACGAAAAGGTTTTATACAATTGTTTTTCAATATGTGAGGGCAGTGTTGTGAATGCATGATAATGGGTAAAGCCAAGCAATTTACTGCCAAGGAATTGAATTTTAGAAAAAACCACATGACGGAAGAAGGTCCGTACTCTGATTGTGTTGCGGACGAGATGGCGGTCCTTAACTTTATTAGGGACCCTGGAAATTATGGCAAGAAAAGGTCAAAAGATCTCCCAGGAATGGTAAGTCCTCGGTCCGAATGGAGAATTATTCTACCAAGATCTAACTGGACACTAATCGTATGACAAATCACGGCTAAGGCGCACTTTGATACTAAGATTAAAAATCTTCGAAACATTATTGCACGAGCAAAGTGGATTGCAGAGAAAAACGATAATTTGCCAGAAACTGCGGATCCATCATTGATTTTTCAGCCAAATATGGCTGAAATTCAAAATGCGAAAGTAGGGAAACAGTACTTTCTCCAGAAACAAATTGAAGTTCTCGTTTTCCCAATAAAGTTTCGACAAATAAACATGATCGAAAATTGTTGAGGTCATCGAGGACGCTAAATTCAAACAATTTCAAGACGCAAAGAAATTAGAAACAACTGCTACTTCTTCATGGGCCAGATCCGAGAAAATTCATTAGAAAATTTTTATAAAAGGTTGCCAAAAGAAGGGTGGAGATTATAAAAAAGTAAGGATGCTCAATAAAATAGTAAAATGTCACAAACAGTTGGGTTTGACTGCTCAAATTCCATATTACACTGGCAAACATATAAAGTGTTGCTTAATTTTTACAAACCTGAAATCTAGCTTTTTTTAATAGCTCTATGACTTACCCCGGAAAATCTCAGTTAATTACTCAGAAAAGTGTAATGAGATGTCATCACTTCAAATCCATACACAGCCTCTAGAGATCGTTTTATTTTTTTACGATTTCTTGAAAAACTAGGGGTGTCTTATCATTTTTAACGGCACCTTTTCTCTCTTCCCCCCTTCTCTTCTTGCTAATTCTTATCAGTTCTTATTCGCTACATTTTTCTGACTAATCTGCTCATAGTTCGTAAGTGATACTTCTCACATTGCCTGTGGGATGGGTTGCAAATGAATCAACATGACACCAACAACGATTCATTGATTTCTTGCAAAGCTCTTCCTCTTTCAGAACAGCATGTTTTTTTAATTACTTTTGGTCACAGAAAAATTATTTTTCTTTTTCTCCAGTTTGTGAAATAAAATTGGATATTCAAAACCAACATTTTGGTATTAGGTCTTTCTGACTAAACCCTTGGGGTATGCTGAGCGCTTACTTATATTTAGATATTTGCTATTCCCTCTAAATATTTTGCCGAGAATATACTAATTAGAATTTATGTTTGGCCTACACAGAATTCTGACCAAATAATACAGCTTATGTTT
Source organism: Hermetia illucens (assembly GCF_905115235.1). Lineage (NCBI taxonomy): Eukaryota > Metazoa > Arthropoda > Insecta > Diptera > Stratiomyidae > Hermetia > Hermetia illucens. The sequence goes on from NC_051851.1 coordinate 70,246,377, forward strand.
TGTGCATAAGCAGTTTTTCGATAAGTCAGTTGTCTTCTTTAAAAAAAAGATTGGAAAAAACCTAACAGTGCGCCAGTAAATGTGTTACATATTCTTGACAACACGAAAGTTGTGCTTCAACCATCAGAGCTCCTTTAATACAGTATATATATGTTAAAGTCTTTGCCAATAATCCTTCGCCACTAATAAAATACTACCTTCCTGCTTTCTTTCTTGTTTCTCTTCCTCCATTATTTTTACCGATTATCGAATCGCATTGGAAAATCAGCGGCCGCACGAAATAACTGGGTAAGACGGCTTCTATTAACTTCATTAATTTTATTTCTGATTAACTTCTGTGCTCCTGCTAGGCTTGGAAGCTATGCACTTTTAAAATTTAATAAGTCTGGCTCAATTTAACCAATGGAAAGTTCAAAGAGCAGACCCTTCTAAGTTATTAGAGAAACTTTGTCTATTTTGAGTGGAAATCGACTTATTTGGTTACTCTCCATGACAACCAAATATATTGGAATCAAATTACGAACTGGAGTCGAAGAAAAATGAAGGGAATCAAAAATAAAGTGCACAAGTTTCGCATTAGGGGCCTCAAATTTTCCAGCTTTTCAAACGTACTTATGCTTTGAATAAAGAAGAAAATACTTTAAAAGTGGTATTCGAATCACTGAAATCTGCAATGACTTTGTTTCGAATCACACTTACCTTCCCGGTCATATAATAATATTGTCCCTTTCGGTCATTGTTCACATTATTTTCGCTAGGAACGCTTAATGCACTTTTTAAGGTTTGTTATTGAAAAGGTTACTATAAACGTTGTGGAGAATATAAAACTAATCACATCATTCGCACCAGTCAAATTTTGAGTATATCGAAGTATAAGCATTCCAAAATCACAATTTCAGATTCCAATATTAAAAGCAGTAGTTCAAAGTAGTTAGTATTTATTGAAAAAACATTCGTTAAACATTGCAATTAGTAGTAAAAAGTATAAGGTTAACAAAAACACCATCCCAGTGCTGCTGTCCTAAAGACAGCATAGTATGATCGATGTCTAATACAGTTTCTATTTTTTCATGTAGGGGTTAAAGAGATCCTACACGAAGGAAAAACTGAAACGATTTACCCGACGAAGCCTAACAACACTAATGAGCCCAGTCACATCACACCGCCCGAAAAAAATACAACCACAATCGAACAAACGACCACCGACAGCAACTCATGTTTATCAGACGTCAACAATGATCTGAAAAATCTAGAAGACATTGCTGATCGCGTTATGATCGCGACAAACAAGGAAAGCTTGAAATCAGACGAAGATTTTACTAAATCGCCGCCGACATTACTGACAACTTCGAAACTGATTCCTTTGAAGGAAACTCATATCTTTACACCTAGCAAATCAGAAGGTACTATTTCTCGAAGCGTAAACAAAAGCAATGATAAGGGTCCAATTGATTTTGACTATGAAATAGCGGCAGCCGGTATCGTTATAAACGAACAAGTAGTGAAAAAAGAATATAGAGATATTGTTTACAATCCAGACGCACAAACTAAAGATTCGTTGGAAGGATTCTCAGCTGAAATTAGCCAAGGTAACAATGGAGTAGACCAAAACGTTCCCGTTGTCGACCCGAATAAATGCTCCCGACAAAAATTAAGTGGTCCCGATCTTCTAAGTGGGCCAATTTTAAATATATTGGAAAAGAAGGCAGACCCCATAACAGAAGCGAAATGTGATTTAGCTGATGAGTTCACCGATTTTCAACAAAGTATATCCGTTTCAGAGAAACAACAGCCCCCCACTTTCCTACCTGCTCAAGGGATCATAGAAACGAACTCAAGGGTACCGGAAAAAGATTCGACTGCAAACGAGAAGCATGTTAAGGCTACCTTTGACGATGAATTTTCTGATTTTCAATCAATGCCACCACCAGAACCCAGCCAACTAAAATCCATGTCAGAGAAACCCAAAAGTCGCACTCAAACTCCGATCCTGAACGATGAAATGATTTTAAGTCCCGCCGTCCTCCTACCACAAGCTATTCAGCTTAAAAGTTCTGAACCAAAAATCAACTGGCCTAGCGATTCAGAGATAAATCCGGAAGAATTAGCAAGGCTTGAACAACTTTTCCCACAGGCAAAGCAAGTAACAGCGCAAACAGTTGTTCTGAATAAAACTTCAGATGTAGCAAGCGCAAATTCATCTCCTAAGAAGGAGCAGAAAGATGAAGATGATTGGTCGGACTTCGTTTCAGTTCAACCAGATGTAAATAGTGCAAACGTAAGATTGCAAAATCCCTCCACCCAGACGTCCATCCCACTAAGTACAATATCCAAAACTTACGACGACGATGACTGGTCAGACTTTGTGTCAGGCACACCAGCTTCCACGGCAAACTCAAGCAATTATCCACAAATCAACAGACAACAATGGAATTCAACTCAATTGCCACCACCACAATTCATGGCGTGGAATCAACCTAGTGTGTATAATAACTTGCCGCCACTGACATCACAAGGAGGATTCTCCTCAGCTCAGCCAGCAACATCACATATGAATTTTCAACCGCAATTCAACAATCCAACAACAGTGCCAACAATGTCTGCAAAAAATGTATATCAACCAAATATCCATAATAGTAACACCAACTTTCTAACGAACGGCCATTTAAATCACACTGGCGTCAGTCAATTACCACAGCAACATCAACAACATGATCTTAAATTTAGCCAGCAAAATCACTTACAATACCAAGGACAGCCGTCATTCTCAAATCAACAACAAATCCGGCAGCCACCGCTACAACAACAACATATTAGTCCTAATTTGAACACAAACATTAATGTACTTAGAAGTCAATTAAATATGGCACCAAGCATATCGTTACTTCCCGACCTAAGTTTCGCGGCTCCAAAATCTCTTGTGAATTTGACAAGAACAAACGCTAGTAACAAAAAATGATTAATAATGTATGACCAAGTTGGCGAATTTTACAATGGTGATATCATTTCCTAACACTTACTCCCAATTAATTTGTCTGGTGATTTAGATGGGAAGTCTGTTTGTCTGGCTGCATAACTGGCCGGTGTTTTTGGTTTCTTTCCCAGAGAGTATAAAATTCATCCGTCCTTCCATGCTTTCCAAAGCCTTTGTCAACAATTAAATTTGGCGACAGGCAGATAAACAGTTATTACTCCTGTTGCAACGCTCAATCGACGCAGATCTGACAATCTTAGCCAATTCTAGATGTATATATTTTCTTCAAGTGGTTGAAATATTCTTTGCCAAATCTTGTGGTGGCGAAAAAAATGCAAAGGAACAGTCCAAATTTCTCAATTCGCATAATTGATACCGGCATTAAAAATTTATCTGAAGAAATTCGGTCCATTCACTGGGTACTCAAATTTTTTACTTGAAACAATGGAATTAGAGACGTTAATATTCACTCTCACCACATCGAGAATTCAGTAATGCAGCTAGACTTCAATTGAATTCGAGGAGCTAAGGCAGCGAGGTCATACAGAGCATGTTTTATTAATGGAAAAAAAGTAATTTATTATCATATAATATATGATCTAAGAAGTACCTACTTAATCGTTTCTTCGTTATGAAAGATTGAAGCGTTTGTATTATTTTGCTTATCCTCAAAAGCGTTTCTGTGGAAGAACAATAATAAGAGAAATTGAATCTGAGTTACTTTAATCCATCAGCTGTAGATTTAAGCCCTTACTGCTGGGTCATAAAATAATGGTAAAGAAATCTCTCACAACCATTTGACGCTTCATCCATTTTCACTTAAAACTGAGTGAGAATGTATCAATGACAAGCAGTATGAGGAAAGTCTAGTTTTTGGAGGAATAACTGATCATTTGGCTCCAACTTCCACAGTATTCAGCAGTAAATATTTTGGTCTCTATGTTGTCATCATTTCCACAGTATTCAATATATAAAAATAATGCATATAAAAAAGAATGTGCCAATATATTACATTTATCCAGATTAGTTCTGATCATTGCAACTGCTTTCAAGCCACTTTTTGTAGGTGGACTCTAATCTCTCTCCCCTATATATGATTTTATACTTTATTGTGATTTGTTTTAGGTATTGATTTTTAGATGTCGGTGTTTCATGTAATGAATCCCAAGGAAATCCTGCACTGACAGTGGTGGAACATCAATCCTCTTTAATGTTAAAAAAATTGGGGAGAAAAATATATGGGTGGTGCCCATTTTAATTAGTATTACTGACTTTGTTTTATTATTTATACAAGAATAATTCTAAGGTATCTATGAATAAAAAGATAAACCGATGTGAGTCGAACGAAAACATGTAGGTAAACTATGATGGTGTGTTGTATTAGAAAATAACAAAAGTTGTTATAGGCGTAATTGAAATTCTAAGTTGTCATTCGCTGTATAATTTTCTGTTTTTCTTGGAAGATATTTATGTCCCGTGTACATAAGAATGGTGTATTTGAATCAAAATTAGATTGTTTTCTGGCGAAAGAATAGAAGTTATATATTGAATGTGAATAAGTTGAATAGAACAAGCTTAAATAATTAAGTAAAAAATAATAATTTATGCAGTTACATACATTCCAAATTTTGTGTTTTTTTTTATTGGGACACGTAATTTTGATAGAATTGTTAAATTGTCCACCAGCCACACTCCATCGTCCATTTTATTTGTATGGCGATCTAGATAGTGGCGTTGACGCGAACGCACTCGCCAAGGTTGGTATGAACATCGAAGTCAATGCAAATCGACCCAAGGGCTGATGGCTTGATACACTGATTGGTAATTAGGAAAGCATCGCGATTCCATCCAGATCAGGCCTTTGATCGAGGAAAATGGCGAAACCAATCAAGGGGAGCTTCTGAATGGGACAAATATTAAAGAAAAAGTTATTGACTTACTCTTCTATGTGATAAGTCGGAAAAATGAAACAGTCCTGAATAACTGCTTCAATAAAGACGTAGTGGCAGGGCCCTCCGTCCTCTTCGCTTCGTTCGCCTAGGAACCCTTCGTTTGAAAGAATTCGTGAGCGCTTGGGTTAGCGTGTATCTCTCACATCCGTAGGATTTTCCTTACTATTTACTCGCGAATTAGAACAGGGAGCTTACTTGTTCATTTTGATTTGCGAAGTTGGTAATACCACTGCATTTGTTAACCGGAAACAATTGGTGTGTGATCAATAACCCATTCTAAAGCCCCTCCACTCCCAAAACATTTTGCCAGTGCAGCTTTGAGTTCTACTTCCTAAAATTTTTGTGAATATTTTACGTTACGTATGAAGGAATTAACATTTAAATAAAACAAGTCGAAAACAGGAAGCTCGGTGCTTTAAGCATGAAAGGTTTGGTTGATTTTTTTATGTAAAAATATTTTGAAGTGAACATTCAATTCGGCTTGGTACTGTCATTTTATCTCGTGAGAATCACAATTATTTTATTCTGATTTTAAGGTGGGGTACTTTCTGAGAATGGATCCTCGAAATAACTGCCACTTTTCGGACACCCGCAGTCCTTTACAACCAGTATCAAAACTATTATCTGCGTCATTTAATACCGAACATGGCTATATTCGGTGAAAAAATCCTATCGACCGATCAGTCTAACGTCCTTTCTATTAAAAGGACTAGCAAAGCTAGTAGATCGATTCATAAAGGATATATACATTATATAACCAATTCACTGTAGGCAACAGGCCTACCAGAAAGGCAAATCCATGGAGACAGCACTCCATGAACTCTCGGGGAAAATTGAAAAGGCTATGCCCGAAAAAGAATACGCCTTAGACTGGACTAGTTCTGTTCATTAGGAACGTCAGGTGGGGCTGCTATACGCTGCCTACATTAGCGAAGCGGAAATCCAGTTGGCACAAGCTGTCCAGTATTTAGGAGTACATTTCGACTCCAAATTAACGTGGAAGCACCACATCCAGGAATATGATCAGAAATCCTGCAGATTGCTCTGGTGCTGTAGGACTGTGATAGGTTAGACCTAGGAACTTTCACCAAAACGGATACATTAGATGTATACATCTATTTTGATGAATGCATGTATCGTCTGGTGACCGAGATTGAACTTTGCTAACAGCAGGAAGCTGCTAACGCAGATACAGAGACTCGGTTGCCTAAGTATTACTGGAGCAATGAGTACTACGCCCACTGCGGAACTTGAAGCTATTATAAGTCAACCCCTCATTCACTTGGAGGTGAAACAGAAAACAGCCAATGACAAATATAGACTCGATACCATTGGAGGGTGGAAAGGCGGCCAATCATATGGTCATGCGTCTATCTGGAAATTCCTTGACAAACATCCGGTAGCTCTGATGCCGGCCGACCATATGTTTCCAGATTTGTCTTTGAAAAGACATACACTGTTATAACATTCTTGATATGGATGCCAGGGCACTCAAATATCGCTGGTAACGACGAGGCTGACAAACTAGCTCGCTGAAATTCTGGATCTACAATGGTGGGGCCAGAACCAGCTTTTGGCATCCGGCCATCCACTGTCGAGTCTACTCTGAAGGGTGAAATTGTATGGATTCACGCAGCCGAGTGGAGAAATTTGAAGTCTTACCGGCAGGCGAAAATCCTTGTGAAAGAACCTGGGGTCGCCAGAGCGGCAAGCCTGCGAATGCCATAGGCGGGAAGCCATTGAATCGGCGATTTACGGGGATAGTACAATGGATTTAACAATAGCCTGAGTGCTCGCAGCCTTAGATACCTTATCCTCAATAAGAACATACTAAAATTTCCTCAAAAGGATTGACCTATCGTATACATTTCGCAACCGCCACTTTCCTTAGAATTTCATAATATCTCCTACAATTATATGTGAGGGCTCGATTGACAAAGTATATATATGTTGTTACTAGACCAGACTGATAATTGCAAATGAAAAAAAGATCCACTGTTTGTGCATATGAAATTCAATAGCCACTGACAATCCCGAAGGTGACGCAGCGGATCAGATGGTTTTAGTTCCTGGCTAAGATAATGCACGGTATACACGTGTTATTTCAGTGCAGTTGTGTCGCCTTCTTTCTCATGTAGTGTATGCTGGTCTTGCAGCATACGGAGAATCTATTGCCTTCTATTGTTCCACTACATGGCGTAAAGAGTAATTCAATTGTCGCGCCTCCTTAATATGTGACCTTGTCACTTTCTATGCGCTACTCCCATACAAAGCACTAGCACAGAGCAGTCTAAATTTGATCTTAGCGTTGAGATAACTATATTAATAGATATTAGACAAGACATCGAAGGCGGCCCATGCTTCGTCGGTGGAATCCATATTTCCTATATATATAAATTGATCAACGCCTTCGATGTTTTCCCATTAATTTATTCTATTCAATCCAACTCTCTTACACTCTCTTTCTAAATCCAGAGCTATTTGACCAAGGTTCATGACTTGGTGCTCGAGCAAACAGATGTTATCAGCATAGTCGAGGTGTTTGAGGAAAGATGTCATCATCCAGAACGTCACCGATAACAAGAAGAAATAATATCGGTGACAACATACAACCCTGGCGGACTCCGTTTTTGACCTCAAATTCCTCTGAGATTTTTCTGTGAAAAAAATATTGTTCCCCTCTTTCGCATATATGGGCAGCCCCAACAAAGCCAACACAAAGTGATGCCACTCTCTATACGTGTAGCGGTTCACAGACCACATATTCTCCCCAAATTTCGTGATGATAGCTCCAGCCGTTTTGGAGTAAATCTCGTGTGACAGACGGGCAGACAGACATTGAATCGATTTTAGCAAAGTCACACAAAATTTTAAAAAATTTGACTTTTGGTTCACGACTCTATAAAAATGCAAATTAAGCATCTACTAACAGAATTTTTGGTTTTTTTAATTTCACATCAATCTGCCATGAGCTATTCCCATTATGCCGAGAGTATTTTTTTTAAGGGCCACAGGAAATGAACTCCCTATGACTGAATTTCGAAAACTTTTTAATAAAAATTTCAGAAAGTACTTATCAAACATGTATCTTTTCTATGATAAACTGTTTGAATAAAACGTTTCATTTACATCTTTACATAGCCTCCAAACTCATTCATTCTCCATTATATAGTTCCAAAGATTCCATTTCTTGTTACTGCAATGAGTTATTCCCCACTAAAAATTTGCTGGATTCTGGTGATTATGGCAGAAAGTCGTGTTGTTAAAGGATTGGCCGCACTGGGAAGAAAACGATTTGGGTAAAAACAGGATCAGTTACTTCTCAATGGTAACCTGGGAAAGTACTGCTTCTTTGAGTGACTTATAAAAATACGAAGTGAAGTAAAAGTTCGACTTCGACCAGCCCGGGCTGAAATTGTAAGGATTACAGCCAGGAAACATAATTTCACCACCTAGAATCCCCTCTGACAATCAGGTGAGAGTTAACACTGAAGCCATCCATAACACAGCCCTTCGCGGCACCTATAAGAGGGAAATGGATGTCGCAATAACCGCAGTCAACAGAGGACCTGGAGATGAAGCATCAACAAATGATCTTCACAACCGCGTTATCATAAATACTGCCACAAACTTACTTGGCCCCAGCCGCAAAAAGAGTTGGAATGGCTGGTTTGAGGATGAGTGTAAGCTGGCAACGGAACGGAAGAATGCTGCATACCGAATAATGTTGCATTCTCAAAGGACGCGGGCACGCGCGAAGACTTATCATGAACTCCGGGGAGCGGAGAAGCGACTTCACAGACGGAAAAAAGAAGCCTGGGAGAACCAACAGGTCTCTGAACATGAAAAGTACAGGGAGCAACCGCACCAACAAGTCAGCAGGATGAAGCCTTACACACCTCGATGCTCATTGTGCCGAGACAAAGTGGGAAATCTGATTTCCGACAGAATGGGCATAATGGAGCAATGGGTTGAGTACTTTGATGAATTACTGAACAACCAGAACATAGACGAGTTGGAGGTCCCGCCAACTGAAGACGACGGACAAATATTGCCACCACCGAGTATAGAAGAAACAGTCCGTACAATTCATCGGATGAAAAATCATATGTTGCCAGGAGCCGATGGAATTACAGCTGAATTGGTTAAATATGGAGGCGATCAGTTACACCAAGTAGTTCATCAACTTGTGCTCAAGGTATGGGACAGCGAATCAATGCCTGACGATTGGCAACGAGGCATTATCTGTCTCATACATAAAAAGGGAGATATCACACAGTGTAGCAATTATAGAGGTATCACGTGGCTGAGTACCATCAATAAGATATTCTCCTCTATCTTGCTAGGCCGGATAGCCCCATACGCCCAGAACATCATTGGCCCACACCAAAGAGGCTTCACTCCAGGTAAATCAGCAACAGATCAGATTTTCTCTCTGCGGCAAGCGATGGAAAAACTGTTGGAATATGGAACAGTTGCACCATCTATTCATCGACTTTAAAGCCGCCTAGATAACATAGCCAGGGTAAAACTGTACACGGCCATGAGAGAATTCGGTATCCCGACGAAATTAATAAGACTGACTAGGCTGACCCTGAACAATGTGCGAGGCCAGATAAAAGCAGCAGGATCACTCCCAAGCCATTTGATATTAACAACGGTCTACGACAATAGGATGTCCTATCATGCGTCCTCTTTAACCTGGCCCTCGAGAAAATGATCCGTGATGCTGAGGTAAATGCAAGAAGTACGATCCTCTTTAAGTCCACCCAACTACTGGCCTATGCTGACGATATCAATATCATGGGAAAAACCACATGAGACGTACAAACTGCCTTCATCCAGATCGAGCAGGCGGCGCGAGATCTTGGGCTGCACATCAATGAAGGCAAGACAAAATATATGGTGGCAACGTCAGCACCGAAAACCAACCAACCAACAACATCAAACCGCACTGGTCAAATAGGAAGAATAAGGATAGGAGAACACAACTTTGAGACCGTTAACAATTTCTCCTATCTAGGGTCGAAAATCACAACCGATAACAGCAACGATGATGAAATCCGCGCAGGGTTGATGTCAGCCAACAGAGCCTATTTCAGCTTACAAAAACTGTTCCGCTCGAAACGTCTCACCATAGGGTCAAAACTCTTACTGTACAAGACTATGATCTTGCCAGTCCTCATGTATTCCTCGGAAACTTGGGTTCTTAGCAAGAAAAATTGCGAACTCTTGGCCGCGTTCGAAGGAAGAATGCTCCGGATAATTTTTGGTCGCCTACATGAGGATGGACGATTCCATAGCCTATATAACGACGAAATCTATGAATGATACCATGACCGTCCGCTTATGGATAAAATCCGGCTCAATAGGTTACGGTGGGCGGTTCCGCTCGAAACGTCTCATCATAGGGTCAAAGCTCTTACTGTACAAGACAATGATCTTGTCAGTCCTCATGTATTCCTTGGAGACTTGGCTTCTTAGCAAGAAGAATTGCGCACTCTTGGCCGCGTTCGAGAGAAGAATCCTCCGAAGAATTTTTGGCCTCCTACATGAGGATGGACGATTCCGTAGACTACATAACGACGAAATCTATGAGCGATACCATGACCGTCCGGTTGTGGATAAAATCCGGCTCAATAAGTTACGATGGGCGGGCCACTTAATCCGTACGGATGAGGATGATCCCACCCGGAAAATATAGAAAGGCAATGTCTATGGTAAAAAAAGAAGACGAGGCAGACCCTGCCTAAGATGGAGCGATGGCGTGGGTCAGGACGCCAGACAGCTTTTGGGGATATCGAATTGGTGGACCTCGGCGCAAAACCGGGATGTCTGGAGTTCCTTATTAAGGCAGGCCTAGACGGGACACCGGTTGTTGCGCCACTGATGATGGTGATGATGAAACATAATTTCAAACAAGTGCCGTAACTTGATAGATTGGATTCGCCTAATCAAATAACGTTACTTGAGAGGATGTTACTAAGGACTTTTCATAGCAAATACAAAAACAAAGGGAGCAAAGGTAAGTAACTTACACGCTGGTAATCTTAATCGGTACGGATAGAGTAAAATATGATGCTACAAGAAGTTGCCTCGGTTTTATTACTGAAACATTTTAGATTTCTACGAAGAGCTCACCGAGGTAAATACATTAAGACTGCGAAAGCTGGGTAAATCTTTATGAGAGGGAAAAGTTTTACAAATTCAAAGAAAACAAATTGTGGAAAATATGAATGTCAATTTGCATAGTTTGATGCATATTGCACCACATAAGTGCGAGATTATTTCGCACCTATGTTTTTAAATGCTGTCATTGTGTACGCAGGAGCAATATATTGGGAATAATTAAAATGTTACATGTTTTGTCATCTATTATTATTAGGGCTATTTGATCCAATTCAATTCCATGTTACCACCACGTTACAGGCCAGATAGTAGACAGAAGTGATGAATGATTGAAAGTTATAAAATCCTTCACTTAGTGTGAAAGTAAACTTACAATTTTACCTTGGTTATGATAATCCTGAATTATTACCCAGGCCTGCTCAGACACGAGAGATTTTTGAAGAAGACGCAATTATACCTTAGTTTGTGAGTTTTAGGAAGCAAGAGAGAAAAAGAAAGCTGGGAATAGTGCGCAGGTAAAAGTTTCGACTCAACTGTCCGATAAGGTGCAAAAAGCTCTGCCAAGTATATACATCTGGGCTCTATAATAAAGCTAACAACAAATACAATCGCTTTGAATGGAGGATTGTAAATACCCATCATAGATAATCAGGCCTGCAAATATTTAAATCTGTCAACCGTTTTCCCAGAACATAATGTAAAACTGAAAAAAGTAAGAACAGTATTACCAAATTCGTTCACATATATTTTATTTCTCTTTATATCACAAATAAAATGGTAAATAAATGAAAAGAAAGCACTAGATGTTGTATATGTTGCAGTCTGCAATGTTCACAGAGAAACGCTGCAATTCACAATTTCTATTCAATAATCAAAACATACATGATTTAAAAATGCGAAATTCACTTAACTATAATCGAAGGCTCCTGTATATCTGTATATGTCTATAATTTCAACAAAAATCACTCAAAGCATTTTAGGTAAGAGGCTCACGTATATGTATTTGATAGAATATGAGAAACTCAAAGCGAAAATCGTTTGAAAGCAATGCAAAATTCCAAGCCCCAAGGCTTGTGGTAAACATCGTTTTTCCCTAGCGTGGGCTAAACATAAAGTTGCTTCAATGTATAGGCGAGAAAACATATTAGGAATCTATGTTATTGTGTGGAGTAATCGCTCCTCCCCATAATGCATACTTAAGATTATGTTAATATATAATATATATGTTCAAAGATAATAGAGCTTTGGTAAAGACAAATGTAATATTTTTACTCAATAGCGAACAACATTTCGAAGTTACTCGAGATACAAACGACTTGGGTCATCCCCGATTGCGGTGTCAGGCAACTTTTCATCAGTTTACAAACATTTCGCTTACGGCTAAAAACATTTACTTTCAAATACATGGTAAATAGATACAATTTAGAAATCTAGAAGCTACAAAACCCCTTAGATGTCCTTAAATACTAAGCATATTTTTTTAAGCCATCAGGTCAAATGTCGATTCCTTTAAAATGAGTGTTTGCTTAATATTCAAATTGCATATCTTACACACTATAGAAATCTATAAAATATTCCGAATATATACTGATGGAAAGGAACCTGGACAGACGAATACCTACCGGACAAGATGTTACTGCTGCTGACCCACATAAAGAAATATCAGAAATATCTCCTTGTTCGAAGCTTCTTTAGATAATTTGCAATTCGAATATGAGGATAAGACTAGATGTTACTGATCTTCGAAATTTGTTCGTTTAGCGAAACTTTTAACACTTTTAAAATGCTTTTTACGAATGTTTCTAAATATCCTAGAGACAACCACACAAACTATGAATAATGCTTCAACATATACTCTAACTCTGGTTTTAGTGTATGCTGCTTCTGACTAACTTTTCAATGCAGAATCAAATGAGTGAACATATTAAATCCCTCGTTACAACCACTTCTAGTTCCTGTCATTTTACATCACCGTTTACATTTGATCATTACAATTAACGTCACTTTCCAAATCAAATACATTTAGACCATAGGTTCTCCTACGAATCAATTTTGGAGCAGTTCTCACGTTCGAGCTGAATCCTATGGTGGATTTGAGTTCAAATAAACAGCTAAATCGTTCATAGAAACACATGGTCTCCAGATTGGTAAATCATTTTTGAGGGTAGTTGAGTTTGTTTATAGTTCGCCCAGTCTATGTTTGCTTCCTTCAAGATAAGGGAAGTTTACTATGCATAATTCACGTTTAAAACATTCAGTTCAAAATAAAGCGAAATATAAATTACTGACTCCATCTTCAAAATATTGGAAACTTGAAATTCATTTAGTAACTCAATTTTCGCATCGGCTTTCATCCAGCGACTTGGCAATCGCCTTCTATATTAATGAATGTGCCGAGACGGGAGACACGTTTCGCCACTCCATCATCGCTTGGTGTCGTTTCAGATGTACCACTGGAAATTTTCTGCCGCCGAAGAACGAGATTTGAAGCCGTTGATCCTGGCGCTGTTCGGGATGTTTCCTCCTTCCTTCTCATTGCAATTCCAGTAGTTGTGGCTTTCGGAGTTGTCTTGGCTGGTATATTACTTACATTGGTTGGTTTAGTTTCCGGAGAGTTGTCAAAGGTTGAACTTCGTATGAGCTTTGTTGGAGCAATACCCGACCCACTTGGTGGCTTTCCGGTTGCTGGCTTTGACAGTAGCGGGCTTTTTTTAGTATCATCAGTTTTTTTCCAAATTCCAGCAATCCTACTAGTTACAGGTCGAGCCGTTGTTAAATTGGAGTTGCTTCTAGAAGGAGGATTTGTTCCGGCTGTATTAACTGTAGTGGTCGACGAGCGTATTGAGGCATTGCTATTAGAACGTTGCGGAACGGTTGGTACACTTGGGGATTTCTTAACTCCAATCAATGACAACTTCCGCCTGTTCAAATCAGTCGCGCTGCTTGTAAAATTTTTAGGTTTTGGAGTCAATGAAGATAAACCTTTTGGTGTCAACTTTCCTGGGATATCTGAGCTAGCGCTTTTTTGGACAGGGGTTCGATATTTGGAAGCATTAGTAGCAGTCTTTGCAGGAGATTTCGGTGTCGTCAATTGGCTGACGCGTTTAGGGCTAGCAGTTTTTGTAGGTAGTTTGGAAGACTTGCTGGGAGATGGCGGTAAAGAAGTTACGACAGGAAGTTCTGGTGTAGAGGGCTCATCTTTAACAAATGTTCCCTGGCGCTCTAGTACAGCTGTTGCTTCTTGTTTGGGAGTTTCAACTGCTCCACTTTTTTGGGTTTTCAAATCCGTCGTCATACGCTTGTTAAGCAAATTCTTTTGAGCAACAACGTTTTTCTTTCCACCTGTTGCACTGCTGACAAATCCTGGCCGGGCTAGCCGACTCTTTGCTGCGGAATTATTTGCCTTAGTAGTAATTTCAGATTTGTTCATGAGGACATGTGTTTTTGTGGTCTGGCTTTTCGGGACGATCTTAGATGCCAGATTTTTTTTCAAATCTGGACTGGTTTTCGCAGATAAATTAGCTCGCATTGTGGTGCTACCTATTTGGGATTTTGGAGAGGTCGTGCGAGAACTGCCTCCGGAAACAGCACTTCTTCGATAGGGAGAAACATAAGCTGGTTTCTTCCTCCCACGAACTGACTTTATTTCAGTTTCGTGAACATTTCCACTTTCCACACCACTATCGTCTGTGGCAGGCTGGTAGATTGACGGCTTCAAGATCCTGGGGATAGCATAACATCGTTTTGGTGACATTTCGTCATCAGTGGTCCGATTCAAATTTTGATCACAAGATTCTGTTTCCGAATTTTGGTCAAATTCTATGCTATTGAAATCACTTTCAGTTCGATGCGCTTCTTCGTCTGGTATTTTAGCACGGAATATACCGTGTTTCCTTGGTGATAGCGTTTCCGATTCTGTGATGTATCTAAATTGACGTGTCATTGGTTGTGGACATTGAAGCTCTTCAGTATCTTCTTCTGTAGACATGGTTTCTTGATCGACTGTGTAAGTAGCAGGATCCTGCAAACGAACGATAAACGATTATTTTATTAAAATTAATTTCTTGAAGTATATAAAAAAGCATGTTGAACTCTGGAAGATTATCAGGTAAAATATAAGTTGAGAGACTAAATTAGAAGGAATGAAGAAATTCTAAGTGGTGGGAAATCTGTCCAAATTTAAAAAAAAAATGGAAACGAATTAATTGAGCAAAGATAACAAGGAAGTGGACACCAGCCTTGAAGGGGACTATCATCTAATGTTCGCTTGCTTTCACTTGTTTGTTCCTACTACATTTACTGACAGCAGAACATAGTGTGTCCCCAAAATTCAGTACGGACTGCCGGCCTACGGCAAGAATACTTTCCGCTCGAGGAAAGTGATGAGCATAGGGTCGCCATAAAAAGTGACTTTGTCCCTTTTGCGGATAAAGTTGCCAGCAATGTTTCGAAAAGACGTTACACCGTATGATTCACTCCGGAAAAGTAGGCGTAGTAGCTGAGGACCCTTCTGATGGCTACGAGCGAAGGTGAGCGCGAGGCGCTCGAGCTTCGTTACCCCATACAAAAATTCCTAAAGTGCGGAATAGTGTGCATTGGAACAAAAGGAATTCCACTTTTGCATTGATAATGGAAGAAGAAGCTGTCGCAAATGGCCGCGATTTCAAAACTCACTCATCACGAAAGAGCCTGCAGGCACATGCTTGGCTTTTGATGGTCCAGTGAGAGACGTTAATGATAACTCCCTGACCAAGTTTCACCCACTCAATGCGTAATATCTGCAAATTGTCTATAATTAAGCCCATCATTTTCACTTGTTATTCAAAAGTTGACATAATGGAGTAACTTTTGTCAACTTGCAAGGTTGTAAATTTAAAGCACTATTAAAATATTGCCTTTTGAAAGTTTTTAAAGTTTGAGCAGTTATATTTTCGAAGTGACGGTGACCTTTGCAATCAGGAAAACACTCATTTATACGAAATATTATGTAGTTTCCGAATATGATTCAAAGAACCGCGTGTGCAGGTGCTACTGGGGCTCTGCAGTCCTGCCCGGTAGATGCTCTCAATGTACTCCTGCATCTCCTCCCCCTAGACCTCCACATTAAATATGTTGCAGCGTGCAGTGCCATCAGACTACGTGAGTCTGGATGCTGGGTAGCGAAGTCCTACGGCCACAGCAACATCCTAGATGAAATACCTCGGGAAATCTGGGCATCCCCCACGGGCTATGCCACACGCAAGCTGAACTTCACGAGAAACTTTGCTGTGGACCTTCCAACCAGGGCAAAGTGGAAGACCGGCGGCGTGTTGCAAGATTATCACACAGTATTCTTTACGGACAGATCAAAAATGCCCTGTGGAGTCGGCGCGGGGGTTTTCTCGAATAAACACAGCGTATCCAAGTCGTATGGTCTCCCAGGTTTCGCCAGTGTATTCCAGGCAGAAGTACTGGCGATATTGGAAGTCTATCGATGACCGGAGCGAGATTCGAGCCCCAAGCGTAGCATAGCCATTCTGATCGACAGCCAAGCGCCCATCAAGGCCTCGTACTCAGCGACGACATCTTCCAGGCTGGTGGGGCAGTGCAGAGACTGGCCCATAGGGGACCTGACATGGCTCAGCATACCCTACGAATCGCATTGCCGAAGTTGCGGAGAAGGAAGGGAAACCCTCATGCACTTTCTCTGCGATTGCCCAGCTCTGACTAGAGTCAAGCTGCGGATACTGGGTAAACCATTCTTTGGGGACCTCAGAGAGATTTCCAGCTGGAGGGTGGGAGAGCTGATTTCTTTCGTGAATGCTACGGGCTGGCTCTGAAGATCCGAGCCGGCTGGACTCTGTCTCCATGCTCTCATAACAACAGTCGCGGTTTTAGGAGTTTGTGGCATCAAAATGGCGCACCAAAGCGCTAATTGGACTCCTCGCCTGATACCTACCTAATCAACACTTCCGAAAATGTTATCAAATCTGTGATTAGATGATTGGGGTAGTGAAAAAGTGTGCTTTGGTTTGGCAGGTTAAGCGTTTTGACACTATTTACAAAAACCGCTATAACTGTGTAATGATAAAAGATAGGATAGCCATTCTATAGAACAATTTTCCTCAAACGAGTGGTGCTATTTACCATTAAAATTTCCACTATCGTGAACGGGAAACCCCGTGTTATTGGAAAATTACCTCCACTGCAAGAGCTCAAGTCTAAGACAATAATTAATGAAGAGCTTGGCCGGTGTACGGGACTACTACCCGTAGACGTATTGCTCAGCTTGCAGAAGAGTCAGTGGATAGGTTACATCCGCGACGCATATAGGCTCGATACCATTGGGGCGTGGAAAGGCGGCCAATCATACGATCATGCGTCTATCTGGAAATTACTTGAGAAAAATATCCGGTAACCCTGATGCCGACCGATCATACGGTTTCTAGATTCGTCTTTGAAAAGACATACACTGTCGTAATCACCGAAAGGGAAGAATGGCCGACAAATGGCCATGAGTTTTTTCAGATTACAGACGTAATAATCTTCAACGACGGGTCAGTCATGGAGGGTGGACCGAGCGTAGGGGGTGTTCTCGAAAAATCCGATTACAGAACTGGCCCGACCCCTCGGAAAAATGACGACCATTTCATTGGCAGCAGAAGAATGTCTGCGACAAAAGTGGAGGTGCAGCACCATTCGAATCTGTTCCGACAGTCGGGCGCCATTATCAACACTAAATGGCAACGACATATCAAGCCAGTTGGTGTGGAGTTGTCTTCAGGTGTGGCTGAACGACTAACCGAAACATTACTGATGTGGGTGTCGGGGTACTCTAACATCGCTGGTAATGAGGAGGCTGACAGACTGGGTTGCTGACGGTCTAGATCCACAATGGTGGGGCCAGAACCAGCTCTTGCAATCTGACCATCTACTGTCAAATCTATTCTGAAGGGTGAAATTGCAAGGATTCACGCCGGCAGGCGAAAATCCTTGTGGAAGAGCCTAGGGCCACTAGAATGGCATTTTCGTTGTCCCTTAAAAGTGAGACATAAAAACCCTAGTCGGGCTTTTAACAGGACACTGCTCCTTAAACTACCATATGGAAAAAATTAGGGTAGTGTTTTCGGCTAGGTGCAGCCAATATGAGGAGGATGAGGAGACGGCCCTGCACTTTTTATGCAGCGGCTCAACATCTTCAGATCTCAGACGAAGATATCTTGGCAGGTTTTTCTTCAATGAAGAATCTGCACACTCCCTGCCTCTGGAGAATGTTCTCAGATTCGCTAAAGCCTGCGAACACCGTAGGCGGGAAGCCATTGAATAGGTGATTTACGGGGATAGTATGGGAATAGTAATAGGTCTAGCAAGGCCTGAGTGCTCGGAGCTGCGGCTCCCCCCAGTAAACTAAACTAACTAACTAACTTGTTTATATATCAAAATGATCCATAGGACAGCCGAGTATTAGTTCATGAAAAGAAGGAAAACCATCAAATTAAAAAGATATGAGAGGACTCTGCTCACAATCGACCGATTTAGAAAAAACGAAATTTTATAAGGTGGTAAAATGTCAAAAAGGTCTACTACCACCGTTGTCGCAATTCTGAGTTTTCATTGAAGAAAGAATATCAGGAAAAAACAAGGCTTTCTGCTTGACGATTGATTACTAATGGGTTAATTTCCCAGTGACAATGAGGAGGTTTTTCACTCCGAAAATAGTGGATACCGAACCTAGCCCATGTTCAAGTCCAAAAAGCAAAACTCTCGGAAAGTACAATAAAAAAGTTATCCAATGCCTCGAACTATACTTACTTCTAGAATATCATTAAATATATTCGTAAAGCTTCGGAAAACGAACTACGAAACCCAATTGGCAGCTAACCTAAGCTACACTCTTAGAGGTCCTGAGCAAAGCCTGGTTGCAACTGTATATTCCGAAATCTTGGTTTGCAGTTGTCCCGATGCCGAAAAAAATAAAGATTACAGATGCGTATGCATTGAAACAAAAGGTTGCCCACTTTTTAGCACCTTGTTTTCTATTCAGCAATTTCCTAAACAGGAAACACCACATCTTCCTGGAAAGTAGTCGCTACCGATGCCATATATAGATTTTTCCACAATAATACAACAAAGTATTTCCTGCAAAGATTGATGATCCAACTTCCGGCATCCGTGAATTTTCGCTTAAACCAGGATACACTGATATTGATAGCACTCAGTAAAATTAAATTTATTTCATGTTACAAAACAATATCATAGAACCGAAACAAGGTGGACCAAGACGAATTTCCAAAAACAAGAAATATATTGTGCAATAGCATATACAGAATATTCATTGCGTTTACAGGGTTGCGATGATATCTTGAAAGTATTGCATACCGAGCATTTAACTATTTCCCCCAAACATTTAATCTACTCCTTCTAGAGACTAACCCTACCACCGTCGCCCACTACTATTACATATTAGATGTTTTTATCATATACATGATCCTAATTGTAAACTACTCACCGCTAGGCTTTCTGTTTCTGTATTATAAACAATTGTCCGTGTCCTGTATCTTTCTGGATCCAAACTTCTTCGTTTTACAGATCTCGTTATATTATTATTAACTAATTCATCAGCTTGAACTTTGGCTTCTGCCTGTTCCCTTTCTAGTCCATGTTCAATTTCAATTTGTAAGATCTCGTCATCATCCTGAACACCTTCATCGGAATGAATTTGTTGTTGACAATCTTCGTATTGTTCAATTTGTTCCCCAGTGAAACTCTCTTTCAAAACATAATCAGCAGCTATGGTGTAAGTTTTGAAGCGATCTTTTATAATTCGTCGTTTTTGTTTAGGTGTCAGGGTTCTCTTGACGCCTCCCAATGCAGAGTTAGCATTGTTGGTTCGATTCTTTCTTGGCGTAGACTCAGCAGAACTAAAGTCTGACGGTATGGGCGTTCCGTTGTTTGATTCATCATAGTCGTCTGTTGGCAACATTGCATCCATACAACTTTGAAGTGTCATTGTATTCTCATCAATGTCACTAAAAGCTGTTTCATAATTCGATTGAATCGTATGATCGACTATTTCAGATTGAATGCTGGCAACACTTATCATTGAATCCAAAAGCTCATCCATGAGTGAAGGTGGTTTTATATTATCCAAGAGGTTACATATTGAATTTACACTTTCTGCACTTCCACTTAACACATTAGACATTTGCGCGCCCCCGCTAAGCGCCCGTTTGGCCATAAGGCCCGGAGGAAGGGATTTTTTTCGCATTCTAGACAACTGGGGGCTTAGTGGTGTAGATTCCGGACAACCTGACAAGCTAATGCAATCCATTCCGGATGGTGGTCTCACATTATCCAAATCTAAACTAGTTGTACTCTCTACCATATTTTGCATGAATTGATGAGCTAATTTATTTGCTTCCATTGCAATAATCGTTGAACTGCTCATAGTAGAGCAGGACTCAAAAGACATAGGTCCAGAGGAGACAAATTGATGAGTAATTGTGCCGTTGGCCAGTTGTGATTGTACTTCCCCGCCAACTTGGAAATGAATTCCATTTGCTGGAGTTGTGTCTTCCGCTTCTACATTATCCAAAGTATTGCCATCGATTTCATCATTCACCAAAGTGTCAGTTTCAGTGTCTATCGAAGTCGGTTGCGAATTTGCCGCTTTCCCATTTAATTCCTTTTTATAAGCACCGCCCTCCCATTGCTGTGATGTGAAACATATTTCCTGTAGAGATAATTTGAGTTAATATTAGAAATAAAATTGACCACGTTGAAAAAAAAAGGAAAAACGTGAAGCACCATATTAACGATCAACAATAGTGTAGTGCTCACCTCATTCGTAGGAGTTGTGTCCACCAGTACTTGCCGATTACTCATCAAGCAAATATCACTCATTGTTGTTTCATCCTCATTCAGCGATGCAATCATTGGAGCGGTAATGCTTACACTTGGGAACGATACATCATTCGGACAGGTGTCTTCATTCCAAGTGTTATTTGATGTACTCCCCGACTTCCGTTCGAAAATTGTATTATTGCTATCAAATTCATTTGATTCTAATTCAGAATTATTTGACGCATTTGTTCGCAAATATTCTGCAGTAGAAACTAACTCCAGTGTCAAACGCTCCACCGACTTCAACATTAGATCGGGATCCTTATGCTTATCATGGATCGGCTGTGTGGTAGCCGTTGATGATGCTTCGATGTCGTCTTTTTCAATAAGAAATTCATTTGAAATTTCCATTTCGAAAGATGATTCATTCACAGAATCATCGTTATAGTCGATATTGCTTAGTTTCAGAGCGGGATATTCATTTGATTGCTGCAGTGCACAGTTACTATCGCATAGATTTAAACTACCATTAGAACTAACCAAGAGATCAGACCCAGTTATGTTCAGTAAATTTTCGATTCGAGTTTGATGATCGCTTCTCTGGATTGCCTTGAGATTTCTTAACTCGGTGCTTGTGCCGTCTGGAGACTCTTTCATCCCTACGCCTGGAGCTGTGTTGGGGGCACTGTAAGATGTGGTAGGTTCCAGCTGCTGTTGTTGTTCCAACACAGCCACAGACGTAGTCTCCCCGTTTTTTGGAATTGATGCGTTCATCGTTGACGGTGGCAATCCCATTGGAGGTGCAACTGCATTAGCAGCTCCGAATCGCTGACCAAATTCAGTCGGCGCTAGTACCGGTTTAACGTGACGAGTGGGAGGTCGAATTTCAGGTTCCAAGCGTCCACATTTCGATGCAATGCCAATATTTATGCATTCTTTGAGAAGCTGCTCGTCTCTTTGCTCCCTTTCCTTTCGACGATCCCGTTCTACCTGCATCGGCGTTTTACTGGTTGTATGCATAACAGGCAACTGGGATTGCTTCGGGATATTGATCTGCTTCGGAACTGGTCTTTCGGGTTTTCTTTGTTTGTTCATCCCGGCTCGAACGCATAGTTCAAAGAGTGTCTTAGCCTGATTATCATTCGAATCACTAGAATCTACTGAACTTAGTGAATCATTTGCATCTCTTAAATTGCCAATATGCATGTTTTGGATGCCAGTTTCAACTTTACGTAGCGAGGCATTTCCGTTATCTCGACGTAATTTATTACATCCAGCAGCAATGGCCTGGAAATTTAAACAAGAGCATGTAATAGTGAAAATATTCATCATAGATTTATGGGGAAATTAAATAGTAGCGAAATCTACTTTTCTTTTTAACTATTATCAGTAAAAATATTTCTTATTTACACGATATTGATAAACGAGTACGATTCAAGTCAATAAACACGGTACGATTACGTTTTCATTTGCAATTACTTGATAAATCTGCGTACCTGGTTCAAAATGTGTTCATCATCTGATTCCATTGAAATCGAACTTAACGAATCCTCGGCTGTTTGGCGTTGTCCTTGATCTTTTGGTTTTGCAGGATCGACGGGTTTTTCGGCTACCCTGTAAGTCACATAACCGAAAACACTAAATAAAATTGTCAAACAAACTTCATCTGAAATATGTACCTTTTTATGTTGGCAGGACCTGCAACACCAGATCCAACGGTTAATCCCGACAATCCAGATAACACTGAGAAAGTACATGGGCTATTTTCCACAACAAATTTGTTCATTTCGTCTCGTACTGGCAAATATGGAGGTAATCCACCGCATCTCAGCATTGCGATTGGATCCTTTACTGGAATCGATGGCATCGTTGAGGAAGCAACTCGTTCCTTTGAAGAAGATTTCTGCATTCCTTCGCGAATGCATTGCTCAAGTAAATCGTTGCTCCCGTCTGATACCGAGCTTTCATCTGAGAGATTTACATTTTGGTCTTTATTCGTATTAATCGACAGAGCACTCAAATTCGAGTTGCTGCCAACTTTTGACAAAACTGCCGGTGTGTCCTCAGTGTAGTAAGACTTCACAAAATCATCCTCATTCGTGTATTCTTTGAATGTTGCTTCTTTTGGGATCGGAACATTTTGACTTATAACAGACTGAGGTCGCTTCGTAGAGGGCGATCCTCTGTTCATCCCCATATTGATACAACTCGCGAGAAGAGCGTTGTCCGCAAATCCTTCTTCCCCATCAGTTGAAGTCGAACTTTCAGGAGCTGGTTTATCTACTTCATATTGTGGCTCTCCAACGCCATTCACTTGAGGATTCATCTCGGGATCGTTGTGTTCAACATCCGCCGTATCAACTATGATATGCGGCTCGTCCTCTAAACTCAAATTGCTTAAACTTGTAGCACAAGAAAATTGAGCTGGAGTATTTTCCACGTGGAATTTATTCACTTCATCTTCGAAAACACTACGCAGAGGTTGAGATTGTTGTGCGATCGATGTGGATTTTTGTGCTGAAGGCTGACTAGTGCTATTTTGTTGAATGCTCGCGGTAACAAATGGAGGATTAACACTGCTATTACGGCGCGGCGATTGGGGCATCGATTGAGTTGGTGAATCAGGTATTTCTGATGGTGATATGATCCCGCTTGCCATACGACTGAGAGATAAAAAAAATGGTTCATTAACACGAAAATTATCAAAGCTGTAATGTTAATTTCTTGCAAAAATAAACTGTGACATAAATTTGAAAAGAGATTAAAAGAAAACAAAGCGGTGTAGATAAAAACTCTTATCTACACTGCAGGTTAGAAGTATTCACTCACAATTTCACACTTAACAATCGGTCAATAAACTTCATATAACTAGTTCTCGGTTATGGTTTCGAAATTTTAGTTTCTAGATTAATAAAGCATAATCTTATCCGTGATGTTAAAGTGAATTTGTATTATATTATGGAAGGCTCAAATACGGAGTAGACATAACTCGTGCTGTGCTCCTAAAAAAGTACACAATGGTAAAATGTTACAGAGGTTGCCTATCAACTTCGAATATTTTCGAATTGATTATGAAATATCAAGAAAGTGGGGCTAGTCCTTCAACTTTATTCAGAAAAGCCAGTATCGCTTACACCAAATTTTACTCTTGCGTTTATCACGAAGCAACCCGACTCGTACGATGGCTTCCAAGTTGTCGTTTTGAAGTTGGGGCGATAAAAAATTGAAAAGATTCGCCGCGTTTATTTTAGGGTCAGAAAAAAATAACCAGAAATTTTCAACCAATAGTGCGCAAATGATTTATGCTGCATGTAACGATGCGAGCCGAGTCACCTCTTTGGAACGGTAGCAATGAGTGGCTCGGATGACCTATCGCGATGTTTTTGAAAATTTGCTTCCAATTTCCCACAAATGACTGTTTTCCCGAAACAAGTGTTTAAATGACACACATACGTCGATACTTTCTTTCTCTGTTGATTGATGACTGTTTGCCGAAAAGACATAATTATTTTTCAACACTCATTTCGTGATACATAATACAAAATACTGAGCTTGAAGATCTTTTGTAAAACCTGTCATGTGAACCTGGGAAATCTTTGGAGACGATTAAAATTGAAAGACCACTGGAAACTTTTGCTGGAGACCAAATCGTGTAGTCAGATCAAAGGGGAAGACGAACATGTTTGGAAGTGTTATTGCCGTTGACAGTTTACAGTTTTAAATCATTTAAGAATTTTAATTTTTTACAAATTTACGATTAATACAAAAAATTACAGACATTATCATATAAATGTATTACGGGTCGTACACAATTGCCAAAGTATTGTCCAAACAATTTTGCTAGAGCGTAAGCGCAAGCGTAAGGTCATTAACGGCAGGATGCCTTCTAGTAAAACAAAATTCGAAAAACAAATTATATTAAATACCCAAATCGCAGCAATAACAAAAATGTTCACAGTTAGATTTTTAACGGCCTTAAATAAACAATCGCTACTAAATTGGTTGAAATCTAGATGCTTCAACACGAATGTTCATTGTATCATTGGGATATTGTCATCTGGGAAAACATTAAATGAACAACCATTAGGTGCATTGATCAGAAGACGGAAGTGACACTGAATATTACACACATTGAGAAAGGACGACGATTTTATTATGGGTTATGCCACGCAGCAGAATCCACTATCTCAGGATGACTGATGAATGGAATACCTTAGACAAACTTCTAGGAAAGTCCCAAGATGACCTGAAGCATACCCCACTTCTGTTCGGCCCCGAGGGATGCCAAAAGGTGGAAGATGGACTATTGACGATTTCGTTCAGGGCAGAGACAACCTTCCATACGCTGCCCAACTTCTGTCCTGGAAACATTCTGACTGAAACTGTCTTCAGAAGTTGACCGCTCTAATATATAAATTCGCAAATACACCATGAGTGTGAATTATAATAAATAAATAGTTAGAAGGTCTAAACGAGGCGATTTTAGCCCTAGCTAAGAAAAGTGGAAGAAACTTTATCCCCGATTGGTTCCCGCTGTCATCGGAATAAGGAATATGGATTTCTTCATTCTTGAAGAAAAAAAAATAGAAATGTTGATCTTCAATGCATTAACCTGGTTTGCTTAGTATTGAAGAGATTTTGAAGATAACCACCAAGTTCGATGGGACAATTGAAAATAGTTATCCAGCAACCATTTTGGAGACAAGTGGTAAGGAATAAAAACCATCAACACTTCACATTTCCAACTGAAACATAGTAAACTATGAAGTTTTCATATTCATTCGTGTCAGCTAATTTGGAGACTTCGCTTGTCACAAAATGATCCTAATTTTAAAAGTCTGCCCAAAGGCTCATTATATCTATATATGAATAACTTTATTAAAATTCGAACTGCATATGAGCCATTACCGCTATGACTAGATTAACAGTATTTTTAAATTACAGAATGCGATTGAGGCTGCCGTGTGACATTCTACACCTCAAGTATTTCAGCAAAATAGGCTTACCTGAAATCACTCACAACCGAGCTCTTATCGTCAGCTGTATTCGGTTCAACACTTGTCAATGAATCCATCGAGCTTCGTCTACTATACATCAATGGAGTCTCTTGAGCAGAGTTTATTGGAATTGGTGCTGGTGCAGATTGAGAAACAGGTTCAACTACGGCTACAGGTTGAGAAATTGTGTCACGAATCGGAGAAGCAGGAAGTGGTAATTCCACTGGATTTTCTGGTTCTGCTTGATGTAAAATCGGTGAAATTCTTCCGGTTCCGCCAGCACATATTCCGATTTCAGTTGAAGTTTCCTCTTCAACAATTTCAGGTTTAACTTTCGTGCCAGCGAATACAGTAGGATTTTGAGGGGATTCCTCCAAGCTGCTCAATGATTCATATCTACTAAAATATCCAGGAGTTCCCTCTTCGCAATAATTCACAGGTTTTTCTGGAGTGTACATTCCTGAACCAAATGCATTGGTCTCTAAAACTTCTTGTTTTTGTCGAATGTCTTTTGTCAATGGAACTGTAGTTTGCTCTTCAACTTTAGGATTTCTTAAGTCACTAACCGACGCAGCATTTGAAATAATATAAGGTGTTCCTTCAGTCTCATAGCATTTTACTGTATCTTCAATTTGGTTTTCCACAACTTCACTATTGTACTTGGCACTGTAGTCAATAGGGTATTCAGTCTCTTGATCGATTAGATCTCCATGGTCCGGTGGTGCTGAACACCCTCGTCGAAGCTTTTCATAAACAGAATCTGATTTAGCCGAAACTATTGAATCACGACTCTCACTTTTCGAAACCATCGCAGATTTTGTCAGCCTGGTATTATTCCAATGTTTCCCAACTTCCGTCGTAACAAGAAAATCCTTCTTCTCTTTAGGAGGAGTTACAGCATCAATATTATCATAGGTTTCCGATAAATTTTGATTAAGCTCTTGTTCTAATGTTCGCTGTTTACGGGCATTGAGTGTCGGTAGCTCTTTCAAGCCCATCGATCTTGCAATCGGATCTATAGTACTTTGATTTAAAGCAGTCGGTCGGTAATTTTGAAGGTTTTTTAGTGCTGCACTACTTCCCTCAGCAATCATTTTATGTTTCGAATGGATAAGCGATCGCAGCATCGGTACAGCTCCATTATCCCATAAGAATTTTTGATCTTCAGGAACTCGTGCCGATAGATTCCATAATATGCCACAAGCATTGCTCACCACAGTTAAACTTTCTGACTTTAGTTGTTGCAGAAGAATTCCCAAACAATTCCTTTGCCTCAATATTACGCGATAATCTTCCCGAACTGCTATTCGACTAGAAACATTTCTTAGTATTCCACCAGCGTTCTCGACAATAGTCAAAGTCTTACTGGGGCCCTCATACTGTAACATGTCGACAAGAAAAGCTAGTGCCCCCTCCACTGCACAGAACTCCGCCTTATTCGTGCTACAATGCGCTGAAAGATTCCATAAAGCAGATAATATAGACTTTAAAGTGTTTTCATTCTTATTTTTCATTGCTGCCTTTGTTAGAGCGGTAACAGTTCCAATTTCATTCAACACAGCTTTCATGTTGTTGTCTGCACGCCATGAAAGATTCCTCAAAACACTTCCCGTCACTTGCAGGAGATCATCTGGAGCCGAATCGAGTTGAGCAACTAACGCTTCCATGAATTCACGATTAGCACAGAGCAAAGCTTTATTGTTCCCGTCGCCAAATGTTAAATTGGTTAAAGCCATCAAAGCGTATCGTCTGAGTGAATTGCAACATGTGAATTGGGGCTTTGGACCGTGAACGGCATGGTCAAGGTGGAAAATATTTGCTATTGCTTGTAAGGCGCCTAATTGACACATTGCGTGTCGATGCTCTTCATCGAAGCTTACTTTCATTAGGCTCGAAACGGCTGCCAATGGATGCCGGTCAGGATCATCAGCCACAGTTTCTCCAATTCTTGCCAACAATGTTTTCAAGAATCCACAATACTCCATTATATGTTCGATTAAACGTAAGACTTTTGCTTCGCGTCTACCAGTCTTATCATCTGGTTGATAGTGTACAATATTATGTAGTGCGGAAGCAGCTCGCTTTCGTGTACCAGCGTCGCTATCAGAGTGCATCATTTGCACAAGCAAGGGAATACAACCTGACTGACGAAGTGTAGCACACGTTTCTGGAGTTCGAGAGAGTTCTAAGAGCTTTTTAGACATTTCAACGGGATCTTGAGAGCCAAGCATTGAAAGCAAAGTGTATACGCATTCAACCTTATTATTAGATGCGAGTTGATTGTCTTGAGATGTTGAGCAAATATTTGCAGTTTCTATGGGTCGGTCCGTTGGCCAATTGTTGCGGTGTGCTGGCGAAAGGGAGGATGGTTCCGTTTCAATGTTACGAAACAGTGAAGAATTCGAGTCCTTCATTTTACGAGAGCTCCGAAGAGAGTCACGATCGAGAGAATGTTTTCTTCCACCATATCGCAAACTGTCATTTTCAGTCTGTTGCCTGTCGAAACATCTGTCTAAACTCCTATGTTCTCGTTGATCTTTTTCCATCATGTAGTCAGGCGGTATGGGATTTTCATCTAGAAAGTGTTTCTTCCTTCTCGCTCCAGCATTGCGTTCGTTATCATACGACAATTTCCTCTGTGGGAATATCTCCTTTTTAGTAAATCCACTTGCAGCTAATTCATAGTCGCTGATTTCTCCATCGCGTTCATACTTTTTATCCATTTTTACATTTTCACCCAACGATCTGCACTGTTCTTGACTGGTTACTAAAGTGGAAGTGAGCTGTCTTGACGATGAAGGAACTTCTGCTCCTTTATGATTTGATCTTTGCCCGCCATGTGCACCCGCGAAAGTAGTGTTCTCGAATTCTGGTGGCGGAATTGCATCATAGTCGAGAAAGTGAGGCTTACGGGAAGGTACATCTATGTCGTTCAATTCTTGGTCATCGATACAGATGTCGTCAATGAGGTCGTCTTCGCTAGATGATGTATCCAGTGATGCTTGTGATTTTTGTCGAGCGGAATTCATCATTATTCCGTCATCGATTGACCGATATCAAAGCAATGTTTCTGTTGCTGAGATTTACTGGACGTGCTCGATGTCGATGCGTCGGTTCACCTTTTAAAATTCGCTGCAAATAAAAAGAAAATAGTTTTTTAGGTATGTGTTTTTTATGTTTGTTCTTTGGATTCATTCTCACATCACTTTGATAGAGTTGTTTTGAGGTTATACTCTAAATTGAACTTAGAATGGCTATTTGGATTGGCTACTGTTGACAAACAGTAGAATTCTTGTAATACCTTTAGAACAGAAAAAAAAAAGCTTACTCAAAAGATGTACATAATATTTTTCTCTCTTGTTCTGCACACATTTATATGTATAGTAATAGCCAGCTTTCCTTATACCAATACATCAATTTATGTTAGTAAAGTTTCATACGGTCAATCAAAAACACCCAGATAAACCCGGATGATGTTGTACTATTCTTAGCGTTTAGAGGAGATTCCATATGCGAAGAACCAATAAAGGTGATTTCTATCAAAGCAATATTTTAACTCTCGAGTAGGTAGGTAAGCGATAACACTGTCGACAACCATGGGAGAGGTAGAGTAGAAAGTTTAACTTCGACATGAACAGAGCATGAGCCGCACCAAAGGAGAATCCCAGAAGGACATTTTTTATACGCGATAAGAGATCACGCTCTTTGTTTCTACAAGCAATTAGTCACTTTGGATTATATATCTTCAATTGTGAGGCGGAGGCACTAACTGCTATTTATTGGTGAAGCACAAATCCCCTGAAATGCCTTCCATGTACAAATAACAACGATAAGCTCTACTAATGGACCTTATTCTCCATCTTTTCGAAGATGTACGCTAAGGCTAAAACATGCATCCTTGCAATTTAAACTTTCTAGCAAATTTCCATCACTAGAGCTCATCATGAGTATATAAAGAGTAAATTCCATTTTCAGATAGACGAGGAGTTCGAGATTTTCAGCTTTTTTATAGATTCGATTTCAATTCATAGTCCCATCACCTGCGTGATAAATTTTACAAGGCAAACTCGATTAAACATTGTGTAATATATCAATCAAACAATGAGGTGAAAAAATTCCACTAAAATGCATCTCAATTAATTTGCATAATTACGTATCATGTTTCAGATTTCGAGTAGGTTGATTGATCTTTCTCTCAGTATCCATTGGCATTCGATTGGAAAAGTTTGCGTGCTATTGTAAATCCCATTGTATAAAATCATGAATGAATTAACAGTCTAGTGAAAATTTTGCACAATTGGACCAAACTACAATTCCAACTACTCAAGGCAATATTATAACGGACCAATCCAGTGTTTATCGTTTCATTTTGATCAATTGTAAATCTCTAATTAATCAGCTAGTCTTGTTTTAGTGCGATCGTTAGTTAATGAAAAAGTCAGAGTAACATATCAACGTAAATAACTGTATCACATACGCGTTGGTAATTTAACAAACCACTCAAGTTTGTACGTTTCGAAAGCAGCTGTACCGTATCATATTAGTATGGTAGTTAATTATTTCTAACAAGATGTATAATTTGTGAAGAAGTAGAAATAAAGAAATGTATAATTGGGAATCTCAATTACAGAAATAGTACTTAACAATATTTAACAGACCTGGCGAACTGTGGCAATAAGAGGGCATTGTGCATCCGTATTCACAGTGAAGTAGCCTGAGGAACACCATCAGCTCACTAGCGAATTTTTTTTCATGTGATATTCAAACCAATTAATATAACTCAGATAACCTGACCAATTTGCACCAATTTTCCAGAATTGGTCAATCCATTTTTCCAAATAACTGATACGATCTATCGCAATAGTCACCTGAAATGTGGCGAAAGTGAACCAAAAGTATTATAATATAAAGTCAAAAGCCATTGAAATTATTTAGTTTTGCAATTTCTTTTAAGTCTTTGAAAATTATCTTTATTGAAATTCGCCTTTTGCTACACTTATCGCAATAACGTTCTTCTCAAACGAAATAGTTCATTGTATTCCACATAAAAGATACATCTGGTTACATTAAGTGGCCTCAAGATTGCCTTCTCTGCCTATCATTAATTGCTGACTAATCATAAAAAACTAGACTGCATAAATTGTTAAATTAATCTAAAATTGCCGGTTCACCAGACGTCGGACAGGCTCTCAACTATTTGAAATTTTATCAACCACTTAATTGACTTTTGAAGAGAACTAGTCACAGTTAATTTCCGCATACGCGCATCAATTTGAAAACCATATATCTACGATTATTTGTCCGAACAGATGACACAAGATATTACTGGAAAAGGGAAAAATTAATTTCCGTTTTAGGTTATCAAGAATGCCATATGCAGTGTGTGAGGCTACTCATTTTACACCTACACCGAACACAGTTTTATTAATAAATTACAACTAGACGCCAGAACAAGATCTGCTATTTAAGGGGATATATTACTGTGTGGAGCAATTTGAGGAGTTTGAAGTTTTAAATAATTTGCGATTATTGAGATGCATGTTACACAAAGTCAATATTTAGCAACAAAAATTTGTATCTGTACAGAGATCAGAAAGATATAAACGTATAAACATCTTTTTGAATTTTTAACAAAGACTACTCGAGTAGATATAGATTACGTCAAAGTCAACTATAATGCTATATGTGTAGATATTGAGTTAAATAATGTATGTAATAGTCGGGTGAAAAGTCTGTATATAATCTGAGTAAACAAAGAATTATTACTTATTAGCAATCCAGTACAGTTTGTAAATATAGGAAAGTTAGTTAAGGCAATCCGTCTATTGCCCTAATCAACATTTCGATTAAGTTCAGCTATTAAATCGTGGTTTCCGATAATTGGGATCGGCCTAAATAGCAGACGCACGTCTTGATTCGGCGCATACTAATGGCTACCAGCTCCACAATTAGCTATCCAATTATGATGCTGCACGAAATAATTCTAATTACTCTCTTTACTTTACAAACCTTCAACGTAAGGAACAGGCACTCATACGTTAATGATTTCCTAGAATCCCGTCCTCTTCCCATTCCTCGAAATCGTTCCTGGCATAAGTAATCACCTTCAATGCCATCACCCATGACATCTAATTTCTAGATCTAGCCATACGTGTACCACTGTTATCGTCACCTTCTTTCGGGAATAACTGGCGGCCCAATAATGAATCTTTTAACGTCAGACTAAGATTTACCTTTCACGGAACCAACGTTCATCGAACGAGTTTGTGGACTACACAGTTCATCAATACATTGAAGCTAATCACAAAGTGTGCGATGAACTCGTATCGGAGCACAAGCTAAATTCCACAACCGTATGTCCCCTATCCTCTAACCCATAAAATACGAGAAGAACAGGAGTTGAATTCGAACTCGATCTAACAATTACTTCCCTCCAATGCTTATCAATTCGTATCTAAGCAATCAGCCAGACTGGGATGTTCTGAATTATAACATTAAAAATCAATGAGTAGTTTCCCAGAAATGTTAGCTTGCATTTTCTGAACACATATTCCGTTTTAAATAACTTGTAAATGCCAAACCTACTTCTTTTTGCCGAATAATCGTTGCAGTTGAGGGGAAGAAAACATAATATAAAGTAATAATTCAATATATTATTATGAGTGGAAACGTGCATTAAAGTTCACGGTCAACCGCTTCAAGCATATCCCCTTACGCGGTGCAACGGGACTTGACGAAATCCCATCCATAAACTAACTAATACACTCCTTTTATCTTTTTTTCCTGTCGATATTACTTAACCACTATTTCATTAATGTGCCCATGTGCCCAATTCACACCGTATCCTGCTATCTTAGGTATATCTTTCAACTTTCAATTTAGCGGGCTGTCAAAGCAATGATCTATCTATCTAACGACCATAAACTAACTAGTATAATACATTTCCACCCGAAACTCTGCAAGTTAATTTCTTTTCCCATAGATATCCGGAAACCTGGTCCCAAACTCAATCCAATCTGGATGCTGCAATATGGCTACAACTTTACTGTTTACACCACTAGAGCGACCATAGCACGCGATGAGTTCACCTTAATTTTGATTTTGACGAGCTCTACCTCAACTATATAAAGTGGAAAATAGTGCCCGAAGTCGATAAAAATTAAGATAATGTTAAAAAAAATACTAACTTTGAAATTTCTCCCTTAAAATAAATATACCCCTCCAAGGTACTAAACTATCGAAAAGTTGCCATAAAATCATTCGGGAATCTACACTGGAGAAACCCGTTTTCTACTTACCAGACCAGACAAAGGAAACGCAGTGGCCATTATGGACAAGGGAGCATACGACGACTTAGTACGCAAAAAATTAGAAGGTAAGTTTCACGTCAGTCCACACCAGGGTGTTATAACACTTAAAGGAGGCTGAATCCGCTAAAAATAAGAATAACCCACACATAAGGTCCACGGTTGCCAGACATATAATAGATCCGGGACACCATTTGTCGTTGGACAACGCCAATATTTTGAAGGAAGTGAACGACGTTAGAAAACTAGACTCCTACGAGAGCCTCCACATCTCGAAAATTCCCCCCGCAAAAAGGCCAAACACGGACATGGGCAACAATTTTTCACCTTAGTGGAATTTTTAGGAAGGACTAGGAGAGGAATAGAAGTTTGATCAAGATATTATAATCACGGGAATAGCTATAAAAACCCAAATTGTAAAGCAAATTTTTCAGAAGATAAAACACTGAAGAAGGGGACAGTTGGTCCCCGAAATACGTATTTGCATAGATTAGATCCTTTTACCCAATAAAAAAGAACAGTATTTTCCAAGGCAATCTTTCATTTTAAAGCTTCGGCTAACAAACTACCTCCTAATTCAAACATCGGTAAGGTTTTCTTCAACGAAGAGTCTGCGCATTCTCTGTCTCTGGAGAATGTTCTCAGATTCGCGAAAGCTTGCAAACGTCGTAGACGAGAAGCCATTGAGGGGATAGTACAATGGGCCTAACAAAGATCTGAGTGCTTGGGAGCTACGGGAGTGTGAGTCATATACTCTAAGAAAGAGCGAAAATTCCATGGCTGGGTATGCCATATGGTGGAATTCGTTATACCCTCCAATGTAAATGTTACGTGGTCATCAACGTGGACGTGTTTGACGAGCTATGCCCCTATGGTTTCAACGGCTATAATATAGATAAATAGATATCTAATATATTGCCGTTTCAACGTTTTTGACAAAGCTTAAAATTCAGAGTCCAGTTAAGCTTCATGCTGGCGATTTGTCACTTTATGTATCTATGCATAATTTAGAGGAAAATGGCAATTAAAAACCTCTTGAACATTAAAGGGCTATTATATATTCTTAAGAGGCTTAAGTACAAATCTTCTTTGATATTTTTCCAGACTTCAGATTATGTTTTCAGGCAGCCAGCCTAGGTTTTACTTCGGGAGAATTTTGAATCTACTACTTTTACATTTTTAAGGTTTTGTGTAAAACAAAACCTTATTAAAATCGATTCAATGTCTGTCTGTCACACGCATTTTTCTCCAAAACGGCTAAACCGATCCGAACAAAATTTGGTGGACAGATGGGAACTATGAAATCCCACGCATACAGTGAGTGGCATACATTTAGGTGGAGTTTAAAGGGGGGCTCCCCATACATGCAAATTTTTTTCACCGGATATAGTTGTATAGGGTATCAAATGAAAGGTCTCGATTTGTACTTTCCGAAACTGACATTAGTTTTGGCATAAATTGCAAAGTGCGTGAGTAATGAGTCAAAATGTACGCACTTGAAGTGAGACAGGACTCATTTTCGGAAACTGCCCAACCTAAAAATCCGGAAAAAATCGGAGTGGTGCGCCTAGATGAAATCTAGGCCTCAAAATATGTTCCATTCCGATATCTGCTCAGATAAACTTACTAATAGTATATTATTACTTTTTAGAAATTTACCGAAAAACCCCCCTTAAATTCATCCTAGGTCTTTCGAATTTTGTATCAGCATAGAGGACAATATTTCGTATATACGCGCTAAATTTCATAGAAATCTGGCAATTAACGCCAAAGTTATAGCAGTTCAAAATTAGCAATTTCGCGCGAATTTATCGCTTCCAAAGCCATGCAAATCAGATGTTGACGTCATAATTACCCGGAATAATTGACATTCGCGTGAAATATTAAAGTCGCATTTATGAAGAATCTACTTATCTGCAGCACTTTTTAAGATTTTGTGTAAAACACTTATGTGAAATCTAATCTGAAAGAGATGTCCTATTCCGGTATCTGCTCAAAAAATTTACTAATAGTATATTATCAACTTTTAGAAATTGATTAGAAAACTCCCCTTAAGTTCATCCTAGGTGAACTAAATTTTGCACCGGCATAGACAGTCTCGTGCATACACATGCCAAGTTCCTTGAAAATCCAGCTATTATTGTCAAAGTTATAGAAGTTCAAACTTATCAATTTCGTGCTAATTAACAGTATCCTAAGCCATGCAAATAAGATGCTGACGTCATAATTAACGAGAATAATTGAAATTCGAGTGAAATCTTAAAACTCCATTCAAGAAGAATCTAATTCTCCCTAGCCCTTTTTAAGGTTTTGTGTAAAACAAAACCTTATTAAAATCGATTCAATGTCTGTCTGTCACACGCATTTTTTATATTTGATGTTGGTTAAATTGTTGGCATTTGCTAATAATATTAAACTCAAGGTGTGAATCTTATGAGGTTGACTATTATCAATACTGTGCTTTCCATCAAATGATTTATTTAAATCGCTTTCTAGAAAAAAGAGGGCGATGGAATTTTTAGCTATATTATACGGAGCTGTCGTGCACTTCAGTGCCTTTAGTTCAGAAGCGGGGTCGGCTCGTTGTGATTGGTTTCGTCATTTTATTGTATCAAATGCCTGATCAGGATGTAATCTCGAGACCTTTAAATTCCCATCCAGCGTATCAAGCCACCATTGTTTCGGCCGGCTTTTTGGTTGCTTACCATTGACTTCGATATTCTGACCAATACTGGTTCTTGAATTCTCCTTAGCGTGAATTACGTGACCACATCATCGAAAACGCCTCTCTTGCAGTTTTTCCACGATCTCTGCAAATCCATATCGATCGCGGATATTTTCATTTCAGACGTAATCAAAACGTGTCACGCCACCAGTGCAATGCAACATTTTCGTCCCCATTATCGCAAGTCCCGTTCATTGTCCTTTATAATCGGCCAACACTCAGAACTATAGAGAGCGGCAGACGGACGACATTGCAGTAAATTTTAGATTTGGGACGTGCGCTGTTACGTCGATCATAAAGAACACCAGTTGGGGAATGCCACTTCATCCAGGTTGCATTAATGCGTGAAACAATTTCATTACGCAGTTCTCCATTGACAGCAATGACTCGAGATATTTAAAATGCTGAGTTCTAGCAATGGCAGTAACCTGCCCTTCAAGATATTTAAATCAGTTGTGGCAATGGCAGTAACCTGCCCAGAATTGAGCGATTTCAATATCTCGGGTCAATGCTATAAGCCAATGGAGAACTACGTTATGCTCCTCACATAGAAAACACAAAACCTTTTATACCTGAAGCGTCAAGCTTCCCGTTTCCCGACTTGTTTTATTTATGTAGTTGGTGAGTTGGTAGATGAAACCCAGAATGATGGCTTACTTTACCAAGAATAGATTACATGTTAACCATTTCAGAATATACTATATTTAAAGTTTTCGCCCATCTATCGCCAAATTCATTTGCCTTCATCTGGCTCGACATCTTTTTATTTTGTTTTCATTCGACTGAAATCTATTTACCTGCTCATTGATTCGATAGTTTAATATGACTATTTGGTGAATGGCAGCAGTAATTTCCATAGAAATCTGTAGCTGTAATTATTTTTCACTTTCACACGAAATTTTCAACTAGGCTACCGAATCGTTTAATAGTAAATAATATGATACAGTCTCTGCGAAAGCTTTGTGGGTTTTTATAGCCGAATCTACTAATATCGCTCTTATTTCATGCTTATTTTGCTGTTAAGTAGCATTTTTCTCAAGACAATTTTTTGGCAATACTGCAGGATTCTTTCCATAGTTTGATTCTAATGTTAGCTAACCATTATTTTGTATTTTACAATTTTTAGACAAATTCTGTGTTTTCAATTATTCATTGGAGGAACTATTTTCATACCAATCACTTCATTTTTTTTAAATCACGTACAAGAGCTTATATATAATATAATAATATATATATAATGACCATTACTAGGAGTGTGAATCAAGCCGACGAAGTTTGGAATATTTAATCAAAATTTTGAGTCACCTCAAAGATACATCTGGAAAAGTAAAACAATAGCGGAATATCCATCACAATGTAAGCAAGTTACCAAAACCGATCGCAAACCAAATGTTTTGTCTGACCAATTTATCACAATTGAACGGTAAAAGAAAAATATACAGACGATTACTTTCTTTTATTGTGTAAAGAATGAATAAGATATTGGAAAAATCACAACCAAGAATACGCGTTCACGATATTTATAGTGTAAACGCTGATTACAGTAGCGTGCACTTTTCAAGGTTTTGTGGAAAACAAAACCTTATTTATATCACTTCACTGTCTGTTACACCCATTTTCTCAGGAACCGTTACTCTTATTGATGGGAAATTTGATGGCGTAGAAATTTCGAAAGGTGAATCTTTTGTTTCTTTTGCTGAAAAAAAATACTTTAAGAATGACATACTCAAAGGATTGAGGGGAGGAAAATATTTGAATACTTCTATTTTTAATTTTGGCGCAGCCTTTCCTAATCTAATGAAAAGTTGAAACTCCTTTTTATCGAAAATACATTCGTCAAGTTTGTCGAAAACATAACTAAAACAAATCTTGGCCAATTGACTTGAAATTTTAATTGTATATTTACAATTACATTCTGAATGGAAGTATATATGATTTTTTACGATACATTGTATAGTTGCTTAAAAACTACGCCACTTTTGCAAAAATCGGCATAGTGAAAAATGTATATATGTCCCAGATATGATATCAAAATCATACTTGGGGGATTTTAACAGCCAAGTAGGGACAGAGCCCGTATTCAGGCGATACGTTGGCTCCCATAGCTTACATCAAAATACAAATGATAACGGACTGCGGATTATTCAATTAGCAGTGTCACACGAAATCGTTGTTGGAAGTACCTGGTTTGCGCGTCAAGCGGTCCACAAACAAACGCAGCCTCTCCAGGCGGGACCACTTTCAACCAAATTGACCACGGGTTGATCGAACGCCGCCACCTCTCAGCCTTGATGAATGTCAGAACATATAGGGGGGTCAATATAGACGCGGATCACTATCTCGGTGGCATGGTGCTCCGAGCTCGAATAACAACACCATCAGGTGAGAGTTAACACTGAACCCATCCACAGCACAGACCTCCACAACACCTATGAGAGGGAAATGGATGCCGCAATAACCACAACAGACCCTAGAGATAAAGCATCGACAAATGATCTTCACAATCACCTGAAGAAAGTTATAAATACGGTCACAAACAATACTTGGCCCCAGCCGCAAAAAGAACGGCTGATTTGACGATGAATGTAAGCTAGCAACGGAACGGAAAAATGCTGCATACATAGTAATGTTGCATTCTCAAAAGACGCGGGCATGCACGGAGACTTATCACGAACTCCGTCTAGCGGAGAAATGACTTCACAGACGGAGAAAAGAAGCCTGGGAGAACCAACAGGCCTGTGAACACGAAAAGTATAGGGAGCAACCGCACCAGGCACGGAAGTTTTACCAACAAGTCAGCAGGATGAAGCCTTATACACCTCGGTGTTCATCGTGCCGAGGCAAAAAGGGAAATCTGATTTCCGACAGAATGGGCATATTGGAGCGATGGGTTGAGTACTTTGATGAACTACTGAACAATCAGAACATCGGCGAGTTGGAAGTCCCGCCAACTGAAGACGACGGACAAATACTACCATCGCCGAGTATAGAAGAAACAGTTCGCGCAATTCATCGGCTTAAAAATTATAAGTCGCCAGGAGACGATGGAATTACAGCCGGATTAGTTAAATATGAAGGCGACCAATTACACCAAGTGGTTCATCAACTTGTGTGGGATAGCGAATCAATGCCTGACGACTGGCAAAGAGGCATTATTTGTATCATACATAAAAAGGGAGATATCACATAGTGCAGCAATTATAGAGGTATCACGTTGCTGAGTACTATCTATAAGATATTCTCCGCTATCTTGCTAGGCCGGATACCCCCATACGCCTAGAACATCATTGGCCGATTCCAAAGAGGTTTCACTCCAGACAAATCAACAACAGATCAGATTTTCTTTCTGCGCTAAGCGATGGAAAAACTGTTGGGATATGGACATCAGTTGCCTCATCTTTTCATCGACTTTAAAGCCGCCTATGATAGTATAGCTAGGGTAACACTGTACACGGCCATGAGAGAATTCGGTATCCCGACGAAATTGGTAAAACTGACTAGGCTGACCCTGAACAATGTGCGGGGCCAGATAAAAGCAGCAGGATCACTCTCAAGACCATTCGACATCAACAACGGTCTATGACAACGGGATGCCCTACCATGCGTCCTCTTTAACCTGGCCCTCGAGAAAGTGATCCGTGATGATGAGGTAAATGCAAGGGGTACGATCCTCTTTAATTCCACCCAACTACTAGCCTATGCTGACAATGAAGGCAAGACCAACCAACAACATCAAACCGCACTGGTCAAACAGGAAGATTAAAGATAGGAGACTACAACTTTAAGACCGTTGATAATTTCTCCTATCTAGGGTCGAAAATCACAACCGATAACAGCTATGACGATGAACTCCGCGCACGGTTGTTGGCAGCCAACAGAGCCTATTTCAGGTTACAAAAGCTGTTCCGCTCGAAACGTCTCACCATAGGGTCAAAACTCTTACTGTACAAGACAATGATCTTACCAGTCCTCAAGTATTCCTCAGAAACTTGGGTTCTTAGCAGGAAAAATTGCGAACTCTTAGCCGTCTTCGAAAGAAGAATCCTCCGAAGAATTGTTGGCCCCCGGAACCTACATAACAACGAAATCTATAAGCGATACCATGACCGTCAGGTTGTGCAAAAGCTCCGGCTGAATAGGTTACGGTGGGCGGGTCACTTAATCCGTATGAATGAGGATGATCCAGTCTGGAAAGTCTATAAGGGCAATATCTATGGTAGGAAAAGAAGACGAGGCAGACCCTGCCTGAGATGAAGCGATGGCGTAAATCAGAACGCCAGGCAGCTTTTAGGGATATGGGGATATACCCAGCGGAAAACCGGGATGTCTGGAGTTCCTTATTAAGGCAGGCCAAGATCGGATACCGGTTGTTGCGCCGTTGATGATGATGTTGATAATTAAAGAATTTTTGGTGACTCTAGATTTAAAACTATAAGTGCATGAGCAGCCGTACAGGAAAGACGTGGCAAGTTGTCGTTTAGAGTGGTGCTTTTGTAAGACCATGCGGTCGTTCATAATACACCTGACTTCCAGTGACTTTTTCCATTCCATTTTTAAGATTTTGTGTAAAAAAAAACTTCTTATCTGTATGGCTTAGGATGGAGTTAATTTGTTTTATACAAAACCTTAAAAAGCAGTTAAGGGAATAAAGATTTTTGGACGAAAGTGAGATGAAGCTGGACATAGAAAATTATTTTGAAGAGTCTCTAACATTGAACAATTCCAACATTTTACATACTTTATAAACGCTTAATCAACGACAAGCAAGATTTCTTTTGTGATTTAGCCTTTACAACAAGATCTTTATATTGCTTTCATAAAGGATTGATTTTTTGACCACATATCAGGGAAACGTGACATCTAGATTAGATTAGTTAGGTCAATCGTCATTGCAAAAAGTCAGTGATGCTTTACATATTATAGGCAGCAGCCATTGATATCGAACATTGATTGAAAATTGAACAAAAATCGATAGAGGAATAAACAAGTCGGGAAACCGGAAGCTGGGCGCTTCAGGTATGAAAGGCTTTGTTTGCTTCTTCTGTGAGTATATTTAAGTATAGAACTATTTCATTTGTACGTAACCCGTTAAGTATTTGCATTTAGCATGTTTGACTACCCCCTTCAATGTGATATTGATATTTAGTTGCAGTAAATTTACAGGGGAGAGTCAACTTTGAGCTACTGTAACTTTGTTAGTAATAGTATGATTTTGATCAAACTTGGGGATAATATGCAGCATATTATATTTTATACTACTACCAACTTTTATAACTCTGGGATAAACTTAAGGGGGTTTTACTCAATTTCACCAAAAATATGGTAATATACTATTATTAACTTAATTTGAATAGACATCGATATGGAGAATATTTTGAGGCCTGGGCACCATATAGAGGCAGCTTCATGAATTTTTTCAGATTTTTCGGTTGGGTAGTTTTTGAGAATGGGTCCGTTAAACAAATCATCACTTTCCAGCTCTCCCACTCCCCACCTTTCTAACAAAACTCAAAACGAAGACCGGCTTCGAAAAGTATTAATCGAGACCTTTCATTTGATACCATATGACTACATTCGGTGAAAAAAAATTCAACCTAGAAGGATATCACTCACTGCATGTCTGGGGGTCCACAGCTCCCACCTTCTCACCAAATTTCGTGTCAATCGTTATAGCCGTTTCTGAGAAAAGTGCTTGTGACAGACAGACAGACGGACAGACAGACATTGAACCGCTTTTAATAAGGTTTTGTTTTGCAAACAAAACCCTAAAAACCTGAAGGAAATTGAAAGAACATTTGTGTATGTGTTCAGAGGTTCAGGGACAACGTCCCTGAACTGTGCAAGCTACTGAGGATGGGAGTTGCAGTTCACGGGGAGAAAAACAACTTACACTCCGCAAATCATGAATGAATATTGTGTTGAAAGGGCATATCATGTGGAGATGATTGCCTCCAGCTCCCTCAATTTATAGAGAATTTGTCAGATATCCAAAAGGATAGGTGAATATGTAGCAGGACTGCGCTGGATATAATAGGGAAAGATGCAACAGAGGTAGTGTATGACACAAACGGAATCATATGAAAAAGTGCCACAGTACCAATTGTAAAATATATCGTTGTTTCACGATAACATTATTAATTAATGTTTTCCAAATAAGATGTAAAGTGAACATCAGAAAGTGGGTAAATTGTTTTTTGTATTGATTTGGCTCGATAGGAACATTTGGATTAGCATTTTCTCTAAATTAGTTTTTTTTAAATATGTTTCGTTTCCTCTTCTCGTAACAAATTGAATTATAAATTGTTTCATCACTTGCATTTACTTATATTCAATCATGTAATAGGGAAATATACACACACACATATACATTTAATTTTCTTAAATCTAGCAAGTAGGCAGATAGAAGAAAAGGTCAGTAAATGAATTCTCTTTATCTATTCAATATTTCATTGTGTTTGGCCTAAGATTTTCAATTTTTATTATCCATTTTCGTTTTTATGAATCTTTTAGTTATTCTAGTTCCGCTGGGTTACGTGCTACTACTATTAATTGTCGTTAGCAGTAATTGGTTAGGAGGAATATCGAATTCGATTAGGTCTCGTTGTCTTGCAAGTCATTGCTACTACGGTAACTTTTCAGTTAACATTTTAAACATGAAACACTTCAAAGTCTAAATTCATGAAAACTTACAAACTTTCCAAAATTAGACGTAATCTCTTGTTGTAATCAATTTAACTATAAACAAAAAACAATCGTCTTTCGCCGTCACCTGCAGTGCACCAATATAATGAGTCCATTTGTAAAAAAAACAATTCACAACATATTAGGTTATCAATTTTAAAATTTTTGAACTCACATTTCTGATATAACCGCGAACAAAATTAAAAAATCACTGCAAATGAGAGTGCTCCCTTAAAGTTATCCAATAGAACATAATCCGTATTGCAATTCGATACACAAAAGAATGGAATGGTTATTTTTACTGTCTCCTCATTACCCACTTATTCGCTTATTAGCTTTCGAGTTAAAGATCATTTTTTCACCTCAAAACAAAGCATAATATGAAGAGCAACAATTTCTCTGCAAGTAGCGCTTAGTGTCGATGACTGCAAAATCACTTGGTGATTTTTTTCCATCGAAGTTTGTACTGGATTGGACCATGACCGTAAAATAGATTTTTTCTTGAACAGATATTTCTTATTCTAAAATCAATGGTTTAAAAACAAGCAAACATATACAGAGTGAATGAAAACGAAGACACCATTTACATGGAAACATGGTTATGAAGCAATTGTAGTGCACCCACAAGTGATATTGAAGAAAATCTGAAGGTGGAAAGAAACGTTTATGCCTCATTCTATGACTTAGATATGAAGAATGTAGCGTAAATAATTAAAAGCAGTGAATGTTTTCTACTTCACAGCATGCAGGTGAACGATGATTATGGTGGAGGTTGACACAGTTTGGTTATTGAGCTATCCAACGTTGCATGAGTTGAAAGGTGTACTTCAACTGTGTCTTCGCAGTGACGTTTATGATGGGTGTTTTTTATTCTTATGTGCCTTTCCATTTCATTTGATACAGTTTCTCGATTCATCTTGAAAGAGGGGATTGCATAACGGGGATTTTTACGTAAGAGCCACATGTGGATTAATTCTAGACTTTACAATAGGAAAAGAAATATAATGCAAGTGTTTTGTATAGAATCGTCAATCTTGAGTATGGGTTTCATCTATATAACAAAAGAACAAGTTTAGTAAAAATAGTATAGATACAAATCATAGTATATAATT
This sequence comes from Hermetia illucens, assembly GCF_905115235.1. Lineage (NCBI taxonomy): Eukaryota > Metazoa > Arthropoda > Insecta > Diptera > Stratiomyidae > Hermetia > Hermetia illucens. Next base: position 70,290,076 of record NC_051851.1, read on the forward strand.
TAAAGTGCGGTCTTTAAATAGAAAAAGGCACTTGGATCTCAACATCGGTGCAAATTCTTAACACAAAACAGACCTATTTGAATATAAAAATCTATGTGTTCATCGAAAGCACTAGGAAGGCAATTGGTAGACTACGTACTTTAAATGCGATTGATAAAGATTAACCCCAAAGTGGAATTAATAAGCCTAGAGCTTACAAATGATGTAGGCGATCGATATTATTGTCAAAATTGATTCAAAAACTACCTGAAACCCCTACCGTCATCAATAACAAAAAATCTCATAACAAAACGGATTATTGTATTCTTTTTCTACATTCAAAAAAAGTCCTCATCGATCTCCCTCACTAGTAACCGAGCCGTATGCAGACTGTGCACCTTCCAGTGTGTCGTGGACTTTCATCATGCAAAAGAAGTATCTGAGTGAAATTATGCGGTGTTTCCAACGATTAATTAAATGGAATAATACATGGTGCGGCAGAATAACTTCCTTTTTTAAAATGCGCGCCATTCAGTTAGTTGATGTCATAGCGGAGCGCTAGTGGTCTCGTTCAAGAGGGGATACTGTAAAGTTTTGTCCCGACACGGTTCAGTCGCCATCATGCGTTGGAATAGTGAGAAGCGTGCCTTTACCGTTGAGGTTTATTTTTCAAGCGGATGTTCGGTTATTGCAACACAGCGTGCATTTCGGAATCGCTTTAATTTAGCCCCGTTGGTTCCCGTTCCAAACCGCAAATCAATTGTTACATGGGTCACTACATTCAGACAAACTGCAAGTGCGACAAAAGGAAGAACTGGAGTCCCTCGACCCGTTAGATTACCTGAGAACATTGAAGCAGTGAGAGCGTCAATGTTGCGATCGCCACGGCATTCTGCACGCAAACACGCATCTGCCCTTGGACTATCCGATCGTTCTGTGAGAAGAATTCTTCGTGATGATCTTCATTTTCATCCCTATAAGATGGCGATAGTGCAGGAACTTTCAGAACGTGACTTCACTTCTCGGATGAATGCGTGTGAGCTTCTTCTTGATGTCGTTCCCGAGGGTGCTATTGTTTTTTTAGCGATGAAGCCCATTTTCATTTGAGTGGGTCGGTTAACAAACAAAACATGCGCTACTGGGCTGACACCAACCCTCGAGAATTGCATCAAAAGCCTTTGCATTCACCCAAAGTCACAGTGTGGTGTGCAATTTCCCCAGCTGGAATTATTGGTCCCTGGTTTTTTGAGGAAAATGAGGTTACAGTGACAGTGAATTCGGACCGGTATGTAAACATGCTACACAATTTTTTTTTCCCACGGCTAGAAAATTTGGATTTGGGGGACACTTGGTTCCAACAAGACGGTGCAACAGCACACACTTCAAGAGCATCGATGGCTGTTTTGAGGGAACACTTTCCAGAGCGCCTTATCTCAATTAGAGGCGATTTGGAATGGCCGGCACGCTCTCCCGATCTGTCCCCTTGTGATTTTTTTCTATGGGGTTTTTTGAAATCCCGTGTTTATGTGAACCGTCCAAGAAGCCTACAAGATTTGAAGACCAACATCCAAGAAGAAATTGCCAACATAACACCTGCTATGCTAACAAGAGTCATGACAAACGCCAGAAATCGGTTTACGCAATGTATGGAGAATGGGGGACGTCACCTAACAGATTTGATCTTCAAAACAATGTAACTAAAAACTTTAGACATGTACCTACATTATAAAAAATAAATAAATATTTTCCGATGCATACAATAGTTTTTATTGAGTTTTGGAAAAAGTTATGCTGCCGCACCATGTAAAAACTTGTTGTTTCTTTTTCGTTGGTGTGGATATTTATTCTTGCAAATACCGATATCGGTATTTGCAAGAATCCACACTAACGAAAAAGAAACAAGTTTTTATTATTCCAATCAAAAGAAGTAGTTGCTGACATTCAAGCAGAGAAATAAAAGAGAGAACGATTAAATCGTCATATCCAGTGTCAAACTTTTAGAATTTAGAATAGATAGGTAGATAATAGATACAGAGACCTTCACAAATATCAAGTGATGACCATAAGAACTACAAGTGAGGCCGTCTTAGCATACTATCCTCTTCTTCCCTAAGCTTAATCGGATCAAATTTTGGTTCTTAGTTTTCATATTAGGAAACAGATAGAAGTCGCAGGGCGCTATATCCGGCGAATAAAGCGGTTAGTCTAGCAATCAGATGCTACACTTAGTTAGAAACCGAAATGAACCACCATTTGCGGATACAGGTCTAGGTTCTTTGTAATATGCACGATGTTCTACAAGATCGTTCGATTTTAATATTTGAAAGAAATGGTTTATAAGGAAACCATAAGGCTCTTAGAAGGAGTTCTTTCTGAAAGAGGTTACGCTGTCACAAAAATATCAACCAGAATGCTACTAAAAGCAGAACGTAATTTTTATAAAACAAATCGCTCTTTTAGATAACTTTAAACATTTTTATAAAAAAAATAGATGAAAACACTTAAAATAGAGTTGTCTTTTAATTTTGATTCATCGAAGTATCTTTCGTCCAGGTAAAAGTGGCCTTTTTCAGGTTTTGTGTGAAACAAAACCTCACTAAAATCAATTCAATGTGCAATTTTTGTCTGTCCGTCTGTCACACATTTACTCCGAGAGGGCTGAAGATATCGTTATGAAATTTGGTGAGAATATGTCGTCTGTGAACCGTTAGAGAGGCTCCCCATAAATTCACATTCTATTCCAATATCTGCTCGAATAAAGTTATATATATATTTTAAAAATTTACCTGAAAATCCCCCCCAAAGTTGATTCTATCACAATTGTGGAAAGTTTGGACGCAATAATTTAATTAATAAAAAAGTTATATAAGATCAAAGTTTTGTATTTCACGTGAATTCATTGTTAAGGATAAGCATAATATTGATGTCTTCAATATGTACAAAATTTGGAAATATATGAAGCAATATTTTGAATTTGTAGCTATCTTCGAAAAGAAAAACGTGCATAGTTCCTCACATAAGATAAACACAAAACCTTTATCCCTGAACCGCCCAGCTTTCGGTATTCCACTTTTTTTTAGAAATGAAAATGCTTATAGCAGATAAAGAATTAAGAAATCAGAAAAAAATTACTTAATATTCTTTGCTTAAGCCTGCCATCCACGTTCAGTTCCACATTTCAGGTCCGCCGGAAGGGTCGGAAGGTATGATTAGTTCAAATCTGGACGTGGAAGGCCATGATATACAAATTGGAGATATTTGTGTGTGGTGTGGATTTATAAAAAATGTTTACAAGCGATGAAGATGTCCATAAAATTTTCGCTCACAGGCTAAACATCAAATTCTCTCTCTAAGAAGAACACTTCAATCGGTGCTCGAAGATGACGACTGACAAATGGTGTGCAACAAGGAGCCGCTGCTTCATGCGCTGACTCGCAGGCTCTCATGAAGAAAAACTTCAAAAACTATTGACAGCCTGTCCTGCACGACGAATAAAGGTGACAGTGGTAATCAATCGAAATCCACCTGCGTGAAAGGGAAATTTCACGAATCCCCGGAGTAGTTCATTCACTATCAAGTGGAGACCTGTTGTCTTAGGAGAATTGAATGAACATGAATAGTATTGATTTACAACGCCCTCGTTATGTATGCAGTGTTTGTTAGCCAATTTACAGTATTTATTGCATTATCTGCATATGTAGTATTTGTTTTATACAAGTATTTCTAGATGACCGTATTGAAAAAATGAACAAATTGTTCCTGAAATACTGTATTCGCTGAAATATATGCAGATTTTTTTTTACGAGTAATGTATGGGAAATTTGTCACAAAATTGGCAAGACATAGTGACCATGTACATAGTCCCGAGCTGAATACGAGTCTCGACCCAATGGATGGATACAATACACATTATCTACTCCGGGTCGGGTTTTCAAATCACATCCAACAATCACTAATCATATCAAAGCCAGAGAATTACATACTTCGTCCAATAGATAGCATGCATGTTAAGAACTAAAATAATTTAATAAAAATAAGTAAAATAAGAATATGTTGGCCGCTAAAGCCTCTCTTTATGACTGTTCCGAATAATTTGGCCAAAGCGACAGGATTTAATGAAGCACGTTCATATTTTTTTACGATGCAGATTCTAATACAATATCGACTTGGTCGCAAAAAGCCCTGAGAGCATTGCACATATCGCCATACTTCCTTTAGGGCTAGTAGCGTAATATCTGAGAAAAGAGTGCGAATAACAATTGAATTTTCAGTCATGAAGATGTGAAACTCCGAGGAGGAAACACTGCATCTGTTGACTGTGCAGTAACGTATGTATCGTCGGGGCCGTAAACTGATTCTTCTTTATGGCAATGCAAAACTTCAAAACGAACTCGCTATAAAATCGAACAGTTGGTTTGGTCAGCACTCTATAATCCTCATTCCTATAATTGAAACATTCAATTATAGCAGAATTTGGAAAATTCAGTTCTTTTTTCACATAGTGGAATTTAATAATTACTCGAGCGTTGAGAAAAATAAATTTTTCCTTATATGAGCCTAAAGTTTTCCACTTAAAAAAAATCATAAGATCTTCCATACTTGAAGCGCAGTTTCCGGTTCCTGATCTGTTACGTTTGGGTTGATTGTATAGCGTGAGAAAAGAACAACACAATTAAAGTCTGCAGACTTTGATAATTGAATGTGTGGGCGATACTGGAACTATGCAATCGTGACGAGCAGATGGTTTAAATTTGCTACTACGTCCACTTCCCTCTCGATTTACATATTACGTGCATGCTAGACAACGAAACCATATCATTATAGCGAGTTGGACTTATTGCTTAGAAATTTACTAACAGATCACATTGATTACACCACATTCGACCTGGACTCCATGAAATATTTCACCGTGACGATTTCAAACAGAGCATATAAGAGTATCGGTAAAATGAAGAAAATTTTATATATTTTAAAAAAAGACCTCATATGATCCCAAAATTAACTTGATTGCTAAAAGGTATTGACGGCGCGATGGAGACACGCTTAGCAAGCGCTTTAAAGCACACTTATCGTCAAATAGTTATCAAAGAACCGAAATCGGTTTCGATACCGGAATACCGATTCAAAGAGAGAGGAGTTACTCTTGCCAGTTTACTTACTCTTTTAGGTATCCGAACCTCGCGTCGTCCATACGCTGAACGTGACCACCCCATTGGAACTTCCAAAGTTTTATTAGTTTGGAGACTTCAGGTTCGTCAAATATTGGTACAACTATTGGTTGTATCTAATTCGCCACTGATCGTCCTCTCGTTTAGCTCCTATTATGCTCCTCAAGAAGACATTGATTAGTTTTTAAAATACGTAGGACCGAGTAGAAGGCTCTGTTTGCGATGTGAATTCATCGTTTTATTTCGTTAACTTCATTTCCATTTTTCGTCAGTTGTACACCTAAGTATACGAAGTCATATACATTTTTCAAGTTGTGCCTGTCATTTTTTTCGTTTCTGTGTGCGAATCATGCCCGGATGTTTATATAGTCAGCATATTCGACGATTTGGCAGAATTGATAGAGTACCGTGGTTTTTGTGTCCACAGGTAACTTTCGAATAACCTGTCCTGCCAGTCCATCTTGTTTTAATCCGACGTGTGTCTCAAACGCAACTGTCAGGTTATTATTGACTCTGATCTGCACTGTTGTGTGAACATTGTCATTCTGGTAAAGCTAACCATTTTTCCTGGCATTGCCAAGTTAACCATTACTTTGTACAGTACATTTCGATCAATACTGTCATATGCCTGCTTGAAGTCCAGGAACATTTGACGAACATGGATGTTGTATGCCCAGCATTTTTTAAGCACCTGTATGACCGTAAATAGCTGTTCCAGTCCGAAAACCGCCTCTTATCGACGTAAATTCGTAAATCGAAATTCTTCTCTCTAAAATTTTTGTTAAAATTTTATAGGACATTGACACATGTCAACTTGTCACCTTTTTTGTGGATTAGGCATATCGTACCACTCTTACGAGATCTGTTTGTGGTTCCAAATATAGAGAAAAAAAAAGAAGTCGTGAAATCGGAAGCTATACGCTTCAGGTATAAAAGGTTTGTGTTTCCCTATGTGACGTTCCACGTGTACAAAGTTAAATATTCAATTGTGCTCTATTTTTTTAAACGCCATTTATACAAACACTTTGATTTGGAAAGCCTGCATTGATAATTGTTAACATCATACTATAGTCTATATTATTGCCATAACTCTAGGCTAAACTTAGTTTCTAGGCAATTTTCCAAACACATAGTAATATAGTATTATTAACTTAATTTGAGCAGATATCAATATGGAGAATATTTTAAGAAGTGGGCACAGCATAGAGGCAGCTTCATGATTTTTTCGGGTTTTTCGGTTGGGTAGTTTCTGAGAATGGGTCCGTTAAAGAAATCATTTTCGACCCGCAGTACTCCAAAAAATGTCAAAATTAAAACTGGCTTCGGAAAGTACTAATCGAGACATTTCATTAGATATCCAACATGATTATATTCATTTTTGGAAGGTACTAATCTAGACCTTTCATTTGATACCCCACATGACTATATACGGTGAAAACAAATTTTACGTCCCCCCTTTGCATGTATGGGAAGCCACCCTTTAAACTCCACGTAGTTTCCATATGTCCACTAAATTTCGTTTGAATCGATATAGCCGTTTCGGAGAAAAGTGAGTGTGACAGACAAATAGACAGTAAATCGATTTTAATAAATTTTTGTTTTACACAAAATTTTTCTAGCTGAACTATTCTTCTGCATGGCAGTGTAGGTATGGATTATCATAACAAATTTTAAAATAATGTCCAAACCTAAGTAAATGTAACCTTTTTTAATTTTTCAATAAATAATACATTACAACCTAAGACAATCTGCCCAAAGTGTTGAAATTGGAAATCATAACGGATGTTCATAAAAAACATAGCCTTCTTGCCAACTTAAATTGAATTCGCAGTTGTATCTGACCGTGTGGAATCACAGCTTATTTCATTTGAATTCCCTAGATATACCGAACAATTTCGATTTCCGTTCAGTCGAGTTTTATGCCATCGTTAAATGCACTTGAGTATGAATACAACTTTCTGACAATTAAGTAGAGTACATTTGTAATGCTCCTACGATCAACAGAAATATAGCGTGAACACAAGAGTTTTATTTCTGCATTTTATACTCTTCGCGTTGATTTGATCCAAACCGGAAAATAATTTTATGCATTTTAGTTAAACATCTAGAAATGATATCAATATCTCCCCTTTCAGCGAGAAGATATAAAAATTTCGTAAACACTTTTGGAAAATGAAAGATAAATGATATAACTGCTCACGAACCCAAATATCCGAAGTGGCATAATAGTTTAATTTTATTAAGGAAGTCTCGGCCTAATATGCCATTAAGGCCGCATGAAACAGTCAAACCGAAAAAGAATTTGTAGCCATTTTCTTGGACTTTAGCTGTTTACTTTGTACTGTGGCGTCATGATTAAGTGAACATAGTGTGAAATTGCTACTTGACTAGGAACTGCTCTCTTCAGCAGACCGCTCATCACTAGAGCGTACAGTACATTCAACCAATAATACAAATTGTATGATTCACCAGACGACATTCGTGCCAAGAATGAATTAACGAAATATCTAAAGATATTGTTTTCGTGTTAAGGAGGCTAGTAATGCTGTTTTTATTCAAATATTTGAAATTTGAGTTTGTGTTTTTGAATTTTTGCTATAATATTTTGTTGAATTATTTTAACTAATCATCAATCATTCGAATAATTGAATAAACGTCCAATAATTTTAAGACGCCGTTCATCTCGCGTTTACGAAAACAACACTAACATATTTCGCCATATTCTCATAGACACGGGAAAGCCGACATGTGTTTTAACATGTTAGTGGTAGAGAAAAATGTTTATCTATTTACATATCTTGCAAATAAAATAATTTTTTGTCGAAGCTGAGATAACTTCTTCGCAAACTTAGACAAGGTTTTCAGAGACACAACCATATGCCTCGATCGTTATAGTGACATACGTAATGCATTCCTCAACAGTTTCAGGTCACAGATAATCGAGTCTCCGAAAATGGTATCAAGAATAGAATATGGAGACGCGAGTAAAGTCTCAAGGCAATCCTAGATGTGCAATTCATTACTTTTATATTAATGAACAAGAAAACAGTTACACTGACATCTTGTTTGTCTCTAATTCTTTAAAAATGTATTTAAAAATTGTGACGAAGGACATCTATTTTGCCTTCCAAGTAACCCGCCGCCATCAGTAATAAAACAATGGTCAGAAAAATGATAAATACGTTGTACAGTTGTTTTATATTTAATCCACATTGCTTTATAGCTAGTCTAAGCCAGGACGCATATAGTCGAATGGAAATTTATATCACATAAAATTGTTATATAATCTGCTAGAATAATCTGGAGGAAACATATGTTTGAAGCAGTGTTTTGATAGGAAAGAATGAATAAATCATTACAACAAAGATAGACCAAAAAGCGGAGCTTGCACTCCGTTTCTTTGGGAAAGACTCAAACCACTTCTTAAGGGTATATAGTTGCAGTGGGTGATATGACATTTTCTCGATTTTTTTCAACAAATTAGCGATTAGCAGCATTGATTAATACATATTAGCAGTACTTGAGAAAATTTTTTTTTAACAGAAACAATTTAGAAATGAGAAATCTACAGCTGTTTTCCAAAAGTGCTCTTTTTTGGCAATCATTTGCGGTGGACACGATAACTCTATAACGGTTCAACTGAAATCAGAATTCTGAAATAATCGTTTCGTTTGTGTTTGTCATTTTAATAGTTTAAGTTAACTTTATTTACATCGAGTTGTCGATTCCAGGGCTATAAAGTATTCCCTCTGCAGACTCTAAAACATCGATTTGATGCTGGCTGCAAGTCATTACCGCTTTTTTTGCGCACAAGCAGTATATACGGCGATGAATGTTCACAAGTACGGTGGAGCAGCGAAGTAACTCGTTATAAATAGATTTCAAATCCATATTTCGGAATTCCGGAAGCCAGATAGGAGAAGAACTTGTGAACCAGCAAGGTTCCCTCAATGGTGTCCTTTGCAGATTGTACAAATGATAACTTAAAGAGATTTGTCAATAAAAAAACACCAACCTTCCAGTCTTGAAAGCAAATTAAGGTGGCCATCCCGTGTGAAGGTCGTTTTTTTTCATTTTTTCAGATTTTTTTTTGTGAAAAACTGGATATAGATACAAATACCAATTCTTCACCATATATTTATTAATATCAGAAGATCCGACACACGGGATGAACCCCTTAAACAACATATCCGGATCTTGTTAGGCTTACGAATCTTGCCAAAACTACCCACGCTTTCATATTTATAATGCAATGTGAGTCCCGTGGGAAAATTAAAAAATTTTTGTTGTGACGATTTGGCCCCATCATGATTTTTCAAAGAAACTCCTTTCTATTGGCTAGAGAGCATCTATATAGTAATGTCATTGTCATCGGTAATATCGAGCATTTTACACGGTGGGTCCAGCATAAACAATTATGAAATATTTTCCAAACCAATGTAAAAATTGCTTCGAATTAAAAAAGGATGATTTTCTGTTCGCATAAACGTTTGATTCAGATCGCTAACCGTCAGAAAGTTTCAGCTCTCTGTTAACACTTTCTAAAATTAACATACATTTGAAAGGAGAGTGCCATTTGCAATACTGCATGTCATCTCGATAACGTTCGCTTTTCGTTCCCTCACAGTGAACAAATGTCCTTACCCCTTCCTTTTGAGGTCATGGCTTTTCCAGATTTATTCAAAAGCTAAACACCTATTTCGACCATATTAAATATGTAGGATGGCTTCTTTAGGAAACCGCTTTTAATCGTAACATTTCCGAGCAAGTCAAAAAAGTTGACGATATTTTCGATATTCATTCCTTTGGCTCTGAAGAGTGCGAAATCTTGTGCCTCTCGAATCGAAAATTCGGTATTCGATAAAAAATTTTGTAACATGCAGCAATATTATTACAATGTATATTGTGTAACTACATTTCGTTCACAAAATATATGTTTAAAATTGAGCGTTTCAGCAAATTTGCAAAAAATGGTTCTGATAATTCGTCTTTCTGGAGCAAATGCATTGGCAAGCAAGCGTTTGATAAGATTTCTAGATTTTTGTGGAAAACAAAACCTTATTCATTATCCCTTTTCTGTCGAACACATTTTGCCCAAAATCAGCTGAGTACGACGGTAGTCACACCAAACCTAACCAAGGCATAAAAATCTGGCCAAACGTATATTATCAATAGAATCTCAATTTAACTTTTTCCAAAAATTAAATAGAAGCGATACATTGTCCATATTGAAAACCTCCTCGTTGTTTTCATTGTTGGCAAATCCTATACCATCGGCTCATTTGTGAAAAAAAAAATCAAAATCGGCTGAATCTGATGAATGGGCTGCTGAAGGGAGGAAAAGGAATTTTAACTCAACGATTTTAACCATCGCGACAGCGAATGTATGAAAACTTCATTTCATGATCGCAATTGTAGGAAACAATGTGTCATTGTAATCGGCGGGGTTGATTCATTTGATTCAGATACTCAGTATTATTATTCTTGATGAAATAAAACCAGATAAAGTAAAGTCTTAAACTTAAGCCTTACAAAGTCCACCATGGTCATTTTCTAGGCACTTATACGTCCGATCATTTATGTATGATATTGTTGTGAGTGGGATTCAACGAAAAAACGCAACATTAAATGTACAAAAAAAAGTTAATTCCTCACATCTCCATACTTTAGAAAATAAAAGGAACAATCTTTATACCTTCAATTGAATTTTTAATTAGTACCTTTGGGGTTTTTTGGTGTTTGTTTAACGATTTTTCTAAACAACTGTGTAAATATTTGCACAGATTAATTTGAGACAAATGATGAATTTATTGTTGCCAAAAGAAACCTTAAATTTCGTAACGTGATTAAGTTGGTGCCGACACAGTTGCTTTTTCTAAAATACGTTGAAGGAATTTGCTTTGCGATTACCTATTATTAATTAATTACTTAAAATAGCCACTAGGAGAAGGTATGCATTGATTTTTGTTCTGGCGACTACAACCATCGGAGAACAATCGGACATTTGAAATTCTATCAGTAGTTTCCATTTTTGAAGACGAAATCAATCAAAGCAAATCTAACCTTCTCTGATCCTCTTTCTAAGTAAACAGAGGTCTTGGAGATTCAGCCGTCAGAATGCAGCGAATAAACCAAAACGCATTTATTTCTTGCAAAATAAAAATAAAGAAGGAATATTCAACCACGTGTTACTCTATTGTCCTAGTATTAAAACCCGCTGATGGAAATGGGAACCTGTTTGGCGTTAACAGCAAAAGGTACTAAAAGGTAGAGCAACGCAATAATACGGTTTGTTGGAAGTTATGTAGAATATTGCATTTTGATGTGAATGGTCAACTTGAGGTCGTTTTTTGTTCACGCATTAGTCCTTTTTGAAATCTTAAAAAAAAAAAAAACAATAAAATGGACTAAAAAACACTCTGAGAACAATATGTACTAAATACGATTTCGAAAAAAAGTTCATCGTTATATCTTAAACATTGTTGCATTGTTAAGGTTAATAATAATATAATAATAATCGTTGGCCCAACAATCCATCAGGGCCTTGAAGTGTGTTAGAGTACTTCATTCAAGACCGTAACGGTACAACTACAATGCTACAATGGGGGAGGCAACGTGGTCAGGTCAGCATTGCGCTCGTCCGAAATTATTACCCTGAGTTGGCTAGGTACTCATTCATATCTGAGTCGACTGGTATCCGATAGTCACGATAACAGATCCCTCTGCCACCAGTGAGATTTGAAACGCGACCTTCCACTACGCAGCCTAGCGCTCTAACCACTTGAGCCATCCGGATTTAAGTATAATTAATCATATTTCTTGCACCCCCCGCGAGCACGCTTTTATCGGACAATAATTTGCACTAAACTTGGTAACTAGGTAATTACGACATTATATATTTGTGAAACAAGAGGAACCATAAAAAGGGAACGCTATGCTTCAATAGTTGACAAAGAGAAGACAGAAAATACCAAAAAGACAGTTGTACTTGGAGAAGGAGAAAATGTTAATCAGCCATGATCAAAATTCATGAAACATGATTCGAATGGATCGAGTACCAATCATATTCACCAGATCTAGCCCCTAGTATTATTATTCTGTACCTTCCTCCGCTAATTCCAAAGTTTGGATTCGAGGTCTTCGAAATTTTCATCAAGCGAGGAATCCGTTATATCCGTATACACTTATTTTTCAAAACAACTGTTGTTTAGAATGACTGAAAAGGTGACAGCGTCTTTGAGAAAATTTAAAAGACTTCATTGAAAAAATATATAGTATATATAAAATTGAAAAAATGGCTGTCTTCCTCTATGCTAGGATCAAAACTTTTGGGACAACCTAAATAACAAAATTTGAATAGGTCAAAACTGTATTTTATGTTTGAATTTATTGCCCCCTGAAGTCTGGTAGAATCGCAGCCTCAGTTGGAACTATTGATTTTATGCTAAAACCTCCACACATAAATTCCTTACATAAAAAGCCAGAGAACAGTTTTTACCTTCAGCTTCCATCTTACAGCTGTTGAACTAATCTAATTTCCCGATGGCCAAAAATTGATGGAGGATTTATGGTAGTAGTTAAAACTTTGAAAAGGACAACAAGGCTAATATTGATAGCTGAATTATTTGTATGCGCTGCTGTGAATTTTTAATTTATAGAAGTTTGGCAAAAAGCACATTTCGACTAGCAAAGGGGTAAAAAATGGTACGGTAGACATGCATAAAATTGATATTGGAACTATGCAGGACTGTAGAAACTTATTGTTTTCTGTTGCCTTGAAATCCACTTTTCTAAAAAAAGATGAACAGCAGTACATGAGGCTGAAGTGGATGATAGGCTGTAAAGGAAATCACGAATCAGATAGTCTGCTACTAAATTCTATGAGCTAATCCCTGAAGAAGGTAAAGCTTTAATAATCCTGAGGCTCAAATTTCATTTTTGTTTCATTCATTGGTTGCGACAAGTGTCTACAACCAACCAAGCCTCACAAAGTTTGAAAATCATTATTTGAAATAATTTTGATAATGAAGCAATTTGTAATTTGAACTTTGGCATAGTTGAATGAAATGTGGCAAACGGATATCTTGTGACAGATCGTTGCATTTTTGTCTTGCGCTCGCCTCACATTTTATTACTATTGAATATATCAAATTGTAGAAAAAAGTATAAATATCCCCAAATAACATATTCCCACAAAGCTTTCAAATAAAAATTTTATAAAAAGCTAGAAATAAAAGATCTGTTTGCAGTCGAATAGAAGACAATTATGCAATTTCTAGCTTAAAGGTATGTGTTGCAATAGAACGTTGAGTAGATAAAATTGTTAGACTAAAGAAACAAAGACATCCTCGAATTTTTTATGGCAATGTCTCCAGGTGTTATATGTGTCCTGCATTTTGCGGAAACACAAGCAATTGGAAACTCACAACAATACATTTTAATGATTTTCAATTTCATGATAATACGTACTACTGTATGCGAAGATGCTATTTGAATTATCAACTCTATAAAATTCCTCAGGGTGTTAATTAATATTCTGAAGTCGTACGAAGACAAGACAGTGCCCACATTGAGGAAAATGGAGGACATAATAAAATTTATGTGTATATGCATGCGAATACGCAACAAGTTATAACAAACCACATCTAATCGGTTTACAGTTCATTTGAATTCTCTTCGTACGCATAAATCATCCAGGACAATGTATGTGTATTGTAAATGCAAATTATTATTAGTACATAAGAAACGTTTCGTAGCCAACTTCTCAACTCTATACAGTCGTGTAAGCGTGAAAGCGTTTTTTATTTCCAAGTCATCTAATCATTTATATAAAATATATTTTAAGCATTCGATGGAGACATAACGCCAGCTTAAGCGACTGAAATTCGTCACATCTGCCAATGATTCACCGCCACTTTATTTTATGTGAACATTACTACATCAATATTTGCACTCCACATACCAACAAATCATTTCATAAAAAACAGTAGACATTAAGCTGATAAAACTGAATGTTTACTGTAGCGACTGAATTGCAAAAAGACGGGATGAATAATACAACAAATTTCACTTTAAGTTTATATGATTTGACCGGAAAGATAATAAGTTGAACAATTCAAGGGAAATCGTTCTTATGAAAAATCATACTATGTCAGATATCAACCGAAGCTTATGATCGATTACATTGATAAGTTAATTTTCATTTCAATTTATTTGCTGCTTATGGTTTCTTTATGGAAGGAAATATTACTTCCAGAAATAAAATTTAATTGCATCATTAATTATATGAATTTTACATTTATATTAAAAAAAAACAATCTCTTCATTTTGTTAATTCCAAGCAATGTTATCGTATTCAGAAAATTTCACGTATTTCTACCTGATCTTGAACTACTAATTTTTTTCATATTTTTGCTTTCTATGGATAGCAATACTTTCCCTGAAAAATTGAAACCGAATAACTTGAAATTTACCCAATATAAACATGGACAAGCACGCAGTTAGATAACTTAATTATTTTTTTATACATGCTACACGATTATCTATGTCACACTCAAACCTACTAACGCTATCGGGATGCTTTCATACAAGCTTGCTCTGTTGTTAAACATGTTTGTTGTTGAGATCAAAGCCTTTCTAAGCCTTTGCATACTAAAATATGTCAACATCATACTGTAATTAGTTGCGCTAGACATGCTGTCATATTTTTGTCTGTCTAGTCCGATGAAGTCTTCAACTGCACTTTCTTGGTTTTTTGTGGAATTTCATTAGATTGATTTTTAAAGTATTAGCACGAAAGGTCCCCAAGTAGGTTACCCTTTTTCACAACCACTCTAATTTTGTGGATTTGCTTCACTGAATCATGTGGTAATTTAATAAATTGCATATTTGTGAACTTGGAATAATGTTTGATGATGTACGAATATTTTAGTTGGATTAATTGACGTGTTTCCATCCAATATCTGCATTATATGCACTAATCACTAATGGTAAAGCCAAGTTTTTTTCTGTTGCTGTAAATATTTGGGTCATTCGTTATTCTATACCAAAAGGAACCCTAATGGAGAGCGTGTTTGAATCCCAAAAAAACTCTCCCTCCGCAGACCTCATCAATTGTTTTGCAAAACTAGAAAAAAAACATCATTTGTGTTATTCTCGGCCTTTTCTAAGTAACTTCTCTCTTTAGTGATTCTATCTATCTATCTACGGTCTACTCAAGTATAATATATTTGCATATATATGTTCTTTTTAGTTCTCCTTTGGGTTCTTAATTTTTCGAATAAAAAAAGCTGGAGTTAATCTCATGCAAAAAAAAAAAAAGACAATTCTATTTTCTCGCCATATGAAATGACATCCAAATTCTTAACTCGTTAGTTTAGAATTCACACTTTCCAAATGAGCAAATTTTAATTTTCTAAATTCGGATCAGTCGGTTGGTCGGCAAAGAGAGGAATTGTAGTTTCCTATACCTATAGTTCGTTTATAGACACTATTTGACGTTTTTATACGATACTCGTTCACCTCCCGACAAACAGAGAGGACTTTTCAATCTATACTAGCTTTCGTAACTTATTGATGCATAAACCCCAACACACTTTAGTGTGTTATTAATACTCAATGGAATGGATTGCAGTAAATATACACAAGAGAGACAACTTGGAATAGCTAACTTTATCAGTAACAGTAGGATTTTCACCATACTGGGTAGTTTAGCCTATATTACTATATATATGACTTGAGCATAAACTTAAGGAGGGTTGTCGGTCAATCTCCAAAATCGTAGAAATATAATAGTATTCTGAGTGAAATTATGCGATGTTTCCAACGATTAATTAATTGAAATAATAAAAACTTGTTGTTTCTTTTTCGTTGGTGTGAATATTTATTCTTGCAAGAATAAATAAATATTCACACCAACGAAAAAGAAACAAGTTTTTATTATTTCAATAATAGTATTAACTTTATTCGACCCGATATCGTTATGACGGGTATTTTGAGTCCTATATCTCCTATAAGAGCAACGTTTTTTCAGATTTTTGGCTGGGTTTCTAAAAACGGCCCCAAGAACAAATTGGCAGTTTCTAGTCCCCGCCCTCCCTTATCTTCACAACTGATGTAATAGCTAATACCAAGCGTGCTCATAGTTATAGCCTTCTTATCAAATTCCGTATCAATAGGTATGACCGTGCCTGAGAAAACTTCAGTATGGAAGAACGGCAGGTGGCCAGTTTTTTAAACTGGCGATAGAATAAGAAATTATCAGAAATTATCACCACAACTGAATGAAACTTATGTCAGGAAAATACAGACTTTCGCAAATAGTTTACTGTATTCCTTTCTTCCTAACAAAATGATAGCTTAAAACAATTAAAATGGAGTACTTACTTTTCAAAAAATTACAAGTCAGAATCGAAATCAGAACATTTCAGATGGAGAGCACCCAAGCGCAGTGTACAGCGTTTTGATATGCACAGAGCCCGAAGTGCAATCTTTGTAAAGTTTAAAAGGCTATTTTGATAGTCCTGTCAGCACCGAAAACCAACCAACCAACAACATCATATCGCACTGGTCAAACAGGAGAAATGAGGATAGGAGAACACAACTTTGAGACCGTTGATAATTTCTCCTATCTAGGGTCGAAAATCACAACCGATAACAGCTACGATGATGAAATCCGCGCAGGGTTAATGTTAGCCAACAGAGCCTATTTCAGCTTACAAAAACTGTTCCGCTCGAAACGTCTCACCATAGGGTCAAAACTCTTACTGTACAAGACTATGATCTTGCCAGTCCTCATATATTCCTCGGAAACTTGGGTTCTTAGCAAGAAAAATTGCGAACTCTTGGCCGCGTTCGAAGGAAGAATCCTCCGGAAGAATTTTTGGCCCCCTACATGAGGATGGACGATTCCATAGCCTATATAACGACGAAATCTATGAATGATACCATGACCGTCCGGTTATGGATAAAATCCGGCTCAATAGGTTACGGTGGGCGGTTCCGCTCGAAACGTCTCACCATAGGGTCAAAGCTCTTACTGTACAAGACAATGATCTTGTCAGTCCTCATGTATTCCTCGGAGACTTGGGTTCTTAGCAAGAAGAATTGCCAACTCTTGGCCGTGTTCGAGAGAAGAATCCTCCGAAGAATTTTTGGCCCCCTAAATGAGGATGGACGATTCCGTAGTCTACATAACGACAAAATCTATGAGCGATACCATGACCGTCAGGTTGTGGATAAAATCCTGCTCAATAGGTTACGGTGGGCGGGTCACTTAATCCGTATGGATGAGGATGATCCAGCCCGGAAAGTCTATAAAGACAATATCTATGATAGAAAAATAAGACGAGGCATACCATGCCTAAGATGGAGCGATGGCGTAGGCCAGGACGCCAGACAGCTTTAAGGGATATCGAATTGGTGGACCTCGTCGCAAAACCGGGATGTATGGAGTTCCTTATTAAGGCAAGACTAACCGGATACCGGTTGTTGTGCCGTTGATAACTATGAAGGTTTATGGACTAGGTATAGCAAATTAATGGTCAGTTAAGATTTTATGGCTAAAATCACACATCCTACACACATCCGTATATTGAAAATCTGCTGCCACCATAGCTCAAAATTTATCCAACGAAATTCTTTGAAATTTGCATGACTTATTCAGAACATATTTCTACGGTCCGCAAACTAGGATAATTGCGATTCATTCAGTAGTTTTTTTTTAGAAAAACACCTTTTTTTGAAGATGGGTGTATAAATTGTTGTATTTCAATAATGAACTATGTAATCGGGCTCCAAAAACTGCTACGCATGCTCACGATATTAATAAATAAATAAAAGCGAAAAAAACCGCCTTCACACGGGATGACCCCTTAAAAAAAGTTCCTATTAGTAAACCATATCAAACTTAAATTATTTCTGTGATGTAATTGAAATAGAAAATACAAATTTGATCAGCATTGTTAAAAAATGAAGACATTTTCTACACAATTTCCATTACTGACACCCATATTTAAATCGAGAGGAAATAGCCGAAAGCCAAGGCGAAACAGCGATGGCATGACACGCTAGGCAATATTTTCCACTTGTACACAACTAAAATTTCAAGATATTTCTGTATATGTCTCCAAACTCCGCCGTTCGTATGAGTTCACTTTATAAGTTGATGCCGTCATACATGGCTTAGAGTGCAATAAATTCACGTAAAATATGAAAAATTTCACCTTCTATAACTTTCTGAATAGTTGGATTGCCCTCAAACTTTTCAGAATTATATATAATATTATCACTTATATTGTTGCACTTCTAGAATTAACTTAAGGGGGGTTGTTTTCGGGTAAATTTCTAAAATATAGTAATATGCTACAATGTTATTAATTTTATTTGAACAGATTTCAAGATCAGCAATTTTTTTCTTCAAGTAAAAATGAAACTACTTCAATGATTTTTCATTACGATAGTGAACCAGTAAACCAATTAACAAGAATTTCATATAGTATCATATTTTGCTTGTTTTAAAAATTAAAACACAACTTCATCCCCGCATTATCAATAGCTCGATGTAGTAAATTTCTGAGAGTTCTACGAAGAAAATATTCTCTAGGAATTCAATAGTACATCTTTAAAAGTATGCTATACCATAATTTCTAAGTGAATGGATGCAACATGAAACAACTTCTGTAGGTCTTTGGCATCGTTATCGAGGAGGGTAGATCCACTCCAGAAATTGCTCTAATTAACATCAACAAAGAAAATGTGAATTTCTCTAAAAATTATCAAAGGAAATTAACATTTTGGCGGTACATTTATTTACATCGTGCAAATTCCCACTTTGATAATCAGAGATAAGGAATGAAAAATCCCATAAGAGTTATGATGGAATTGGATATGAAGAACATTGATTGGTATCCATTTTCTTCATCAATTATAAAAATCTCCAAAGATGAAAAAGTGACAATTAAAAATAGGGCTGAAGGTTCTCAAAAGAGAAAAAGTATTTCAGACTTATATGCTACGCATCATTCTTCCATCTCTCATCCATAAAAATACTCATCATAAAAATACATACGGACAACAGACAGTATTTTACTGTCATTTGTTGATGTAAATGGTTACATATTAGTTGAATTTCAAGTTGATCTCAGAAGATATTCCAAATCCATGTCGCATATTTGTGGACATTTGTACGCGCCTACCACAATTTAGGGCAAATTGATCACTTCAGATTCATTATTTCAAAGCTATGTATATTCGCTTTTGCTTTATGATTAATAATGGTAGCCATAATGTAGGGTAGTAATCAAAATAATCTCATGTTTTTGTAGCCCACTTGGAGTCTTTCCAGTTCTAGTCTCAACAAAATATTCAATAATTCTATTTTTAATTTAATAGGGAACACAGTGAAGATCTTGTTCATATCTTCAGTAACCATATGCGTGGAAAATATAGAGCTAAGCAAACTGAAAACCATTCTTCAATGCAATAAATCACTGCGTAAGGTTTTTCCTTCTCTCATAAAAAAGTGAAGGAAAATAAAATGTCTTTTAATCAAAATTAATTGCATTTCTTATCGACCATCGTGCATTAAATTCATGTACTTAGTTGCAATATAGTGAATATCAATCATAGCCAACTCAGATCCACCAGGTCAAAGTGTTAGCCTATACGATGATAACAACAATGAATGTTAACAGCACATAAAAGATTGAATCAATGCTGACCACGACAATATAAGTGTGTACATATGTGTGCTGTCGAGTGGAATGGAGGAATTCCAAAAGTAATTTTTTACTGCTTTTCTCAAATATTTTCTCACATAACGCCAATCGAAAGTGAATGTTTTTAGCTTAATTTGTGGATATTTCATACCTTCATTTTTCTTAATGTATGATCCAGCAAAAAGTTACCATTTGTCTGATTTTTCATTACTAATGATGATAAGTTTAAGGAAGGCAACTTGAACCTATGATTAGAAAGTGGATTTGAAACATATCTTTATTTCAAAATAGAAACTAATTGAATACATAAGAGTGGAAAACAACGCCTTTTAAGCATTTTCTAGATAAAGCCATTTACGATCTGACAACCACAGATTTTTAATTATAAACCATTTTGATATCAATTGGTTAAAGCTGTATATTATCTAGATGTAAATGTTTTCCCTGGTTTTTGGAGGGCACTAAAAGTGACTTTGAATGATCTTCTCGATTTATATGGGAGAAAGGAAGCCATATTATGCCAAAAAAAATATTACAGAGATTGTACAAATATCTCAAGAGATATGTATTTCCTATATCTCTATACTTGCCGGGCCCCCGAGAAAACCCCGGGCGAGTCCCCCCTACCCTTCAGGCCTGCTTACAAAATATATAACTTTTTAGTTATCGTTTTCGTCTCAGATGTTCAGGAAACTAAATAAAATATTATTATATCTCAACTTGCTCTTTTTAATATAGGCGTATGGTATTTGTCTCTCGAAAATCCAAGTTAACTGCAATTCATCACTTTCTGGCAAAGATCAATAATTCTATTTGTATAAACGTCCGCTCCATAAACGGTGTACTGAGAAAGTAATATGAAACCTGTCGGGTTAACCCCGGACAAAGCTAGCTACCAACATTTCATTATATTTAGTCCGAGCGCTTCTGGTTCTATTGTATAAGTTCAATGAGAATAGAAAATTATGTAGTCTCATATCCTGAAGGCAAGCACTTTTGAATTTCTGCTAATTGGTTTTGTTGGTTTATAATCTGGAACATCTGACATCCAACTTGGCGGGGGATTGAATTGAAACTTCCAGTCTTTTACGAAGACAGCCCGAAAATTTACCGAATTATTTATAACTTTTTGAATTGAAAATGATTTGATGTTTTAACGAAAAATAGTCAATATCACAACGTTATTATTGGTTTAGACACTTCAACTGTGAATATCAAACAATTCGATACTGCTAGCTGAAAGCTTCAGCTGCGCAAACTTTATACGAATCAATTTTGACGATAAACATAACCAGAAATGTTATTAAATAAAATATTTTTCGGTGTTATTTTGTCAACTTCCAAATGGAAATTTGCATCGGATTTTCCGATTTCATCATATAATCTATAAATATGCAAGAAAATTGGATTCCTAGAAAGAACTCAAGGGCATCACAATGCTTAAAAATAGATTACATATTTAGTTTTTGAGCACGAGACCATATTTTTTGCGGTCAATACTTTTGGACCTCTCAATCCTTTCATTTTTAACAAATGTCGAGAAAGTACTAGTGAATTAGGTCTATGACCAAAAAATTAACGAAATCGATCTAAACGTGCCGAATTTGTAACCCAAGAAAATAATACTAAATCGAATCAAATAAATTGTATTTGCCAGCCGGATAAGTAGCCTAATATAAAAACTTATTTAAATAAATTTATATATACAAAAAAAAAACAAACCCAATCTCACCTGCCGTGGAAGAATTTACGTAAGATTCTGGGAGACCGATTCTATCTAAACATCAGCAATCAAAACGACTTACCTAGAAGGGAAGGTATTTCTTGGATATTCTAGATCGAGAGACGACTAGACAATTTCTTTGTTTAGAAGCTCATATACTACGTGAGAAAATACCAAAGTTACTTAACCATAATAAAAACTGTATTTGGAAGCTTTTTTAAAAGTTTTATGTAGTACACTGCATAATCTCGGTCCTCTTTGGACATCCAATCCCATCCAATCCCATCCACAATCAGAGCGCAGTGGTACTAGTTTATACTGAGTGCATGCTTAACATGCATACTAGTGGATGCGAGGCCTATGTAACACCTCTGATGCAATTAAGGGGTACGGCCCCGAATCGTACAACACAATTCTCACTCTAGAATTAATTACATGGCTGTACAGTCTCTCGCCAAAGAATTACAAACACTTGTAAATTCCATTATTTCCTGCATTTGCCTTTGTCCTTTTTTCTTGCGTAGGTCCGTAGCCCAGTAATGTTTATTGGTCAAAATTACCTAATTATAATAGTAAACTATAAAACTATAAAACGAAGGGTGGTCCTTATTCCAGGTTAGAAAGTATAAAAAGACGGGTCAGAGGTGTGAGAGATTCCAGTTGTTAATGTGCTTCAAATTAATTAATCGTGTTCTTTGAGAAGCTTAATTGAAAAATGTGTATTAGTTTTGTTTCGATTTTATTGTTTTGTTGAAGTAAATAATGAAATGTTGCGTAAGTAATGAGATTGCTGTATTTGCACACTTTGTTACGGTAAAAAGCAATAACTAATCAAAATTCTATATTTTGGTGCAGCTCTTGACATGGGGCGAAAAACTGTATCTCCAATATGACAACAACTTATAGTTTCTGTACTGCTGAGGATAGGGAATCACTCAATAAGAGAACGCGCTCTTCTTAAAGGAGTTTCACTTTACGTAGTGGTCCAGATCTCCCAAAAAATAAAGCAAAACTCATCTATGATTTCTTTAAAGCGGGCAAATTGTGGATGAAAAAAGAAGACCCGGTCTAGACTAGTACGGAAAGTTATGGCAATTACCACTGCGAAACGCAGGACTTTTTTGTGGGAGCTCAATAAATGGGTTCATGATGCTGGCGTAAAAATTTTTGAGCAAACTTTGCGAAAGAGATTGGAAGAGCCAACTTTAAATAACAATGTTAGACATCTTCGTTCACCTTTACGCAAGATAGCACCCCACCCCATGCCACATCGCGAAATCCATAAAGAATAAGGTTTTGTTTCACACAAAACCTTAAAAATTACGTTAGAGGAAAATGTCTCTTTTACTTCCAGGGCCAGGAAACTCGTCTGATTTGAACAGTGTGGAATGGAGTAAAGAGGCTTCTTTACAAAGAACACAACACTAATCGATCAATTTTAATGGATAACATTAAAAAAAATTGGCGTGACGTGCCTGAGATAAAAGGGTGCATCATAGCTTGTTGCAAAGCAACAAACAACGGGTGTCTACGCTAAAAATTAATATAAAAAAAAATTATATGCGTATATATCTTTCTAAGATCTACTGCTACAATATTATATAAACATTTTTTATGAATATATCAGTTCTCCTACCGAAAAATATATTTAAATAAAAACTTTATCAAATTTTCCAAATGTTTGTAATTTTTTTAGCCAGGGATTGTAAATGGGTCGGATAGCACCATACGTCCAGAACATCATTGGCCCATACCAATGAGGCTTTACTCCAGGCAAATCAGCAACGGATCAGATTTACTCTCTGCAGCAAGCGATGGAAAATCTGTTGGAATATGGATGCATCCTCTTTAACCTGGTCCTCGAAAAAGTGATCCGTGATGCTGAGATAAATGCGAGGGGTATGATCCTCTTAAAATCCACCCAACTACGCTGACGATATCAACATCATGGGAAGAACGACCCGAGACGTACAAGCTGCCTTCATCCAGATCGAGCAGGCGGGCGCGAGATCTTGGGCTGCCAACCAACCAATCAACAACATCAAACCGCACTGGTTAAACGGGAAGAATACAGATAGGAGACTACAACTTTCAAACTGTTGATAATTTCTCCTATCTAGGGTCGAAAATCACAACCGATAACAGCTACGACGATGAAATCCGCGCACGGTTGTTGGCAACGAACAGAGCTTATTTCAGCTTACAAAAACTGTTCGAGAAAAGAATCCTCCGAAGAATGTTTGGCCCCCTAATGAGGATGAACGATTCCGTAGCCTACATAACGACGAAATCAATGAACGATACCATCACCAGGTTGTGAAAAAATCACCAGGTTGTGAATAAAATCCTGCTCAATATGTTGCGGTGGGTAGGTCACTTAATCCGTATGGATGAGGATGATTCAGCCCGAAAAGTTTATAAGGACAATATCTATGATAGAAAAAGAAGATGAGGCAGACCCTACCCGAGGTGGAACGATGGCGTAGGCTAGGACGCCAGGCAGCCTTTAGGGATATCGAATTGGTGGACCTCAGCGCAAAATCGAGATTTCTGAAATTCCTTATTAAGGCACGCCTAGACTGGATACCGGTTGTTGCGCCGTTGATGATGACATCAGAGACGGATGCTGACTGAGAAAGCCCGCAAGCATTATTGGGAGGTTCTGCCACAAGAAGCGGTCTTACGCGGTACAATAGTCACCAAACAATCTGACTCGGGCCCAACTGCGTTGATATGAATGGGCCCTGCCACACGAAGCGGACATGTCGCACGCCTGCTTGCAATCCCCCGCAAGGAAGCCAAGTGACTTATTTGAGAACCCTTTCATCAATTTCGCAATAATGGTCAATTATAAAATTTTGAAATTATTAGCGTGTTGTTGCTCTATGTATCTAAAGTGAAGTGGATGGCAATAAGTGAGAAACTAGAATTTCGAAAAACAGTGTTTAATATTTATTATTGATGTTGTAATTAAATACTCAGATATAATCACTGGAATTAGTAAACGTGACATGAGAGATTTGGTCGCTCACCAAAGACAAAAGTCCATCAGATCGTTTGGCTCTATCGTCAATGTGGAATCTGATAGTAACAACAGACCACATGCACAGATTAGATCTCAGGTCAAAGTCTGTGACGACTTCTTAGGAATTTTAAGAATTGAAAATTTAAACCTTCCAAATTCTATTAGCTAGGATTTAAGAATGTACGTAGTAATCCCTGGTTGTAGTAAACGGCACTTATAATAATAATAATCGTTCCCGCAACAATCCAATTAGATCAGGGCCTTAAAGTGTGTTAGAGCTGAGTCGACTGGTATCCGACGTGAAATCATGATACAAATCCCACTGCCACCACTGAGATTTGAACCGCGACCACCCGTACGATAACCTTGTCTACCCACTCAGCTGTCCGGACACTAAACAGTGCTTACACGGGATAAAAGTTTGTGGGTTGGCACACTGCAAAATTGCCTAATAATACTGCTACCTGCTAGAAGAAGTAAATAAAAATTTCGGCGTTACAAGCTAGGCATTCTAAACTTGAGCAAAGTGAGATATTGGAACTCTGGAGAGTACTCCTCTCCCCTCATGCCACTGTGTTACTGTATTCCGAAAAGCCTAGTGGTAGTAGACGCGAATCCGGTGTCGGACTGTCGCTAACTGTTATCGGCCCTGGGAGCCGGCTTCTAACAGGATATATGGATACAGCACATGGAAAGTGACCGCGATGCTCTTATCAGCACATGTCTCGGTCATGTCATCGGAATATGCTGGTCTGAGGCTAGATGGCCGTGGAAGTGGTGATTACAACGCGGAAGTAGCAGTGGATAGGCCACACATTGAGAAAGGACAAACACTCCATTGTGGGTTGTGTCATGCTTAATTAGAAAGCCGTTCGAACAAAAGAATACGCCGATTTGTGTTCAACCAGGAGTGTATTTTCATTTTTGAATAGAAAGAGGAATGTGCTGCAAACTGGCTACTAGACTTTATAAAGATAATATCTCAAAGTTGCTTTTAGATCTTAATATTGTCGGACTTCCAATTATAAGTTCACGGTAAACGTTATGGCCGATTGTAGGTGAAAACGCTAATAAGATTAAACCTTTTGTATTTCGAATATATATATGTATATATAGGTTACCAAAAACCAAATGCGTTAAAGCAAAGTTCGTTTATCAGCGAAATGCAACATACCAGCTGAAAAGTTCGTAGGCTAACACACAGATGGCGCTACTAGTATTAAATCCATATGATTTTTAGTTAACTCTGATCCTCAAAAGACGTGTACAAATTTAACAGCTGTCGGACTATTAATTGCGGGATAGAGCATTTAGAGTGAACCAACTTTTGTGTGTTGATAAAGCATTGCTTTTTCGTGAACAAAAATACTGTTGCAAAGTGAAGTTGATTGAGACTGCTGAGGATCTAAAGATATCAAAGAAACGTGTTGGTAAGGTGTTAGCCATCCATTCATACCTCGATATGAATTTAAGACACGATGGGAACCAATATCAGTTCGTTATTGACAGTGGCGGACTTGTTCTGGGTGAGCAGCGGTGAGTACGTATTTACACATACCTACATATTTTCGTATTATATATCTTTAAGTTGGTGAAACACTTCGTACTTTGTCGGAAGATGGAGTTGAACTGTATTTTCTATGACAACACTCTACAGATTTTGACTTGAATTGCTCAGCAGCTAAACATTGATTATGTGACTGTTTTAAACCATGTACATTCCGCTGTATTGGTCAAAAAGCGATATGGGGGTATCGAATGAACTGAGTGCAAAAAACTTGGTCGACCCAATTTCCGCATGAACGTGATGTTGTAAGTTGGGGGACTAGAAGGGAATCATCCAGTATGAGCTGCTCCTACCTGGCCAAACTATTAATTCGAATCTCTACTGTTTACAACTAACGAGACTAAGCGAAGTCATTAAGAAAAAGCGATCATAATTGACGAAATCCTTTGGCATTTTTTTCCAGCGGGACAACGCGAAACCACACACATTTTTGGTCACCCGACAAAAACTGGAGGAGCCTGGCTAGGAAGTTTCGTCCAACTCACCGTACATACCTGACCTTGCACCTTCAGACTACCATTCATTCGGCCTCTTCAAAACTAATAGGATTACGGCTCTACTAAAAAGATGGCAAGAGATCATCGAAAATACCGGACAACATTCCGATTGATTCTATTTATTTGAACAAATAAAAAAGTACAGTTAAGTTTACTCGAAAAATACGATATTCCTTTTTCGCCAACCTAATAGTTTATATTCATATTATATTAGATGAGGAAAGTGCAGGAACTTTGAATTCTTGCAGATTACTCATTGAGGAAGCTATCACCACACCTGGCAGTTAGGTATAAAATGCAAACCCATCTAACAACAAAATCGAACGGAAATACGTGGAGAAGAAGGTGAACTATGAGCCACTGGCTCGGAAAATCAAAGAAATTTGGCGTCTCGAGCGGGTAGTTGCAGTTCCCATATTATTGTCAACTACAGGTATTGTACCTAAATCTCTCACCTCTCGCCTCCTTTGACGTCCTGGGAGTTTCGAAAAGTCTGGTTCAAACCATGCAAAAGTACACCATTCTGATGTTGCGGGGAGTTCTCGACCGATTCTTGCATTGGCCTACCACCGACCACCACCATCAGCGCCCCTTTAGTTTTTAACTAGCTAGGATCGTTCGAGTCTAAATGCTTGGCACTTAGTGTTAGTATAAGGATAATAAAATCCGACATCTGCCAAGATTATGACAACTTGGTATATTTATATCATATTATATATATTTTTTATACTTTTATTTTACATTTTTACATAAGTATCCATCAAAATCAAAGAAATATCAGCGACAATGAAATCAATGAAAAAGAAGAAGAAGAAGAAGAAGTAATTTGTTCCATTTTTTGTTGATATTCTCTTCTATTTGTTTGTAAGTTTGTGCTTTATATATAAATAAACGAAAGAACATATGTTTTAGTCTTTTTATTTATTTCAAACATAAATTGAAATAACATTATGAAATTTCGACCTCTAGGCGTGACATACTGACACGACTTAGTGAAAGAGTTCGCACCTGTTATATGCTGTTTAATTGAAAAGAGAATTCCCCAGTAAACAGGTTACAGTTTTTAGATCTGTATTAATTTATGTTCAAATTCTGATAACTAAAAGGTCTGTTTTAACCCGAAAGCCTAATTAAAAGACGAAATCCTTTTAACGCAATTTTTTTAAACATAAATCTAGGTGCACGCCCCTTTAAAAATTTACCAAATTGAATTTCGTTGCAGATTTAAATTACGTGCTACTTTTCGTAGATTTGCTCAAGTGCTCTTTCGCTGACTTTAAGTATCTGTTGGCAAAACAAACACCGCGGAAGTCTGC
Organism: Hermetia illucens; assembly: GCF_905115235.1. Classification (NCBI taxonomy): domain Eukaryota; kingdom Metazoa; phylum Arthropoda; class Insecta; order Diptera; family Stratiomyidae; genus Hermetia; species Hermetia illucens. The sequence continues at coordinate 70,318,068 of NC_051851.1, forward strand.
AGCATCAGTGGGTTTGTAGAGTACGGAATTAGACGAGATGCTGTAGAGAACGTTGTTTTTGTTCTTTAAAATTGATGTCAGTGGCCTTATGACGTGTGATTGTGCTCACGTTAATAATTTTGACTCAGGCCGACAGGAAAATCTAACACGACTCTCACTCTTAATGAACATATCATTCCTGAAGAAATTAATTGCTATTTGTAAGGGAATCCTCTCCAATTCAGAAATGTTCGTTTGTTACGACGCTTGCCTATGTTGGTAATTATTTATAGAGTAGCTCATTCATCTAATGGACAACAAGAATGAGAATTTCTCTACAGTAGTGAAGACCTAGTTTCCGGAAACTTTGTTGGCAGCGGAATAACATTACAGTCCAATGATTTGTCCACTGAGGTGTGCTTTCACAATTGTTGGCTTTTCAGTTGAGCATTTTATCCACAGTATTTCTATTGGGGCCTGGGGTAATTGCTGCGGATTTTAGAGGAAAGTCAATTTTTGAGATTTATTTTGATTGGATTGTGCATTTTGGAGGTAATTCAAGTTCAATGATAAAGTTGATGTACAGAGTGATTCTTTTAATGAAGTACGGTTAGCTCTGCATTCCTCTGAGCGAAATCCGATTATACGTAACTATTGGCAACGGGAATTATTGTGAGTGATGGCGAAATATAGGACAACCATTAGGTTACGCCATGAGAATGTGATTTTTTGTAGTTTCTACATTTATTGGTGCCGCTAATGGGAAACGCAATATGAATCAGCTCAATAGTTTGAGAATTCAAACGACTCATTCGCATGATTTTAGATCTATACAAAGCTTTCAGGTTTTCCATTAGCTTGAAGTTAGTGGAAAAGTTGTATACGTTCGTAGGATGATGTAAATGCATATATATTGTTGAAACCCGTCCCGAGCGTTGACTTGTGTGTTAAAAAAATATGAAATATGAACCCATTGAAGTAAATGTTTAGTATTCTAGTTTTCATCAAAGGAATATTAAAAAAAAAAATTCAATGTACAAATTCAAAATGGCCGAAGTCTTGAAATTAGAAATTCATAATTGGGTTACTTCGAAACTTTTTTTGGCAAATTAGAAATTCATAATTGGGTTACTTCGAAACTTTTTTTTGGCAGATAAGATTTAATATAATTTTAAAAACGTAGTAAAATGGCACCACAATATGTCCGGCCAATTATTAAAAATTTCGTAACACACAATATACGTTATTTTGTGAAGGTGTAAGCGAGAACCTTGTTTTATGGTTCAATATTACATCATGCCAACAAAACATAATTCATGGAAAGTGTTAAAGAAGAATGTTGCTACATATCAAGAAATGTAACCAGAAAGAAACAAGGCTGGTTTCCTTTTTCGACGTTAAGTGCATAGTCCACAAGGGGTTTATGTCTGAAGGACAGGCCGTCGACACGGTCTATTATGTGGATTTTCATGAAAGATTGAGAAAAAAAGTCGTTCTTGCACGAAAGGGGTTTCCTCGTAATAAGAGAGGCGTGTCCGGTGTCCGGATAGCTGAGTGGTTAGAGCACAAGGCTGTCGTACGGAAGGTCGCGGTTCAAATCTCACTGTGGCAGTGGAATTTGTATCGTGATTTGAAGTCGGATACCAGTCGACTCAGCTGTGAATGAGTACCTGAGTCAAATCAGGGTAATAATCTCGGGCGAGCGCAATGCTGACCACATTGCCTCCTAGTGAACCGTTACGGTCTTGAATGAAGTGCTCTAACGCACTTCAAGGCCCTGATCCAACATGGATTGTTGCGCTAACGATTATTATTATTAAGAGAGGCGAAGCATTTTTGCTAGGAATAGTGTCAGTAGCGGATTGCAATCTTGTCGGAGTTCGCTCTGATCTTCAAATCCTCGAGCTTCTTATTCTTCACAAACGGCTACCAAACCTCGAAATCGGACATATCTTTCGGGTACCTATTTACATTTCATCAACGTTTTATAGTTGAATTATGGAATTCTCACTTGCTTGAACTTTGACGATGTAGGCTGGCATTCTAGGGATTAGGGATGTAAAACTAACTAACTAACCCTCCTGTTCTCGAAACAGGCTTGATAATGAAATTCAGCAAAATTGATGTTCCTTTTTAAATATAGTAGTAAGTAGTTCATTTTTGATTTGATTTGCTTATTTACTAATTACAAGTAAATAGTAGTAACTATAATAACATACTGGGTTGGTCAATATGTTCGTACCGTTATGAATATTCTTATTTTAAAACAATTTGTTTTGTTCTTGACAAAAATCGTGGCGCAACATCACATCACCCAGAAAAGAAATATAAGTGCAAAATATGCTTATGCAAGGACAATTGTATGATGCTACGATAGCAGAGTGAAATTAAAAAAAAAATATGAACCATATTGTTATCACTTCGAAAAGTTATATCGTTTTTAAACTTAAACAGCGTTTTTCTCGAAACCACGTTTTCAAAATCGGCGAGCAATAGAACTCGAAGAGTTTTTATCTGATCGACTGAAAATTTAATTGTAACTTCTTTATTTGATTATCTAATGAGGTACACACGATTTTAGCAATTGACAAATACAAAGCAGTCTAGTTTCCATTCACTGGCCACCCACATAAACACCCTGTGGATCACCTGCTCTTCATTGATTTCGAGGCTTCCAACAGCATGAAAAAGGAATGTATCCGGACAAGCTAACAGCTTTTAATAGTTCGATATATTAAAATCTCATGTGTTGCTTCGATTTAAAATTTCTGAGTAATTTTAAGCTCAAAGCTTCGTGTTTTCGGTGATGTTCTGCATGCTGCCTTGTCCGAAGGAGGACTTCAATGGACATTGACATCTTCCAGCAAAACATCATGCGTGTCGTTCAACTTTTCAATCTAGGTATCATCATTTCTGCCAATGATGGCATTGAGCTTCGTTGCTTTGTCGAAAATCTGGAAATGCAGATACACCAACCCCGAATTGAGGTTGTTCTGCACCTATTTTCTGTCTACGCTGTTATATGGAAGCAGCAGTTACTCAAAGCCGTGTCATCGATGTGCTTTAACCTGAGAATATTTCGAACGAAGAGCTGAATCGGCGTATGGGCTAAGTACATCCTAAACTGGCCGCGGTTAGATCACACTGAAGGAACGAGTGAAAACTGCATTGCGTTGGTATAGCGCATGCAATGACATCCATTATCCCAGAGTGGCCGACGAATATTTTGCTCTAGAAACACAGGACGCAGAACAATAGGACGGGAATGTAAATTTCTTTGGAGGACCTGGAGAGAGGTAAGACACTTTTAATCGAATTCACGGCAATGGCGTGTAGATATACAGCAAACCTGCAAACTGCAGAACCGAAGGAAATGTGTATAGATAGTGTGCCATCTTTTAAGTCGTTATAAAAGCATAGAATAACTTTAAAAAAAACTGATTTCTGTATATGAGATTTTTTAGACTAGTTTTTGAATCCTACATCTTTCTCGATTCTCTCGCATAGCGGTGATTTCCACAGGAATGGTTGCTATGAGCTATGCAATGGTCTGAGGGTATGTTTTGCTCTTTAAATAAGCCAACAAAAAGAAGTCCAGAGGGGTCAAATCTAGAGATCTCGGCGGCCAGCCAATATCACATCTTTTTGACGTCAGATTTCCAGCAAATTTTCGTTGCAGAAACTGGATTGTTTGATTTGCAGTGTGCCATGGCGCACCATGTTGTTGTAAAAAGTAACCATCGAGGCTTTACGTATTTTTGGGCAGACCTAATGAGCCAACATCCACCAATATCGACTCCTTCGTATTCTTAAAAAAAAAGTTCAGTGATGCCAGACGTCGGCCCAAACAGTCACTTTCCGGTCATGCAATGGTGTTTCATGGATCTCGTGTGAGTTCTTCATTCCCCAGGTTCAGGTCAGCTATTTAAACGATTATTTGGCCGCATTTCTAGCGACGTGGATCGCCTGGCCTATCGGCAATATTGTTTGCATTACCTGCATTTTGAACAGGAACAAATACAAATCATCCTTCAAAATGCGCCGCAAAGTGGTTCCACTGACGCCAAAATGTTTAGCGCGGTGGCGATTCGACACTTTTGGGTTCTGGGCAACGTTCCCTCTGACTACTTCAACCAGTTCATTGGAAAGCCTTAATCGTTTATGAATGATACGTTGACGATCTTCTAAATGACAGATAGTATTGTCAGACTGCGCCTGTTGGCCACAATATTTTCGACGATATGCATGTAAACGACAACTGAACGACTATTTTCAATGTACATTGTCATTATTTCGGCGCGTGTACTGATATAAAGTTTTAAAAACACGTGTAACCAAATCAAATGACGAAGTTATTCGATGTTTCTATACCGACTAAAAGATGACACGCGTTGTATATTATTAGGTCATGTCTTCGACAATCCGTACAACCACGGAATAATGCACGCAGTTTTAAGAGTGAATAACACAATCTCTTCCTACCCCGTCGATCACATGATAGCACTCCCTCAGCGTTTATTTAGAATTGAATTGTTTTTTTCTTCTTCTTCTTTTCTTCTTTTTCTTTAAAAGCAACAGAAAATTCAGAAGATCATACTTTGAAAAGTTGGAAGCCTTAACTGATAAAGGGGAATTTGGCGTTTGTTACGTTAACAGTCACTTTATCGGTCACACAAATACACCAGGAAAACCACACACTAAATGCATCGATTCATCCTTTCTGAAATCGACCTTGAGGTTCATCTTGCCGAGACAAAGAGGAAAATCGAATTTCAGACGGATGTATTGATTCTTTTAATGTACTACTCAACAGCTAGAATAGCGGGGGTTGAGGTCCCGCTTACTGAAGACGAAGGACAAATGCGGCCACCACTAATTATGGAAGAAATGAGCTGTGCAATCAATCGACTTAAGAATCATAAGTCACCAAATTCCGATGGAATTACAGCAGTTTGAAAACCAAGGCGACCGACTACACAAATCGGTTCATCAATTTATGTTCAGGCTTTCGGACAGTGAGGGGCTGATGATTCGCGATACTGACGAGATACCATCCTCTTCAAGTTCACCCAACTACTGGCTTATGCTGACGAAATTGACATAATAGGAAGAACCACCATCTACATTTAGGGTTGCATTTGCATTTACAAAGATCTTGATCTGCAAATTAAAAACAATAAATATAGAAGACTACAACTTCAAAACTGTTGAGTATTTCTCCTATCCGAAGTCGAAAATCAAAATCGACGACGAATCCTGCGCAGGATTGTTGGCAATCAACAGAACCATTTCAGCTTACAAAAACTGCTCTAAGGATGGAACGATGGTGTAGGCCGGACGCCACACAGCTATTAGGAATATAGAATTGGTGGACCTCCGCGCAAATCCCAACATCCCAAATTCACAATGGCCTTAACCTAGCCCGTCATAATATACTCCTCGCGTTAGAAAATGACTATGTTTTTTTACGCCGGAATAGTAATTTCGTCTGCCAAATTACCACATCCTTTATAAAAACCAATTCGGAATGCTCATTTGTTAATTATAATGGTTTAAAAATTGAATTCTCACAAAGCAGAAAAGAAAACATGATGACATCATCGAGCGAGCAATTTGAACCTTATTTACGTGAAGCCATCTGATTTAGAGTTTATTACTTGTTACATTTCAAATAATCAATCAGTTTTTAACAGAAAAGTGGTCATTTGACGCGTGAATGGACAATCCTTCAAGTTGCTTTGCGTTTCGACAGTAATGATAACAAGCTATATAGCAAATTTTGACATTTTTACCCGAATGGAGTTAAAGTTTAAAAAATGTTAACTCACATTGAAATGATCGTCACAATTTAAACCTGACTCCAAAGAAACAGGATTGATAGTTTTATATTTTTATGAGTAACTGCCAGTTGCAGGGCTACTGAAATTTCTTGGCTCAAGTTGTGACGACACACATCATGGCACCGGCTTTTTAGTCAATTCAATTAAAAATGCTGATAATTTCAAACTCACAAAAACGGTCTTTGAGAGTTTTGTTAGAATGCACCATTTCCGTCATTAGTGAAAATAAGGAGGGGGGTCTATGGTCGACCATAGCTCCCGAAGCAAATAATCATAAAGTAGACCATTTATCTGAATGAGCAAAAATCCAAACCTCGTAAGATCAAACAGGGCACCATTATTTAGACTTAGCGGCAAGTTCTTGGGAGAAGCGTAAATATATACGACGAGATCGACGGCTCTAAATGGCTTCTGATGGATAAACAATACCTTTAATACCATAAACTACAATAACCTGCTCATTGAGCAGTATTTAATAGAATGTTACCAAAACGAGCACTTCAACCACCAACTAGGGGACGAGACCCCATCCCCTCCTGATACATTAGATTTAACATGAGGGCCTGAAAAGAGATGTTAAGATACACCCTACAGACATACTGGTATCCAGCTATTCAACGCAGAGATTCTAAAATCATTTACGGAACTTAACCTGACATATCGCCAGAGGAAAAAACACCACCGATCAATAAAGGGTACTTTTGTTGAGCTAGCTTTGGGATAGTACTGTCTCCTCAGTTCGTGTCCTGAATCAACCAAAATATGTAAAATGCACGTTGAATGGTGCAACGGTAGTCCGCATGCGAATTCAAAGTACTACCAAAGCCACAAAGTCCTAATTGAATCTGCACGCAACTGTGCGAACATCTAGCACTTTACCATTTATCAAAATGAGAATTGTCCTCAAAACAGAAGCGAGCGACTCCTTAACGGCATTTCTTAAAAATTTACTAACCACTATCCGGCAAATTATAACAGATAAAAATTGCGACTGACAAAGTTCGCACTAAGTGTTTTCAATTATAACGCGAGTAACTCTGCTTTCAAGTTTACAAGAGATAAAGATTGCATTCCGCTGGTATTGATTGGTTTAAAGCCGCTAAATCTAGAGCTATTCTTAAACGATCATCATAATTCCGTAAAAATGATAGCCAAGGCCTGTGACCTGACTTGATCGAAATCTATGTATTCATTTTGCATCGATTAAACGTATGAAAAACTTGTGTCGCGACGTTCCTTGTTAGTTCGTGGAGCATATGGGATTGGTCGCCACAGGATTGTAATTGGTCCATGACTCACTAAAATAAAGATGCAAATAGTGGGGAGACGTATTATTGGCGAAGTATTTCATATTTCGTTTTGAGATGTATTTAAAACCTTTTTAGTCGCAATCTAGGCATTTCCCGCCTTTAATTTCTAATCGGAATCAGTTTGCGGATCGAACTTGTTCCCTAAGTGAAAATTGCAAATCACGGGTGTTATTGACTGCACAAAGATATTCATATTGAGAACTATTTTTTCATGACTAGATCTGGGCATCTGGGCTAAGCGGAAACAGTTAATTAAAAATTTACAACGGAATCCGTCCACAGTGTTCGCCATGGCCGCTTAGCCTTGGGTGCATGCAGGGCGAGCGCTTTCTGCATGCTGGAGCCCAGATGACCTTCAAGAGCAATTTTTCCATCACCCGCAATTAGCTGACCCTGCACCCGCTACCGCAATCGCTGCAGCCGATCTCCACCCCAAAGTAGCGTTTCGCCCAGGAGGAACGAACAGTTCACGTTAATCGCAACAAAGCGCCATGCCGGGCGCATACTTTTCGATCCCACACAATATTTCCAGACAGCTTCGCCTGTCCAACGACTCGGAGAACACCATGATTTTTGTTTACGTCAGGAGAACACCATCTGGTGCTGGCCGTCGCCTTATCGATTTTTGGCTTTCACAGTGGCACACAATGAAAAGGACTTTTCCCTACCGATTAGCCGAGACCTCCTCGTCGAGCTGCCAGGGATACTTCTCGCAACGCATAAACTAACGTAATATTCAGCCGAACTCACTCATAAGTGCCTCAAAACACAAACTGCTGTCCCGGCAGGTCCCCAGCAAAGCGAATGTCAAACACACCTAATCGGCAACTGCTCCGTGTCCGTCCGCAACGCACATCTCACCGTGAAAAATCAATGCACCGTCCGGTACCTACCTTGCCATTTTCACGGGTATTTGATCGTGACTATCCTGTGTAGACTACACTTCTTCACGACTGAAACACTAGCACAAAGCAAAACACTTTTCAGAACATAGAAATGGTTCCACGGCCGACGATAACCATCTCACCGACTCGGAACGACAAACTCGAGCAACGATTCGGTGAAGACTGGACGGAAAACGTCGAAAAGCTAGGAACGAAACCGAAATGGAAGAAGACATCGCACCTGTAATGCCATATGATGCAGTGGCTGAGTGGAGACGAATTCTAGTGAGCAACGTATCAGTGAAAGATCACTTGAATTTTACTGCTTTGTAATAGTTGGATAAATTTAAATTTTACTCCAATAATGACTTATACGCGCCGTACTTTTGCTGCTAATCGTTTACCAAATTATAGTGCTGAATGGATGCTTAACCTTTCTCACGATACAATCTTCTTTAAATTTTTCAGCAGGTCTTCTCAGAAAATCTGATTTGTCAGCCAATACGTATGTCGATGATTCGTCCCAGAAGCAAGCTAGAAAAAAAATGATGAGTCCGGATTTTGTAAAACTGCGACTACTTGGAAGCAAAATGGCTAACTATTTATATGAAAAAGAAGTCTAGTGACCTTTTTTCAATAATCAACAATCCAAATGTTTCTCGCATCAATTGAATCACTTTTTAAGGTGTTGTATGAAACAAAACCTTATTAAAATCAATTGGATGTCTGTTTGTCTATAACACCCGATTTACTCGGAGACGGCTGAACCTATTGTCACGAAATTTTTTATGAAGGTATGGTCTATGAATCCCTCTACATATAGTAAGTGGCGCCATTTTACGTTGAGTTTGATGAGGACTTCCCTATACATGCGAAACCGGGGTGTACATTTTTTTTCACAGAATAGTGAGGCATTTCACAAAATGTGACGTATCAAATGAAAAGGAAGTTGTTAGTTCAGGGAATCCCTTACCGTCCGATCGCTCCGCCAGTCGAGTTCAATCTTCTTCGCAATAAGAAAAGCTCGAACATAATGCGCAATACGATTCCAGCTGCCAGCGCTCTTCAGCATCTCTCTGGCAATGTTGTCTGGAGAGAGTTCTCCTGTGTCTGCATAAAACTGCTGACGAAGGCCGTCCCACCTTTCGCAAGAGAAAAAAGTGTGTTCAGCGTCGTCCACCATTCTATTGCAAAACACACAATCAAAAGATCGCGCCTTCCCGATCCTGTGCAGGTAAGACTGAAAACCTCCATGCCCACTTATAAGTTAGATAAGGAAATAATCAATCTCACCGTGCTTTCTGTTCAACCAACTCGCAAAGCTCCCCGCCTCTGCACTTGAGCAAGGCGTTTACGATGCACCTCCTTGTCAAGGGCATCAGCCCATACCTCCGCACCGTAGAGCAAAACCGACTGGGTTACTCCCATAAGAAGACGTCTCCTAGTTCATATAGAGCCCCCGACATTCGCCATTAGCCGACTCAAGGCCGCGACTCCAGCTGTGACCCTGTCCGCTGCTGCTTTGATTTGCACGAAGGAACCAGAGGTTTTGACTCTATAATCAACTCGCCGATCGATATGGGACGCAGGGTCGGGATTCTCCTTCTGATCAAGATGACTACTTCGGTTTTTTCCAGCGCAAGGCTGAAACCGTGAGCAGTCATCCTATTCAACAGTGCGTCCGGCAACAAGTGCCGCAGCGTCGTCTACATAACCGACTAGGCGCGACTTTTCGGGCATATCGAGTTTCAGCAGTCTATCGTAGGAAGCGTTCCAGACGTCCGGCCCTAGCTACTTCTGACGTGATTTCGATCCTCCTTTGGCCCTCTAGCGTCTCATAGAGCAGGGAGCGGTCTTTCAGATAATCCCTCGATATTCGCAAGAGATAGCTTGGCACGTGAAATGAGTTTTCTAGTGTGCTTAGCATATCTGTCCATCTTACGCAATTGAAGGCATTTCTGACATCAAGAGCTATGAAGAGCACTATCCGTCGAGATCGGCGACTGTGTGCCTCTGCGACCTCCATAACAGCATCCACTGTAGATCTCCCTGTTCTGAACCCGAATTGCCTTGCGGATAAGTCCCCGGCAACACGGATCGCTTCAGCAAGTTTACTCCTGATGAGCTTCTCGAGCACTTTTTCCGCCGTGTCAAGCATACACAGCGGTCGGTATGCAGACGGGAACTCCGGGTCTCCTTCATCCTTAGTGATCAACGTGAGTCAGGCCACTTTCCAGCGATAAGGAAAAATACCCTTCTTCAAGTAAACGTTGAACATTGCATAAAGCAATTTTGGCCGTTCACGGAAGCTGTACAGGGTGTCTGGGAAACAATGCCCGCACAATGCGGTCTATCTAGTCGGTACTAAGTATGCAGGGCCTCCGCAGAGCTCCGATTTTTCGGCTTATAGCCAAGTCCCCACGGGTCCTCATTCACCTCGTTAACAAGGTTCTGCCAGCCGTGAGTTTTGCTTTTATTTATAGCGCTGCGAATTCCTCTTTTTGCTGATCTATATTGTGCCTTTATAGCACATGCCTCCTCGTTGGCGTGCAAACGTTGTGCCAAATGGCGGAGCTTATGACACTCCCTCCGTTAGTCGACAATTTCTGCCGTCCACCAGTACATAGAAGGCTTGTCGCGCCTGAGCCCCCTCCGGGGCATGGAAGTCTCACACGCCGTCGTTATCAGGTTCATCATTGAATTTACGACGGTGTCAGCTGGGTCACTACCACCCTCGGGAGCGCCCTCTAGCGCGATCCCGCCTGTTCCAAGAGCTTCGACGAACTTCCCGAGGTTCACCCTCGCGACATTCCACAGGCAGGGGGAGCATCGTGTTGGTGCTCGCCGGCAGGTAGCGTCAACCACTTCGAACGCGATGTACTGGTGATCACTTGCCGAAAAGTCTTCTAGGACTCGTCACCCGTCCACCGATGAAGCCAGAGATTCCGACGCAAAAGTGACGTCAGGAATGCTTTCTTCACAGCCTGGGCGCCAAAACGCCTACCAGGATTCGTCCCTCCGTGCTCGAAACGGCATCTTCCAGAGCATCAAGCCTTGAAGTTTGAATGAAAGCCAACTATTATTAACAAAGTTATGGACATTCAAACTATTCAATTTAATGACGTCATCATCACATAAAGTGAACTTATTTGAACGGCGGGGTTCATGGGGACAATTTAGTTTTTCTTTTTTAGCTTTTTTGAGTTATTTGTATATCACCATGAATTGCTCGAGAGAGACTTGTATATATATATATGTATGTGCTAACGAAGTTTGCGGGTAGTGCCCAACAGGATAGCCATGTGTGTACGTAGCACCAGTGGTATTTACTTTAAAGATGCCTTTCAAAATCAATGCTAAACACGTGTAAAACGTCCAAACAACAATTATATTACAAAATGACAGTGTTCATTATAAACAAATATCATATATAACAAAGTATAATAGAAATACATACAATAATAATAACAACTAAATAATTTAACTCTGTCTCACTTTTCACCTCTCTCAAAAGCTTCGTTTGCATGTTGCCCATCTTGTGATGCAATTTATTTCGCTCTGGTTCTTGTAACATCGCTCAGTTCTCCTTCACGTCTAACTTCCTACAGTTCTTGCATTATTTGATGACGTATACGTTGTCTGTGAGTTATCACTCAAGAATACACTCAAAGTTTTCCCTGCTTGTCGTAAGCGGCGACCAGGGATAGAAATTTGTGGGCTAGCAACTTGCAAATTTACTGTTACCGAAACGTCCAAAATGCCTCGAATAGGGACTGATCTGACACCGAAGACCTTCGACTATCGAAAACAGACTATGATTGGTGTATGGAATGTGCGCACGTTCCTCGATAACGGTATCGAGGGTGGTAATGTTCGCTTTCGTTTCTCCAATTTGAACGGAAATTCCATCGACCTAAGCTGGACATTTTGGAACTAAGCGAAATAAAATGGTAGGATTCTGGAGAGTGCTCCTCTTCATCGCGGCAATATGCTTTTACCCTCTGGAAAGACAAATGATAGCAGACGCGAATCCGGTGCCGAGTTCGGCGCGCTCTCTTGACCTGGGGGCCGGTTTTGAACAGACTTCTTACAGCAAGATTCCGGTCCAGGCTAAGGAGCATCACAATTATACAATGCTACATACCAACGGAGGTTTCCGATACAGTAAAGAAGGGTCCTTTCTATGACCAATTAAACGCAGTTCAGGGGAGGCTAACTAAAGGTGACATTGTTATCACGATGGATGGGATCTAATAACACTTTGCTCGGACATGTGATGCGAAAACACGATTTCGATGACTGCAACGGTAATTGTTTGTGGACTTCTGCAACTTCTGCAGCTGCGACCCGCTAAGTTCAACATCGACCGCTTGTACGACCCAGCTGTCGTTTGACAATCCAGTGAATTTCCTCCTCTTGTGGATGAAATTGCTAATCATCTTAATATGCAGATACGAACTGTTCCTCCAAGCAGAAGAGAAATCATTTCGGCCATCAACGGAGTAAAACCGCTGGACTTGACGGTCTCCCCGCAGAGTTATTTATCGCTGCACCTGCATTTATTGTTGATCTGCTGCTTCCACTTCTTCGGAAATCTTGGGAATTTGAGTCCTTTTCCAGAGGATGGATGATCATCAAGATCCCAAAGAAGAGGATTCGTTTCAAGTAAGACAATTGGATGGGTATCTGCCCACTCCCTGCCGTTGCAAAGATAATAGCTAAAATAATTCGGAAATGCACCAAAGAGCATCTCGAAAGTTTACTCGACAGAAAGAAGACTGGTTTCCGCTCCCCATGCTATTGCATTGAAAAAATCAACACCCTACGACCCTAATTTTGGAATAGAGCTCAGAGTTTAGATCTTCGCTACACTTGCTTTTCATTGATTTCGAGAAAGCTTTCGATAGCGTGAACAGGGAGTATATTTGGAGTTTTCTACGTAGGCCTCTTCCTAAAAACTAATAGTTAATATCAGAGCGAAATATGATGGCGCAATAGTCCAAAGCAACGTCCGCCAGGGTTTCATCTTATCCCTGATATTATTTTATTTTGTTATCGATGACGTTCGTCATGCTGCTTTGTCCAGTGGATGTAGAGGAGTTCAATAGACGATGACATCTTTCTTCAAACACCTCGACTACGCTGATGACAGTGTACTGGCTTGGCCCTATCTCAAACGGAGGGCTTGATAGACACACAGCCTTGGCACTCGTGCGCACTGTGATGCATTGCATTCGCTTCCTTCACCGGGTTACTTGGAAACAAGTCACGTCCAATGAGACAAGTCGTTCATCCGATGTCGTGAATTCCACATCCATTAGTTTCTTGATGAGACTCTCTCTACTCCTGATGGTTTTTCCAGCGCGTAGTTCCCCTAGTTCTTTAAACCTACCCAACAGCCATTTTTGTGTGGGTGACTTTGTGGTTGTTATAACTTCCCGAAATTCGTTGCCAGGTTTGTGGATGTTGAGATTTTATTATTGGCAGTACGGAGTTGGACATCCTAAGCTTGGCTCGATTATGTAGTAACATTCCTTTAACTTTTTATCCTTTCATTTGGTACCCCACATGACTGCTGTTGTAAAAAATGTACACCCCCCTTTGTATGTACGAGGACCTCCCCTTAAATTAGACGTAGAATGATTTAACATTGTATGCGTGAGCGTTCATAGTGCCCACCTTTCCACCAAATTTGATGTCAATCGCTATATCCGCTTCCGAGAAAAATGCGCGCGACAGACAGACAGGAAACCGATTTTAATAAGGTTTTGTTTTACACAAAATCATAAAAGTTCACTTTATATGATGTTGACGACATATGTCTTACGCTGCAATAAATTTACATGTAATACAAAATTTTGATCTTCTATAACTTTGTTAGTAAGTTGAACAGCATTTAAACGTCTCAAAATTAAGTTCTACATTATCGCTTATAGTGATGCCAAATTTTGTACTTCCAGATCAAACTTAAGGGGAGTTTCCGGGTAAATTTGTAAAATATGGTAAAATACCATTATAAACTTTATTTGTGCGGATATCAGAACGGGATGTATTTTGAGGCCTGGGTTTCGTATAGATGTATCACTGTGATTTTTTCCAGATATTTCGGTTGAATAAGTTCTGAGAACAAAAACTATTACACTTTTCGGGGCCCCCATTTTGAGCCCTCACTTCCCTATTTTGCACCTAATATCAGAAATAAGTACTAATCGAGTTCTTTCATCTGATGCCCCACGTGACACCGATTTGAGAAAAAAATTCAACCCCCTCCCCTTTTCGCATGTATGGGGAGCCCTTCATCCTTAAGCTCAACCTAAAATGGCGCCATATTGATGTCCATATTCCAACAGATTTTTCATCGCTTGCCGCACAGAGAAAATCTGATCTATTGCTGATTTGCCTGGAGTGAAGCCTCTTTGGTATGGGCCAATGATGGTCTGGGCGTATGGGGCTACTCGGCCTAGCAAGATAGCGGAGAATATCTTATAGAGAGTACTCATATATATCTCCCTTTTTATGTATAAGGCAGATAATGCCTCTTTGGCTGTCGTCAGGCATTGATTCGCTGTCCCACACTCTGAGCACAAGTTGATGAACCACTTGGTGTAACTGGTCGCCTCCATATTTAACCAATTCGGCTGTAATTCCATCGGCTCCTGGCGACTTATGATTTTTTAGCCGATGAATTGCACGGACTGTTTCTCCTAAACTTGGTGGTGGCAGTATTTGTCCGTCGTCTTCAGTTGGCAGGACCTCCAACTCGCCGATATTCTGGTTGTTCAGTAGCTCATCAAAGTACTCAACCCATCGCTCCAATATGCCCATTCTGTCGGAAATCAGATTCCCATCTTTGTCTCGGCAGGATCAACATCGAGGTGTATAAGGCTTCATCCTGCTGATTTGTTGGTAAAATTTCCGCGCCTGGTGCGGTTGCTCCCTGTACTTTTTTAGTTCACAGACTTGTTGGTTCTCCCAGGCTTCCTTCCGGTATGCAGCATTTTTCCGTTCCGTGGCTAGCTTACATTCATCGTCAAAACCAGCCGTTCCGACTTTTCTTGCGGCTGGGGCGAAGTATCTTTGTGGCCGTATCAATGATAATGTTCTTCAGGTGGTTGAAAATCATTTGTTGATGTTGAACACTCGCTCATGCACAGTCTAAAAAGAAAGTACATGAACACGTACTGGGAGGTTGCAACCGATGGCAGAAATCACACCTGGATTGTTTTCAATTGCTCATTCAAGGCTTCCTCCACCTCTGCATCAGGAATATCCATTGGTGCAGAACACTGTAATATTGAGGTGTTCGTGATTCTGCAGCGGAATATCGCAGTTAATATTCTGTCTGATACCTGTTCTCAGGACACGAGTGCTGATGCAGTGATCCTCAAATACACCAGATTCACGTTTACTTCCGGCAGGTTTACCAGAGTTCAATCATGTAATGTGTTTCCAATCATCCGTTGTATGAATACACCTTTCTTGTTTTTTCCCATGTTTATTTCCAGCGTGTGTGTGCCTCAGTTTCTTTATCATCACACCTATTGCTGAGCAAGTGCTAAGCTAACAAGCAAAAGACAAACACAAATATTCATGATGGCTGGAATGTATTGATTAAGAGCCTAGTTCTCTCTCCTTCGACCATCGCGCTATTCTCCTCCTTTATGAACTTCCTATACTAGTGTCAAGTTGGGGCTGGTCGGTTTTCTGTCACAAATTAATTACCTGTAGATAGTAAAGCTGGTAAGAAAGGAAAGCGTTACTGCATAGCTCACATATCAAAATGAAAGTGCTGCAGTTCAGAATGTGCCACGCAGTAAAAAGCTGCTTAAGGTTATATATGTGTATATATAAAAAATGTAAGAAAAATCTAAATTCTTCAGGGATTATAGGCAGGGCAGCTGGAATGCAACCCCAAAAACCGAATGTAATGATTTCCCCTTTTCTCATCTCTTCAAGGAATGTATTAATCAATTTTCAGCTGAATTGAATCAAAAACGTTGAATAAACCAAAACATTGACTTCCATAAACACAACACATTTAAGTCAATAGAAATATTCCTATTTCGTGGAAAAGTTTAGTTTGAATATTAAATCAATCTGAAATGTGATTGATTTCATTATTATTCGGAACAGTAAATCATAGACACCTTTCGCCAATCTGGAACAAAAAAAGATGTGTAATGCGAAAATCAGAATTATGAAGCATAAATTAACTCACTTCCATCACTGAAACATTTCTCCTGGTTCAAGCTGAATAAATTATCGAATATTTTATGTTTCTCTCCATTAGATGCACAAACTTTTCCTGCAGATAATCCACCAATCTTGGTACAAGCCGTTATTGGCATATTAGGAAGGCCGACGCAATATTTTAAGGGCACGGTCCAGTATACTGAATTACCAGTATATGAGAAATTTCTATATTTGTTCTCTTCTTAAATCATTACCTCTCCGTAAAACCGCTAGAAACCGTCCATACTCACAAGAATTACTAAAAACTGCATAGTTTTCGTCATCGGCTGTAGCACAGAATAAATCTTCATCTTCTAGGCAGTCATAGCTGTAGGCTTCTGGAGGACATCGTTCAAGTGGAACTTTTGCATAATCTGGGAATGTTATGAAATATAGAAAGTGGAAAAATTATAAAACGTATAATGGTATGTATTTACTTTCTCCTGTTTCACAATAATGAGCTCTACGTGCACAATCATCCTCAAATATTCTAAAGTTGTCGGCAAGTTTACCACAAAGTATTTCCCCGTCACTTTGGCACCCGACTGGACCACATTTTATTGCCAATTGATCAGATAAATCAGGTTGTTTTGATTCCTCCGCAAAAGTGAATTCTGAATGTTAAACGAACATTATTGAACTGCAAGCGTATTTGTCACTACTTACGAAACAATATTGTTAAGTACACAGTTCTAATGAACATCTTGATTGATGTACCTCAAAATCTTTTCTGTTTTAAAAAACCAACTGCAGAAATCGTCTTATATACGCGTTTTAAAATTATCTTATCGACCCTCCTTCTATTGTGTATTAATAGATAAATCGTGAATACAAAACACTTATAATGAAACTGCAGGAAAAAAGTATTCATAGAAACAAATATTATTGTGTATTTGGAAGATAGAATTTAAGGTAATTACTTTATTTTTAGTTTCTTGAATATTGATAGGAAAAAAAGTCAGGCGATGACGGCTTTACAGTTTCTTACCAGGGCAGAGGCAAGTCGTCAGACGCTGCCTCACCTCTGCCCTGGGAGCAGCGTGACCGCAGCGGCTCGCAGTTGTTAAGTGCTCCTTTATATAATTTGCAGAACACAACATGATTACGAATTATATTGAGCGCAAACTCGCCATTTCTATTGACCAAAGCTTGGCCAGAGCTGAAAATATTCAACTTGATGCCGGACCGGACCAAATGGAGAGTAACTTATTCCCTCTTTTTTTGGTCCACAGACTCCGAGCCGCTTCGGTCACGCTGCTCCCAGGGCAGAGGTGAGGCAGCGTCTGACGATTTGCCTCTGCCCTGGTAAGAAATCGTAAAGCCGTCATCGCCTGGCATTTTTTTAAAGTTTGGGTGCTATGCCCTAAACCAGGGGTCCGTGGACCAAAAAAGAGGGAATAAGTTGTTCCCCATTTGGTCCGGTCCGGCATCAAGTTGATAGAGACTTAGGACCTCACAATTCTCAAAAAAATATTGATTTCTATCAATATAGTTTCTATCATATAGTTTCTACTATATGAACCTCGAAGATAATTTATGGAGTAGCATATTTCGAAGTCCATTTAACATTACATTTGGACCCTTTTCCTCCAATAGTGAGCCTTACACACCATAAAAATTGATACATATTATACTGGAAGGATTCCCTCAACAACATGATAACAGTCACTAGCAGCAATAATGAAGGCAGTGATGAAAACAATCAAATACATTTTTAAACGCGAGCGCGGTCTATTAAACCCGTTCCCACTGCCTATTTGTCACAAAGAATTTAATTTTTTTGGTAATGAAAACCACGGAATCATCATCATACACAATGTGACCAGCATATGAGGACTATTATAATTATTCATTACTGCTGGAGGATATCAAGTAATAGGAGGCATGGTTTCTAGTATGGAAATTTTTGGTTGTTCTTAGTGTTTGAATGAAACGAGCTGATTGTTTTTTCATTGGGGACAACCGTAGTGTATTTAATAGCAGATATAGGAAACAATCAAGTTGCGGCCGGGGCACGGATTTTGAATGCCTGTCAGATTCATATTCCGGAGAAATCTATAGAAGACATGATCTCTGCTTCAGTGTCTACGGCGCGGGCAGCCCAAAAGGAGAGTACAGCAATTCTCATAATAAGAAAAACTAGATACTCGACTATGATTTCTGCCTCTACCAGGGAAAGCGGCAAAAAGGAAAGTTGGTGATGTAGACGCAACTTGTCTAATACCGGTATGTGGAAACAGATCCATACAGTGCGGAAACCGTGAACTTGAGAATGCTCCCAGCCGGCGACAACAGAAGACACTGCGAAAGAATTCTAAGTTTCTTGGATATATGCGTTGCTACACCACCAAGTGTAGCGATATCCAAAGAAATCGGACGCAAGGAAGTGAAACTTTTGGCAGAAGTTGAGGACAGTTAGCGGCAGTTTTCACATTAGACTACACTTAGGTCTATAAACGTAAAGGTTGGTCTAATTAACCTGTAGCACGCCATAGCCTCTTTCTATCTACTAGCAAAGTTCTAGGACTATCCTTATTTATTTCTGGTACAAAAGCCATGGATTCGTTTTAACACAATCTGTGGAATTGAACCAGTAAACGGGACTAGAATCTTCTTCGATTAGAGATCTTCCAGACTGCGTCCTGATGTTAAAATTGTTAGAAGCAACCGAGATGTCAATGCCCCCGCAAAATAAATTTCTTTCGCTACAACTAAATCTTCTTGTTGTTTGTCCATAAACTAAAATAGTCGGAAAATTTCTTTATACCACTGTGAGTTACACCCGTTTACGTGGAATTTAAGAGCGGGGGATCCCCATACATGCAGAGGTGTACATTTTTTTCACCAAATATAGTCATGTAGGGTTTTTCACCAAATATAGTCATGTAGGGCATGTGAAAGGTCTCGATTAGTACTTTCCGAAGCGGGCCCTAATTTTGAAATTTGTTGGAAAGGTGAACCCATTCTCAGAAACTACACAACCGAAACACCCACCACTATACGGTGCCTAGGTTCCGAAATTCTTTCCATACCGATATTTGTTCAAATAAAGTTAATAATAGCATACTGATATAATTTTCAGTAACTGGGTGCTGAACCCCCTTCAAATTTATCCTAGCATCACGAAATTTAAGGTTTTTCGTTTTTATTTCTATTCTTATACATTTTTATCCGCCGGTGCATTAAGTTTATGTCTTTCCTTTTTCTTCTTTTCTTCCTTCTTTGCGGGCAACCGACACGGTTTTATATCTGAGTGAAATTATGCGGTGTTTCCAACGATTAATTAATTGAAATAATAAAAACTTTTTGTTTCTTTTTCGTTGGTGTGGATATTTATTCTTGCAAATACCGATATTTCGGGAACCACTTGTTCCCTTTATCAGTGCTAACAAGTTTGCCAAACTTGTTGTAGAATAAATATCCACACCAACGAAAAAGAAACAACAAGTTTTTATTATTTCAAGTGTTTTATATTCTCCCTGATTGACATGTGAAGGTTATTATTCTTTTTTTGCGATTCCTGCTTAATTTATTACAAAATATGCCACTTAACAGAAGAAGAAAAAATGTGGTTTTACCGGGATGGGACGCTTTCACTTAATTTCAAGGGCATTGCATCCTTTCTTAACTTAATATATCATTAATGGTGGAAAGATTGTTATGGGTCGGTACAATGTCCTTATTATGATTTTGATGGTGTAAACGCTGCAATTTTCTTAGAAATTAAGATACCTGTGATAGCTAAAGGGTTAAGAAATCGATAAAAATACTGAATGAGGATTCGCCTGACATACAGTTTATCTGATTGTTTTGGAACACCCTGTATACGAAAAAAGGAATAAATAAGCCTTTCATCTTACACCTGGCCTTCTGACATTGTTTGTATTTATGGGTCTTTGGTGGATATCTCTACAAAAATTCGGCCGTTCAACGTAGTGTCGCGTGACAGGAGAGGATTTCCTATTGTGCTGGTCAGGGAAGCGGAAGATGCCACTGGCCGCAATGATTTTAGAACTGCATACCGCACTACGAAAAAGCTTGCATGTGGTCGAAATCTTTCAATAGTCCTATGGAGGATGTCAACGGTCGATATCTTATCAACGATGATGAACAACTAAAGAGGTAGAAAGAACACTTCACCATGGGTCTTATCCGTAGCACATCCAGTGAAGTTCCTCGTCTTGTGGATGTAGTGGCTATTCGCCGTACCACGATACGCTGGGATTGACGGTCTCCCCGCAGAGTTATTTATCGCAGCACCTGCTACTTCCACTCGTACGAAAATCTTGGGAATCCGAGACCTTTCCCAGGGAGTTGAAGAAGGGGATGGTGGTCAAAATCTCGAAGAAGGCGACCCGTTTTGAGTGTGACAATTGGAGGGTTATTTGCTTGCTCCCTGCCGCTGCAAAGATAATAGCTAAAATATTTCTGGAATCCATCAAAGAACATTTCGAAAGCTTGATCGATGAATAGCAGGCCAGTTTTCGCTACGGTTCCTCCTCCATTGACCACATCAACACCCTACGCGCCATTTTGGAATAGTGCGTGGAATTTAATCTTCGCTGCACCTGCTCTTCGTCAATTTCGAGAAAGCATTCAACAGTGTGAACAGAGAGTGTATCTGTGCTCTACGCAGGAGACGCATTCCGGGGAAACTAATAGCTATTATCAGAGCGACATAATATGGCGCAAAATGTTACGTGGTGCACCGAGATTTTCATGTCGAAAGCGGAGTCCGCTAGGGTTCCATCCTGTCATCGATATTATCATATATCTTCTTGTTATGACGGGGATGGTGAAAGGTATTTCAAGTAATCGCGAACGATGGCGCGTAAGGATGGTTGACGCGTTATATCCCATCAAGGGGTGAAGGGCAACTATATAAAGCGGTAAAATGGTTCCGTGGTAAAACCGAGACCTCCAAAGACTCAGGAAATCAACCAGATGACTTCTGAATCAGAAGAAAGGAAGGAAGGAAGACTGGTTAAACTTCCGGAACTAACAGCGCGAATAGAAGAGGAACATTGGATGGAGCTTTCACAAACTCCAGATTTGAATATGTACAGACTTTCTTGGAAGTACACCACCCAACATAAAAGTGTTACAAGGGGAATTGGGTTGTTGTTACCAAAGAGAGGTAAGCGCTGCTATACTATCGTTTGAACACTCCAAAGCACCTGGCATAGATGACATCTATTTAGCGATGGAAAGTAGGATATAAAGCATTATACGGAGGATGTGGCTGTGCTAGTTCTAAGTCGAAGTCTCGAAACGCGCCATTGATTTGGTTGGTTTGTGCCTTAGTCATGGACTTTCAGTAAATTCAAATAAAATTACAATGGTAGTACAGTAGAATCCCGATAATTCATACATCGATAACTTGTATTTCCAAATTTTATGAAAAGCTCGCTAACAACGACATTAAACTTCCGAAGCCACGGTTCATTACAAATTCTAACAGAGTTCTAGGGTATGTTTTTATTGGTGATGAAGCCTTTGCAATGCGTCCAGAACTCCTTAAGCTGTATCGGAGAGAAACGTTAACAAAGGAGTGTGGAATTTTTAATTAAAACCTATCAAGGGCGAGGCGTGTTGTTGAAAACACATTGGGGATTTTTGCTTCACGATGTCGCGTCTTTCACACAAGCATTAATTTGAAGTTGGACAACATTGACATGGTAGTTCTCGCATGGTACATTTTCCATAATTTTTTTCGCAGAAGGGCTCCCCAAAAGTGTACTCCCCCTGAAAGTATAGATTGGAAAAATATCTCTGAATGTACTGTCGAATTAGGTGAAAGGTGTGACCCCGGGCCAAATTTTGAACAGTGCTGCCGTGGCTAGAGATGAATTTAATGATTACTGTTACAATGAGGGATCTGTGCCTGGGCAAAGTAAATTTGTAACTTCCAATCACAATAACTAACATTTAAAGAAATTAATGATTGCTTACATAAAGGAAAAAGTTATTTATTTGTCTTACCTCTTGTCTTCGTGTTTTACCCAATGTTGACTCTTCATTTTCATCCATGATATTCCTGTCCTGCCTTGGTACCTCTTGATCTTTCATTTTCTGTGATGTTTCTCTGTTTGCAGTTGAATCGATTTCTCTGAATTTTTCAACCTCATATGGCGGCCTCTTCTTATCATCTCTATCACAATATTCCCTGGATTTCATATACCAAATACATGGCGAACCTTCATACAATGCAATAAACTTCGCCTAAAACTCCCGGGAACATTGCGGAAGGTCTGCCATTCTCGCTTTAAAAATGATCCGAAAACTTAGTTAACGTCTAGACGAAGCGACTTGCTTCCGCAGTTTACGGAAAAATGAGTCCTTTTGCTCAGTTGTCGTTGCAGTTTTATCGTATCTCCGCTTTTCTCAACACTGCGCAGTCCACACGTAACGTTTTGCCTGCAACATGTTGAACTGCGCAGACAAAACATTGTGCAAAACATAGCGTTTGGATCGGGCTTTATATAAACGTAGATAGAGTGAACGCTAAGCAGAAAATTTCATTTTTTCCTTCCACATTTCCCCCTATTTGACGATATAAGGATAAATTTCCAAAAACAAACCAAATGTTGTCATGTTATTTATTTGTTATATTATTTATTAAAGTATTTTCAACTTCAGTGGAAAGCTGCAATTTTTACAAATATTTTGTAAATTGTTTATTTTTGGAATTCCAAACTGTTTTTGTCTGTCACAGGTTGTTTAAATGAAGCATCAAAAATTTACGGCGTAAGGGATTTCGGGTCACTGAAATATCCAAAAAAGACTGGCCTGCAGGCAATATAAAATACTTTATAGAATGACCTAAAAAAATGACACTTTTTTCAAACTCGGTTCGGTTTTAGGCCCCTGAAAACTGATGCAAATTAAAACATTTTGCACCAGTCCACCCCAGCATAGGTCATTCTATTGTTTCGAATGTGGATAATGACATATTCAAACTTTAAAGCGATTGGCACTGAAAGCTACATCTTGTATTATATGCATCTAACGCAGTTATTCTGGTTGGAGCAGTTTCGTGTTTAGTGATAACCATTACATTTCACATATTTCGGAATACGATTGCAATATCTTTGCTTGTAATTATAATTGTGGTATCTTTTTGGTTTGGTTTGGTTTTAAAATCATTTTTATTTTTAAGAAATAGGTAACAATAGTATATAGATTGGAAAAATGAACAATAAAAAACAATCTTTTAAAATAACAAAAATAACTTAAATTTAAATCGAAGTCTTAAAGTTTTCGAATAACAATTTACAGGCAGAGAAGAGAAACATTAAGAAATAAAAATCTAATTTTACAATAAATTGTCGGGAAATGGTCAAAAACCCGACATAATTCACTTGGCCTTAGTGGTAAATAAAGAAATATAAAAGTAATAATAGTAATAAATGTTTTATCGCTTCAAAAAATTATTTTAACTTAAGTTATTGTGCTTAAAACTATCATAATTATATATTTTATATTATATAATTTTTCTTTTATTTTTTTTTACAATAACATCCATAGTTAGAAAAGGTAATAATAACAGTTGTAATATTTACAAAGAAACAAAGAATAATAACGTATGTATGTATAAGTTACGACTGGAGGCAAAATCAGCACCCGTTCAATATGTACATATTTACAAAGCCCCACCAAGAAACAAATGGCAGAACTGAGCACGGCCACCGCTAACCGGCATCCCGCAGCCACCAGTACCAGGATTTCTCTTTTTCATCCCGCTTAATATCAATTGCTCTCGCTCTGGAGTATCTCCAGTCGAATCCCGGAGCCCCCACTGTCAAATTCGGGGGGTATTCTATCCTTTTGTCCGTGGCCTGTCTATGTATATGATACATAACCGGATCACCGGCAGAATCAAGAATTAGACCATTCCTATCAAGATACACGAACGCTTCGGGAGGAATGAAGCCTGTCGTGAGAGTTTTCTCAAAATACCCATCATTTGGGTAGAACGGCTGCGAAACCCAAGTGTTCTCACCATGCCAAGCAGATCGCACTATATGATTCCGAATCAATCTGACGATAACTGTGTCGATTCTTGGCACAGCAGCAGCTGCATATATGACTTCATTAGTTACATAGTGCTCATAGTTTGACGAAGCAGTCCTATTAAGCCCCTGCAAGCACGTAGACATTTCCTTTCAAAAATCCTTATTTTCTCCATTTGGCTAGCACTCAATTAAACCAGATAGCACACCCGTAGGTGAGCACCGGTCTAACCAAAGTAAGATAGCAAATAATTTTAACCTTCCGGCTAAGATGTGGAGCATAAAAGAGTCTTCGAAGAGACATGAATGCCCTGCGAGCGCTTTCTAGCGCGACTTTAACGTGCTCGTTAAATTGGAGACGCTCGTCAAGATGCACACCCAGGTATCTAACGCACTTCTTATGAGGAATGCGCTCAGAACTATCCTCGTTCGCGACAATGTGGAAATCTCTCCAATTCCTTTTCAAGTTCCTACTGGTATCTTTTGTATTGATTCATTAGGTCAGTCGTTTTCCTTAACGTTACTGTTCCAGTTTTCATATTGAATTGATCATAATAAGCGCTGCCTTAAACTGAAAGTGAACGAAACAAATGAAAATACTTAATTCCCAAAAATCAAATATTTTATTAATCCTAATATTGCATGGTATTGAGTGGCCACATGTATCATATTATGAAAAATACATTTTTATTTTATATATTTACAGTTCCACTTTATGGGAAGTATGTCAACTTAAAAAACTAAGTTGAAATAAACAGCATCGAAATGTATTAAGGCTGTAAAGTTGTAAAGCCAAAATATGCAAAATTCATTTTTTTTACTATTGTCATCAAGTTTATAGATTTCTGTTGTATGGCAAGGAAACATTTTGAATTACTGCTCTTATGATTTATTTTGGTTTATATTTCATTTAAATTCCTTACATTTCAATTCGATTCTAACAAAAACAAGTTGATTTATAATTTTTATAAAAACAATACCCTAAAACTAAAAAACAAAATGTTACCTTATTTTTGTGCATTATTTTATTACATTTCTCTGTTTCATGGTCATTTAAAAGTATATTATATTTCCATTAATCCGGATCCTCTTTGAGTCAGGAGTAGTTTCCATTTCCGGAAAACGCAGATCACGGAGATGATTTTTGATTAGTAGATATGTAACCGAATCAAAATGATTAGTTCGTTACGTTCATAGAGATCAAAACTCCAAGTTTTGGAATTAGAAATTCGGTAGTCAAGATTAGTTAAGCAACACTATGTATACGCGATATATATTGTAATTGAAATGGATATATACAAATATTCAGTATTCAGTTGCGATTTGTCGAATTTAGATCTGCAGAATCTGAACTCTAAGTGGCTACTTTACAGTAAAACTCATTTCTCAAATATTGACACAATATACTTATTCACGTAGGAAATCGAGGATCAAGTGATCTTTCAATGATTCATTTTCACTCGGCCTTCCCTTTGTTTTGATTTAAGTCGTTTTGTACGTGAAATAGTGGCATCGGGTTTTAGAATATGATTGTACACGTATGTTGTGCTTCATAATTGTTGTTTCGTGCAATATTTCTAAAAATGTGGAAGTAAACATAAAAGAAAGTGACTTGAATTTATATTTCAGAATTATACTTAAGTGCAATTGCTTAAAGCGCATTGAATCCTTTGTTATATGAGAGCAGCATGGTATTAGGTTTTGTGTAGAACACTACATATGATGTAAGTTAGAAAGTTTTCACTTCAACGAACAGATTAAAAAGAAAATGAATTAGAAGAATTGAAGAACGAAAAGAATTAGAGAATATCCTCAACAAACTATTAGAAAAATATTAAACAATATTTGCGGTAATGATTGAATGGATTTGTGTATTGTGGAACGGAAGAAAAAGCTGCATGTTATACCAACTACCCATCTCGTTACGCTAGGGTCATTCTGAGTATTAAATTAATTAGTTGCTGTAATTTTAACAAATGGATGCAGTCTTAAGAAACTATCATGATTCAATTATGACATAAAGTCAGAACTTTTACACATTATTATTTTTTTACAATAAGGAGTAACATCTTTGCCGCTTGTTCAGCTTTCAATTGGTTAGATCTTTGGCATATATTAGGACAAATCCATTTTCACCTTGTTTAGTTTTCATAAGATGGTTCTTTCGATTTGTACTTTTGTTAAGGTTTGAGTATTTGTTTTGGCAATTTTCAGTAAAAATCACTATATATAGTCCAAAATAATTTTTGGAATATGTCAATTATCAAATATTAATTCAACGAATCTTATCCATAGAATTTAACTAGCAATTAAGAAAAATACAACTGCCATAAACTAGTATAACAAAATCCTACGATCCTAAAAGTAAGCACCATTTATTCTAAAGGCATTGTAAAGTGATAAATATTTTAAATATATCAAAGTTCATATTGTCTGATTCGCTGACCAATTATTATTATCATTATTTGGTTGAGTGCTACTACTATCAGCGTTTCTACTCAAATTTGTTGCCACATTGCTGTTGCTGCTATTGCTTCCATGATGACTGCTGTTCAGCTTATTGCGATGATAGTCCTTTCGTAAATGCTGTCTAATTTCCGTGTGACAATGTTCGTTATTTGTAACAATAATTTCACCGGTGTCCGTTGTTGTTACGCGTGCTTTACAATTGAATTTCCTTGACAAATTACATTGCCAATACTTTTTATCTTTCCGTATATATTGGATGCCAAATGTGTGGCCGTCATGTACCAGAAGTGGCTTACCGCGTTGACTTAGCATGAACTCCAATTTTCCACACTTCCATTTCTCGCCGGGAGCAACTGAATTTTCAATGTATAAAAAATGTTTCTTTAATTAGAATGGATTTTGAATACAGAGCGTTCCAAATGTTAATGATGATTGATGGTAATGTTTTAGATGATGATCCCCATGATAACTATATTGATGCATATCCTTCGAGAATTGCTTTTTCAAATTCCAATCTTATTATTATGTTACCGAATATTTTTAGATACATAAATTTAAATTGTAGGTTAAACCCAGAATTATAAACTAAAAGTAAATTTCATTTTTTCTACCATATTTGCATACAATCTAAACCATAATTAAAAATTTGTTTCTTGAAATCACTTTTAGTCAATTTTGTTCGAATCATAATAATAGGGGGTTATTCCGCAAAGGGAAATAAGTTTCCCTAAGTAGTTTTAGAAATATTTGCAATAGTAGCGATCATTTTTTTATTTTCCGCGTTAACTTCTTGTATTTAAAGCCCTACTTTGTGATATGAGCAATCCAAGCAATTTATTTTTTTAAATAAGTCGGGAAATCGGAAGCTCAGGTATAAAAGGTTTTGTATTTCTCTATATAAGAAACGATGAGTGCATGATAGTTCCGTGTGTACATAGTTAAATAATTAACTGTGCTTTATCTTTTAAAGATCCATTTACACAAAAAAATGGTCTGGAAAGCACTGTTTTGGCAATAGTCGCAAATGTGAAGAAGTTAACCTACAACAGATACAACAGCAAGTCGAGAAATCAGAAGCTGGACGCTTCAGGTATGAAAGGTTTTGTGCATTTCTTTTATAAAATCATTTGAGCGTACATTCGTGTAAAACAAAACATTAAAAAGGGGGACGGGGGAAGAAGTAGATTCTTTATGAATGGAATTTTAATATTTCACTCGAATGTCAATTATTCCCGTTAACTATGGCGTCAGCAACTTATTTGCACGGCTTAGCATGCAGTAAATTCGCACGAAACTGACAAGTTTGAACTGCTATAACTTGGACACAAATAGCCGGATTTCAAGGAAATATGGCATGCGTATGCGCGATACTGTCCTCTATCCCGGTGCGAAATTAATAATTAATTTTCAGTCAATTTCTAAAATTTGATAATATACTATTAATAAGTTTATTTTTGTAGATATCGGAATGGGACATATTTTGAAGCCTAGATTTCATATATGCACATTACCCTCATTTTTTCAGATTTTTGGATTGGGTAGTTTCCAAAAATTAGCCCTGTCTTACTTTAACTGTGAACATTTTGTTTCCTTACTCGCGAATTTTGCAATTTATATCAAATTTAATATAAGTTTGGGAAAGTAGTCATCGGGGCCTTTCGTTTGATATCCCACATTACTATATACGGTGGAAAAATGTTTGCATCCTCCCTTTGTATGTATGGGAAGCCCCCTTTAAACTGCACCTAAATTCACTGTATGCGTGGGATTTCATAGTTCCCATCTATCCACCAAATTTCGTTCGGATCGGTTTAGTCGTTTTGGTGAAAAATGACAAACAGACAGGCAGTGAATCGATTTTAATAAGCTTTTGTTTTACACCCATCTTAAAAAAGAGCTCAACGAAGTAGATTAGGTTATGAAAGAGAAAACAGTTTCGCTCAGTGCTAAAAGGAATTATATCTGGCTGGATATGATTTTTAAAAGTTCTTGTAAGATGGAATCTGTCCACTATAAACATGATGAATATCGTACTTCTGTTATGTAAAAATTCTGCCAACGGCAGACCGAAATCCATTTGAAAGAGGAAATGAAGAAAACTGATAAGAGTTTAAAACTTGGAGGAACATCTAGGAAAGTTAATCAAGGAACTATAGGTATGATTGAACAGTACTAGAGCTAGGGGTACTTAGACTCGATTAGGTTATTTGATGTATGTATTTCGATATCGATTCATAGAAAAACCCATTTCCAAATAATCCGCAATTATCCTCGTAAGGATGATCTTAATGATCCTGTTGCAAGCAGCAACAGGTCCCATGGACAAACAGGGCTTTGAGCACGTAATGAGGGTGGCGAGCGTATAGTTGAGTTCGCGGACACCTACGACCTTGTACTTGTCAATGACTGCCTCATCTTCCTAAATTTGATAGTGGGAACAGTGAAGAGCAAATTGACCATACCCTCATAAGACACCTGCATTTTCTCACCGTCGCTGATTGCTGTCCTGCAAATCAATGTTCGGGATGCACCCCAAATAACCATGAACCCGGAACTGTAAAACTACTGATGCAATACACGTTGCGCAGTTACTCGTGGAGAAGTACCGTGATAGATAACATAGCTCGCGGTGATTGAAACACAGAAGTTGCGTTGGACCAACGGCATAACACGCCATAATCATATCTGAAATGAAAACATCCGCCATAGATATTTGGTTGCACCGATTATGGAAAAATTGTAAGAGAGGCGTCTTCGATGATATGGATATGTAATTCGCACTGACGAGAACTGGTCAGGCTACCAAAGTGACATTAAAGCACTTGATACGCTAGGTGGTAATTTGAGAGCCTTTCGCCTCCATCCAGATCAGGCTTATGACCGAACAAAATGGCATGATCGATCGGGACAAGCCGACTCCGGTTCTGAACGGGACAAAGATTATCCTTGGAAGGGTGAGAAAGCAAATAATAAGTTTCCCTCAAAATTACAAAAAAAGAAAAACATAAAGATTTGACCAACCACGGGGAAAATCCTTGGAAAAAGGAGAGTTGACATAAAATTCGACGCCGAAATCGTCGAAGATGTTTGTCTCTTGTAGACATGGAATAGAAACCCTAAACATGAGAAACGGAAACTAACTCCGTTACTCCTACTCCACGTGGCAATAAGTCGAACTACTAACACTTTAAACATTTATTCTCATAAACAAATTGTATTGATGGTATCAGCCAATGTTGTGCAAAAAGTAGACCTTGCATTGGTCGACGCTCGAAAATTCAGCTACAATTGCTGATCATGATTGCCTGTTTTAGAATGGAACATTTATTGGAAAGCTTATCATTTTTGTTGCCAAGTGATTAATGACGCGCAACAGATGCAAACCACCTATTATCGCGTTCCGAATTGAATATCGTAAAGAAAGAAAGAAATAAGAAAAATTGAAAGCTGGTATATCAGAATAAAGATAAAAATTAAGTAAACGCTTATCTTCATATAGTGAGCGCTTAAGCGTTATGAAAAGTAAACGTAAACAAATCTCTTTGTTTAAGACATTCATGAAAGTTTTATGTGTCCATCTACATGCAAGTTACCCCCAGGGGAGTAACGACCAGGCCTCCATTCCAATTTCTAGGGAAGCTAGTATTAACAGTATGCGGGATTTTATGGTTCGCAATTAAAACGACTAAAATTAACGTATGGTCCAGATGAGAATTTAACATGCTTGCAGGTCATTCAAAAACTTGTACGAAGGGGATAAGCTCGTAGCCTAAGGTAGTCAGCGATGGCTTATCATCTCAGTACTGTGTGTGTGTGTTTGTGGTGGAGAAGCTTTTTATAGCCTCTTAGCACTCACACCGTGGTGGCCCATCGTACTCGGCTTCCCTGCCTAAGGGAATATCTCGAATTTGTTTATGTATCGCAGAATTTTCGTTAGTGAATGTGATGCTACTCATTACAATTGGAACACACAAAGATCTGATGTTTGATGCGCCCATTGGCGGGGCATTCACATAGAAAATGTGAAAATATGTCCAGCTAGTGAATTATGTCCTGCCAGAATACTACAATACGTCCTTCTGCCTTTCGACAGGATAAACTATTCAGCATGCATGTTAGTTTCTGACAAGAAGAGTTTGGTGTCTTTAGCAGCATTTAGGCTCTATCACCTGTCATTATGGGAAGCTTGCGTCCAGTTTATGAAGACATCCTTAGCCAATGCTACCGATACTCCAATTGTTGGTTCCGATCCCGGCTTGGCGGAGATTGAAGCCTGTTTTGCTAAGGCATCCGAGATTCCAATTCCATACTACATTACAGTGACCCACCGTAGTGAATCTAGAAATAGCCCTCAGTGCAGTCTGGCTATCGCTGCAGATTACCATGCACCAGCTGTCGTCAATCAACCAGTTTGCCGCCCGTAAGATCACATAAACTTCAGCTTGAAAAACCGTTGCATATTGTCCGGAAGGAAAAGCTCACTTCTCGATTTTATTCGAGACGTAGATTCTGGTTTTAGAGGCCTGTTTTATTTTTGAGCCTTCGTTGTAGAAGACATCCGTGTATCCCGCATATATTCCTCTGGGACTTCCCACTTCTATCTACGTTTCAGAGTAACTTCATATCTTCTACCAAACAGATATATAGGGACCCGAGAATCATAGAGCACTGTAAAAACTGGATTCATTTCGGCTTCCAATGTTCTGTGGTCTCCACGTCTGTTGTTTCTCTGTAGTCTAAGCGAATTAATTTATGAGCTGCTCTCAATGCACTGATTTGAATAAACATATCCAGGGGCTGCAAATTGAGTAATGCATTTACTCCGATAATTGCGAGACACAGTTCTTTGCAGTGTGGCTAGTTTACGGTGAAAACGTTTATGTCTCACCTTAACACACCACACTACGGATGCATAAGCAACGGCCTAATGATAGCAACGTAAATCTAGATCACTACATAAGGCTTGGTTCCTCATGTCGAGGCAAAGATCCGTTTGCACAGCCCATAGGCTGTGAGATCTCGTTTCAACATTACCTCTACATGTTTATTCCAAAGAAGCTTTTTATCTAGAATGACTCCCAGATATTTCACTTCTTCGGAAAGTTGTAGGGTTGTACCCCTCATCGCTGGGGGGCAAAGTCCATTAAGTTTTCTCCTTTTTGTAAATAGTACCAGCGTGGTTCCAGTGCGATTAACTGAAAGTCAACGCTTGAGGTACCAACTGTCACTCAAATGAACGGCAGCTTGTATATTTCTACCCACCGCTCCGAGATCCCCATTAATAATAAGCACAACCACGTCCTTAGCATAAGCTTGAGCGTGCACATCTCGGTACTGATAATGTTGATTGCGCGACTTACTGTTAGTGTAAATAACACCCCCTTTTTTATTTGGTTTTTTTAATAATTACCCTCGCAACAACCTACAACATCGTATCTGGAACTGGGAATTTGGGACACCGCCCTGTGATTAACTTTCTCGTTAAAAAAGATAATAGATCGAAATGGATTTTTGAAGAAATATCAAGAAGAAGATTCCGCAGTTTAATATACAGTGGTAGAAAATGGGCTATTCAAATAAGGGTGAGAGACTTGGAGGTGGCCAGTGACGGTAGTCGTCGAAAAAAAGGTTTGAAAAGTCGAAAAATTAGTACTGATGGATCGAAGAATTAAAATGGATTTTTTGTGGATGTTTTATGGTCATGTTTGCAGGACTTTTCAAATAAAGCCGGTGTTGCCATGCTATTTGCAATCGCGTTTTAACAATATTTACTGACCAGTATGATCCAGAGATTTAACCAACCCAGATTTTTTTCTGTGGGGTTTTATGAAATCACAGGTTTATGTGATCAAACCCCCGAGTCTGAATGTCTTAAAGGAGAACATCCATAAAAAATCCAGAATTTATTGCTAGGAGTGTTGAGAATATGAACCATTTCGATCAACCGGATTTCCTTCAGACAATGAGTACTCTCCTATTAATATTTCCGATATCATGCACTATAAATGGAGACAGTAATGTTCGCAATGCGAATCTCCCTTTTCATAAAGTTATTAGAGCTTTCTAGAACTCTAATCGCTTTTGATGAAATGCATGAGACATGTTTTTATTATATATAGACGAAATGGTTTCGCAAAATTGAATTGAAAATAAGTCAGTTTCTGACAATTTACGTTAGCAGTGGTAGGATGGTTGGAAAGTAATGTTAAACATAATGCTTCAACGACCATAGCTGATAGCATGAAGAAGAAAAAGGAAATATGACCTAGTTCAAAAGAAACTTCCGATAAATTACCAAGATGTTTTCATATAGAGCGAAATATATAGAAATATATTTCCCTGTCACATTAAAAGATCATTCCACGCGCTTTGCCCAGCGTATATATAACTCAAATCAAATAAATTTTTCTTTCACATACATATAAAACTAACGTGTTTATTTAATATTTCTCTTTTATGAATTACAATTACCATTCTTTCCACGCTACGGCATGTCATTGAATTTAGCGTAAAATTCTGTACAAATATAAAAACACACCTATTTTTCATATACCGGTAAGTGTACATACAAATAATCACCATCATAAAAAACATGTTCTACATGAGATGAAACGAAAAATAATTTAAGTACCCACAAGACTTTTTACAATATTTACCTAATCCAAACATCGTCTATGTTGAAATTTTATCTAAAGTAATATTTTGAATGAAATCAGGGTATTCACTGAAACTATTTTTTTGTGAAATTTAAAATAATTTTATATGACTTTAGTGTACTTATATCCCGTAATTTCATGTTTACTTCAACCTTTGTTCGATTTAAAGTAACTATCACATTCTAGCTAAATTATTAAATAAATAAAAATAAAACAACTTAAGAGATACATTTTGAAAATACAAAATGAATTATCTTGGACGTATAAATTTTTTAGTAGTCTTCGATGGAGAAAAAAAACATCTTAAAAAAATTCAGGATTGCACATGTGTAGTTGAAAGTATCTTAACTGGTTAGACATTTTCCTTTTTGCTTTTTCTTTTGATTAGGCCTACAATATACAGTTAATATAACAGTAAAAATAACACAATGCAAGTATACAGTGCTGTGAAAAAGTCAAACTTTCTCCCAAAATTGTTTGTTTTCAAGAGCGTTGCACTCTTACAATTTCCTTTTTGATAGATGCGGAAAAGTTTGTAAAAAGAAGAAAAAAGTTTAAGCGTTTTCTGTTTCTTGATGAGTTAACTCATAGCTCCAGGAACTATTATAATAATTCTGGGACATCAATACAACACCGAATAAAATTGAATAATCGATTTTTTAGCACGATCTGATCACCAAACGTTTATTACAGAATCCTATTTATCTTTTTCTCTAGAACAGAAGTGGAGCAAAAGGAACTTTCGATTCTGGGTGCTTACTCATAGCGATCGGGAACAATAATCATTAGATACTCTCTAATAGCTTATATCGAAATAACTCAATAGATTGAAAACATGACCCATGTATGAAAACCTCAAATCGATTTAAGGGATACTTGCCAGTATAATTCCAAAATATAATGAAAAAAATAAAAAAAAAATATAGTAATTCACTATTATTAACTCTAGTTAAACAGAGATGGATATCAGATCTATTTTGGGGTCTATATATTACATAGAGACATTTTGTATTTTTTTACTTCTCCCTTCCTTAGTTTGCAATCAATCATCAAGTTTGGTATTTGAAGCCGTAACTTGGAACGAGTATTCACGGGAAAAATTCACAAATCAGGAAAATGGGTACCCATTAACTGACTGAGAGGCAGAGGGAGAACAACAGAAAGAATTTTCTCCGTCGAATTGTGACGGGCGACTAGAAATGGATTTACTTTGAGAATTCCATATGCTTGGGTCCGTTGTGGCCACATCGTCTTTGAAACCAAGTCGGTTCGAGAGGAAAATAATCCTGCTTGTTTGGTAGGACCAAACAGGTGTGGTGTATCGTAAGATACTAAAGCCTAGAGAAACGGTAAATGCTGATCGTTACTAACTGCAAGTGGATAACGTTAAAGATCGGTTGGTAGCTCTTGTTTGGGAATTGGCTCCTTCCGGTTGATATTAATTTTTTGCAATGGAGCATGCATGGAATCAGTACCTCAAAAATAACGGGAAAGTTGAAAACTGGCTGAAAGAACAAACATTTTATTTGAAGTGGTATCCGATAACCTCTAGAAATTGGGAAAATGTATTGCTGCATATGGAGAATACTATGAAAAAAGACGTTTTTGCTTTTCTTTCCAATAAGCATCTCATTTTCATACAAAAAATACCGTTACTTTTCCCCTTTCCTTTTTTGTACCTGCCATAGGTGAAATTTTTCACATTTGCTAATAATATTTAACTCCTAGTGTGATGCGTATGAAGTTAACCATTATTGACATAGTACTTTCCAGATCAAATTATTTGCATAAATGACTCTTAAAAATAGTGCACAGGTGAAATTTCAACAATGTACAAGCGGGATTATTATGCATTCAAGCTTTCTCACATAAAGAGACACAAAGCCTTTGTTGTTGTTTTTGTTCGCGATAGATAGTTTGGTCTCGTCCTGGAAAATAGTCAAATTAGAAGATATTTCTAGGACTTTTATCAACGAAGGTCATTATAGTTTCACATATTCTTTTATCCTGCTCCCGATTGTTTTATTTGTACGTAGCCCGCAATATAAACGTTCTTAGTATGTCAAAATATTCACTTTAGTGTGATATGGACATTCCATATCTTGGGCTGCAGCAAATTTACACCAAAATGACAGCATGATGCTACATATTATGACCTATATTACTGTTAAACTTGATTAATCTAGGATGAGCTTATGTCCCACTCCTGTCACTTTGCAATCAATAGAGACCTCGATATCGCATATGACTATATTCGGTGAAACAAAAAAGATATCAACTTTTGCATATGTAGGGACACCCTTAAACGCAACGTAATATTATTCTATTCACCGCATGCACGGGAGTTCACGGTTTCAATATCGTCACCAAATTTCACATCCGTAAAAAAAAGCGTCTCAGTTGTCCAAAATTAATTTTAATAATTTAACAACCACGATTATTCCAATTCCCAGGCAAAGATCACTCATTTGTCCTAGTTTTGTTTTACTGGGAAGCGCATTCAATATTATGAAAATGGAATTATGGTGCTACTTTCAAATATTATAATGTCTTTTAACAAAACTAAAACATTTTTTTTTTTCAAGGAAAAAACTCCTGGTTTCATTAGTTATTAAAGAAGTAGCTAAAGTCTTCTGACTTTCGTCAGTAGAATTTGAAAGTGGATACATTCAAGCATTACTATATACATATACAAGTGAGGAATCTTCTACTTTGCCTTCTAAATTAAATTTTCCAAACAAGAAAATTTATATATGGTGGCTGGTCACTCTAATAGGAATGTTGAAGGATTTTGTAAATGGATAGTAAATAGAAAACAACGAGCACACTGGGTTTCACATGTCCAACAGTGCCAAATCATCTTCATGAAATTGGGAAAATCTCCAAACAAATGTAAATGAGTTTCACAATAATTGCCTAACACAAATGAGGGTCAATGTTGGATTGACTAGACTAATTAATAATCAATTTCTTTATTCCAACTCCGTTGTAAAACGACTACCAGTTCCAAGTTCTACATCAGCATTAACGTTGAAAACAGTATTGTTCTATACATTTTGTGTATTTTGAACTTTTACAACCAAGTGAAATAATCACGGCTATTATCTCTTATAAGCAACTGTAAAAATTAAATGTTGAATTGTAGAAAAAGAAACTTGCTTTGCTTAATAGGAAGAACGTGGTACTTCAACCCGGTAAGATCTCACCACGCAGCAAGGGTGATTCAAAAAGAAATTTTTGCTCATCTCCTTTATTTACCAGACTTCACCCCAACCGATTTATTTATTTAACACATCGCTCACCATAGCTAACAATAGCATTGACGAGCTCAAATGATTTTTGTATAGTGGTAACTTGTGGTTGTGTGAAACAACAGACATGGCAAACTGCTTTAGATGGAGCGATGGATTGGACCAGGACGCCAAGACCTTGGTACAAAATCGTGAACCAGACATCCTTACTAAGGCAGGCCTAGACTGGATATCGGTTGTTGCCCCATTGATGATGATCATCCGCCGAAAGACAAATCCATCGATAGCGCATATTACATGATATGGATCAATGGGTGCAGAAAGTAGAAAAAACAATCTTCAAGACAGATGAAAAACTGCTATTTCACTAAAACAGTATACTGCTCTACAAACTGAATGAATTCTACTTCCAAATGCCTCTACTTGTCAGATCTGATTCCCAACGACTATTTGTAGATTTCAAAAAAAAACTCCGGGGAAAGAGATTTGGCTCCGATGAAAAAATTATTGCAGAAACTGAAGCCTATTTTCAGAGGAAAACAAACCGTTCTACAAGGAAGCGTCCTGTCACCACTCCACTTGTTTTTGTTATGGACACCGTCACACGGGACATCCAACATCCAGCGCCCTATACACTGCTTTATAATAGCAAAAATGATCTCGAGCAACTTGTCCAAAAATGGAATGATCGCCTCATGCAACACGGTTTCAGATTGAATCTGAATAAAACTGAATTTTTTTCGACCGGTTCCCATGAAACAGGCCTCGCAACTATATTCAGATAAGGCATTTGATAGAGCCAAATGGCGAAGCCGATCACGACGAGCCGACCCCGCTTGTGAACGGGATAAAGGCTGAAGAAAAAGAAGAAATCTTATAAAATAATTGGTCAGTAATGAATACCCTATATATATGAATAATAATAATCGTTGGCGCGACAATCCAATTGGATCAGGGTCTTGAAGTGTGTTAGAGCACTTCATTCGAGACCGTAACGTCAAACTAAAGGATTACAGTACCCTGTAGGAGGCAATGTGCGCTCTCTCGTGATTATTACCCTGATTTGAATCCAGTTATTCATTCACAACAGAGTCGACTGGTATCCGACGTCAACTCGCGTTGCAAATCTTCACAGCCACCAGTGAGATTTGAATCGCGACTTTCCGTACGACAGCCTAGTGCTCTTTTCACTGAGCTATCCGGAATAGTTGAATAAAATTTCATAAGTTTTTCATTTCTTACCGAGGGTCTGACCTACCAGCAAAATATGTATTAATATTTTCACCTATCTGCAAATTAATTGTTCACCATTTTATACCCATGCAATTACCAGAGATTGCTTGAAAGCATTATATTAGGCAAAAGATATGGCGGAGACATTGCATGAATGCATCATATCATCATATTTTAACTTGACCAAATTATTCAAATCGCACGATGTTGCATCCTAGCGAAGTAAATTCGAGACAATAGTGCCTTTAAACTTTTTTTTATTATTTTCAGATACTATATTTCGGAAAATCCAACCTACACATTGATTGAGTAAAAAATAATACTTTCTTTTTCAACCAAAGAAGGGAATATTTTACTCATCAACCTTGGGAGCAAATAATGGAAAGTATCAATTAAACATTGTTTTTATTGAATTCACGAACGAAACGAATTCACAACCAAATTCTTGAGGATTCAAGACAATGGTGTGTTTAAAGATATTCGGTACGGCATTGTTACTGCTAATTAAGCAAATGTTTCCGACTTTGTTAATCCTTCCAACGGAAAGAGAATATTCGTAACTAGAAGATTCTGAATTTACACTAAGCAATACTGAATATAATAGGATCCCTTATTGTTCGGACCGATTTACGTTTTCTTCTTTTCATAGTTGCAAATTTAGTTTATAATTTTTCACAGCCTTGTATCATTGTAATGGAATTTCAAATCATATTCTAATAAAATTGAAAAATTTGGTGAATGAGAGAAACAACCTACATTGCTTCCATTTTGAATGAAGGCTCAGTCGGAGATAGTGTTATAGTTGATATCATATTTGACTGTGGGGAATTATTTGAATCCTGTGACACACTAGGGCATTCCTCGGCCGGCGAAGATGCGACTGAAACTACTGATGATGTTGAAACATTCGTATTGCTTACACTTCCTAGATTTAAACCATGGTTATGGTTACTATTTTGATCGTCATTGTTGGACGGAGGCGGCGGTGAGTCCAGCGGTGATGATTGGATTGCTGGTGAGTTTAAGTTTTCACTTTGGCTGCGACTTGTTGGACTATTGCTCATGATTGGTGTTATTTGTAAACTAGATGGTGCTTGAAAGTTATTCAATTGTGACGAGCTCTGCGATGGTATAGAGTTCAGCATTGGTGTAATGTTAGAGAGATGCATCAAATTGTTTTGTGAAAAGACGTTCTGCATCATATTTTGGATCACAGCCGCGTTGTTGGCTTGTTGTATACTGTTTGAATGATGGTGTAGTTGGTGATTTGATACATTCGACATTTGCTGGTGTGGTAAGTGAATGTGATGTGGGTGCTGGGCATTTTGTGAGGCCATTCTCATTGCATTACCACCGATACTTGAGCAATTATTGTTATTCAATCCAAGTCCCGGGGGCGTTACCATTTGATTTGCCAAATCATTAGTATGAGGTCCTTTAATGTGAGGCGGATGGTTATGAATACCAGTTGCAGATATTACACGTCCCTGATGTGTTATACACCTCGCTCGGCACATTGATATTCGATATGACTTGCAAAGCCAATACGTTTTCATTCCTTGCTGTGTCGCCACTGTATTGTTTCTGTTGAAGATACAGTTTCCATGCAGTAGAGATGTCGACGATAGCATTGTTATAGCGCTACCAGCTGCAATCATGAGTTTTTTTTTGGAAAAAAAGAGAAATTCAAAATGTATATTGTCCTGATCGTACTTTTTTCTACATTTTTTAACATTCAGCTTTAGGAATAAATAAATTTACGGATGTGCAAAAAATCTAAAACGTGTTTTCACAAAATAAATTATAAATTTGTACATCATATCGACAGAATTTGAAAGTTAGTTGAATTAAAAAGTGTTTGAAATTAAATAAGCAGATGCTCAAAACAGCTAACTATCGTTAAGGTGTTTAAAAAATATATTTACAGAAAAATAAGAAGCGGTTAAAATTATGTTGCTAAAGCAAAGACTGCAGAACATCATTTGGTTAATTTGAAGTTATCCTTTCCATAGCAGACTGAGACAGTATGAAATAAAATTAGCATGTTGAACTAGCCTGAAGGAATCTAGCTTCAATTTGTAAAATATCAATACTGAGTTAATGGCGAGGAGCTGTGCTCATCAATTGGTAGCGATGAGATCATAAGTGTATTGGTGCTCACGCTCTTCTCAGCATAGTAGTGAGGCAGCCTCTGATGAGTTGCCTCGCCTGTCCTCTTTTTGTATCATAAATGTTTACTGTTCAATAGAAAACTTCAGTACTAAGAATATTGAAAACTTATCAAATTCAGGGACCGAACATATTTATAAAGTGGACTATTTGTTCAAGAAAAATTAGAAATTACATGATCTGAGTGTGCAGGTAAAATTAAAGGGTTTGGGAATTAAAGATTTTGTTTAATTAGAAAATAAGGACAACCTTTTTTATTTATTTTCAAACTATCTATTATCATGAAGAATTCGGTTTGAGGAAAAACTCCTATAATTTTTCTTTACTAGTAGGATCTAAAGTAAAGGATTATTTTTAAACACAAACACAAACAAAGACAAGATTATTTCCTCTGTGAAAAGACAAAATACCTACGGTTGGGTGGAATTCTCAAAAGATCCATTTTCATTGATTGGGTGAAGCAGAAGCAAGTAAAGATATCAGAATCAGAATTGTTGAATGGAATCTTATTAAAAAAAACATTCTGTCATATACAGCTACGCTTTACAGACTGTTTTGATGTGAAAAGAAGTGCAAATAACATCCTCCATCCTGGGTAGCATTATTTCGACCAACCGGAAACATTTAGAATTGCCGCTTCTAGAAGTAGAGAGCCCCTTCAAATGAAAATCAATTGTCTGCAGAGATTCCTATATTGTCGGTTTTAGGTTAGGCCAGATTCGGCCTTTTATTTATAGGCAAATGACACCCTTTATTAATCTTCTTCTTAAAAGCTAATAAACCGATCGGTGAGGATCTTTTTGCGCTTTATTTAGCATAAGTTACTGAAAAAATTGACCATTTTTTATGAAATTCAATAAGAGTGTTTGTAGAGTAGTAAACACTCCCTATTTTTAACTTTTTCTTTTTCTTGTCTGTTCTTGAAAATGTCAATGTAACAAAACTTTGCTAAATGGCTCGAAAGGAGCTGTATTGAAATCATTTTCCTCGGACAAATGTACATGACCGTAACAAACCTTAACTTTATGGTAAAGCGATTTTTCTATTGGGGTTTGAAGAAATACCTTTCCTTTTGTTTTGAACGAATAGTCGAACGATGCTTTTCTATGATTTCGGCAAACTCGACCAACATGGAGAATCTGCCATTTAAGATGTACACATCGAAAAACGAAATGCATCACGTACACTTTGAACTGAGAATCAATGCTTTCACCACCTTAACTTTTCATAAAGGTGATATTGATGATATTCATATCAAAATATCCAGAATTGCTTATAGAATTTTCCTCAAGTTGAAAAGCAAACTATTAATTTTTTTAAAATTTTTGAATTTTGACCTTGCTTTGAAGAAAGTAGGGCGGGTGAATTCATACTATAACAGCTCAAGTGCGGGACAACCACAATTATGGAGAGAAGACTAGCTCAAGAAACAATACTGAAATTATTCTTGAAAAAAAAATTAACTAGAATGATGGTAACAACGCAGTACTTATCAAAACGGACTTTTCGTCAAAGTTCACACCTAAGTTTTGAAAATAATTCCCATTTAACAGAAGTAGACTACAATAATTATATTCAAAAGAATAGGAAAACGGTTATTCGACGCCAATCTGGAAAATATTTATTAATTGGACACCACTGTATCAAATTACTTAGCTTGGAGTGGCAGAATTAATAATTTTCATCCAGTGACATATAGTAAGCTGGATAAATGAGAACTGAAAAGAGGGGAGGGAAGGGAGGAAATCAATAAAAGAGAGCTTAGAACTCTGCCCTGGAAAAATAGAAGCGAGATTGTAAATCAATGAAATAGACTCGGCAAGATTTACATGCAATCACTTATTTTTGGAGATTTATGAATGCAAATGCATACAAAAGGCAATAAAGATGTAGGGACATTAGAAAACGTAGAGACATATCAATCTGCACAGCAAACGCCCTTATTTCGCAGTTGAATCTTGGATTGCAGAAGAAAAAGCCATGTTTGAACGTGCGGAATACAGTTGATGGGTTGTTAATTTTTTTTCTGCCTTGGAACCAAATTTCTAGATACTGATGGTTCTTTCTCTGTTTCTTTATTGAGAAATGTCAATCCACATCTTATTTAGTATCTTATATGGATAATTGTGATTAACACAACTTAGCTTCTGATGTTATTTTTCAACTGAACCCGACCTTTTGGAATGACTAGATATATACATATGATAGGGCGTAAGGTATCTTTTTGATAACGCTGAAGTTCTCAATTCTCGAAATGTTCTCACTCGAAAATTGTGAAAGTTTTCAGGAAGAGATACACAAGGAAATCTATTGCATTAAACTATTATAAAACAACTATCTTCTCGGCAAATGACCTTATACTTGATACTCTCATTTATTTTCTATTGATAAAACACTAAAAATTTAATACTAATGATCTCAAATCTGTAGAAATAAATAGATGCTTAGATTATAACAAGTCAGTTGGCTGTTAGTAAAGTAACGCTGCTTATGCAACAACACCATATCAACTAAGGAAAAATCAACAACACGATATTTTGAATTTTTCAACATCATCTTGAACATAGAGATAAACCTTTAGATTTAGGTTTCCCAATCGAAATCATTTCACATGTTCACTTCGTTGTAAAATCTTTTATTTTCGAAACATCTAGAGATCTATCAAAGAGAAGCAACAATTCAACCTTTTGACTTTTATATGGAGAACATACATACATCGTATGAACATGTGTTGATCACACAAATGGCCTTATAAGTACATAAAACGAAAAATAATAAGACATCTAAAGAAGAATGCTGACATCAGAAAACACTGGGAGAATTGTTATTCTAGAAGAGCGTGTTGTGAATGTTTGTTAATATAAAAGTATAAAATCATATTTACGTGTAGTGCAAATAGATAACAGCGTATAAATTCAAAGAAATAAAACATAACAAAAATGGTTAATTTTTTCTGAAAACAAGAGATAATAATATTGAAGTTTGAAAAAGTCGTTATTGCTTAAAACGAAAAATCATTAGAAAATGTAAACTGATTGATAAAAATAGCACACTCTACTACTACTCTATGGATTAGACTCGTGTTAATATAACTTTTGAAGATAATATGCATGACTATAATGCGTGAAGCGTGATCAGAGAACAGGAAGCAATGAAGCAAAGAGATCTTTGAAATGTTATATTCTGTTAGAAGTAATGCTACTGACAAAAGGCGTTATTTTGTAAATTTAGCAAATGATAAAATGTTATAATACGCTTTAAACTAATTCGAAGATCTCTTTCTAAATATACACTTTACAATATGTACTGATATCCTTGGACTTACCTGGAGGTATATCCATGTGGTTTCCAGCGCCCTTTGGATAGTCATTACTCATATGGAGCTCATTTGGATATTCGACTGAAGATTTCTGATACAAATTATAATCAAAGTTGAATGGAGGTGGTATACAATTTCTGCTCGAACCAGGGCTTGAGGGCATTTCCCCACTCAGCTCTCGTTTCACATTATTTAAATCGAACTTGGGTTCGATCATGGAGATTTGTGGTATTGGAGGCATAAAAACTTCATCCGAGCTCATGTGGTCCATTGAATCGCTGCTGTTCATCGTATCATTATCACCATACTCAGAATTACGCTTATATGGACGTTTCCCGTACAAAGAAATTGGATCCGAGCTGCCATATTCGTTTATCCTTTTGGATGCATTTGCTGAAGATGATGATGAAGCTGATGATGCATTTGCTCCGGCACCCATTGACGTTGACTGGTTTTCCGATAACACTTTGTTCATCGAATATATTGATGAGTTTATTTTTGTTTCGATTACATTTCCACCACTTTGTTGGTTTTCATTGCCACTTCCTGAAGCTGAACTGTGATGACTGCTGCCACTGTTATTCCCACTGTTACTTCCACTGCCACTTTTACTTGCATTATTGTTTGGTGTATGACTAGGAGATTTCTGAGATGTTGATGTCGCCAGACCTTTAATTTGGAGAGTTTGTGCAATTTTCATGAACGAAGATAATTCAGTGTGTTTAACATTAACAACGCCTTGGTACATGAATTG
The DNA here is from genome assembly GCF_905115235.1 of Hermetia illucens. Taxonomy (NCBI): domain Eukaryota; kingdom Metazoa; phylum Arthropoda; class Insecta; order Diptera; family Stratiomyidae; genus Hermetia; species Hermetia illucens. The sequence goes on from NC_051851.1 coordinate 70,362,176, forward strand.
AAGAAGTTCAGACATAACACTGTAGCCAACATCCTTGAGTACAACTGAAATTTAAAGAAAAAGAAAAGAACTTTGAAATTGATTTCAAATTATTCTGTAATATATAATTAATATTTGGAAGTGTAGGCAATAGCATATAAATGGCTAGGTAGAGAATTTACCCAACGGATGGAGATATTCATGCCAAATCTGCATATCAATTGCGAATAAATATTAATCGGGAAGTAGTAGCACCTTTATATGATAAATTGGTTGCTGATTCTCCTTACACCAACGCTTGCTAGATATATAAATTGATCAATGCCCTGAAGAATCGTGGCTTTGATCGTGTTTATCTTTAGTCTGGCTCTACTAGATTCCTTCGAACTCAAGCGCCATTCGGCTATGCTTCATAGCTCGGTAAAAGAAAACACGGATGTAATCAACCATCAGTCATGCTCCCCATGTTCCCTGGACAACGTGGCACGAAAAACGTCACCGATAACAAGAAGGGAGTATTATTGGCGAACGAATGCACTTTTATCGGACAACTTTGATCCCAAATTTTAACTTGATGCAGCACGTGATATATGCCGCCTTGATATTAGCCATTAGCTTATCCGGAATCTCATCAAGCTTAAGCCGGACTCGCTGGTCACAAATCTGAAATATGTTTAGTTGAAAGTGTTAAGCTTTATGAAAGATGTAGAGCTTCAATATTACTATTAAAACTGAACCCACAATTCCTTGGGTTTACATTCTCATTGTGAAGGGTGGTCCATATATAGCTAGGGAAAATTTAACTTCTCCTAACTTGATAGGTGTGGATCTGCATGGCGAGATTTAGAGGTATGGCAGAAATTAGCTTCAATATAAGAAATAAAGTAAATTTTCAGTATATTGTTCTGGCGGCATCAAATGCTTTAAGCAAAATTTCCATGAGCCACCCTAAACTCTCAAAAATGCAGTAGATACTGTCATTAAAACATATAATATGAACCATGCAAACTGTTTGCGCCTACTTCATCTTCAAGGAAGGACAATATGCCACAAAGCACTTACTAGGGCATTACTTATTTGTTCTCTTAAAGTAGTAAGTACTATCGATATTTTGATAAAATGTAGTGCTAACCTACAATCTATTTTAGAATCTCTATATATGGTGGCCATAGACGCTATTGTATGGCATAGGTTGCCATTAAGTGAAGCGAAACGCTACAAACTCATGATATTGTACCATTCAAGAAAATGGCTTCCGTCTATCAGAAATAAGGTTTTGTTTTCCATAGCATTTTAAGAATAATCAGCCTCGACAACTAAGGGGATACAACTAAGCATTAAGCATTGCTGCCGCCAAGTACCCAAATGCCATCAATATCACCTAAGATTTGTTATAATTCAAATTTACTACTGAAATAAATGCTAGTCGAAACTAACTTGCAATCATCTACTTCTCATTTAAGACTATGAGGCAAATTCAATAAAATGAAAAGTTTTGAAGAATATATATTTTATTCCCGAGATTTTATTACTAAAAATGACTATTGATAATTATTTGATCATATCAGATTGCAGATATGGACGCTTGCTCAAACTGTTTACCCTACGTAATCGATCTTTTAAAATGAGAACACCCGAAAACCTCCTATGATATATGAGTACGATTTCACTATCTCAAACTAAATTTTAAATGTTTTATGGTCTTAAGATATCTGTGCACTGTATCTAGTCATAAATTTATCAAAAATACTCATATATGAAATTTCTTTCAATGTTTCTGCTCCCGTACGGTTGGTTTAAAAACTTTAACCTTAAGATAAAGACTTAAACAATCGTTAGATAAAAATCCAATATCTATGGCAAATGAACCATTTTATTTAAAAAAAAAGTTTGTGAATTAGTAGTATCATAAATTATCGACTTATTTCTAATGTTCGGCGCTTTTGAGAATTGTTACTGGGTGAAACTCAATCAAGTTTAGAAAATATAATTTGCCGAAATGAAATGGGGGAACCAACGAAGATGCATATCATTATGATTATATAAGTATCCTCTTAAATTAAAGATAAGGTGAAGTAGATAAATTTCTTCAATTTGTGTTATATGCAAAAATATTTTACAGAAAAAGTAAAGTGTAAATCATAGATAGCAATAAAAATGTGGAAAGTTCTCGAACTAACAGCTTTTTGGAGATACATTAAAGCAAGACTCAAACTGAACGACTTTGCAATTCGCCTCACAAAAAGTACATTAAATCAGAACAATCGTAGCAGGAGAATAATTCAGACTAATTTTAGTTCCAAAAAGTTATGTATGCTTTTCACGTTTCCCTTTCTTCGCTATTGTCTAACGGATTTAAAATTATAATAGATATTTTTTTGAAGGGGGAGTGGTATGTTACATGACTCAAACTGTGTAACTAATATTTAAATCCAAGTCCAAAGTGAGTGACAAAACGTCGTCGATTCGTTGATGGAAGATGAGCATCTTATTCATTCAAAATTCCTTAATCTAGTTTTTCATTTTTATAGATATGAAAACGACTAGTGGATAAAATAAATGACTATTCGGTTCCTAAGCAGATAAGCTTGAATAAACTGGAAGGCTGCGCCTGAAATGTATTGTGAGGGAGAACCAGCACCTCTCTTCAACCCTCATACTTACCACCCAAGCTGCAAAAATATAAAGCGAAAACGGCTTTTTGCTTTCTATCAGGTCAGGCGCTGCACCTCTGCCTTGGGAACAGCGTGACCGAAGTCGTTCGCAGATGTTAAACGCTCCATTATATAATTCACAAAATACGACATGACTGTAAATTATATTGAGCGTAAATCCGTCAATACTTTGGGCCAAGGCTTGGGCAGAGTTGAAATATGTTCGACCCACAAACAGTGAAACGATGTTAATAGTGACTTTATCTTTGACAAGTTTCGTACAACTTTTTATCCTCTCAATTATTGTCTTCATTCATGTGCGCATACATGAGTTCATAATTCACTTAAAATAAAAACAAGTCGGAATACCGGAAGCTGATGCTTCAGGTATAAAGGTTTTGTGCTCAGCTTATGTGAAAAACTTTCTGCGCACATTTTTCCATTCGTATATGGCTAAACACCCAAAATATTCCTCCATATTTTTTTCAAACTAGAAGATATACGTACATATTACAGACGTAGATATTATGCTCACCATAAACAGACAACCCATTACCGAATACTATATTTATACATGCATGTATATAAATTGATCGTACACATATTTCTGATTTACTTCGTGCACAAAGCATAGATATGTATGTACATATACAGTACGTATATGGAACACCGTTGTTTTAATCTACAAATGTATCTATCAGAATTGGACGCTACCCCAAAGCTTCATTAACATATGCATATAACTATATACATATCTCTGTCTCGAGTAATAGATATTGATATATAAATGATCAAAAAACTTAAATGTTTCCCTGCGACCTCCCCCCCATTCATATGACCTTTCTTTGTTGTGCTATTGACGAATTGATATGTTATAATGACGTCATGCACGTTTTAGAATGCACGAAATTCACATAAAATATAAAAGTTTCACCTTCTATAACTTTGTTAATAATAATTGGATTTCTTTCAAATTTCCCAAAATTATGCCTTACGTTACCCCTTACGCTTGTGCACTTGTACTTCTGGGATGAATTTAAGAGAGATTTCCGACTAAATTTCTAAAATATGCTAATGTATTATTATTAACTTTATTTGTGCACATTTCGGAACGGGATGTATTTTGAGGCCTAGATTTCGTTTAGATACATCACGGTGATTTTCAGATTTTTCGGTTAGGTGGGTTCTGAGAACGAGATCTGTTACACTTTTTGGAGATCATAATTTGACCCTTCACTTCATTGCATTTCACCCGATATCAAATATGGAAAAGTACTAAATGAGCACTTTCATTTGATACCCCACACGACCGTATTTTTTGAACAAAAATTGCACTACCCTTTCGCAAAATGACGCTACTTGCTATATGTAAAGGGATTCACAGACTACACGTTCTCACCAAATTTCGTGGTTATCGGTGTAGCCGTTTCCGAATAAATAAAGTGTAACAGACAGATATCGACTCGCTTCTAATAAGGATTTGTTTCACGCAAAAGCTTAAAAACAGCAGGTAACAGAAATATCTATACGTAAAAATAGAAATTACAACAACTTCTTAAGTGTTTAAGTCAAATTTTAGAATAAAAGGATTTAAATCTATAGAATAGAACACAAACAGAAATTAATCGTTAAATTCGATTATTCAGTCATCAAATGCTGGGGTACATCATAAACGGAGAGATATTCATGGCAACAATTCTTTACGATATCAAATTTATTTTCAGCACTGAAGGAAATATTGAATCGACGGAGAACGGTCTATTCTGTTAAAAATTAGAACAATACACCGAACATATATTTTACATATTCAAAAAATGAATCTAATTGAGGTTGATGAAATACAAATGAGACAACATATATTTTTCGACAATGAAAGTATAAGTTTGGACTAACCCGCACAAAACATTGATTTTATAATTGTCGATTCTTTATTTATCTCATATTCAAAAATGCAGATCTCTCCGAATGCAGCAATTATACAGGAATTACGTTGTTGAATATTGACTATTAGACATTCTTCGATATTCTGTCTAACAGACCAACTCATTAAACCCACAACATCAACGACAAATACCAACCAGGCTTCTCCCCCGGAAAATCAATATCCGATCAGATATTCTCCATGCGGTAGGGTAAGTAAAAGCTTCTGGATACAATTACAAATTTTACCACGTTTTCAACCACTTCAAGGCTACCTAATAACGTTGCCAGCGTAAAACTTCACACGGCCACAAGAGAAATGAACGTCCTAACATAATTGTTTACGATGATCAGGCTCACCACGAATAATGTAGGGGCACATATTAAAGTAGTCAGATTGCTGCCAGCCGCATTCAATATTTCCAACGAGCAGCTATAGGGAGATGTACCATTGTGTGTCCTTTTTAATCTGACATTGGAAAAAGTGATGCGAAATTCAAAAGTGAGCATGAGTGTTGTTATCCTCATTAAGTCGAGCCAATTGTTTTCGTCCAGTTTGCGTAGGCAACACATCAACCATATTCATGGTGACGGCATCGCATCAAGAACAGCGACGCTGGTCAATTACGGTTAGGAAAACGCAACTTCGAAGATATTAAATCATTTCTCTATTTGGCATCAAAAACTATAGCCCGAAACAACATGAACGAGGAAATCTGCACACAACTGTTGGCAGCCAAAAGAGCCTATTTCGGTCTATCAAAATCCTTCCGCTTTCCATAAAGTCAAAAACCTTATTATACAAGACCACGATCTTACCAGTCTCCATGAAAAGGTGTAGCCTATTCTTCGTGAATGATTAAAAGCAATCTGTGACTGTACAATAGTGTGTATTTTTATAATCTACACCAGTAGTTTGAAATCTAAAACGGAAAAAAATATCTATGAATAGTGGCAAAATTAGTTGCTTATTCAACAGAGATTGCATCAATCAATTATACGAGGCGAACTTCAAAACCAATAGTTGGGGACATCGGTACTCATTTGAGAGCATTATGTTAAAAGAAATTTATTCATGTTCTTGTTAAGATGTCATAAAACTTCTCTGCAACACTGCTTTTAAAAGTATAATTTCCAATTTTCTCATAACTTATCGGAAGCCTATTGCCCACGCTCGACGTGAGGAAGCTGATAAAACATCTATCCAATAGGTAAGCAATGATTGACATAAAAAATCAAATGTCTCACTTACAATTGGGTAATCATTTATTATTCAAAAAGGAGAAAAAAATTTGACCAATCAGATTTAGATTTTAGATACTGTGAATTTATCAGTTTTGTTCCATATATTAACCACATGGCAACATGCGGATTTATCAAAATAAAATGATCAATTTATTTCAATTCTAAGAGGAATTAGTATCCACTTCGTCGTTTAATGATTATTGATATCAAAGTGCGATTTGTTTGCTCCTTCTTCACTTTGTTGTTTTCAATATTTCTCCTTTTCTTACCCACAACTTACTTGGACTTATTATTCTAGATAGTGTAAGATACGGGTTAGATAAGATCGAAGTAGGATTGGGCAATAATCTGTAGAAACAATTGATTTTTCAAGTGGTTTGTGAATTTATCTAGTTCAATTATTTATAAATATATATGTGCTTGCTTTGTTCGTTTGCAAAACAAAAAAGTATCCATATCTTTTTTGTGATAAATTGATAAAATGGCCTCTTTTGAACTTAGAAAAATCAATTCAATTCATCTGATTATATCGCTAGCATGAAATGCGTTTTCACGTTGAGTACGACTTTGAATGGGTTTTTCCCATGTGCTGCGGTATCTAACTCATAGAGACCATGACTGACAATACCTAGGTATTAAGATAATAAAAAATAAAATTTCACAGAATTAATTGTAGACAAATTTGACAAATTCATATTGAAAATGAGAAAATATAGGCAAACACAACATAAGTTGAAGTGAAACCTGGATCACATCAATTTTGGAATCTGATTTCGGTTGGGTTCTGACTCGCAGTGTTTTGGATGCAGTAATATTACATAATTCAATTTATAGTCTGATTTCACGAAATATATTGTCACACCGAATGCAATACATCTAGCTGCCTAATGAAATCAAAGATTTCATTATATTTCTTTGCGTAAAACTAGGGACTCTTCAGAACCGATGATTTTTTTTAAAGATCGGAATGACCCTTTTTAACCTATCTCGTTGTCCTTGCAATTGGGCAACAATTGCTCACTATCAGCTATTATCGCAGGATGGGCGCTTTTGTCATCCGCGTTTCAGATGAACCTCACGCATTATCCTGCTGATTTTCAGAGCAATAGGATTACTTGCAATATTTCAACAGCTAAAAAGAAAAGAATGGCTATTCCGAAACAAACGATCAACAGAAAACTATCATTTGTATAGTATGGGTTTATTAGATACACATGTCTTTTGAAAGTAAGCCTTTGTGATTGACGGCAGTTTTAAAAGTCTCTCGAAGACTTCTGCCCCAACATTTCGGTATATATGACACCTTATGTCTCATCCTCTTCGCAATATAAGACCACGACAATGTTACATTATAGTTTTTGAATATATTTCTAGCCCCCTGCTAAACTAGTTCAATGCAAATATCACTCAGTTTGGCCCTCGGAGCTTATGATTAGAAATCCACCATCTCAGCTTTTCGGCAACGTACTAGCAAAGTAAATGAACATATTGCATTTACATACGCGGATTAATTACTCTTAAAATACGGCAGGAAATTAATCATTTTACTTTTTGAAACTATAAAGGGAAATAGTAACCTGCTTGAACCAGGGAATAAAAGATGTTTCAAAAATGTTCTTGACCTAACAAATTAAAAAGCGCTGAGTGTAACTATAGGGATCTAATAACTTGGACAAAGGCATAGTCAAGAGAACTCTGGAGGTGTTAACGGAAGCCGGATGAAAGATCATAACGGAAGGTCAATGTCTTTCCTCGTTCCTCACCAGGCAATGGAGAACCTTTAATCGTGATTTCCTTGAGTTTGGTGACCCACACTGATACCAATACAGAATATCACATCGTTTTCTAATCTATTTATTTTATCACAAGTTACTTCTACATTCCAATGTTTATTTCGAGTATACGTTATTTAGACCAAGACTATTTTCAGAGATCAGTTTAAGGATAAGTAATCATAGAACTTATCTCGCTAATTGTTCATGCAAAAATGTTGGGGATGATCAGATAGCAATCGACCTGGCTATCTTTATTTCGAACATTACAAATTACAAGTTTCTCGATTAAAACGAAGCATCCATTACGTATTTCTTACAAATGAATCTTTCAAAAACAATTAAGAGAAACCTGTGGAGAAATGAAAATTATCTTCTGCATACATTCTGACGAACATATTAATCGAATCAGAAGAAAGTCAATGATACTTTCGTATATGGAAACTTGCTTTTCATGGTAGGGCAAGAGAAACGAGGTAGCAAATTCCAGCAAACTAAAACCATAATTCAAAGCGCCGTGAAATATTTCTCTCGTCCATATGTTCGAAAAGACCATAGATTTATTTGAACCACATATTCCAGACATAATCAATTGTCAAAACGGATGCAGGTTGCTTGTCAAAAAAACATTGCAGTGACAATAAGCGAGACTATTAGAAACGTCATAGGAGTAGTATTAGAAACTAAATTGCGATGGAAAAAGAAGATAATTTCCAAAAAACACAAAACTAAAAAACTGCACTACAATATTGTAGAATTAAGAAGATAAATACAATATAACAGAATTAAGGAAATTTCCTTTGGAAAAAACTCAACAGACCAATCACCAAATCAATTGATTACCGAACATTGAATTCAAGCAGCAGAATCCACCATTCCGATTTTCTCCAAGTGTTTAGGGAGCAGTGCTTCGTTGGAAACTCTTCTATAAAGGCCACGGGCTCTTACAACATGAATCCTCGCGACTTCAGGAGAGATTTAACTCAGAGTGATTTGACGTCGAAAGCTAATGAATGAATTTGTAATCCTTAGTACCCCCGGGTTCGAATTTAATCTGGAACTTAGTGCAGGCTCGAAACGATCGATCTTGCTTGGTTTGGCATATAGCGCAGACAATATTCGAATGTGTACTTTGTTAGTCAGAAATAAACTTACAAAGATGCAAAAATAATTATAATTGGCATACATGCCATAAAATATGTATAGACCTAAAAATGGTAGTATCATAAATGGTAGAAAAAAGTTCAATAAACGATAACTCAACGGAAAAATATTCACGCCAGAGTCAGGATATTCACGGACTTTTTTAAAAACACAACCACTGTAGGAAGAAAATATTTGAAAATTTATCCAGCAAGCATAAAAGGAAGAATTTTCAAAGCTATCGAAAAAGATCATTCCTCATCTAAAGAGTGTTAAACGCGGAATAAGTGTAGGCATAGTTTATTGCTCAGCCCATATTCTAGAAGATACTAAGAATGTCATGCTAGACAAAATATTCCAATTTGTATTTTAGCAAAACTATTTCGTCACACAGAATCATGATGAGTTCAATAAGTACAAGTCACAACCTACTTTGAGGACGTTCGCATTTTGTAGTGATTCTCTTCTAAAGCAGGAAGAGTAATTCTTTCATGCAATGAAGGAGAGCAAAACGTGGATGAAATTATTCCCGATTCCTAACAAAAAAAAGGCTAAATAAGAAACTTAAATTGACAGGATAAAATTCGTGTTTTTTAAGGAACCAAATTTCGGCAAAGATTTAGCACGGAAGGTAACGATCTAAAAGAAACCTAAGAAGTAATGCACCAAGATAAGTTGTGTGCCGATTTCTTCACACCATTTACCTAAACGTGCCCATAATTAAGATATTTCGGATCAAGGATCCTTAGTGAACAGTAACAATACATCAAAATGATGTCACCTATTTCTAATCAAAGCGATATGTAAATCGACCAGACAGAATAATTTCCTACGCAAACTTAAATTAGAAACTCTTCAAAGCCGATAAAGCTTCATGCGGTCTTACGATTACACTGTACGACTGTACTCGACCCTATGTTGTTAAGCAACAAAGTATGAAAATAAATTTATTTAGTCGAAAAACAAAAAATTATTATCTTCCAATCCACATTTACAAATATACCCGATTGGTTCGAAGATCACGCATATTACAGAACACAGCCAAGATCTCGGATCAATGACGATTGTGTAAATGTATGCTCCCCCTCGATACGGCGCCGTCTCCCGGAAGGCAACCTTCTTCACAAAATAATGAAGATCTTTCAAGCTTCTCGCGTTTATCGCACTTTGTCTCCTATCAAACGACTACAACAACATACGTGGTGAATTCGGGGGAAAAATAAATGGAGTGAATATTTCAACTGACATCAAGAAGATCATCGTCGTATATCAAGTAGATAGAAAAACATTTATGGTTGGGAATTTTTTTCTACTATTCCGTTATTATTTTCCCCCCCGAGTCGTGTGTATAAAGTTTATCAACGATTTAACCTAAAATTTTGAGGCAATAAAGAAAGAAATCTTAAATGTTGTTGCATGATAAGTTGATGAGGGGTAGAGTGGAACGATAATGGAAAAATAATTCGGCGATAGAAAGTACAAATAGAGGAGTAACGACGAGTCTAGTAATGAGCTAAGCTTTACTTAGTAGTCCGAGATAAATGATAAACACAATGCAAACAAACATTTATGGACCGAGATCGAGGAGGTGATAAGGTCACTTCAGAAAAATTATATGTATCAGCTCTGTAAGCTGTGATAAGGCCACGGGGGCTATCGCATATTTGTTCTTGTATTAAAATCGATGTTTCTCGTTTAGATGACTGATACTGTTAAGGCCTAGTATCTTTAGCGAGGAGGAGTTCATATTAACATATTATCAACGGAGAGAAATAAATGGCTCAAAATGTATCCTAAGACTCGTAAAGATATGGTTTAGAGAATTAGTAATTGTCCATAAAGATAAATTTGGTTATCTCTACTTTATCCGGATGTGAGATTTTAACTGAAAATTGATACATGATTAATATCTCTCTAGAAGAATAGACTAAAAGATGAAGCACATAGAGTGTCTTTCAGGGTTTACTATCATAGCGTATAGATTCTGGATACTTTATGATCGCCTTCTAATTTAATTACCAAATCAAAAAAAAAAAAAAACAAAAACCAAACCGCACAGGCTTCCATTTCCTTGTAAGTCACTAACTCCATTATTATTGCTTGTCAGCCAAAGTGCATATATCTTCTTTCTAAAAATTAATTTATTAACATCCTCGAATTGAAAATAGGCAACAGTCTACAGAAAGAAAAAGGATAAAATTCTAAGCCAGAAAAAAGAGTACCTAAGATGTTACATCACTATGACTAATAGAAGAAACCGAACATTTAGAAGTCCAGAAAAGTACACAGGGAAAACGAGTTTCGAATATACAAAACACTTATTCGTCATGAGGTTATGTATGGGCCGATGATCTGGACTCTAAAGTAAATTTGCCAAAAGTCCATGGGTGTCTTCGAGTGCAGTTTTGCGCAGAATATTAGGTCCTATAAAAGTTGAAGAAGATTGGCGATAAAATGATGAGTTATATATGCTTTACGATGGTCTATATACACTCGTATAAATACCAGAAAGGTAGAATGTGCAGACCTCAACTTCCAAAACGAAGAACGAACGGCTAGAAAAACAGGTAGAAGAATAGAATTGATATGGACCAGATCCAGGGACTTACAAAGTAGAAGATCCGACATTGAGGCCAGTGGCGATTTGGCCAGTACTGATACTAATAATGACGAGACTTTCAACTAATGATAATTAAAAAAACAGGATTCTTATCATTATCATTATTTGCCTCCGCAAAGCGGTGCTCAGAGGAGAACCTCCATAGTGGTGGCACCGGGAGACGCTGTACTCACTTTGGCTTGCCGGGTAAGGTAAGCCATGCACTTGGTATAGACTGGAACCATTGTTGCTTGTCTCAGCGGGGCCCTGATTGTGGTCACAAAATCAATCCATATCTTAAGAAGACCGTGGGATTAAGTCATCCAGACAGGTGCTCACGTTAAACCCTCAAGGACTCACTGCCTCCTCAAAGCGTTTGGGCAACTAAAGACAATATATTCTGTAATCCGGAGCATACACTCGTACATGCTGGAAGCAACACTTAGATCCTGAATGGCCTATGCCTGCTTAAGTATTTCTTACATACACTCTTACTCCCTTATCTAAAATTATAAAATTGTTAACGACTAGCATAAAAGAATAATTGCCTCCATCTGCAAGACAGGATATATTTTATTGGTCGATAGCTACTATTTTGTCTGTCCTGTTAAGTAACCACAAAATCTAGAATATCCAAAACATATGTGGGGCCTGTAAACTGCAGATATGTACTTGAAGATCAGTGGCCACCAAATATTTGTTGATTTGAAGTTGTCATTTGATTAAGAGTTTACTACTATTGCCGATTATAGTTTGGAAAATTTAATGACGTTACGCATCTAATAAATCATGAAATGTAAATGGGAATACGAAATAATTAGAGTACATTGCTCTCTTAGCAAAACTCCACAGTTATCCACAGTATAAATTCAATCAATTCAAGAGAAATAAGTTCCGTACTTATAAGGCCTGCGCTTTGCTAAGACTAAACAAGTCGGGAAACCGGAGGCTGGGCCCTTCGGGTATAAAGGTTTTGTGTTCATCGTATGTGAAAAACGTAAATTCAAAACCGTTGGTAACGAGTTACATAAATGTCTATTATATTGGTTACTACCAAATAACCAAAACAGTCAAAAAATAAAAACTAAAACGTCCCCATGGATCTCGCGGTTTATATAAGTTCACTTTATATGATAATGACGTCTTAGGCTGCATTAAATTTACCTGAAATGCGAAACTTTGTCCCTCTATATTGATACCCCATATGACCATATTCGGTGAAAAAAAATGTTCACTCCCCTTTCGCATGTATGAATAGCCCCCTTCCAATTAAACATAAAATGACGCCACTCACTGCATGTAAAGAGGCACACAGACCACATATTCTCACCAATCGTGACAATCGCTTTAGCCGTTTTCGGGTAAATCGGGTAAGATAGACAGAGGGACAAATGGACATTGAATCGATTTTAATAATGTTTTGTGTGAAAACCTTAAAAATCAGGCTACTGACTACTTTTGAAGGGAAAGTTCCAAAACATATATTTCAGTCACTGCATGTAGACGATGGCGGACGGATCAAATTCCAGAGGCAGTTATTAGATATAAAGAACAAATCATACTGTATATGCAAACAAATACTCAAGAAACATTCAAAGGGAAAGTTAATTGTCTCAGATCGGGGAGCAGGCAAATCGAATCGATGTCGACATTGAAAGCAGAGCTGACGATCAGGACCACAGGAGACAATTGGAAATAGAAACTCAACATGGGTTACGGTAACGTAAAATGAAGTCCAATAATTTACGTCTTTACGAAGTATTGATCGAAATTTTCTCGTTGCCAGTTTTATTATAGATAAATCTTTTATGCTGTAACCAACCTTTGGAATTTTTTTAAAACAAAACCTAGGAGTTATTGTTGTTTATCTCCTTTAAAGTAAATGTATTCTTTTTCTCTACACTTATTCTAACGATGTCTTCTTCATATGTCTGTACTGAATATTGGTTGATATCCTCAATGGTGCCAAAATGGCGTCCGACTATCGAAATTTTAAGGCTGAATGGACGGATACATTGTCTTGGTACAGGAACAATGACTTTTTTTCCACAATTCAGATCTTTTCTTGCGATTTTTTTCGCCCAACTTCGGTAGCTTCGTAGTAGCGGTGACTGATGATTTCATGACAAAAAAAATCATCAAAACGAAACATTGCAAACCTCACGTTTTGATCGAAATTCTCGTAATTCCACGTTTTCAACATCCTTTCCTACCTCGATGTGAAGCTTGGGTTTTCTTTCAAATTCATATCCAACCAAATAGATTTTAATCTCCAAACTTAATGACATGACCCAATCAAAATTCTAACTTCTATAGCAATTTCTCTGATTGCAAGACCTCTGTCACACAAAAACATTGATTTTGTTTATATAAGCGCCATGAGGTGATGTGAGAAGCTTCTCTGATTGAGGATCCTCTTCAATCGACTGGAGGTAAATCACTGATAATACCGCCTACGACTCATGTCCATAAGCCTCCTCCCAAGGTTTTGTAGTTTTAAATTTCGCACAAAATTTCACGTTATACTGTTGTTTGATTAGCTCAGGCAATTGGAAAATCGGCATTCATGACAAATTATATATCAAAAACTATTCAAGGTCTAAGCAAACGAAAAAAAATATTACACGGGAGACTAAACGAATAAAACACTATTGAAGTCCGTTAGGACCATTTTTTGAACCGACCTCGTAAATCTAAAGATCTTTTTCATCTATTTTTAATTGAAACTAATTAAAATGTATCTTTTTCTTAACGGATTTATTTTCTTAAATGGTACATTTCACATCTATAATACCACCTCTGATTTGAATGGCTCTTTCTCTCTTAAACCCCTTGTCATGGATTTTACTTATGGATAAAATAATGGGAAAGTGATAAATAACTATAGGACCACTTTCAGGAACATCAACGAAGTTTGAGAAATTAAGGGTTCGATAATATTCCAATATACTGATTTTTTAAGGTAATTAACTTGGTGATATTGCGTACTGCTGTTGTATATCCGGCGAAATTCAAAGGACATGACCAGTGCGTCCAAAAAGGATCGAAACTTCTTGTGCAATATTATAGCTGGTTGTGAAACGTAGTTCTTCCCATACGATGTTTCTACATCAAACACTAAAGTTCAAATGGGAAGACCACAGTGATCTTAACTTGAAAAAAAGTTTCGAGAAGTAAAAAGCGAAAACATGTTTCTACTTATAAGGAATATGATTCACTTGGTGAGATGTTTAATGCCGCGTTTTATTTTAGTATTTTGAAGCATTTGCTATGGTGTATTCACCGCATTCAACCAGAATACCGTGGATAAAATCATCACACCAATTAACAATTTCGGATGATTTTGTTTTACCAAAAATTACATCACAAATATCAACCATTCATCATATTCCCTTAATTTTCAACATTGTGATTTCTGCATATTCAGCAAACTTCACTTACTCATAGAAGTGAACGGTTATGCGTATAGTACGCGTTGATCGAGAAGATTTGATTTACTATTTCACAGAAACTTGTCTTCTTCGAAGACCTTTGTGTTACCTTAAATGATTGATACTTCTCATTCTGTGTTTGTTTTTGTAAAATAAATCCACTGCAAACCTCTCCAACTTTTGGCAAACACATTTTGTTGACAATATAAGCAAGTTTTTCGAATTTCCTTCATTGTGATTGATGCATTTCTGAAGTAGACTTCTTCTGAGCTACTTAAAATAAATTGATTGACATATCGCCTTCATAGTTACCATGGTTATTTAATAAAGTCCTACCCCTACCCCGAAAGAAAGTGCTCAAAAAAACTTGCCACTTCAACATTTTCGGCACTTCTTTGATAGAAACTGGAAACGTGATTTTATAGACTTGACCATTAAAAAATATAATAATCAAAGAACAACATCCCAATTTGAATCTCTTGCGCTAACATAATTTAATGGTGGCCTAGTGCGAAGTTAAAGGGGTTTTCCTATGTGACGCTCGATATTTTACCATTTTTTTAGCAACAAAAAAATCTTTTTAACCTTTTCAAATATTATTTTTGGTGTCTTGGATTATGATACATTAGTTTTAATCAACGAACTTTATAATCGTTTGTATTTGCCTTTTCCGGTTAAAGTAGGGTTTGTTTGATCTGGGTAGCATATTCCTGCATGTAAACATGATGCTTTTTCTTCTATTTGCTTTAATTCGATGAATGTTTAGAATTTCTGTCTAAATTGTCTGCATTATATTTCCAATATACAGTAGACTCTTGAAATAAAGAACCTCCAAATAGCGAAAGAGAGAACGCTTAGTTTTCTACATTAGGTAAATAGCGAACAGCAAACCGCTCGAAATAGCGAACTGGACTTTCAACAAAGTTTAAATTGTTCAAAACATATGTTTTCCTTCCTTTGTTAGCTTTTTACAGACATATTTCCTTTTATTACCTTATTAAGAGTATGTCTGTGCAATAAAATTGCAATATTACACGATACAATCTTCAAGTGATATAAGAGTACAAAAACCGATAAGGACATTTCAAAACATTTGTATAGAAACTGTATGACTGAGTGCAAGTTATATTTATACTACAGAATAACTATGATAATCAATTTTAAATGGTTTGTGACGATCTATTTTGTATACCTAAAAAATTAACAATGTTTACCCGGTGGGTTCCACACATGTGATATAAAGTATTGAAATAATAAGGATTCGCATGATAAAATGCATAGACGTAGATTTCAAAAAGTTTCTTGAAAACATCTTTGTTTTATGATACGAATTAGTTATTGATAATGCAATAAATGCGGATGTCTGTCCAAGAGGCACACTACTATTCTTAAGTAAATAACTCAGGAAAATATGTTTCAATTGTATCCTTAAAACCTTCACAGTTTTTTTTGTTTTTTGAATGTTTGGTTGAAACGTATATAATGAGAAAATCGATTCCTAGAAACCGTTACACAGGAAAACCCCGTTCAAGAGAAACAATAATAAATATAAATAAAGTAGTGCTCTTTCAAATTATTTTTTATTTTCTGATAATACTGAGCTTAGCCACATTTAACGTGCCATTAGAAATGTAATCCAACTTTATCCATTACTGATAATTAGTTGGAATTTACGGTGAAAACTTCGTTTTATTTCTCGTCATACTCTGATGTGAATAGCCGCCGTATCTTTTCTAGCCGACGCGGGAGCTGATTTGTCGTTTGTGGAATTTTCCTACCTATTATGAGCTTCATTAAGGTCCAGATATTTTTTGTTGATTTGCATAAAATGGAATATAATATAGTATTTTGTATATGTATAAGTTTTGTGTTTATTTTTTGTGGAGTATAGATCATCAACACAATCATTTCCTCCTTATTTTATATTTAATGGTGTATCATGGCATACTTCAATATCATCATGTTATTTTTCAAAAGTTTCTGTCGTTGCTTTCGTTGGCCCTTCCATACCATTCCGTCGATAGTGCATATCTAACAAAACCCCTGGTTACATCAAATTATTTTTCTGCTTTTATATCCATTGATATCTATCCTTTTGAGTGTTTGATTAAGAATTACGTTCCGAATAGCTTTTTGAATAGAGCATCCGTTTCTTTTTCCGCCCTAGAGCAGCAACATTATACTTGTTACTGTGAGGAGATTGATCCGATATTGACATAGCCATTGAATAAGCTACGCTAGTGAAAACAGATACAGATTACAACGAGCGACATCCCATCATCCCATAACAAATCTAACTTCCAAAACTTTTAAAATCGAACAGCTAATGTGAATACGAGGATAATGTATTGAACATTGAACCTTCGAAGTTGTCGTTAATTCACAGATATAGTGCATAGTGCATAGAGTAATAAAAAGTGAATGCTTTGCAGTCGTAAGAAATCCCTGAGTATATAGAGGAAAATTTCGAAAATAGCTGCAAAATAGAAATCCAAGGAGGCTTAGCGTGAGTTCTTCCCGCGCATGAATAGTCCCAGTCCTCTTCGGACAGAGATTAAATTTACGTCCGTAAACTGAGTCTCGCCATGGTTACTGCAACTGAGCATTCGTACCGTTATAGGCAAGACCTTTCTAAATATCTGCAGCAATTAAGTGGTTGTCGAAAACGCAACTTCATATATGGAGCACACAACAAGGACTTTTGCTCGCGATATCATTGATTGGCATTAGCCTAGTAGAGGGTACATATATTCAGCACGTGCAGACAAAATATTGGATCAAAGAATCAACCTCTTCTTCACTAATTTCGGAAAATAGTAATGTGAGCTTTGAGTGCTAATGGAATGGTTGACCGATGAAGAGTCCGTAGTTATTATTAGGATGGTATCTAGATGTACGACATCATTGCTATTATTTCTTCTTATTTCCAGTGGCATACTCCGTTCATCACCGATTTCCATCAAGTGGCTCAAACTACTCGCACCAATAACAACCGAGTGTGTCATTCGGCTGAAAACATCTTTTTCTTTAGCCTTTACATATCGAATATCACTTGTGGATACCTCTCATCACTGTGCCGCGTGCATTCTCTCTCAGTCTTTAATGAGCCGACGTAACGCGATCGATGTTTACATGAAAGAAACTCTTCGAATTATTATGTATTGACATAAACCTAGGTCCTTCCGTATCTTACAAGATTTTTAGAAAATCAATAACACACGTAACGAGCATTCTTACCATCCTAAAAATGTATAAGAATGAAAAAAATTTATATCAAAGTCTGCGCCAGAACCACTCCCCTCTCCATAATCACGTTACTTCAGAATTCAATGGCTGTATTGTGTGCTTTAAAATGTTGTCAAACTTACAGCAAATTGCATCTAGAATTTAACACCAAGTCGATTTAGTTTCTCTAAATAATATAATAATATAATGCATCAGCGAATTTCTATTTTTTAATATAGTCCCTTCCTAAAGTAAATACAGTTTTTCTCAGTGATATGGCATTGTCCTAAAAAAATAGGAAGTTTGGAAATGATCTTTTGTTCGATGAAAAATGTTGTTATATAGGGAAAACTTTGATGTTACGCAATAAGAAATGGTAGCTCAGGGTCAGATCTGATAAATAGGGTGAGCAATCTACCAAGTTATAAGTAATAAACTTTGATGTTACGCAATAAGAAATGGTAGCTCAGGGTCAGATCTGATAAATAGGGTGAGCAATCTACCAAGTTATAAGTAAATCTGAGAAGAAGCGACCACCGAAATGTGGAGTCTGTCGGTTTCTTCCTGACACGGTTCATCAAAAAACGATGCAGAGTATTGTTTTCTTCTCTTTTCAAGATGTTATGCAAAACATGATTAGCGTATTTTATTTGGAAGCCGTTATACTTATTGACATAAAATTTGATGCTAATGTTGCAACTGTGAATGCCAATGAGTTTAAGGGAGGTCGCCATGCATGAGTGTGTGTATTTTCCCCAAATATGGTCATGTGAGTATCAAATGAAAGGTTTCGATAAGTATTTTCTGAGACATGTCAAAACATGCTTTGATATTCATTTTAAATACAGAACAGGCAACGGACAGATTTCCTTTGTTTCGGGGTTAGAACATGTTCCGTAGTCCTTTGTTTTGATTGTTTCTTATAGCAGTATAGTAGTTCATTCTTGTTTTTTTTGCAGTTCTAAACAAGCACAAAATACGACCTATTTTCTTTTTGATGCATTTGCCGTCCAATATATAGGCCCTTTGCTATGGAACACAATGTACGATGGCGTTCTACGGCTGATGCTGTGATCTATACGAACGATCAAGTCTTGACTTGAAAACTTCGTACTGAAGCTTGCCGAACAAAAGACGGGGTTGGTACTCTTTACAAAGCGGCGGAAACAGAAAACTATTGAAATTTACATCGAGACACGTGTTGTTCGCTCTCAGTCATCGCTAAAATACATGGTAATAACTTTCGACTACAAGCTAAACTTTAAACCCCACTTAAAATTTACTGGGAAGAAAACAGCGACCATCAGTTCAACATTAGCAAGGATGCTTTAAAATATAGGCGGGGCAAAACACATCCGACGATTACTTTTATTGCGAGTCGCTCTGTTTTTTTATACGCGGCACCAGTGTGGGCATTGGCCATACAAATCCTAGAAAAGGTCATAGGCTGCATGGTAACAAACACCAGGTGAAGGATGGCCGGTGGACACGCAGACTTATCCCATAAGTATGTGGGCTACGTGAAACCAAGGTGAGACGAGTTTCGATCGAACTCGGTTCTTAACTGGGCACGGTGGGAAGTACGTCTGAAGGTTCGGTGTCCATGAATCGCCCAATTATTAAGCGTGTGCAGGTACAAAGTTTCAGAACACGTTCACCTGCCCAAGATTTGAAAGGTTAAGAAGAAACCTTGACACTGAGCTAAATCCGCGTTTAGCGGTAAGGTGCATGGAGCAATCTAATACAGCATGAACCGCGGTAGTTGTACCGGTGAAAAAGATCCACCAGCGACTGAAAGAAACAGAATCGGAATGTAGGCATAGAGGGGAAGATACTGCAATTACCACCACGCAAAGCGACAACAGCTAATCTGGAGTGAAGAGTTAAGAACTGAACAGCTTCACGAACAAGACTAGAACGATGGTGTGGAGAATATAGGAGGTTTTAGTCGGTAAGATTCGTATGCGTATCCATTATGGATTTCCCCAGCCAAAAAAAGACAAGCAGATATTGAACCGAATTTATTAAGGCTGTGTTACACAAAAACCTTGACAAGTTGGAACACCGGAATTAGGGCGTTTCGGGAATTTTTTATACAAGTTTTTCAATTCATACATAACTACGACCAGCGTTGATAAAAATCATGATTTTTCTGCTTCTTTTTTCGGCTTAAAAAAAATCAAATAAATCATGATTTTTTTTTTATTTATTTACGTATATAGCATATCTATCTTAACTAAAAGATAAATGGTATATTTTAATTTTATCAATTATCAACCCCTAAGAAAACTACTGTTTACATTAATAACACTCAATACTCGTCGACGTTATATGCAATGCATTCGCAGCGGAGTGAAAAAGATAGATAAAATCATCAATAAGGATGATGTCATTTGTGAGCGAACATTTTTGAATCAACTGAGAGAGAGTCTGGCTTATATAAATCATTGATTTAAATCAATCAACCCTGACTACGAATAGAAAATATTTCTCCATATACTGCCAAGCGATATCGAATTGGTGGACCTCGGCGCAAAACCGGGATGTCTGGAGTTCCTTATTAAGGCAGGCCTAGACCGGATACCGGTTATTGCGCCGTTGATGATGATACTGCCAAACTCCAAGCATGCTTATGTATGTATTAGGGACATAAATATTGTGCTTGCATTTGTGGGATTATAAAAATGCAGGTTTTCCTAACTAGGGTAATTTTGCGCTGTAACTATAACTATAATAAAAAAAATAAACCTATCAGGCAAATACTCCACCTCTTAACCCTTTTTCGGAAGACGGTTTTACTACTTCATCTTCCTTTTACCTGTTCTTTGAGATTTTCATAAACTTATTTAAACTAATTAAAAAGATTTTGTCGCAAATATTTGGAGATTAATTATTGGTATGAAGTTGTTCGGAGATGCAGAAAAGTTGTGGTGTTAAAGAAAGTGAAATTTTTTGTGTGATTCAGTAAAATTTCAAGTTTGGAAGGTGCAAAGACATTAGTCCTGAAAAAAGAAGTGCGATAGTGACTTTAGTAAGGACCAACATGTTTTCCTTTCGAAATATCGCAAGAATGGAAAAGGTTTCTCATCAAACACTGAGTAGAATCATTAGGATGGACATTAATAATGAAGTGCAAGTTCGCAACAAACAGGAAAGTTGCTGTGGTAAAAGTAAAACGGCTCCTCGGTTGCATCGCACAATTATTGCACAGGCTTGTGAGGAATGTTTTTCAACTTTAAGGACTCTACATCAGGAGCTTCAAGCAGAGGGAATAAACATTTCGGAAATGACATTAAGGAGAAGGCGTTTACAGAGAGTCGCCAATATGGAAGGAGACCATCAGAACGGCACAATGAAGGTTGCATCATGGCAATAATAAACGATATTTCCGCCGATGGACCTAAACCCGTTTATATCGTGCAAGAAACAATGGACATCAGTGCCAGATAGTCATTGCCGACATCTTGGCTCCTTATTTTAGTTACCTGATTCAGGATGCAGGACGGTGCACCCTGCCATCGTGCTAAATCCTCCCTTAATATTTTTCTTTTTTTCAGACCAAACCTTATTAAAATCGATTCGAGGTCTGTCTGTCTGTCACGCCCAATTTATTGGGAAACGGCTAAACCGATTGTCACGAAAATTGGTGCGAGCATGTGGTCTGTTGTTCCCTTTACATACAGTAAGTGATGCCAGTTTGTGTTAAGTCTAAGGGGCCCATACATGTGAATGAAGGGTGCAAAATTTTTCTCCACAGAATGTGGCCAAGTGGGATATCAAATGAAAGGACTCAATTAGTACTTTTCGAAATTGCTCCCATATTTATATCGGATAAAGCGTAGAAAAGTGTGGCTCAAAATATGACCCCCAAAAAGTGTAACAGGTTTCGTTCTCAGATCCTAGTCAACCGAAAAATCTGAAAAAAAATCACAGTCTTCTTCTTCTTCAGCCTTTGTCCCGTTCACAGTGATCTAACCGAAATCTATGCCTCAAAATACATCCCGTTTCGATATCTGCACAAATAAAGTTAATAATAATGTATTAGCGTATTTTAGAAATTTAGCCGGAACCTCCCTAAAGTTCACGCTAGAACTATAAAATTAAGGGATAACATAGGGCATAACTTTGGGAATTTTGAAGAAAATCCAACTATTATTAACAAAGTTATAGAAGGTTAATCTGTTAAATACCTGTAATATCGCGATTCCTTGGCCTGGCAATTCCCCCATCGTAACCTCATATAAAATTTTGGAGCCAATTGAAATCGAAAATCTACTCCTCTCCTAATCTCACGATAAACGTGTTCAAGGAAAAAATTGTCGATATTTGGGAGAATAACGACATCAAAGATATGATAAACCGCTGCTATGAAAGCATGCCAAACAGAATAAGGAATGTTATTAGTGCGAAAAGTATTTCCACAAAAAAAATGACATATATAAGAATTTATGTGCTTTTATCTAATTTGATATTTTTGAAAAAAAAAAATTTACATCCGCCCAGACAAGACACCTTGGCAAGGTTTTCTTCAATGAAGAATCTGAAGAATCTGCCTCTGGAGAATGTTCTCAGATTTGCTAAAGCCTGCGAACACCGTAGGCGGGAAGCCATTGAATAGGCGATTTACGGGGATAGTACAATGGGCCTAACAATGGCCTGAGTGCTCGGAGATGCGGCTCCCCCCAGTAAACTAAACTAACAAACTAACTTAGGGAACTGAAACCGACACGAAAATACCGCACAAAAAGAATCTGTTCGTCGATCATAGGAGATGTGTAGGGTGACAACATGTTAAGGAAGTGTTGCACATGCGACAATGAATTAAATTCTTTAGTCAAAAATAAGAATATCTTTCTTCAATCACTCTAAAAACGACATCGTCTTGGAATTCCACATTCAGTGTCCGAAGCACGATCAAGAAAAATGGTACTGTATTCGATAGTAACATAAGTCTAATTTCGATCGGATAGTTGAAAAAGTCTTCATGAAGTACTCACACATTCTAAAAGCCTATTTTTCTCGATTCGATAACTCAAAATGAAAACTGAAAAGTCTATCCTTGCTGAATGCATTTGTCATTCCATCCATTAAGTTCTTTTACTAAAATATAAAATATGATGTTGCTGAAAGAATCCCAATTACGTGTAAATCATTCCAATTACTATCCTGTTACTATGGTATTAATATCTCGGCACAAACGAAAGAGAAAGACAAGAGGCCATGGCTGTTGCTGATAAATCATGGAGGTACATCGGTCTAATAACAAACGAAGGTAAATAGAAAATATGATATGAACCGGAGAAAGAAGCGCACAAACAAAATTCGTCATTAGACGATAGAAAACATGATTCTGAAGCATAGAGGCCTTATTACTAAAAGAACTAATACCTTCTCGGATATTCTAAGTAAATAATCCTACGATATTCCAGGAAAAAACCGTGGAGGAAAGTACCTCAAATTAGGGTATCCTCAGGACACTTCAGGACCAAGTGACGGAGCACGTCATATATCCAATCAGACTCAATAAAGGATTTGCACTTTGAGAGTTAATGAGTTGAGCAAAGCACATATAAATTTCAATTCCATTCTGCGACTGCAACGCAAGAGGCTTCCCAATCGCCTAAGAACAGAAAAGACGAAAGGGGAAAGCGGGGAACACAAGCTATACAATACTAGATGGAAAAAAGTGACTGTCGATCGTATATTTCCTGGAGATCTGAGGTCAACATGAACATGCCTTTTAGAATAGTTGATGTTTTCAGCCATTGGAGATTTTGTTACATTTAATGTTTTGAACCGACTGATTTGTTTGCGCTTTTAGCTTTTTGGGCACACTGTTTTTTAGCTTCCATAATAAATGACAAATCTTCATTCCATATTATTATGGTCCTCAAACAATATTCAGTCATTTTAATTTTTTTATTTACTCCCATTTCTAGGTTGAGCAGGGTGGCTAAGAAGAACAACAAAATTCACGGTTGCAAAGTCGAAGAAGATCCAATTTGGCGACGAAAGAGGAATTGAGATGAATGCATCAAATTTCATCATGAGTATTGGATTTTTTCTCCTCTAACAAACTCCGTACACTATTTATTATTTATCTTCTTGTTCCATAATCTCCCTAGTCCGATCTTAACGTTTGAGAAAAATGCTTGTTTACTAATCATTTGAAACGCGGAAATCACTTGCCGCGACACGGTTAAATTTGAATTGAATCCACACATCCCCACTTTGAAAAGGCGTATGTACTAAGCCTTTAAACAAATTTGTCCTTCAATCTCTTAGAATAGCCGAACTCACCATTCAGCACTAAACGGCATGCAAAAACACAAGATGTACTTACTAATTGGATGCTTGCACGGATTCGTGATGAACATTTCCTGGAAGTAAGGACTGCAGATAGCCAAGACTATCTTATGCGCCTGCAGTAGTTTTCCATCACATGCCAGAGTCACGTCCACCAAATCACCGCGATCATACAGATTTTGGAATCCAGCCGCGATATTATCCTGGAAATTATTCCAGCACAAAGCAAACTCGTCATCCATTCTGCGGCCGACAGATTTTTGTTTACTTTCCCCCCAACGATGAACTGGAGAACACCAAAATCACGCGTCCATTGATTGCACTCTCTTGTTCGAAAAAAGGCACTTTTGCACACTCGTCGCACGCTCAACGCTGATGCCTTCGATTTTCAATATATCACCTCCAATCCTGTGGAAGTTTTATCGCCGGCAATAAAAATAAATTGACGCAAGCCCTTTGCGACTTTCCGTCTCCCGAGACCGTTCTCGCTTAGCTGCTGGTAAATATTACCTTAATCGTGCGGATGCAGTGCGCGGACTGGTCTAACCTTTAGCTTTATCGCTGACTGGTAGCTCACAGACTCTCGCCATTGATTTGAAAAACCTCTTGCTGATAAGAAGTGGTCGGATTCAATCTGCTTATCTGCCGAGTATCGAGGCTTATCAGTTTTTTTCCAGTAGAATCGGAGATGCGTGCTTGACAGAAGACGGGGATTATTATTTTGCTGGTGTCATTAATTTGACAGCTTGGTCCGTCCTCTAGCATGAGTAGAAATGACGTTTGATGGAAAATGGATTTCCAAACGCAACCACGTTGTTACTCCTTTGGGGCGTTACCATGTGCCGAGAATGCTACTTTACTAAGCTACAAAGAAATAAGTTCGCACTAAATGAACTACCAACTAGCTTTATACTTTCATAATGTATAACGATTACTACTAAATTGTAGTTGAAACGTGCAATGGCTGTTGTAAAAATTGATGATGAAGCCATAGCATTATTCTTTTTCACTGGTTCTCACGTATTCCGGGGAATCCCCTTAATTAATTCAGATTTCAGATTTATGGAGCGAAGAAGAAAAATACATGTGCGGTGCAAAAAGAATAATAACTTAATAGCTCAAGCGTGACTAATTAAGTATTTAACGCTCGTCCCAGTTTGTCAGATTGAAGGATCTGCATTTATGCGGGTGGTGGAGTGAAGGAAGAATTTGCTTTAGATGCAGAGAAAGGCTGAGGGCATGATGGTCGGTTGCAAAGAGGAACAGCTAGTGACACATGCTGAGAGATTGGACGAGATTATAAAGCTGTTTAGGAAAGAAGACCCACGAGGAGAAGATGGCACTCCCGCGTTAATGATGTCCGCGCTAATGAATGGGCCTGACTAAAACCAATCGAAGAGCACTTTGCCGTTTTCGTTGTTAACTGAGTCGTTCCAAGATACGTGCCTCGCGTTGAGTTCACCGCCGAGGATGAAGGCATCGAAACTGGTCGTGATTTCCCAGAGTTCGGCCAGAATGGGAATTAGGTGACGACCTGTGTCGCCCGGGAAGTAGTGAGAGCCGGTTAGAACACGGAGGACACCTCTAACAGAAAGTCTGACTACTGCTAACAGTTTGATACCAGTGCAACCCGTGGAATACTATTTGCCCTAAGTCCCGCTTAGTATGGCTGTGCCTCTGCCTGCGTCGTTGCGGAAAGTAATGTAACCAGCAGCGTATAGTTTCACGTTGAGGGCTTCCCCCAATCTGGTTGCGTTTAGGCGAGCGAGATCAGGATCGGAATCCTAGAGGAGCTCGTGGAGGGTGAAACATTTGTCGTTAGAAATGAACGAATTAGTTTTGAGTGCTCGCTCGACACCTGGCCACTGCGGCGAAAGACGGGGTCAATGAGGGAGGGGCGGTCCAGTTGGCATGAGGCAGAGTGCTATGCTGAGAGCTACGAATAGGGGAAGAACAAAGCAGATCGGGAGTGCGGGATGCTTTTGGCTCTCTCTCTTTACACTAGATTGATTCCAGCCTACAGAGGCACTTAGAGAAGTTGGCAGGGTGACCCAGTTGGCCACAGTTTGCACATTTGAGTGGCGCCGCCGAATCCTTTTCGGCGTTGTCTTCTACATTCGAACGGGGGAGGTCATTGAAGGCGTGTTGGCCCACGTACTTCACGCATCTGGGGTCGCAGTTTAAGGATACGTGGCCAAATTGTTGTCAAATGAAACATTGGGTGACGTCCCCTTTTCATAGTTTCTCCCAGCTAATCCGCTGATAAAGTAGGGTATTTTGTTTAGTGACTAAGTTGGTATCTGCCTCAGAGTTGAAAGTCACACGGAAGAGACTCAGATTGGTCTTATTGGCTCGTGACCACGGGGGGAGGGGGAAACTTAATTTCCGAAGCCCCCTTAATTAATTGCGAAAGTGTGGACAAGGAAGGTTTTATGTGAAGTAGAATCAAATGCCGGGTTCACTCGCTTTCCAAACTCAACAAGGCCTTGCAAATTTAGTGTATAGAGTGTTTGGCTTTCATCTAAGTAGGTGCAAGCGCTTGTAACCAATCCGATCGAGGATCGGTTTGCGGCACAAATCAAAGGAAATTTGCCAGAAGCGCTTGCGACGCATCCACATGTTTGACCATAAGCATAAAAACAAAGTGACCGATGCGTGAAGTCGTCTTAGCAAAGTCTGTCCATCATGCTTGCCTAACGCACTTTTAAGGGTGTAGATGACGATTTCTAGTCGCCACAATCAAGCGAAGCGTTTATGGAGACTTGGAATTTGCGTCAAGTGCCAAGCGTGCGAACCCGGCATAAGTTAAATCTATGATTTTTTAGGAGAACGGAATAATACCCTGACTTGTGGAACATGTATTATAACCGGATAGGCAGCCCAGCTGCCCACTTTTAACTTATATTTTTAAACTTTGTGACTAAATCGTTGTGTTGATAATAAATTCATACTGAACTACTTATTTAAATTAGGGAGCAATCTGTGGGTCCACTGGTTTTGCTGCACGTGATGTTCCTTAACAAGTGTCTCCACGGGGATGACCCCCTTGGTCTCTCATTTCCTTTTAAAGCAATCGTTCAAGGATCCAAAAGTACTCATGGATCAATTAGCCATGGTCTTAGAAACCAACAGTGCTCGGTTAAGTTATTACTCTAGGACGGGTGCAGTGACTAAGATGGTTGCGCGTCAACCTCTCTATCTCGTTATCCCGGGTTCGAATCCTGGTCGTCTTGAATTTTTGTACTCATATTACTGATCTTCCGCTGCTGTAGGCTTATCGCTTGCACAGAATTAAGTGTGATGATAACAAAACTAAAGCAGTCTAATTGAAGCCTGAGACTTTGGGATGTCCCATACTCCAAGAAAGGAGATAATCGAAAAAGTAGAAACATACGACAAGTAATTACATGATATACTCCTAAGTATGCTCCTCCGAAAGTTATAAAGCATCATACCGAATAAAGGTCACAACGTTAACTACTCCACCAATAATCAATTCCCAGTAGTATTATCTCCAACTAGGCCAAACCTACCAATAAACTGCACTCCCTTGCACTTGCTAGTCTACTTGCACTCCGCCTCTACTTTTCTAGATTGCAGTTATTGCAATCACTTTTGTGTTCTATTCTTGTGCTACAGACCAAGGTTAGGGTTGTTCTCTCATTTGTCATCAGTCAATGTGAAATACTGAAAAGCATAATAAATATACACTTCACTACTTCTCTTCAACCGCACAACACCAGTTGCTGTGTGTCCCTTGTATTTCTGCATTATTTTGGGTCTGCTTGCCTATAACGCCACTGCATCAGTCAAATCTTTGGTGTATACTTTATTGCCCAGGTTTCTACAGAAGTCACTTATTATGACAATCTTCTTTCTACATAGAATCCATCTAGCTCAAAAGCGGTTTCTTTTTTGTCGCAATCGTGTTTACCATACGACTTGATAATGTGTGCTTTGCCTCTACATCTTCTATATCGATTGGACCGATCGTTGTTATTCGGACTTGCCTTGGTCAAGTAGCCATATCTAAATTTTGAACTCGTCCTGTCTGTTCTCTCAACTAACTGTACATCCAGTCCATAATATTCCAATGGCCAACAGATCGTGCCCTATGTCTACTAGTTTTAGATGAACGCTTCCTTAAGACTCACAATCGAAGCCTTTTACAGTTCCCGCTACTTTCTGCTTTAAATTGGACTAAATTTGCAATAAATAGTGGAGATCTGATTTTATCTCATGATTGAACCTGACATTTGGTGATCTTGAGTCCTGTATCTTTCGCCTTTTTTCCAGAACTAGAGACTTTAGATGAGGATACATAACTCTATAAGTAACCAAATTGTCACCTTACCACCAGGTACCAAATCGCGGAGTTTTCTTTTTGAATTATGTCTCTCCTTGCAGTATGTCTCCAGTTAGGAAGGAAGACAGTGTGCAGTCAAATTGTTGCAGGAAGGTGTTAGTGTTCATAAAAAGCTAAAATGAATTGCGTCACTGATAACAAAAAATAGTATCTGCAGTAGACAAAGTATTCCATTTTGGTTTTCAAATTCTCCTAGGACTTTGTTCAATTAATTACGGTGTATCTACGCTGTCACAAGAAGAACACAAATTTAAGTACAGAATGAACTTAAAATTTAAGTACAGACTTATTGCGGACAACAACGTTTTTCCAAGAATTCCACTCCCCCATATAAAAGACAAATCGTAAACCGGAAGCTCGTTGCATCAGATATAAAGGATTTTGCCATTTTTTCATACAAAAAAAATTATTAATTGACACGACGCACATCTCAACTTGATTCGGGTGTTGAGATAGCCACATTTCTAGATTTTAGACATAAACATCTAGGTCGATGCTGACGTCGGCAGTAACAATGTTATCTGCATTAACTCGGACGCTTTCGATGTTCTGTTCAATAATGCAAATGGAAAGGATGCGAAGGCTAGTTAAACTGAGAACCTTGGTTTTGTTGTCTTCAAGTCCAAAGTCATGTGCTTAAACTCCATTGCTCGGTGCGAAAACAAGCAGACATCATCAGCGTAGCCGATATTTTTGAGAAAAGATGGCATAGTCTATTGAACCCTTCCACGTTCTCCAGCCAAGGCAACATGAAGAATGTCATCGATAACGAGAAGTAATATTAACGGCGATAAAATGGAACCTCAAATGCCTCTCCTGCACGCCAGATACGCTCACTGTTCACGCTGTCTAAAGCTTTCTCGAAGTTGATGAAGAACAGGTAAAGTTTTGTACTCCGCACATGGGTTCAGAATGGTACGAAGGCTTTTGAAGAGGTCAGTGCAGGGAGTTCTAGAGCGGAAACTAGCTTGCTCTCTGTCAATCAACTTTTCGAGATCTTCTTTGATTTATTCCAGGATAACTATAACACTTAAGGTAAATGTCCTTCTTTGGAATTTTAACGATCATCCCCTTTCTTCTCTCAATGGGAAAGATCTTGGATTACTCTGATTTATTTATAAATGAAAGCGGTACTCTGCAGAGACTGCGGGGGTTGCAAGGAACTGTTCCGCAGCGGACTGCCAAGCCCAGTGGTTTTGCCTCACTTGAGGGTATTTATGGTCTAGATGATTTCACTTTTGTTTGGAGGAGCAGTCCGTGTCCGCAGGATGATGAGCCTACCGTTAACGTTCTTCAAAATGATCTTCGAAAGAATTGCGAACAATTACATGGTTTTTTCGCAATGCAATATACGGCAGCAAAATCATTATTATTTGTGGCTGCCTCTGCCTTTCTGACGCACGCTATCCTGCACTTCCCGTGATATGCCGCGGTACTGAAGCTCAACCTCATCAAGTTCGTCCCATCCACGCCAATATCCACTTCTAAATTCTATCAGTCAGCCCGACGTTATATTGCTCCTTTAAAACGTGGTCAGCAATTCCACTTGGGCCAGAGAAAAAATACTCTTGATGACACCTCAATGTTCATCGATATTCTCCGGCGAGTGATTCAAGATAAATTCAGCATCGATAAATGATCTTCATAACCACCTGAAGAACGTTGCTATAGATATGGCCACATACTTGGCCCCAGCCGCAAAAAAATCGAAATTGTTGGTTCGATGATGAGTGTAAGCTAGCAACAGACTAGAAGAATGCTTCACCCTCAAAGAACGCGGGCAGGTGCAGATATCTATCATTTCGTCAAACGAAGAAGTGACTTCACAGACGGAAAAAAGGAGCTTGGAAGAACCAACAGGTCTATGAACTCGAAAAGTGCAGGGGGCAACCACATCAGGCGCGGAAGTTTTATCAACAAGTAAACAGGATGAAACCGGGACAAAGAAGAGAATCGGATTTTCGGCCGTATGGGCACATTGGAGCGATGGGTTGAGTACTTTGATGAATAGCTCAACAACCAAAATATAGGTGAGTTGGAGGTCCCGCTAACTGAAAATTACGGGCAAATGTGGCCACCACCAAGCATGGAAGAAATAATCCGTGCAATTCAACGGCTTAAAACCCATAAGTTGACTCATGAAGTGATGCATAAAGTGTGGAAGAGCGCCTGAGAATTCCTGATGATTAGCAAAAAGGTATTATTTGTCCCATACAAAAGGGGGATATCACGCATAGCTATCATGTTGCTGATCTATAAGATATTCTCCATTCCCCGCTATCTAGCTAGACCGAATACGCCCAGAATATTATCGGTCCATATTAAAGAGACTTCATACCTATGGCCGTCAGTTTCACCATCATCATCGACTTCCAAGACCGCTATGATAGCACAGCCAGGGTAAAACTGTATACGGCCATGACAGAATTCAGCATCCTGACTAATATGCGAAGCCATTAAAAGCACCAACACCACTCTCGAGGCCAACAACCTGGCCCTGGAAAAGCTGATCGGCGATGCTGATGTGGATTCGAGAGGCACCATCCTCTTCAAGTCTATTCAACTACTGGCCTATGCTGATGATATTGATATTATGGGAAAAATAACCCCAAATTTGCAATCTACCTCTAGATCGAACAGTTGATAATCGGCGCGAGATCTTGGGTTGCATATCAATGAAGGGGAGGTGAAATATAAGGTGGAACGTCAGCACTAAAAGACAAAGACACAACAGCTTCAAATCGCCCTGGTCGAATGAGAACAATAAAGATAGGAGAATATATCTTGAGGCCAATAACGACGATGAAATCCGCGTACAGTTGGTAGCCAACAGAGCTTATTTCAGATTACAAAAACCGTGCCACCCGAAAATCCTTGTCGTAGGGTAACCGAACTAAGTAGTAGGGCACCCGTGTTGAAAAGCAACACCACGCCGAGGCCCGAAGGTCTCTTCTCGCTTGCGCATAACCAACAACCCTCATGAAGCTCCCAGTTGCCAACCGCAAATAACCGAGCTGTACTCACATACAATGGGAGTTCACCCGAAGTATGAGAGTCCAGGAGCTATCCCGGTTCCCATGGTACCAGTATACCCCTGGCAAGGTTTCGTGACCAATTTGTCGCTTCAGATGAGTCCCCGTGCAGACTCGGATCTGATCGCCTTAATTAGGCCTTTGGAGCATTCGCCTACTGCATCACGGCCGGCAAACCAAAGTGATTACAGCGTCTCCAGGTGCCACCACTATGGAGGTTCTCCTCGGCCACTTGGTTTTGGTTTGTCCGATAGGGTTGCCCCGTCTTCCTCACCGCCACCTCTGTGCACCAACCGCCTATTGTACAAGACAATCTTGTCAGTTCTCATCTTGCAAACTCTACTACAGCAGGCCTAGGCCAAATACCAGTTGCTTCGTCGTTGATGATGATGATGAATAAAAAGAAAAATGATTTTTCTAATTATCAAAACTGCATGTGACCCCATACCTAAACGTTTTCTGGACAGCCAGAGCGTGTTATAATTCACTTTATTAATTTAGTAATAATGCTCTGTAACTATTCTTTATTTAAATAACAATTCACTTAATAATTAAATAAAAATTCATATATTAATTTGATTATCTGGACTGTCAGTCCATACTGATTTTTATTTTTTTCTTGACATCGGAAAAACAATTTTTCGGATCTCATGGCCAATGCCGTTATTAAAACACAATACGTTCATTCCGCCACAAACGTAAAAGAAGCAGCGTGCGTTGCTACATAAGGAAATTACAAAGAACGTAGAATTCTAAAGGTGAGCCGCTTGGCCACGCTCTGAGTGATCTTCAAATATCCAGCTCACAAAGGAGTCATTAGCGGGGCACCTACTTCCCTTTTGATAGTAACTACTATTAGTTCTGTGGGAGTTTACCAAATCTACTACCTGGGACGCCTACGTCTTACACTGTCATCCAGACCATAGTGACTCTTCCTTCTTCCTCCCTCAAATGGGTTTGGGACTGTCTATGGCGCAGTTAATTACTTGCTCTCCTCCTCGAAAAAATAACGCTAAAAATTAGACTTATATTACCATTAAGTACTAAGAAGCCCCGTTATAACCCCAAAAGAATTGTACACTTTTTGCATGAATGGGAAGAGCTCTCCTTCGGAATTGGTGTTTTGCTTTGACGCACAGGTGAAGTATCTTCACATGGTTTTTAGTCAGTTTTCATGGTCTTTTTATGATACCTTCAATAACATGGTTTAAGTAAAAAACAAAAGCGTTTCTAAGAGCGGCCTAATCTTCATTTGCATCCAATGATAAGTTGTTCAAGATTTCTCACTACCAATGAAAACTTCTAAACGTATTCGTGCCAGAATCCTAGGCAATATTCCACAAAATAAAGTAAATGCTGCACCAAGCGTTTCCATATCCGCATTCAATTGTGTCACGGCGCACTGAAGACGAAGAAACACGAGGAATATTTAGTGTCGACATCAAAAACCATCTTGAAATGTTAGTTCCAAATGTATTTGAGAAAAATAAAGTAAAAACTCAATGTTGAGACTAAACTCGTTAATAAGTGCGCATGAGCAACTGAATGACTGTCCAGCAAAACTATCTATCATTGATTAGAGGGCAACTGAAACCGGTTAGCTTTGAATCGAACAAGTGCATAAAAAACATCTCTTGCGTAAGACAGCGCAAGACACGGTTCAAGCATGGATTTAAATCGAGTTAAGTTCGGCAGTAACATGGGAAAGTGATCGATGAATCGAAATTTAGAATGACCTTGAATTTCTTGAGCCGATTTGTGTGCAAGATAAATAAATGCAGTCATTACAAGACTTAAAATGTACTCCATTAGCAAACCGTCCAAAAATTCTACATCATGAAATTTTGTTCTTAATCGATGAACTCATCGACTGC
This sequence comes from Hermetia illucens, assembly GCF_905115235.1. Lineage (NCBI taxonomy): Eukaryota > Metazoa > Arthropoda > Insecta > Diptera > Stratiomyidae > Hermetia > Hermetia illucens. The sequence continues at coordinate 70,395,722 of NC_051851.1, forward strand.
ATTTCGCAGTGGCTGGTATCACATGAATGCTGGTTTCCCCCCATCTCCCCAAAGCAAATACAAATTATCTTCTGTTGTCATTAATAATCGCGCACTTGTTTATATAACGCTAATGCCGGGTAATCACTTAATGACGGCGCGCACTGGTGTTGCGTACACTTCGATCAGTCTCTGCGGAGAAGCGTGCCACGTACTTTACTTTTCAATCGACTACTATGGAAGCTATTATTCAGCACAATGAAATTTGAAAACTTATTTAGTTCACGCTTTTACGAAACTTTATTTCTTTCCCTTGTTTGTTACTTATCAGGTCTTGGGTTAGATCTGCTTTAAGCGTTTTATACATGTTTCTCTAGCCTTATTGATACTAACAAGGACACCACACAACATACACACCAGTAAAGAGGATTTTAATTTATATAATTAAATGAAACTAAGTAAATTCACGGTTGGATTTTGCGGGATTTCATGGGGACCGTTATGAATTATGAATTTCAAAGTTTTCCCGAGTAATGTGACTGGACTGGCTTTCGGTCTGTGAAGAAGTTTCGCAGGATCACCACTTGTCCGATGGTAATGCAGAGAACAGCCGCTGTCTCCAGAACAGCCCACCACATTACACGTTCATTGATGTCTTCAGCTCGTTTGCGGCCTAGAGAAGATTTAGTAAATTTACAATTGAATGGTTTGGCTTTAGCGTTTTACGCGTTACCTTGAGCTTCCCTTAGCCGATGGTGAGTCTGAAAATCAAGCACTTTATTCAAGCTCTGGTGGATGTTTTGAGCTGAGGATTCCATCTGGGTCAGTGCAGTAGCATGCTCATCAATGTTGGGTAGAGCAGGCTCCTCGCCCACTTGGAAGTCCATGTAGATTAGCTTATGTGAGAACGTCGAGAATGTGTTGCTGAAGCAGACTGTGTAAATACCGGTCGTCTGCAAATCAACTTTATTTTTAAAAAACCTAAAGAATTTTTGTCACACATTACCTCAGCCGTGAACGGGTGCGTGTCATACTGCGATTTGTTTTGCTCGTAAATAGTAGTCTTATGCGGGTCTTGCAGAATCACATCGACGTCGTACTGGCCGCCCGTAATGACCTACGTGGAAGTAAACATTGGCGTTATGAGGAATCACCAAACATAGGAGCTCCATTCTACTCACTTGGAACTCCAGCACGGCCGACTGATTTTTGCGAATCTCCTCGTAGAAACATTCCTTCGCATTATCCGGTAGCTCGAAGGTTAATTCGACACAGTCAGCGGTTTGTTTGAAGTAGAGAAGAAATAGCGCCACAATGAAATTTCGTATCGACAACATCTTTGTATGTGTTCCTTAACTTATAATCGATTCGAAGCGCCCGAGAACTTTGTAAATTCACGAGAAATTTAACAAAGTTTTGTTCGTCGCCGTGCCCTCCCTAACTTTAATATTGAACGTCACTTCAGAATAAACACGAACCAGAACTGTGAGCTGTCAGAAAAGTTCAGGGCGCCACCACATTAACGTGGCCGGAAACATTTATTTTGTGCAAATGCAGGTGTGCCAACTGCTGTGGCGGCTTCATTTAATTGCTAAGCGGAAGCTAATTAGTTTTTTATTGTGATGAAGGATTAACTCTATAAAGGGTAAAATCGGGTTTTAGGGGTTTCGCGAAAGTTAATGTATTTGGGGTATAATATTGTAAATGTAACTGACATGAAAAAGGTAAAAAAAAAATTAATGGAATTTGAAAGGCAAGAAGGGCATGAAAAAAATGATATTCTTGTGACGATGTACTATGGGGTAGGCCGGATCGCATAGCCGACTTATCCTTAACATTTGCAGCAAACGATATATCTCATCAGTCATCAGAAATAGAATATGTAATCAAAAAAGAGCCATTTATAAATTTTCGAATAAGTATTGATTACTTTTCGGACTTTTGGACTATGCAACTCCATAATTTTTAATATGGTTGCAAGCAATTATACCAAATGCCGTCAGTGGGACAATTTTGAGTTAGGTTGGAGACGGCAAACGCCTGTATCTGTGTTAGATTTCAGGCAGACAAATGTCTGCGGCTTACCGGACAAATGTCTGCGACTTACCAGACAAATGTTCGTGTATGTTCAGACATCAGACAGACAGATTTCTGTGTTTGACTCAGACAACAGACAGATAAATGTGTGTGGCTTATTCAGAACATATTTCTACGGTCGGCAAACTCGATTCAATCAATAGTTTTTTTTATTCATTAAAGAAGCCTTGAAACCGCTGCCAAAAATTTTGCTTTTTATATTTTCTAATCATCCTAGTTTGCGGACTGTAGTTGAGTCTGCACGTTAAAATGCCGTTTACTTTTTTTCGTTAAAATGATCGCAGCACCCTCTAGCGCGACAGCAAAGAAACACCTTTTTTTTGGATATGGGTGTATAAATTGCACTGTATTTCAATAATGAACTATGCTATCAAGCTGAAAAATTGCTAGGCACGCTCAAGATATCAATAAATATATTGTGAAAAATTCGTATTTGTATCTTTATCCAGTTCTTCACAAAAAATTTCTAAAAAAAAGCGAAAAAAAGACGGCCTTCACACGGGAAGACCTCCTTAAAACTAGAGTAGCAAATAGAGTCAAAGGACTCAAGCTGTAGGGCGTTGTAAGATCGACATAGCCTCGGGATCGGAGAGTGGAAGCAAATCTCGAGCTCTGTGAAGGGTATATCAAATATCCGCACTACGTGTGTTATGAGGCGAAGTGATACGGAAAGTAATATCCGAGTTGGCGGAGCAGTCCATCAGACAATTGCAGAGTTTGAAAAGGGTACACATATCAAGGAAGATACGGCGTTGCTGTAGGAAGCGGAGATTGAGGGTGCGGAGTCGTGACGGATAATCAACCCGTGGATGGTTTTTTTTTTATAAAAGAGAGTCTGGGTGAATTTGCGTTGTACAATTTCAAGAGCGCGGCAGTCACGAATGCGGAAGGGGGACCAGACTACACAGCAATATTTAAGGATGTTTCTGACAAGGGAATTGAAGAGTGTTAAGGAGTGTTGGATTGAGGTAAAGTCGGAGGAGGAACGTAGGATAAAACCAGACATTTTTGAAGCTCTATTGATGATGTCAACGAAGTGGGAATTGAAACGAAGTTTGTCGTCGAATATTACACCCAGATCTTTGAAGGAGGTCAGTAGTGAAATAGGTTGTCCACTGAGAGAATAGGAAATGGATGTTGGGGAGGGTTGAAGCGAATAGCACATCCAGTGGCATTTGTTGACATTTAGCTTGTTGACCGAACACCAATCGACTTAATTATCAAGGTTGGACTGTAAGAGAGCATAGTCCAACGGAGTCGAACCAGAGGCAGCTAAGGATGGAGGTGAGGTCATTGATAAAAAATAGGAGTGTATGTATACATACGTCAGCAAATTGAAAGCAAACGACTTCGTAACCCATTTCGGATCATTTATGTGCGTACCCTAAGGAATTGTTTGCAATTTGTAGGCCCATACATATCTACGCACATGTACGAAGCAAACCGAAATCGAGAATTGAGATGCGTACAAATATAAGTATATATGCGTATTGTGAGCTGCAATTCGCAATTCCGAAATATACTTACATGTACACATAGCAGAAAAGTCATTCACTCACTAAATTTCTCTTGAATTGCACATAACTTATTTAATTTTTGCTGAAATTGATTTTCGGTTTCTCATTTATTTTAAGTAAAACACAACAATGCATTTCGAACCTAAAAAAAAGGACAATTATTCTTAAGAACAAAATTTAACACAGTTATTTACAAAAACAACGGGCTTTCCAGCAGAAAACGTCTGCGTTCATTTCTTAGTATTTTAATTAAAACACTTCAAATTGTTTAAAATCTATTATTCAAGCGGGAAACATAATTAAGATTGATAGACCAGCAGCTTCCTCCAAACTACAATTTTTATTTTTCAAGGTAGATATATATTTCGGGAGCAACTTACTCCCTTCATCTTATAATGAAGATTGGTTGCTTAGTGTACACAAGACAAGCTCCGATCCACACGCAGTTTTAATGTATAACGAAGATTTCAGGTCCGCAAAGTTCGTTGCAGTTCGGTAAGGTTCATTGTGGTGACAGATTACGGCATTTTCTATTTGGCGGTGCTTTTAGTTTTCTGCTGTTACTTTGTATGAATGTAATTCATTTTATAGATTTCGATTTGAGAACTGCGGAAAGCACTATTTGCTTTGCAAGCGCTAATTACTAATATCACTTGCATTAATCCCGTAGCTTCCATTCATAAAAATTGAATTTAATTGATGACATTTAATTGTATCAATTTCATAACATAAATATAGGAAGATGCATACACTAATTGCATAAACCTGAAGATTATGTGCAATGCCGTGACCACAGTTAGATACTAGACAGCTACCTCACTCCCCCTTGCCCCTCAAGGGGGGAAATCAGTGCGAGTACACACGATTTCAAATTGTTTTGCCCTTGAGCATGAGCGAGATTCACCGAAAACCCGATCAGCTGTGTTTGACATACCGCCCGGACTTGCCAATGTATTGGTGAGATTGGCAAGTTTTTACTTATGTATAAGTGAATACGTGAAACAACTTTTTGCTATATGCGTGAGCACGCCGTAGTACCAGAATAGCAAAAGCTCACCGATCTCTCTCTTACCAATACGATTTGATGAAGATTATGTCTTTTCCTTGTTTAGCGTCTCTGATGTGTACAGATAAGCTTCTGTAAGGGTACTGCCTATAGTAGATCTACTGTGGCCGTGACTTTGTGCGCGGACAATCGACTTGCGTGCATATATTATGTTATGAACCTCATACAATTAAATGCCACTAATACCTCCGGCTTAAATTCAATTTTTATAAATGGAAGCGACGGGACTAATGCAAGTGACATTAATAATTAAAACTTCCAATGTAAACAGTCCTTTTAGCAGTTCTCAAAACGAATTCATTCAAATAAAATATTCTTCTTCTTCTGTGCTTTTGTCAGGTAAATGTCTGTGCCTGTATCAGAGAGACAAATGTCTGCTTCAGGATATGTGTGCTTCTGTCTGAATCTGCCTCAGACATCACACAGTCTGTATCAGACAACAGGCAGACAGATGTCTGTGCCTGAAGCAAATAGGTAGTTGGGCAATTGATTCACGTTCGTGCATATAAATAATTGCCACTTACGAAATACGCTTATATAAATTAATTAAGTTTCTAAATCCAGCTCACAATGGATCCTTACATTTGTACGCATCACAATAATTTGTCTGCCTGACTGAGACTGATGTCTCCACAGACGAATATTGGCGAATCCTTAACAATTTGTCGTAGTCATTTGCCATTTTTCCAAAATTTTATAATAATTTGCGTTCACTAACACAAATTTCACGTCCTTTCCGTTATAAAAAGATATTGTTTATCTCCAAAAATTTTCTTCAACACTTAGAATGTCAACTGATAGTGAAACATCATTCATTTTTGTTTGGTATATGAAAGATCCTAAGTCTACATCTATTTGATGTTGGGCCGGACCACATGGAGAGCAACCTACTCTCACCTTTTTGGTCCGTTCACTGATAGAGAGTCGGAGAAGGATACCTGCAAGGTAGTTGAACGGATCCTCGAAGCCTGTCCCAAGTATGATATCAAAATCTTACTTGCAGATTCCGACAGTCAAGTAGGGACGGAGCCCGTGTTCAGGCGATACTTCGGCTCCCATAGCTTATATAGGAATACCAATGATAACGGGCTGTGCATGAAATGGTTGTTGGGAGTCCCTAGTTTGCGCGGAAAGCGGTCTACAAACATACGTGGGCCTCTCCAGACGGGACAACTTTCAACCAAATTGACCACGTGCTGATCGAACGTCGCCACCTCTCAGCCTTGATAAATGTAAGAACATATAGGGGGACCAATACAGACCCGGTCCACTATCTCATTGGCATAGTGCTCGAATTACGGTACCACCTACAATCCCTTCTGACAATCAGGTGAGAGCTGAAGCCATTCATAACACAGCCCTCCGTAGCACCTATAAGTGGGAAATGGATGCCGCAATAACAGCAGCTAACAGATGTCCTGGAGATGAAGCATCACCAAATGGTTTTCACAACCACCTTAAGAACGTTATCATTGATACGGCCACAAAGATACTTAGCCCCATCCGCAAGAAAAGTCGGAACGGCTGGTTTGACGATGAATGTAGCTAGCAACGGAACGGAAGAATGCTGCATATATACCACGCGCAGAGACTTATCACGAATTCCGTCGAGCGGAGAAGCGACCTCACGGACGGAAAAAGGAAGCCTGGGAGAACCAACAAGTCTGTGAACTAGAAAAGTACAGGGAGCAACCGCACCAGGCGCGCAAGTTTTACCAACAAGTCAGCAAGATGAATAGAGGAAACAGTCCGTGCAATTCATCGGCTTAAAAACCATAAGTCGCCGAATTGGTTAAATTGGCGAACAATTACACCAAGCGGTTCATCAACTGATGCTCAAAGTATGGGACAGCGAATTAATACCATGGCAACGGGGCATTATCTGTCTTATACATAAAAAGGGGAGTATCACGCAGTGCAGCAATTATAGAGGTATCACGTTGCTCGGTACCATCTATAAGATATTCTCCGCTCTCATGCCAGGCCGGATAGCCGCATTCCGTTCAGAAAATCATTGGCCCATACCACTTACGACAGCATAGCCAGGGTAAGACTGTACACAGCCATGAGAGAATTCGATATCCCAATGAAATTGATAAGACTGACTAGGCTGACACTGACCAACGTGCGAGGCGAGATAAAGGCAGCAGGATCATTCTCGAGACCATTCAACATCAACAACGGGGTAAGACAAGGGGATGCCCTATCATGTATCCTCTATAACCTGGCCATGGAGAAAGTGATTCGCGATGCAGATGTAAATGCGAGAGGCACACATCCTATTCAAGTCCAACCAACTACTGGGCTACGCTGACGATATTGACATCATGGGAAGAACAACCCGACATGTACAGTCTAGCTTCATCCAGATCGAGCAGGCGGCACGAGATCTTGGGTTGCACATTAATGTAGGCAAGACTAAGTACACGGTGGCAATGTTACCGCCAAAACCGAAAGAACGAATAACTTCGAATCGGACAGGTCAATCGAAAACAATGAAGATAGAAGACTAGAACTTTGTGACCGTTGAAAATTTCTCCTATCTAGGGCCGAAAATCGCAATCGATAATAGCTAAAACGATGAAATCTGCGCACGGTTGTTGGCTGCGAACAGAGCCTATTTCAGCTTACAAAAACTGGTTCGCTCGAAACGTCTCACCATAGGGTCAAAGCTTTTACTGTACAAGACTACGATCTTGCCAGTCCTTATGTATTATGTTTTTTCTGCTCCGCTGTAGATGGGGGATCTAGGACCACTTTATCCTAAAAGAAAAAGCCAAAGCAAAGTCAAAACTTATCTACATCATGTCATTGGGGTGCTCGGGCCAGGCATAATTTCGAGCGGAGAACTTCGTTAATGCGAGGGTTAGATACCTATTGATCGGAAGGCGGAAGTGGTTGTGCTGGTTGTGACATGCAATGGAATTCACTATTCCCAGACACTCGTCTTGCAGAATAGTGGAGGAGAAGTTCAAGCTTCTCGTGAAGTTGTGAAGGGAACTAAGTAAGTGTAAGTGGCAACCATATATATACATTTTTAAATTCGGCTTATTTATTGAACTTTTTCATTGAATTCTCGCATTTCTCGCACTTTTCAATCCGACGCCTTACAGACTACATTTCTCACTTTTCTTAGTAACCAAATAAGAATTCCGTTCTTAGAAAGATCTAAAAATTATTAGTTAAAATATCTACATAGTTTGTGTGAATGCTGATGGACCTGCAGATAAACGGGGAGTAAAGCGCTGGTATCTTTAACCAAGGTAATATATGAACAATTAGTCTATCGCACACACTGTTTTCTCACAAAGAGATGCTACACTTTATTTCTTAAATACCCTATTCGGATATGAATGCCTTCTTTTAAACGTTTAATTAAATTTGGGACACGAATGTTCACCAAATGTTGTGCAGAATCCAGATCATAGTTAAAGCGCATTGAGATAGCTATAAGAACCGAATTCCTCCTCCTCCCCGTAGAAAGTCTGGCAAAGTACATCTATGGCGTTTAAATTCATATCTTAAATTCTCTACCAACAGATGCGTCGTTCAGCCGAACATTGTAACTGCTGTGCCGGCCGGTTTTCTCCTACGTAGATTCCAGTTATGAACAGGTTCCCCAAAGCAACTTTGCACGGGAAGTTGGCGTTTGGTCTGGGGACAAGGTCTACGGACAGCAGCGGGAAGTGTCTTGTCCCCCCATTATCAAAATGAGTCAGCATTGAACTTCTAGAGCTTGAGGACTTGGGAGTCTTCAAGCTGCGAACACACGAATCAAGATAGTGGGATCGCATCGTTGGCTTTCAGTTTTCTGAAAACACTCGTCGAGAATTCTAGCCGGCTTAGCTCCAATAACTAAATATAGTTTCTCTTGTTCTGACGGAATATTAAGGTAAGTTTGTTGACCCCCGGTGTTTTGAGTACATACAAGCTAGTTTCGGATATTCATAGTGTGTCCCTTTTGATGTTTGGGCTCGTTACTAGTGTGATTATCGATTGGAAGCGAATTAAGTGATATTTTACTGGGGTAAATGCTAAAATTTGTGTCTAGAGCCAACGTAGCCATTTTTATTGCTATGCTAATTAGTCGGATGTTGAGCTAATGTGGAAGAGATGAGATTGTGGAAGACAATAGAAGCTGCTGTTCATATGAACTCAATGTATACAAAATCCAGTGAATTGTGCTCCGCTAGCATATTTAGCGGAAGTTATCGCCGTTTTTTAACTCAATAAGGGTTTTATCTAAATGCGAATAATTAGGATTGAGTTTCCTTTTGATGAATGCTACAATTAAGTGCTAATCGCAAAACAATGGCAGGTGACCGCATTAGGACAGACAGTTCCCTCTTTAAAAAACGATAGTTTCCATAGAATGTGATAATTACTAGGAGGCAAATCACTCGATGTGACTACTAGTGAGGAATGTCGTCATGGATATTGCGTTGTGTTAATTACAATAGCATGATTTTGTGGCTAATAACTTCCAATAAATAGTATAAATTGCCTTTCCAACTGGTCGACCTTCATTAGGAGTTGATTTTTAAACAGATTTTGAGTCTTTGATTTGTGATAATTTTCTTTGACTGGTGGTAGTCGCAATTTGGGTACTAGCAAATAATGCTTACTTGCTTTGTATTTATGTTCGATCACTTGAGAATGCACAATCCCTCATTTACAATTTTTTCGTGCTTACTTAAGTTCTGATAGCTTTACGTTCGATAACTGATATAGGGAGAGAGCAGATGGTCGCCACTTTAGATAATAGTACTTATTTCAATTGAAGATTCAAAATTGCGTCATTTCGCTTGTCAAGTGTTTGATAGTAGGACTTAGTTTGTTTTGGAGAGAATCGATAATGTTTTTGGTTTGTTATGCTATTTATATTTCCTGAACTCTGAGCATGCCAGGGTGAGAAAAGAAACACGGTTGAGACGATAACGTATTCATATTTTTACTGGACGAGAGAACCACCCGAGACGTTCAAACTGCCTTCATCCAGATCGAGCAGGCGGCGCGAGATCTTGGGCTGCACATCAATGAAGGCAAGACAAAATACATGGTGGCAACGTCAGCACCGAAGACGAATCAACCAACAACATCAAACCGCACTGGTCAAACACAAGCACGAACAAGAATAAGGATAGGGGAATACAACTTTGAGACCGTTGACAATTTCTCCTATCTAGGGTCGAAAATCACAACCGATAACAACTACGATGATGAAATCCGCGCACGGTTGTTGTCAGCCAACAGAGCCTACTTCAGCTTACAAAGACTGTTCCGCTCGAAACGTCTCACCATAGGGTCAAAGCTCTTACTGTACAAGACTATGATCTTGCCAGTCCTCATGTATTCCTCGGAAACTTGGGTTCTTAGCAAGAAAAATTGCGAACTCTTGGCCGCGTTCGAGAGAAGAATCCTCCGAAGAATTTTTGGCCCCCTACATGAGGATGGACGTTTCCGTAGCCTACACAATGACGAAATCTATGAGCGATACCATGACCGTTCGGTTGTGGATAAAATCCGGCTCAATAGGTTACGGTGGGCGGGTCACTTAATCCGTATGGATGAAGATGATCCCGCCCGGAAAGTCTATAAGGGCAATATCTATGGTAGGAAAAGAAGACGAGGCAGACCCTGCCTAAGATGGAGCGATGGCGTGGGCCAGGACGCCAGACAGCTTTTAGGGATATCGAATTGGTGGACCTCGGCGCAAAACCGGAATGTCTGGAGTTCCTTATTAAGGCAGGCCTAGACCGGATACCGGTTGTTGCGCCGTTGATGATGATGATGAGAGAATGGATATTTTGATTTTACATTGCGCGCAGTACAGGACAGAGAAACTAAATCTTACTATAAGAGTTAAGGACTTTTCCGAACTTAAATTCTATTTTTATCTGTGCGTACATGAAATGCAAGTACACATATTTTATTACTTCAACAATCAGTGATAACAATGCTGCTTTCGATTTAGTCCTTTGGTGAGGATATTGATAGCCTAATCCTTGATGTTTTTTTATTGCACATTGATTCCCTTCCTTCCCATAGGCTTCAGGCTGTTGTTGACCTCGTAAAGTCAATCCATCATCCCAACCTCAGAGATCAGACCTCTCATCCAAAGTATTTCAACTCCAGCGGTGGCGAGAGCGCCATATTCTGCTTCCGTCGACGAGGAGACCACTGCAATTTGCTTGTATGCCGAATTAGGTTAGCTTTTTTCCTTAGCCTTCTTTCAGGTAGATCATGCAGTTCTCAATTATCCCCTTGATCAGGAGATAATTCAGCCCTTTCCATCGAGCATTTGTATATTTGTTTTGTTATCTAATGAACTATTCCACAGCTACATAGGCTGCGGACCTCAATACTCATACATATGTAGTTTCTATATATTTCAAAGAATCAGTTTTCGGTATGTCAAATTTTTGATTTTATTCTTCGGTGAAATGAGTTTTCCTTGTTAAAACGCATAATGCAAGTTTCATACATAGTTCATTTGATTCAGCACAGGCTTTATTTTACTCTGCCTCGCGATGATAATTACGAGAAACGAGAGGTTTCCTTAGTCAAACCGATTCCATCTTCTTCAGGCAAAGTGATGTCGTCCACGAAACTCTGCATCTTTCACAGGTGGATTATTATATTTTTCTCATGTAGGCAGTAGGCCTCAAAAGCCAGACGATCTATTGGTAACATATATACATGGTCACTTAAGGCCGCGTTGAAAAAGTCTCAGACCCTTTGCGCCACTAAACGGTAGGCAAGGCTCACCTTGCTGTGATTATTCCCTTTCATATCATATTGAAGTCTTTTGAGGAGAAGCCTTTCGAATAATGTGGCGGTGGTTGGGGGTAGTGATATTGGCCGATACGATTCGATTTTATTTGGGTCCTTCCCTGATTTAGGGGTCTTTTGGTCACTCTGCATTGACGGGGAATGTATTTTTACCTGAACGCTGCATCGACTATTTGTAGGAACTTGATAACGCCCTTTTCTGGCAATTCTTTCAGTATAAGTAATAAGTTCTTAGCCATGAGCTTTATTAGGAGGAACATTTGTTTTCATTTTTGCCCTCAGATCGTTTAGTTTTATACGCAGTATTGGTTAATGGGCAACTTTTCGGATTGGGGTTATGGTTCTAGGCCCATATATATCTAGAAATGAAGAGATCTGCCTTATCGTTTGTAGAAACGAATCCAACTCCAGGTTTCCTGTTTAATACGTGGGATTTGTTGTCTAGGTCTTTTTAGACTTTTCGCTGCCTTCCATAGTGAGTCGCCTGTGTCTTTTTGCGTTATCAAATTTGAAACATATCTATTGAAAGACTCATTTTTAAGGTTTTGTGTAAACACAAAACCTTATTAAAATCGGTTTACTGTCTGTCCGTCTGTCTGTCTGTCCGTCACACGCATTTTTCTCGGAGACGGTTATAATGATTGACACCAAATTTGGTAGAAAGGTGGGCACTGTGAACGCTCACGCATACAGTAAATTACATCTTTTTACTTCGAATTTAAGGGGGGGTCCCCATACATGCAAAAGGGGGGTGTAAAATTTTTTTTTATCAAATATAGTCATGTGGGGTATCAAATTAAAGGTCTCGATTAGTACTTTTCAAAACCGATCTTAGTTTTGACATTCGTTGGAAGGGTGGGGAGCGCGGGGGGTTGAAAGTGGTCACTTCTTTAAGGGGGCCATTCTCAGAAACTACCAAACCGAAAAATCTGAAAAAATCAGGAGGCTGCCACTATATGGTGCCTGGGCTCCGAAATACCTTCCATGCCGATATCTGTTTAAATAAAGTTAATAATAGTATATTACTGCAATTTTTTGTAATTGGTTAGAAACCCCCCTTAGGTTCATCCTAGTACCATGAAATTGCAGTGATATAGGCTATAATATAGAGCATGATCTTACCAAGTTTGGTGGAAATCGCACTATTACTAACAAAGTTATAACACCTCAAATTTGTTGCTTCTTTGAAAATTGAAGACTATGAATGTCAATATCACCGGAAAGTGGATAATCTCACATAATATATGGATATATTACGTGCTAAATACTAAGAAATACACAAAACCTTTCGTACCTGAAGCGTCCAGCTTCCGGTTTCCCGACTTGTTATATTTATTAAATAACGCCTTCGGCTTGTTTGCAAGGAAGTTTAAAGTTTTTTCTGTGTTATGTGATTTGCGTATTTCATGTTTCTCTGCAATTGGTTTGTTGACTTCTGCAGGACATTCAGTATATTTCTTATTTAGTCCCTAATGAGCAGAAATGCTGTCTCATGTATCTTTTTGTTAGCAAATTGATATCTTCCTCGATTTGATAAGTGGTGTTGATTAGGACATTTACGCAAAGGTTTTCTTTAACACCGCCCATGTCTATTAATCAGCCTGGGATGATAATCTTTCCTCCTCACTGTTTCACTAAAATATCATAACAGGCGACTGATCGGACATTGTTTTCATTTTTGGAGGTATTCTTCTTAGATTTCCTGTGATGTGATTGGTACATGGAGCGTTTTTGTCACGTCAGTCGGCCAATAAATAGATTTACCGCTTGAGGGGAAATTCTCGTCTCGCTTCAAATAATGATCCCCAGAAACCATTTTTCGCGTAAAAGTTACTTCTCAAATTAGTAAGCTTTCAATGAGCTGAAAGAGCCGAACAAAGTCTTCGTTTCTTACAAAGGATCGGGGCGGATGGTATATTGACGGAGATTTTCACATTCCGTTAAATAGTAGTACACCAATAGTTACATGCTAATGAGATTGAGATCTAACTCACATTGGTGAAACGGTGAGAAGAGTTAACATATGACGCTCTTGCTAATTCACAACACCTGTTCATGGCTCTCACGTAATATGTGTCTCATTTAGTCGTTCGATCCTTGAATATGCCTATGTTGTTTGGTTGCTAAGATTTGCTCGGGACCTGTGTGAAAGTTTCGAAGCAATTGCATGCCTGACGCAATAAAACTTGCAAGTTGTGGAGGTATTCATTTTTATACGGTGTATCTGGATGAAAAGTGCATATCACAAATCGTGATCAATTTTGCTAAATTGTGGAGTCATAGTAGTTTGCCTTATTTATATTATGTGCGAAGTATTTTCTATTTAAACATTAAACGAGCAGAATTGCCTATGCTAGAATGCACTAAATCCGGAATAAAAGCATTAGAACCTCTACATATGCCTGACTGTACGGGCAGGGAGGCAACGAAGAATTGGTCTATATTTTTTTTGAAAAAGAAAGATGATCGTAGATTACAGTGAATTCAGTACGCTAGGTAGAAACGTTAGATAACTTTTTGGTACTTACATTACGAAAATTTGCTGGTTATAGTCGCAGCCAACACGAGTATCACGTTATGGCGAATTCTTGAAATTTTTCCTGGTAAATTAACTTTCAGGAGAGGTAACATAAGTTGGTCCTAATGCAATCCTAATTTGGTCCCTACGAACTTTTTTCGTTACGGTATATCACAAATATTATGCTTAGTTCACACCTGACCACAAAGTCGTGGAACACGACTATGTGAATAAAAGGATTCACTACTGGAAAGGAAGCGGAGCGTGTCAGCTAGCCTAACCGAGAATGGAATGATATCTCTAAATACATATTGTACTTTCATAATCCTTCTTCTAACTACCTGCAAATAATTTTGAAATCTGTAGAGATCATCTTGAACAAATTGCAAAAAGCAACTCACCTTAAAATTTTAATCTTTCGGAAAGGTCAATGAGGTGTGTAAACACAAAACCTTATTAAAATCCCTTAATCTTATTAAAATTTACACAAAACCTTATTAAAATCGGGTTACTGTCTGTCTGTCTGTCGGCGACACGCATTTTTCTCGGAGACGGTTGTAGTGATTGGCACCAAATTTGGTGCAAAGGTGGGAGCTGTGGACGCTCACGCATATAGTGAGTTACATCCTTTTACGTCGAATTTAAGGAAGGGGGGTCCTCATACGTGCAAAAGGGGGATGTACATTTTTTTTTCATCAAATATAGTCATGTGGATATCAAATTAAAGGTCTCGGTTAGTACTTTTCGAAGCCGGTCTCAGTTTTGACATTTGTTGAAAAGGTGGGGAGTGCGGGGGGTTGAAAGTGATCTTTTTTTTAACGAACCCATTCTCAGAAACTACTCAACCGAAAAATCTGAGAAAAATCAGAGGGCTGCCACTATATGGTACCTAAGCTCCGAAATACCCTCCTGAAGAGGACCGTGAGATTATGCCTACACGACAGGCATTTACGTTAAAACCCTGGGCCTTCATGTCCTTCCTCCTCCCACATTCGAGATGTGGGTTTGAAATTACGATATTTTTCAATATTCGTCATCCCAAACAATGCTATTTGAAAGCATTCATTGTATTGTCGAATATATATATATACCGTGCAAAGTGTTTGAAATCTTGAATAGCTTCGGTAATATGAATTAGAAGTATCTCTGCGACTAAGTTAGGGGTGGCCAATTGACTTTGTCAGTGGAACAATACATAGCTTTACTATGTTGTGTGTCTTGCTTTTCTTCGCTTTTTTCAGTTGCAAGTGTTGTTCGTCAGATATATCAGCAACTCTACTGGCTGACAATTGCTGTGTAGGTTTGGTTCATCTTCCAATGTTCGATCTTTCTGCTATCATTTTCAATAATTTTCAGAATCTCAATCCTATTCTGAAGGCGGTGAAAACTTCATGTTGGCGGCGGTTGAGGCTCCTCTCTTCAAACACGAAGCAGTCATCCCCTTAGAAATTTAAGGCGTTTCAAATGGGGAATATAATATAATATATTCTAAGCTTATTGATGTTACCAAAATGGTCCTTTTTCGGGGCGGCATAACCTTTCAACGGAGGATGACCGCCACGATCTTTCGACGATGTTAATTATAGGGATCTTCTCTTCTCTCTTACCGTTTTTACATGAAAATAGCCCCAATGCGGGCGCCATAACTTTTTAAGCGAGGATGGCCGTAGCAATTTTTAAACTTCCTCCTCCTTTTCCATACCCCTCCATCCTTTCTCCTTAACGCGGTAGGGTCGCCACTCTCCCGATGTATGAACTTTTCACGTCCTACGAGGATTGGGTTGAAAATGAACCTTATACGAATTTTCATAACGACCGGGTGAACAATGTAGAAATTAATTCTTTGCATGGCTATCTAGTGGCGGTATTTCGGCGGTATCTAGCTACGGTATTTTAAATAGCGTAAAAATCTTCTTCGTTAAAAAATACCATAATATATGCATCTACCAATTTGAATGACAATCGGTTGGATGGTTTCGAAGTCCATCGATCACAAACCGATATGTGTAATAATCGCTTTTATTTTTATATAATAGAAGAAGATTGTTTTGAAGAAGTATATTCCTAACTGTGCACTTTAGTGGATCAATATGAAAAAGATTCACCTTTCATCTATACTGGCGTAACAAATATAAACATTTTGACTAAGTCTTTCTTTCTTACAGAAACTACAACCATGAAGCTGTACTCTGTATCTGATGGACCGCCATCACTTGCTGTTCGCATGACGCTTAAGGCACTAAATATTCCCTTTGAACTAGTTGATGTTATCTTCAATAACGGGGAGCATCTAACGGAAGAGTACGCTAAGGTAAGTACTTTAAGTATTATTAAATACCAGATGACCACATGTAGAAATTTCTTGTACTTTGTAGCTGAATCCCCAAAAAGAGATACCCGTCCTTGATGACGATGGCTTCCTTCTATCAGAAAGCATTGCTATTATGCAGGTATAAACATGCCTACATCCAAAAGGAGGTACATGTTATAATTTACCACATATTTTATTTTTTATTGTAGTATCTCTGCGACAAATACGCTCCAGACAGTCCTCTCTATCCGAAAGATCCCAAACAACGGGCTCTTGTCAATCATCGACTCTGCTTCAACGGCATGTTTTACTATGCCAGCATCGGCGCTCACTGTTTGGCTCCAATGTTCTTTGATTATGAACGAACCCCCATGGGGCTAAAGAAACTGAATATAGCATTAGCTACATTCGAAGAGTATCTGAAACGGCTGGGAACAAAATACGCTGCTGGAGATAATTTGACTATTGGCGATTTCCCTTTAATGACTGCCACTCTCTGCCTTGAAGCTATCGATTTTAGCCTGGACGAGTACCCGCTAATCAAAAATTGGTATGAAACTTTCAAAAACGAGAATCCTGATCTGTGGGCAATTGCAGAAGGAGGTATGAAGGAGCTCGCCCACTTTGAGAAGAATCCACCAGATCTAAGTGCGATGACCCATCCAATTCATCCAATACGTAAGGTTAATAAATAGGATTCTTCCTAATATATCCCGCTCGCTCCTCCTCGGGGGTGAATTTATGCCCATATCATTTGCATACAATGCTGTTTTGTAATATTCATAATAAAATAAAAAGTAAGATGAAAACTATGGAATTTTTTTTAGCTTGTTTGTTGCAGTTTTACTCTGTTTGAGTGCATTGATAGCCAAGATGATCTTACTTCTATTTGGAGAAGGTTGAGAACCGAGGTGCTCCTTTCAGCTTTTGTCACGGCGGACACTACGTTGAATTTCTCATGCTTCCACACGTTATCGGAGTTCGAGTATTAGTATTTAATTATCTCTGGTGCGTGGACCAAAATGGCTATGGGAAGGATACCTAGAACATAAAATCACCGTGGAAGACGTGAGAGGGAGTAAACTTACGGTCCAGGGACTTGGAACCCTAATACCGGCGGCTTTTGGGAGTAAGCAAGCGGGCTCCTGGTCGTCGATATCCCTCGACCGCAGTGCCTCGATAGTGGACAACTTGGCCACCGTAGCATATGATGCTACAAGTGGTTTGAATTTGGAAAAAAGGTGTTTAAGCGTAGTACCACCTTAACGAGAATACCGGTAATATAACCAAACAAAGATGAACTAAAGGCAGAACGCTGCACGACAAAAACGGGGATAACACCCACCGCATATGTTCAAGAGGGACGACAGTATTAGGTACTCCAAGCCAAAGAAAGAGATCCATTCAGAAGAAGACCGTCAACTCTGCGGTCTCCACCATTGTCGAAGACGGTAAAGGTACAGGGAAGGTCAATATTTGGCAAGGGTGAAGTAGCGTATAAAAGGAGTAACACCTTCGGGACTCATCGAGAGCAGAGCCCTTGGGAAAAAATAGTTGAGCTGTCCTAATTTATCAGGGACAAGCACAAGGTGCACCAAGCCATAAAAAATATAGTGAGGGCTATTAGAGTCCTTTATAAAAGGAGAAGGAAAGGAATTCTAAGGAGACGCCGAATTGTGCTGTCCCAACAGTGTAACAAGCAGTGTCACACCTAACCGTATTACCGTCGAATTACGGCCAAATAAAAGAGTACACGAAAAAGAGGGGGATCTACTAAATAATCAACAGTCGTCTAGGAGAAAAAAAGCGGACAGGCGATTCCGAAAACTAAAAGTGCAGAAGGAGGAAAGCATGCAACCAAATTACGAACGCCGGCCAATGCAATCCAAGGCGAACGAGTACAATGGAGTCACCAACAAAAAAGTGAAAAGAAGAGCAAAAGTGCGAATTCATTCAGAGGCGGTTGTTATCTTCAGCAAGGGCAGTCTGTCCTATGTGGGGATACTCAAAAAGATCAAAGCTCACCCCAGCCTAAAAGATCTGAGCGGAGTGTGAACAGAATCCGAAGAAATCAGAAAGGGGATTTTATGTTCGAGCTGAAAAGATACAGCGTAGGCAAAACTGATGATTTTCAATGTACTGCGAGTCAGACTGCCAGTGGTTTTGTATGGGCGAAAATAAGTATACAGCTGCTATGTCCAACCAAGTTTGACGCCGTCTGAATTCCAAAAAATGCTTGATAATCTTGTTCGCGATGCAAGGGGTTGACGTCCAAAGGTGATTGCCGTTGACTTCAACGCTTGGGACCATGAGTAGGGTAGCAGAGATGCAAATGCAAGATGGCGCAGTTTGTTAGAAGCTACAATCAGGGGTTGCTTTAAGGAGCTGTTTGGAAGCGGATGTAAATCCACGGGGAGCGCCTATAGAATCGTGATGGGTCGATTTAGAGGCCGTTCATCTCCGCAAATGACTTCTCCTACCCTCTTGCTGAAAACCATCTAGGGGTTATTCGACCAGCAAGAGTGGGATACTGACAGCTTTCAGCGACTTCCGAATATAACGACAATTCAACCAGCCACCGGCGACGAACTGTTGAAAATCTGCATTAGATTAGGTAACAGTAAAGCCCCGGGCCTAGTCGGAGTACCGAATAAGGCCCTTAAGATCGTCGTCAAATCCAGACTGTTCAGTGAGTTACCCGAAGCGTCCATCTTCGAGGGGGTATTTTTTGCGACATGGAAGCGGCAGAAGCTGGTACTATTGCCTAAGTGTGGTAAACCTCTAGGTTAATCACCTTCATACAGAGCCACTGTGGGGAAAATGATAGAGCGACTAATCTACAATATATTACTCCGGGTTGTTGAGAGCCAAAGAGGCCTCTCAGATCGACAGTATGAGTTCTGTATAGCCAGATCCAGAAGCTGTTCATCTCCACAGATCACGTGCCTTATTCTTTTGTTAAAAATCATTTAGGCGTTATTCTCCTAGCAATAGAAGGGCGCTGAGAGTTTCCAGTGATCTCAGAATATAATGCCTATATCATCAGTCACCAGACACGAGCTGCTGAAGAGACAGAATAGCGGAATAGGTGACAGTAAAGTCCGGGTTTGGAGGAGTACCAAATAAGGTCCTTAAGTTCGCCGTGAAATCCAGTCCGGACATATACACTGAGTTGTTCGAAGCCTGGCTGTCCGAGAACCATCCTCATATAGACCCATATGTCTTCTGGACACTGTGGGGCAAATGTTAGAACGGGTAATGTGTAATAGATTACTGAGCCAAGGAGATCTTACAAATCGGCAGTATGGGTTCTGTAAAGCCAGACCAACCATTGATACCATCCAATTAGTTACTGGCTTAGTCGAAGATGCAATCTACGGAAAGGGTAGTACCAGCGAATATTGCTTGGTGGCGACCCTGGACGTGAAGAATGTATTCAATTCGGTCAATTGGAATCTAATATGGAAATCTCTGCCGAAGGTTGGTATTCCTGCCTATCCCGCGGCTATTGTCGATACTTATTTAGCAGAAAGGAGGCTTTGGTATGACACCGATGACGCATGCCAAGAGTAGTGGAGCGTACTCTGTGTGGAACGTCATATACGACGATGTACTTAATCTTCCCCTTCGGAAGGATTCAATACTAGTGGGTTACATTGACGCCATTGCACCGGTTGTGGTGGTATCTCGAAGATGCTGAGTTATCCTCAGGCAATCAGCGTTGTTAAGGGTTGGCTAGACAGTTGTAGTCAGACACTTAATAATAATAATAATAATAATAATCGTTGGCGCAACAATCCATATTGGATCAGGGCCTTGAAGTGTGTTAGAGCACTTCATTCAAGACCGTAACGGTACACTAGGAGGCAATGTGGTCAGCATTGCGCTCGCCCGAGATTATTACCCTGATTTGACTCAGGTACTCATTCACCGCTGAGTCGACTGGTGTCTGACGTCAAATCACGATGCAAATTCCACTGCCACCAGTGAGATTCGAACCGCGACCTTCCGTATGACAGCCCAGTGCTCTAACCACTGAGCTATCCGGACACTTGCGGAGGAAAAAACCGAAGCGGTCTTCATCACCAAGCGCAGCAAAAGAAATTATGCCCGCATTCAAATAGGAAATCATTACTTCCAAGCCGGCCATCAAATATTTGGGAGTAATACTTGCCACAAAGCATCCACTGCAAGTATGGCCCTGGCAATGATGATACCAATCTCGGTTAACGCTAATAAACTGACTACAGTCTACAGGAGGACAGCCCTAACTATCTGATCTGTTTTCAGGACTGTCTCGTTCATCATCTCGGGAACGATGCCGATTGACATCTTGGCAGATGAGATGACGAGCAGGTCCATTGCGAACCCAATTTATCCTTTTTCGCAAACGAAGAACGTCGAAAGGGAGAGATATGTAAATCGATGGCAAGAACATTGGTAACGCTCGAGAAAGACTCGGTGGACTCACAGGCTGATCCCTGTCATCATCGTCCAAACGGCGATGGAGACCCTGAGGACCCAGAGCATGTATTCTTATATTGTGCAAAATTTTTGGAAGAAATGCGAAACCTAGGGGAGACCCCAGGAGAGGTGTTGGTCTCAGAAAATCTGATGACGAGAATGGTAGCCTGTGAGGAAGTTTGGGATGCGATCAACTCCATGATCGCATCTATTCAGAAGAAACTGCGAAGGGCAGAGAAGATAAGAAAAGCACAATTTCGTACGCCGCGTAGAGAACAAAGGTGACCAAGCTAGAGTGAACTGACTCCGCCCCGTGATGTGATGGGGGATTAGGGGTTGGTTTTAATATGTAAAAATTCCACCCACTGGCGGGTCCAGGAAAAAACGGTATTCTAAGAAAGGTCGTAGCGACCCTAATAATATGAATTTCAATTGAAAATTTTTAGAGAACATGCATAACTGTATTTAGATAAGATAATTTTTTTTTTTAATTTTATACTGTGGTGGGACTTTAATATAATTGTGGGAAATCCTTCGTTTTTTAATTCAATAAAATGTATGATTCAAAAGAGAATTGTCAACTGGAGCAAGGAGAGTTATGGACCTCATATAATAGACTAGCCGCGCCTACTAAAAATTAAAGTTTTTAGGCGACGAGTTTCCCTTATACCATTTCTACAATACTAAAAAGCTCTACAATAGCAAGATTTCTAAGCCGTGGCTTTTAAAAGAACTGTTCTCGGAGGTCAATCTTCTGTATTTTGCTTACTATCAGGAAGACAATCTCTTCAATGAATAAATTAACTTACATTTCGGTCTAAAATGAGGTGAACTTATACGTAAGCGTTAAGTAGCTCTTAACGTTTTGTCTAATTAGAAATTATTGAATTCGCCGCGTCTTACCAAGCCCGCACTCTATTATTTCACGAAAAGGATAATAACTTGCAGCATTGCCATACCAAGTAACTTTTCGCTCGAGTGGTATACGTGCTTTTCTCTTTCGGCGAATTCACCTTTCTAAGCATAACCTCACCTCATCTGACGTTTTCGTGGTCATTCACACTGGCTGTTAGTTTAGTAAAGATAATCCCTTTAAGATATAATATAAACGTGAGCTGCTAACTGAAAAACAATGGGAATCATCGATGTCAAGGCCCAAGATCAATATGACCAGCTCATCAAGTAAGGGTCCGATAGTGGCCACCTTGGCACCGGCTTGGCTGGAAGGTCTTATGAAAGTGAAATCTAATTTGTTGATTTATAACTCAGGTCCGATAAGCCATCGGTTGTGCTATTCTCAGTGGATTGGTCAGAAGAATGCAAGCATCTAGCTGAGGTGATGACGGAACTGTCTAATCAAGATGACTTGAAAACTGTTCAGTTCATCAAGATTGGTGCAGAGGATTTTCCAGAAATTTCAATGAAACATGAGGTAGGTCGCGGCCATCTAGTTGCAAATGGATTTAAATTGATTCAAGGTTCTCCGTAGATTGCTGCAGCGCCTACAACCATTTTCTTCAAACAAGGTTCAGCCGTTGATCGGGTCGATGGAGTTGATATCCCAGACTTCACATCAAAGTGCAAGAAGTTGGCTGGAGCGAGCGCAGGAGGCAGTCTTGAGGACAGGCTGAAAGCGTTGATCAACAAAGGGAAAGTGATGGTGTTTATGAAAGGCGAACCCAGTGCACCGCGTTGTGGTTTCTCCAAACAATTGGTCGCCATTCTAAACGAGACTGGGTAAGTCGACTTGAATGACGACAGGAGGAAATTTGTCTTCCTAACACGAGGCTGCTTCAATCCTGTATAAATTTTGGACAATATCCCCATTTAAAGAAAATGTAAAAGTAGAAAGTTTCCAGGAGGCAGAGCAACTATTGGCACCTTATTCTCAGTGAAGATTATAATAGAAAGCTGCTGGACGTATTCCGGATGGCTGAGTGGTTAGAGCGCAAGGTCTAAGTGAGGTGTACGGAAGGTCGCGGTCCCAATCTCACTGGTGGCAGTGGAATTTGAACCGCGATTTGATGTCGAGTACCATTCGACTCAGCTCTGAATGAGTGCCTGAGTAAAATCAGGCTAATAATGTCGATCGGCCGCAATGATGACCATATTACCACCGTGTACTGTAGTGTACCGTTACGGTCTTGAATGAAGTGCTCTAACACACTTCAAGGCCCTGATCCAATATGGATTGTTGCGCCAATTAATGGCCACGAGTCGGATTACAGACTTAATAATCTTCATCGAGAGGTCGGTCATGGAAGCCGGATCGGACGCAGGGGTGTCCTCGGGAAATCGAATTATGGAACTTGCTTGAACTCTCAGCAACAGCGTATCAAGCCAGTGGGTAGAGAGTGGTCACCAGGTGTTGCTGAAACTTAGCCCACTGAACGAGACATTTCTGATGTCGGTGCCAGGACACTCAAACATCACTGGCAATATGGAAACTGACAGACTGGTTCGCTAAATTTCTGGATTCACAAAGGTGGGGTTAGAACCAGATTTTGTCATTCCCCCATCCATTGTCAAGCCCACTATGAAGGGGGGAATTGTAAGGATTCATGCGGCCGAATGAAGATATTTCAACTTTTGCTGGCAGACGAAAATTTTTGTGAAGGAACCCGCTATAGTGGCATTTTTGTTGTTCCTTCAGAAGTGGGACATGAGAATCCTAGTAATGCTACGGGGCACTGCTACTTAAACTACCAAATGGAAAGGATTGGAATTGGTAGTCTTGGGAATATACAGTCAATGTGAGGAGGAGGAAGAGACTGCCCTGTTTTAAGTATGCAGCTGGCTGGCCTCAATGTTCTCAAATTCGCTAAAGTTTGTAAATGGCATAAGCGAGAGGCCGTTGAATAGGCGGTCTCCAAGGATAATACAATGAGTGCTTGGACTCCACCACTATACTGAACTAACTAACTGCTGACAATATGTAGACCGTTAAGTGTTACATTTGAAATTGCATTGCGATATGGGGCAATCCATGAAAAGTTGTTCCATTTTCCGGAGCTTTTGAGCTTCCGTCATCGATTCGTAGAACAAAAGTCTCGTTTTCGACACCCATATTTTTAGTCTTCAGTTTAGTTAACAGTTTCTTCTTCAGTCTTTGTCCCGTTCACAAGCGGGGTCGGCTCATCGTGATCGATTAAATGCGAGGTCTGGGTGCAATCTCGATGATTTTAAATCCCTATCCAGCGTATCAATCGACAGTTTCTTGGGAGCGAAGAATTCTATATTCGGCGTTCGGATTATCTTCTTTTCCTTTTTGGCCGACTCCCTGGCTTCGCCAAACCGTAGTATCTCACATCTATAGTAAACTTTTGGTCCGCTAATTTGCGTAGTGGTAAACAAGCCCCCTTTGTATAAACTGCTTGAAGCCAATGCCTAATAACCATCTCCACAGGAGCTAGCGTTAACCTGTAAGTTTTTCCAGGTATTGTTGATGCACGAGGACATTTTCGCTCCTCATTCACTTGATTGAAAATTTTGAACCTTCAAGACGGTAACGTCCGTCTGATTCCGACCTTTTACTCTTCATCCGGTTCGGAATTTCGTTGCTAGCTTCGATCTCCCGTGATATGTAAGGTCACCTCAACGGTTGATTAACTTCCTTCTTTCTCTTGCTCGTTCTGCGGCTCTTTTTGGCCTCCGAGCTGCAGGCATGGACGTTCGGAATGGGCATTCCGAAAGTGTAGACAATATTTTGTGGAACCTAAATTTTGCTTGAGTTGTTGTATTCTCTGGGCTAGGTTTGTGTATTTTTATTATATTTATTATATTTTCTTGATCTTCAGTTGGCCCTTTTAGAGTTGTCAGTTCTTTCCACAGAAGTCTGTACTTTCACGCCAGTGCTCTTAGTGTCAGTGCTGTCGGAAGCGGAGAAATTATGGTATTAAAAAAGGTGACAAAAAGGTATCAGATGGTACTTTTTTATGAGTGTACTTAGGTTCAACCAAAAAGAAAGATTCTCGCCTCTGCTGTTGTTGTATTTGGTGTCATGCACATGTATACCGCGTGATGTGGCTGCCAATATTGTTAGTGTACTGCGAAAAATTGTTTTATCAGAAAATACGAATTGTATCGTCGAAAAGATTAAAACATGGGGCAGCTTTCGTCTACTTTGTATTCTTGTAAGCTTAAAGTTTCTAAGGATTTGAATGATGTCATCACGAAGGCCGAGATTCGTGAGGCCTTGGGAAAGAAGTTCAACCTTATTAAACTTCAAGAGTCAGCGATAAAAATGCAACGGAACGCCTGGGACACAAATCGCCATCATTAGCCTAAGAGTCGAGGCAGCACTGAAACTTTTGGTAGCAGGGAGCGTAAGAATATGTGTTAGTGGCACTGACGATGCTTTGGCTTAGGTCACATTGCAAAGGCACGTACCAGCGGGGATGACAGTTCGAAGCAATGCAGGAGAATATGATTCTGTGAAAAGTAAGGGAGGGGACCATTGGGATATTGCACAGAGCAGCAGTTCCCCGGTATAAAGGATATCCACGCAAATTGTAGATGAGGTATGATACAAATCAAGCCCAACCCGGCAGCGCAGAACCTACTCTCGCAAACCGCCCGCGGGAAAAATATCAATTGGATATAATCAGCGTGCCACATCACCGGAATCACCGTGGGGCATTTGCGTTAAGGCTCAAACGGCCAAGCAAGGTTATGGGATACGGAGAACAAGCCTTCCATGAAATTAGGGAGCACCCAGAAGATAATCATTACATGTAACATTAATGCGTAGACTTTTGAATGGGACAGTCGGAAAACGAATGTGAGTGCCCCTTTGGTTATGTCTGAATATTTTGCGAGTCTGGTGCAGAACTACCTTTTTAGAACGCGACAGATGAAACCCCAAAGAGTACATCTTCACAGCGAGGGTACCATACAGAGCTTGGAATTGGGTATCCTCCTATGGAACCTCATGTATAATGGAATGTTTGTCCTAGTAATGTGGAGGTCCACGCGACGGAGACGGCGTGAGTGGCAAAGTCCTGGCTGGAAAAAGCCACGCTGAACCGGCGGATGAGAAAACGGAACACTGAAGCCGGTTATCGGTGACGTTAAGCTGAACTGCAGAGAGCATTTAGCTGGAGAAGGAAGTAAGGAGGTGGAACTCCAAAAGGACGAGAAAAACGAGTGTCTAAAGGCGAACCCATCTCGTGATGTAATACCTAAATGGTGGCGCCGCGGCGCTAGGCGGAGGTTGGTTTCAAGTGGGGTTCCAACTCCAACTTGTGCGGGTGAGCTGCAGCGGGGGTGTATTCTTAATATTTTTACACCTCCGAAAACAAATAAAAAATACCCTCGGTATTATCTTCTCTATTCCACTGTTAGTTTTTCTTCGGTTGGTGCTCTTTTGAAGATTTATCTAGACGTTTTTGGTTCGTCGGATCTTACCGCTTTCGGCGTTTTTTTGGATTTGATCGTCCCCTGTTTGCTGGGTTCGGATGTTCGTTACCTGCCACGGCCTTCGGTACCGGAAGTGCTCTAATCCGTTTGGAAAGGTTTTTCTTGCTCGTTCTATGGCTTTCTGTCGTCTTTGGGTTCCATAAAGCCTCGGTTCTAGGTGAGATATGTATATGGCATAGTTATCATATTCCGAGACGAATTATAAGGGACGCTACAAAGATTGACTGACCTGAATCAAAACGCACTCAACTACGATACTCGCCTTCGTATTGCTGCTACATGCACTAGCTCCGCTGACTGCTTATTTTTCAGTGCTGGCCTCATTAACGAATTTCATTGGCAACCCGTTCTGATGCTCCCCTTCGATCATCTTTTCATTATCACAAGATAATCTGGCCAATCTACAAGCTAAGCATTGCAGCTTTATTAACTATACTAAAGTTGACCGGGACAACATTAGGTTTCAGTGAAGTTCAAACAATATTCCTTGTTTTGGTTTATAATTCCCCACAAGTACCCTGGATTGTTCCATTCCTGGTAGGTTCGTCCAATATAGTTCCCATAACTATTCCTTTGTTCCTTGAGTGTCATGGTCTGATCTCAGTAATTCACGCAGATCTATGACTGTTGTGTCGAGTTTCATTCTGTCCACAAAGATAAAGATGCCCCAAATTTGGAACTTCACTCTCTCCACCTTTTCAGCTCGTTATCATCCTGGATGATAAGCCTATTGGTAGCGTCTGTTAAAGGGACTATCAAAAGGCTTACGACCATATGTGGTATGCGGCAGCGAAGTTATTGCTATTTGTGGCAGCTTCCGCTTCTCCCACCAATGCAATAGTGGAGTTCCTTTCGTCGCTGAACTTTCTGCACTTTTCACACTCGTTGCGTTCAACAGAGCTCTCAGTTCCTTATGTTCATCAATCGTCTCCATGGTCAGATAGATCTTGTGACATCCTTTTGGGCAATATTGTCGAACTGGTTTTTTAAAGTTTCTATCGCTTTCAACCGGATCGCGAAGATAGTTCCTCTAGCCTATGTCAGCAAAAGAGATTGTTATGCAGCTCCTGACTCTAATCCCGATTGCGATATGATCGATCTGATTCGAAGTTCTTTGCCGATGAGTTGAAATCCGATTGAGCTTATGGCAGGTATTGTGCTCAACAGCGTTTCGCCTATGACAATACGGTGGAAATTTGAAAAATTCACACACCGCCCACTGTTGCTGCTACCGTAACCAAGACCATACTACGTCAGAGTCTACCTTGGCATCCACATCACTCAACATGATGAAAATATCGCTTTCAAGAAGCTGCTCCTGAATTGTGTGTAGTTCCTCATAGAAAGCATCTTTTCTACTGTTGTATGCTCCTTAATCTGGACCGGAATTTGGCAATAGAAATTGCAGGTCAAGGGAGGCGTCTTGTGGTAGCAACCATCCGACACGGGATTCGCGACAGCTACCACTTGGCTCTCTAGAATACAAACGCACAGTGCCGCAAGAGAGTACTCTCCAGAGCCCACTATCTCCCTTCGCTTAGGCCGGGGAAGTTCAGCTTAGGTCATAGCCGTAATGTCAGTCCTTATCAGAAGCTTTGTTGGCACTTCAATACCAATAAAATTTCGAAATTTGCCGGTTGCTAGCCCCCATTTTTTATCCCTTTTGTCCGCTTTTTACGGAAAGCGCGGAATACTCGCCTCGATATGTTACCGTCATATTGATGTTTGCAACATTTTTAGAACCACCCGTTTGTTGTTATCATTAAACTTTTATGAACTGAACTTTCATTTTTTCTTTTCAGCGTCGAATACAAAACCTTCGACATTCTAACCGATGAGGACGTGCGACAGGGTCTAAAAACGTACTCAGATTGGCCAACGTACCCCCAAGTCTACGTAAATGGCGAACTAATCGGAGGACTAGATATAATCAAGGAACTTCTCGCTTCCGGCGAACTGGTACCCACTCTCAAGGGCTAGATAAGCTCATAGTGTTCGATTTTAAGTGTAGATAAATCATGGAAGCTGCAACTGCTTGTCGACGACAGTGAATTCCGTTATTATTTAAATGAAAACAAAATAAACAAATTTTCATTAATTTATGGATTTTTTTGTGTATTCCTTTTTAAATTCTAATTCATGTTTGGGTCTGAATTCCACAAAGATGTAGGCGATGAGATGTCACTGTGGTGTTTTTGCTTCATTGTGAGGAAACGAAAATTAAAAGCTATCCGCGAGTTTGTGGGATGTGGTGAGCGTAGTTTGTCGCCTAGGTTGGTTGCTGCTTGCTCTGCAGTGCGGCTACCTTCATTTCAATCACCTCGTGCACAGCATTGAGGAATTGAGATTTCTGCATTTGGAGCATATCGATCTTCTCGATTTGTTCTTGGACGTAATCCACTTTCCGTTTGAAGTAGTCTTTGGAGTCTTCGAGGTTCTGCGCAGTCAAAAAAAAAAAGAGAATTAGTTGGTGGAAAGCAAACATGAACCGCCGGCATGAATCGCGGTTTCGGCTTATTGGGAAAGAACGTGTATGAAAT
Organism: Hermetia illucens; assembly: GCF_905115235.1. Classification (NCBI taxonomy): domain Eukaryota; kingdom Metazoa; phylum Arthropoda; class Insecta; order Diptera; family Stratiomyidae; genus Hermetia; species Hermetia illucens. Next base: position 70,424,424 of record NC_051851.1, read on the forward strand.
CGTACCTTTTCTACGTAATATCCCGTTCCTATGTCGATTACAAAACTGTCCACATTCTTGAGCGTGCCGGGCACATACATACTTCCTGTGAGCGGGACTAGAATTTCCTTATTTTCCCAATCGGGTTTGATTTGTTCTAGGGCTTCCTTGGAAGTCGCGTATTTACCCTTGCACTTTAGGAGTGTTTGCATTGATTCCTGGAACACATTCATTTCCTGCAAAACAAGCAATATATTAGCTCTGCAGTGCGCCTCCCAGCAAACATTACAAAGAGCCCAATTTGGTCATGGCCTGGAAATATGGACAAATCCGCCTGACGCATCGCCGAGGGCGGTACTCACCGTTTCAAATTCCATTTTCACCCGCTGCAACTGTTGTAAGCCGAGCTTGGTTAAGTCGATTTGTTCGGGTTTATCGCCTCCTTTATTGCCGGACATGTTTCGCTGGATGATTAATTCCTTCCAATGGACAAAATTGCGAATTTATCGACCGAGTGTTCCGACTCCTCTGCTTTGACAGCGCGCCGCCGATTGGGAAATGTCAGACGAAAAGCACATGAAGTACGGCCAAGCGTTGCCAGAAAAATTTAATTGGTTTCATGAGTGGAGACTGGAGAATTTCAACAAGAAGTTCTTCGCCTGTCAAACGTGTCGTAATTTTGAGGTTGGGTGTATTGTTATGGCAGGGATCTGCGCCAGGTTCTCGAATTTAACGTCGAGATTTTCAATAGTGCGAGGATTCAGGATGTCAGCGCTTTTAAGAGCGGAAAAGGTTCTTGAAGAACTGAAGGAGAAAAACCCTTATTATGAGAAGTATGCGAGCAAAATTGCGGCCCTGCAACAAACATCACCAGAGGAGTTCTTGGAGAGGGTGGATGCTGCTGAGAAGAAAAAGGAAACCAAGCCCGGGTCAGAAAGGTAATTTTCATGATAACTTATTTTGTTTATCATTAACTTTATTTGATATCAACTTCATACTGGGATTCGGTTTTAAAGGTTGGTGGTGGTAATAAATCTGGCTGAAATCGCATTTGTTTCAGTTGCCATAAGGAGCTGCTATTATGCATAGCATGAACAAAATATAGAAAGTCGCATGCGTCAATCTGTTAAAAAAGTGCAGGATTGGCTTCTTCAAATACTAGTCAACAGCCCTCTTTACAACTAGCAAACACCAAACCTTAAATTTGGTTTTTTTTTTGGAATATATCAACTAAGCTGTTGATGCTAGTTTGTTCTCTTACCGACCTAATAACCTAGGCCAGATGATTCTGGATTGCTAGTTCGAATCATTGTAGGCTAGTGTGCTTAAATAAGAACACCTCTCTACCTGCTCTCCCCGATTGCGACAGCTTCAGCGTTTTGCCACCGTTTCCTCTTTCCTCTCGTTCTCAATTATTTCCTTCAAGCTGCTATGACCCAGGAACGTGGAATGTCCAATAAACCATATCATCTTTTCTCAAATACCGTGACTACGCTGATGACATCTCCATGTTCTCTAATCGAGTATTGGTTCCTGGGCAAATGTTTTTGCAATTGGGAGATTGAGGCAAGTAGACTCGGACTAAAGATTCGCACTCTGCCTTGACATCCTCAAGTCGTTATATTGGTGGATGCCCCTTTGATATTATATGAGCTTTACGAGTTAGAGTGCATGAAGGGTAGAATGAGTTTTTAAATCAAATCGCTTTGATGTGCGGTCGATCCGGACGCAGCCATAGACGAACTCCGGGTTTGTATGTCGCCAAGGTATGCACTAAATACTGGTAGTTTCAGAGATTAGATTTTTTGTAACAAGGGTAGCTTCCTCCAAACTACGATTTTTAGTTTTCAATGCAAATATATATTTCGGGGGCAACTTACCCCCTTTATCATTACAAAGCTACTAAAAATAATTGCGATTATACGTTTCTTTTACACTTATTCACTAATTACTTAAATTACTTTGAAACTATTTTTTTTGAGAATTGAAATAGTTTCAGCTCTGGCCAAGCTCTGGTCAACAAGACGGATTTGCGCTCAATATAATTTGTAGTCATGTTGTGTTCTGCGAATTATATAAAGGAGCATTCAACATCTGCGAGCCACTTCGGTCACGTTGCTCCCAAGGCAGAGGTGAGGCAGAGTCTGACGATTTGCCCCTGCGCTGACAAGAAACCGTAAACCCGTCATCGCACATACCTTTAAACATTTTTTTTAACTATCAACCGGCGAGTCTTATTAATTTTGAGGAGTAGCTACCAGAATCTGTCTTTAATAACCGCGTCTTCTCTGAAAATTTCTAAACTTTCCCCAGGGTCCAAGGTTGTCGTTCGGTTTTTATGACCCAAGAGCTTGAATGGTATGGGCTTCGAATATGTGTGCTACCATTGATGATCTTATGCACGATTTTTGTTTCCGAACACTGCTTACTGCTTCCTTGATGTGTTCATTAAATCTAGTTTTTATCAGGCGTTTAGTCTTTCCTATGTATATCTTATTACAGTCGCTGCACGTTATTTGGTAGATCCCGCTGTTTTTCCTCTGCTGCTAAAGGATCCTTGACGCTTCCCAGTAAATTCCGCAAGGTGGACGATCGACTCGAACTTACGACTTTCAGTTGAAACCACCAATTCCTGATGTTAAATAAGTAGGAATACGGGATACTTTGAGATATCCGTCTCGTGGTTGTCTCCTTATGCTGCGAGAATAGTGTTATATAGGCATGCCTATTGTGTTGCTAGATTTTCCTTACGATCAGTTTCTCATTAGTCCGAGGATTATACCCATTTTTAGTAGCGGTGCCAATAATATGTTGTCGTTCCTTATTGAAGCCGTATTCCGAAAAAGGGTATGTGATCAGTCGGTGAATCATGTAATTATAGGCTGCCATTTTTTGGGAAAATATATGGTGCAAAGTTACTGGTATCCTTCTCTGCGTTGCTGTAGGCTTACGGTGTATATCAAACTTAAGTTTCCCGCTAGAGTTGATGATATTTAGATCTAGGAAGGGTAGAGCCCCATCCTTTTCTACCTCTAGTGTTTATGATGAACCTTGCTAATAGAGGAGATGACCATGTCGATATCGTCTCTTCTAACAATCGCAAATCCGGCATTTACATACCTAAACCATACTTTAGGCATTATTCCCCTCGAATGAACTCCTTCGATTGATGATATGTGATGGGGTTCCCCATCACTACTCCCGAAGTAGTTTTGTAAAATCTATCCCGAACCGTAAAATAGTTTTCGTTCATGCAGAGCCTGATAAGGTTTGCATAGATTCGAACTTTTCTTCTCCATTCCGGGCTAGGTCCAAACTGGCTCAGCCATCTCTCGAGTTCGAAGTTCGAGTTCAAACAATGCCTTCACGTCGAACGACACCATCACCTGGTCCTCACCCATCCTCTGCTGGTGCATTGCAGATTTTGTATTAGTTCATGGGAGTTAGCCACTGAATACTTACTCTTCGTTGTCCCAAGGGCCTGGCACTCATCGATCAACCACTTGGCGATGTTGTACGTCGGTGAGTTCGAGTCCGCGATGATTTTTCGCATCTCGCCCCTCTCCTGGTGAATTTTCGGTTGGCAATTTACAGTTTACCCTTGCTCGGTTGCTTGGCGCACGGTTCCTCCGCGCGAGGGATCCTCGCCCTAAATCAAAGATTAAATGCTTCAGCCGTGTGAAAACGATCATTTCTTTCACGGATCCATTCTCAGAAATTACCCAACCGAAAAATCTGAAAAAAATCAAGTGGCTACCACTATATGGCCTTCGAAATACCCTCCATACCGATATCTGTTCAAATCAAGTTAATAATAGGACATTACTATAGTTTTTAGTAATTGACAACTTAGCTCTTTGAGTTCATTCGGGACTCCCGAAGCAGAATTGTAGGCTATAACATGGAGCATGAGCACCAGTTTGCTAACAAAGTTATAATAGGTCAAAGTTGCCGTTTTGGTGTCAATTCAAGACTTTAAATGTCAGTATCACGCGAAAGTGAATATTCTCAGATAATATTTGCGTCGATACGTCGATACTAAATGGCTTGTAAACAAAGAACAAATTGACAGATTGATGAAGAGTGTACTAATATAACAAAAAAATTCGGCTAGTAGCAACCTATCGAACCCCAGAACTTATTGAAAAATATATCATAGTACATATTCTGGATTTGAATATTTGGAGGATGTTTACTATTGAAAGGGTTATAGTTGAAGATTGTTTTCGAGTTAGATCATTATGCTTTGAATGTATAATAATCTCACGATGTTAAATTACTTTTACTTTGAAATATGTGTGGTTACAATCTGAGTATTCTAAAAGGAGGTGAGATTCCTAAACGAATTCAGGGGTCCAGTTATCACACAGCATGCGCACTATTTCGTTTTAACTGGAAACATGTCTTAGGAATGATTTGAAACTATATGAAAATAATAACTTTTTTGAAATACAACATCGGTTAGCAAGAAAAATTGCGAACTTTTGGCCGCGTTCGAGAGAAGAATCCTCCGAAGAATTTTTGGCCCCCTACATGAGGATGGACGATTCCGTAGCCTACACAATGACGAAATATATGAGCGATACCATGACCGTCCGGTTGTGGATAAAATCCGGCTCAATAAGTTACGGTGGGCGGGTCACTTAATCCGTATGGATGAAGATGATCCCACCCGGAGAGTCTATAAGGGCAATATCTATGGTAGAAAAAGAAGACGAGGCAGACCCTGCCTAAGATGGAGCGATGGCGTGGGCCAGGACGCCAGACAGCTTTTAGGGATATCGAATTGGTGGACATCGGCGCAAAACCGGGATATCTGGAGTTCCTTATTAAGGCAGGCCTAGATCGAATACCGGTTGTTGCACCGTTGATGATGATGATGATGAACATCGGTTATAACGATAAATTGTTTATTATGACCAATTTTCCAATACCGACTCAAGAACCACACAATTTCTTTCTGGGTCATATCGGATATAACGATATCGCTTATTACGAAATGTCAGCTTTAACCATTCATTTTTTGGATGAATTCCAGGGAAAATCGGATATAACGACTTATGAAGTCGATCCGCTCACAGAAATGGATTCAACGTTTTCGTCTACTTTACGGAATCGTTCCCGAAAAATGCATTGAGAAACTTGCTAGTGTTTCGTCAATCGCAGTGGAAGACTGGCTGCGAATAGTTTAGATAAAGCTCCGAGAAAATTATTCAGATTACTTAATTTATAATATTGATGAGGCAGGGGTATTTTTCAAGATGATACCTGACAAAACATTCAAATTTTGAGGAGAAAAGTGTACTGGTGGAAAAATGAGCAAGTAGAGGATAACAATTTTGGTTGGAGGAAGTAAAGGAAAACATAAGAATTCTAAATGCTTCAGAAACTGTAGGTCACTTCCGGTATAATATGAGAGTAATTCAATTATTCGGATTACCTCTATTCTTTTTGGAAAATATTTTCAAAACTGGAATTGTGCATAAAAAAAATGAGGAAAAAGTCCTACAGTTAGTCGATTATTGTCTAGCGCCTCTTGCTATAAGCGGTCTATTCATTCAACTGGAATTTTTGTTACCGAATATTACATCTATAGTCATTAGATCAGAGGGTTATAAGATCTTTAAAAGCGAAATATAGAGAAATTACAAATTCTAAAGATAATAAACTCAATTGAATCCAACGACAATTTTTAAAATACAGTTATATGCTATTATTAACTTTAACCTAGATTTTGTATCGATGCATTATTGTGATTTTTTTTAAAGATTATTCGGTTGTAAAGGTTCTAAGAACGAGACCGGTTTTACTTTTTGAGGCGCACATTTTGATTCCCCACTGCCCTGTAGAAAGAAAACCATTTTCGAAAAGTACTAATTGAGACTCTTCGTTTGACACTATAAATGACAATATTCTGTGAAAAAAATTTTGCTCCCACCTTTTGCATATATGTGGAGTCCAATCTTGAAAGCAACACAAAATGATGCACATGTAGCGGTTCACAGATCGCATTTCCACTAAATATCAATAGCTCCAGCCATTTCAGAGTAAATCTCGCGTGACAGACAGACAGACATTGAATCGATTTCAACAAGGTTTTGTTTCACACAAAACTTTAAAAAGACCCGCTAGATAACGTGTCTTATCGAAAACACCTTAGAACCATATATTTGCGGAAAAAATTTGCGCTCGGTTTTTTTATCGCTACTGTACTAAAAGGCCGATGAAAAGAGCAATAGTTTGAAATGCTTGATGGTAATTTGAGAGCCTCACGATTTCATCTGAACCAAGCTTATAATAGAGAGAAACCACGAACGTAGCTCAGACAAGCAGATCCGTTTTTGAACGAGCCAAAGGCTGTCTTATTGGTGGCAGAGGGATTTGTGTCGTGACTGGATGTCCACTATATGGTACCTAGGCTCTGAACTACCCTAAATATCGGTATCTGTTCAAATAAAGTTAATAATGCTATATTACTAGATTTTTTAATAATTGGCTGAAACACCCCCTTAAGTTCATGCTAGTATCACGAAATTGAAAAAATGTAGGCTATAATATATGATTGATGATGATGATATATGATATATATACAATAGGTCAAAGTTGTCGTTTCTTTGTAAATTCAAGACTTTGAATGTCAATATCATTTGAAAGTGGATATTTTCACATATTATATGCTTATATTACGTGGTACGTACTAATGGGACAAATGCACATTTAAATAGCTTTATACATAAATACACAAAACCTTTCATACCTGAAGCGTCCAGCTCTGGTTTCTCTCGCAAATACCGATAAATAACACTAGCCAATTAAAAAAAGTAAGTCTTAATTATTTGAAATGTATACCAAAGCTGTTTCCTATCAAATTGGTGCCTTATCAAACAATTTCTTGTTTGTTACCCAAAATCGTAATCTCTAGAGTGTGGAATATAGCATCAAAATTGAACTGTTAGCAATTTAAATTTACTATTACCAAAGAGCTTTATCGTTAGTAGGTAATGACTCTCCCTCGCTTTTCCTATTCTCAATTTCGGCGTGTTTTCGCGACATGAAACTATTAACTTCTGTGCCACTACAAGCTATCTTATGCGAAAATTTCCTCTTCTGGAGTCATCAGTCAGCAATCAGCCAAATTAATTGCAGCACGTTATTTTAATGGCCTGCACATAGAAAATTTCCAAGCTTTGGTAGCCACATTTTTCGACGACAATTTCATCACAATGAGAATACTCTAGGCAATCTAATGTTTTCCCGGACCGTTTTAGTTTCTTTCTGCTTTAATTATAAAAACCAACCAACTAGATTTTTAGCTATAAAATAAAGCCCATATGTCTTCGACATATTATTTTATAAATATGTTCAATTTCCCGGTAGTGTAATTTCAAATAATTTAATCTCTAGACACATTTTTTACATCAGAGAAGTAAAGCCAAAATCATCCCCCAGTGATCGGTCCGAGGATTTTGTGATGGAAATTTGAAAACCAAATTAAAACGAGATTAATTTGAGGTCGGAGTGACAATTATGAATTTGGAAGGAGGATAATTGATATGTTAAAGGATGATAGATAGGAGGGAATGGAAAAATGCTGCATCCAAGCAAATCTATGTTTTCGTCAGCTCATTGCAAGGCAAAGGCGAACGAAATGACATGCATTCTCCAAAATCATGGACACTATCGAACTTCGGGGTTTACGAGATGTATGAGAAAGACAGCTGAAGACTAACATACAAGTTGGGTATTTGGGGTGATGGCTAGGATTTTGGTACGATGAGGAAAGTACGAACATCGAGTTTCCAGATCGAGGAGCTCTGTAGGCAGTGGTGAATGTTCGTGCTGTTATCCTCAGTTTGCAGTATTCACATTAGGGTTTCGAAACATGGGGTTTCCGGTATTCATAGCAGAAAGATTTACATAGTCGTGGGCATTCATCGAATTGGTGCCCAATTTCATCACCATTCCATCAGAGGATCATGAAGGAGTAATTGGTCCCTTCCATAAAAGGTATTCCAATCCAGTTTTTCGATTTGTCGTCGGTCTGTTTCTAGACTTTCGGGGAAATGCCAAATAGCTAGTTTTGATGGGGGAGCATTCCTCGTCGGGGAATTTCAATTAGTTCTGACTCCGGCATGGGACATTCCAATCGCTCTGAAATATCGTGCACAGCTTCCGAAAACCCATCGAAGTTTTCTCTTGGCTGTTGTGTCCTTCTCCGCGTCGAGTCCCGCGTTTGAACGGTGATCATTGAAGCAGTCGCGCAGATCCGATTTCAGCATGTTCGAAATCAAATGGCCAGTGAGCCAAAAATTCTGTCAGTACCAGCCAGCGGGTGGGTTGCCATTCATGTTGTCGCCAGGCGTAGACCACGCTTATGCTTCGACTTGAAATAAGAATCGTTCCATTAGACACTTCCTTACTTTGAGAATTCCATATTCCACGAATTAATAATCTGCATGTGGCCGAAGGTGGCGATGAAGAAAAGCTCACCATCTGAACAGTTGCAGTCGCTGGCATCGCACCATTCTTAACGCTTTGTGCTTACAGCACAGCAGTAAATGGTTGGTTTTTCAACTTTGTTCATTTTTTTTCTGCCGGTCATGCTCTAAGGTACGCCGGTTATGCCAGAAGCTACGCCATTGCGCGGGGCAACACTCTTCCCCAACTCCCGCAGAACTCATACTAATAGGGAGCATCCTCCATTTTTAAGGTTTGGGGATGTCAAAAAGGGATGAAACTTCGAAAGCCGCTCCTTGTACAGATCTTTTTTTTCATTATCAAACTTTTTTCAATATCAACTTCTTTTTCTCGCCGTTTAATATTAACTTCATGTCTTCATACAAAGTGTTATTCAAGCAACTACCTTCTGACGTCGTAAATCGTTTAATAAAAACACGCTGTTTAAAGAAGTCTGTGTACGGTGCGGTTGCACAATTCAGCCCACAAAACACGATAGCCTTCATTACAGAAACCGCAATTGCGTCTACTACAGTAAAGTATTATGGCAAGGGGTCTGACTACACACAAATTAAAGTGTTTTATCAGCTAGCATGAGCATTTTAATGACTGGGGTTTGTAATATTTTTAGAATAACTTTTAAATTAAATTTATCTCTTTCAGAAAATATTCAGAGCTCCTGAATCCCAAGGAGAAGTTAGAAACGCCAGCAGCAAAACCAACTGACAAAAAACTAGACGATGTAATGAAAGTGGATTTGATCAGGGATAAAACCCCTGAAGAAATCAAACATCTCTGGTATGAATACCACAAAAGCAAAGATGTCGTGGCAGCTGCAATTCCAGTGGAACAGTACGATATGCTCATGACAAATGGCAAAGAGTATCCAGTTTTCATATTTCCATTGCCTCGAAGTGAAGGTTATGAGTTCATAATGCTTCAGTTTAGCGGAAATACTATCCATTTTACTCCTCTAATAGCGTATCAGGTTAGTTTCTAAAAATTGCTATATAATTCGTGAATTTGATAAGGCTTTTATTTCCACAAATCAGGTGCACAAAGAAAATGCTCCAGAATGTCTGAATATTGTACACTACACAGAGTTGCGAGACAAAGGTATTGTTTTAATGCGTGGAGAATATGACACTCAAGTTTTAAACCCGCAAGAGGCACAATGCTTGGCGAATCAACTACAATTATATTATTGTAAAGGTGATAAGTCAAAAATGGAATTACTAGAGACATTCAACAATCGCCCAGATAATTTTAAGCACATGGACTTAATTAAGGAAATGGAGAATATAAAGATTGAATGAGGGGCAATGTAATGTGCAAAATATTTTTAATTTGCTAAATTGTTTATTTAATAAATCGTGTTACTCGAAATGAAACACTGTTTTTTGACTACGAAGTTATAGTGTCTCCAATTTCGGAAAATGCGTCTGGTTGTACACATTATGCCGAATAGTTCATTGGTTGACGTGCTTTCGATTGAAAATATTCGTAACAGGATACTCCAAAGCGAGTAAAATTAGATTACACCGCTATATTTTCCCTTTGATGTTATCTTCCTATTTTAAAACGTTGAAGGAGGCTCCCATTCTTCATTCTATTTCGAAAAAATGGTCGTTAAATGGAATGCTTACAAGTATGAAGGACACATTCCATGCCATCCCGTCCGCAGATGGGTTTAAGATATTTCCAAATGGTAATTTCGATGCTAAAGAAGAGAATAAACAAATCCGGCAACTGGAAGCTTAGCGCTTCAGGTATAAAAGGCTTTGTGTCTCTCTATGTGAGGAGCATGAGGTTCCATCTTTCATGGAAAGCACTGTATTGATAATAGTCATCCTCATACGCTTTACACTCGAAGTTTAATATTACTAGTAAATGTGAAGAACTTACCCTACAACGGATACAAAAGGGCTGGGGAGAAGTAGATTCTTCAGGAATGGAATTTTAATATTACACTCGAATGTCAGTTATTCTCGTTAATTATGACGTCAGCATCTTATTTTGAAGGTTTAGGGCGCGGTAAATTTGCCCCCAATTGATAAGTTTGAACTGCTATAACGTTGGCAATAATAACCGGATTTTCATGAAATGGATGCGTATACACGATACTGTCTTCTATGCGGGTGCAAAATTTAGTACTCCTAGGATGAAATTAAGGGGGTTTTCAGTCAAATGGCACACATTTTGAGGCATAGATTTCATCTAAGCGCACCATTCTGATTTTTTCTGATTTTTGGGATGGGTAGTTTCCGAAAATGAGTCTTGCTCCACTTTAATAGTGTACACTTTGATTCCCTACTCACGTACTTCACAATTCACGACAAAACTAATATCAGTTTCGAAAAGCATTAACCGAGAACTTTCGCTTGATACCTCACACGACTATATCCAGTGAAAAAAATTATAAATCCACCCTTTGCATATATGGGGAGCCCCTCTTTAAACTCCGCCTAAATCATGTCACTCGCTGTATGCTTGGGATTTCATAGTTCCAATCTGTCCACCAAATTTACTTCGGATCGGTTTAGTCGTTTTAAGGAAAAGTGCGTGTGACCAACAGTGAATCGAATTTATTGAAAGGGCACACAAAACTGTCGGAAACATTGGATGCGATGATGAGAAGAAACTTAAAGTTAAGGCAAATCGATGAAACCTGGTTTGCGCAACAAAGTCTTATTGTTGAAACTTGAGAAGAAGTATGGGCCAATGATGTTGTGGGCGTATGGGACTATCCGGCCTAGCAAGATAATAGAGAATATTTTATAGATGGAACTCAGCAACGCGACACCTCTATAATTGCTGCACTGCGTGATATCCCCCTTTTTATTCTGCTTGAAATTATGCGGTGTTTCCAACGATTAATTAATTGAAATAATAAAAACTTGTTGTTTCCTTTTCGTTGGTGTGGATATTTATTCTTGCAAATACCGATATTTCGGGAACCACTTGCTCCCTTCATCAGTGCTAACAAGTTTTTTATGTATGGGACAGATAATGATCCATTACCGGTCGCCAGGCATAGATTCGCTGTACCAGACTTTGAGCATCAGTTGATGAGCCGCTTGCTGTAGTTGATCGCCTCCATATTTAACCGATTGGGCTGTAATGGTTTTTAAGCCGGTGGATAGCACGGACTGTTTCTTCTATGCTTGGTGGTGGCAGCATTTGTCCGTCGTCTTCAGTTGGCGGGACCTCCAACTCGTCGATATTTTAGTTGTTGAGCAGTTCATCAAAATACTCAACCCATCGCTCCAATATGCTCATTCTGTCGGAAATCAGATTTCCCTCTTTGTCTCGGCAGGATGAGTATCGACGAGAATAAGTTTTCATCCTGTTGACTTATTGGTTCGGTTGCTCCTGTTGGTCGCTTCTCCGCTCGACAGAGCTTTTGGTAGGTCCTGCGCGTGCCCGCTTTCTTTGAGAATGCAACATTACTCGGTATGCGGCATTCTTCTATTCTGTAGCTAGCTTATATTCATCATCGATCCTGGGCTGGGCCAAGTATGTTTGCGGCCGTGTCACTGATAACGTTCTTCAGGTGATTTGGTTGAAAGTGGTCCCGTCTGGAGAAGACCACGTATGTTTGTGGACCGCTTTCCCCGCAAACCAGATACTTCCAACAAGCATTTCATGCGATACGGTTAACTGAATAGTCCGCAGTTATCATTGGTATCCTTATGTAAGCTATGGGAGACGATGTATCGCCTGAATACGGGCTCCGTCCCTACTTGACTGTTGAAATCTCCAAATGTGATTTTTATATCATACTTGAGACAGGTTTCGAGGGTCCGCTCAAATGCTCGTAGAAGGTATCCTTCTCCGACTCTGCAGTCTGTAGGACCGTGAACGTTAATGAGGCTTATGTTTCGAAATTTGTCTCGCAAAAGCAGAGTACATAATCTTTCGCTTATTAATAAAAATAAAACTAGGTAGCTTGCTCCTACTACAATATATTTTAATAGTTAGTAAATACGTATTTTGAAAGCTACTTACTCTCTTCCTCAGTACTTAAGCTACTAAATCATTGGGAAGTTTTTCCTGATTTTTAAATAGAACAAATTAAAGGTCTGTAGGGACAGATTATAAAAAGTTGCTTAAAAGCTAAAGATCCGTATGTGGGTACAAATTCTAAAAGGTAAAGAGAAAAACGTAAAAAGGTCCACATGCAGGTAGGGATAATATTATAACTTTTGGGTTGATGACCATCAATTATCAATAGTTAGTGGGTGGTGCGGTCCCTGTGTTTGTCAGCGAGTTTTTTGATTAGCCTTGATGCACAATTCCCTCCATCTGTGTTCATCAATTTTGCCGCATCCTTTCGCAATATTTCCAAGCTCTCCCATGTGTCCAAGGTGTGTGGCTTATTCACTTGTCGTACCAGCTCAAGATTTGCCCTCGTCACAGAATGCCCCTCCTCTATGACGTGCATCGCAACCGAAGAACGCACCGTGTTGGCTCCTCGTCTTTCTCCCTTCTCTACTTCCTTTAGGTGTTCTTGGAACCTAGTCGTGATGAGGCGTTTTGTCTGGCCAATGTAGACCATCTCGCAGTCATTGCAGCTGATCTTGTAAATCCCACTTTTTTCCCCTTCCGTTAATGGGTCCTTTTCGTTCCCTAATTGTCTTTTAAGGGTTGCGTCTCTGCTTGATCCGACCACTTTTATATTGTATTTCCCTAGGAGGGATTTTATTCTATAAAAGTCTTTGGATAATGGTATGCTCACTCATTTTGTATCAGCTAGAGTGCTTTCTTGCTCGAACAATGTTGAATGTTGGTTCTTCCATATCTGGTCTTTCTTCCTCTTGATCAGCTTTTCGATTATTTCGACCGTGTAACCATTCTTGATAGCTGTATCAAGTATGAACATTCTTTCTTTATGGAAGCTATCTTTGTTTAGTAGCTTAAGTACTGAGGAAGAGAGTAAGTAGCTTTCGAAATACGTATTTACTAACTATTAAAATATGTTGTAGTAGGAGCCAGCTACCTACTTTTATTTTTATTTAGAAGAACTACAAGCATCGGAACGATAACTATCTTTCGCTTATGTTTTTAAAGCGGGTAACAGTAGGTTTCATTTTTTCACTGACTAAAAAACCTACTCCGCACACATGGTTTGGATGGCCACTATAATATAATCCAGGAAACCGGTCCCTGTCCAGCGCATCTTTTGCAAGGCTGTCACATCAGCCTTATATTGGGACAGGGTATCGGCTAGCTGCTGAACAGCATTCGGTCTGTACAGGGAGGGCACGTTCCATGAGGAAATGCGCAAATCGTTGCTCCGTTTTCATTCCCGGGTTCGTCGTGAAATCCATCCTGTCCTGTACGGTGGAAAAAAGACACTTTTTTAACCTTTTTTCACGGGCAATGCATATGGAATGAAAATATTACAGTATTACAGAATGATATATTAAGAATATTTGCTGAAAATTTCAGCGAGAAATATTAAAATTTGAGCTGTTGGCAGCAAATCTCTCGAGGTGTCTCTAAAAAAACTCGTTTTTCGGTGACGGCTGTAACTTATGGGTCGATAATCTGAAGCAAAAAACTAAAGGAATTCTATTGGATATGAGTTTCCCCAGGTAAGGCTGTAGATTACTTCTTTTGTAATGATTTTTCGATTTTTGGTAACACTGAAAAGTCAACAAACGCGATTTTCGCTTAAAATCGGCATATTGCCACTGTAAAATAAAAAATAACAACAAACTTAAAAAAACTCGACAGGGTTATCTCGCCAATTATACAAGGAAAGTGTGTAGCAAATTTCAAAAGAATCGGTGCAATAGATTATATCTACAGCCTGCACAGACTTTGAAAATGCGAAGTGTGGGAAAATTGTTTGAAAGTTCCATAGATCGGGGATCACATCATCGTTAGTTTTGCCCCAATCGCTCTAAAAACAAAAAGAAACAAGTCGGGAAACCGGAAGCTGGACGCTTCAGGTACGAAAGGTTTTGTGTATTTCTTTGCACGTAGCAGGTAATATATGCGTATATTATGTGAGAATATCCACTTTCGGATGACATTGACATTCATAGTCTTGAATTTACAAGGAAGTGACAACTTTGACGTATTATAACTTTGTTAGTAATAGTGGTATTTCGACCAAACTTGATGAGATCGTGCTTTATGTTATACCCTATATTATTGCGAAATTTCATGTTGCTAACATGAACTTAAGGGGGGTTTTGCAGCCAATTACTAAAAATTATGGTAATATACTATTATTAACTTTATTTGTACAGATATCAGTATGGAAGGTATTTCGGAGCCTAGGCACCATATAGTGGCAGCCTCCTGATTTTTTTCAGATTTTTCAGTTTGTTAGTTTCTGAGAATGGCCCCCTTAAAGGAATGGTCACTTTCAACCCCCCGCACTCCCCACCTTTCTAACAAATGTCAAAACTAAGACCGGCTTCGAAAAGTACTAATCGAGACCTTTAATTTGATACCCCACATGAGTATATTTGATGAAAAAAAAATTTACACCCCCCTTTTGCATGTATGGGGACCCCCCCTTAAATTCAACGTAAAAGGATGTAACTCACTGTATGCGTGAGCGCTCACAGTTCCCACCTTTTTACCAAATTTGGTGTTAATCGCTGTAACCGTTTCCGAGAAAAATGCGTGTGACGGACAGACAGACAGACAGACAGACAGACAGACAGACAGACGGACAGACAGACAGACAGACAGACAGACAGACAGACGGTAAACCGATTTTAATAAGGTTTTGTGTTTACACAAAACCTTAAAAAAGTGTCAGAACCGAATATTTCCGAACTACCAACTTCCGTAGTGGGTCGTCCCACTTTTAGTCCAACTGTGTGCTATTTTATACCTTTTATCATATAGAGCATTGCATTCCCCGAAACTTCTACTTTGTTTTTGCGATTAACGGAAATTTTGACCTATTTCACAAAGTGACAACAGGCAGCGTAAAGCTACCAGTCTAACTTTTCAGTTATATTGTCATCAAGCAAAACGTGATAATGCCAAATATTGACTTTTCCACGGTTTCTGCATTGAAAATGAGAAAAAGTACTGAGGTACTGAGGAATTTCGAAAGGTCTAGGACTCATTCACAACTGAGTCGACTGGTATTCGGCGTCAAATCACGATACAAATTCCACTGTCACCAGTGAGATTTGAACGGCGACCTTCCGTACGACAGCTTTGTGCTCTAACCACTCAGCTATAAGGACACTGGAAAAGTCATGCTGATGTAAATGTGAGAGCCGTCACCGTTTTCAAGGTCAACCAACTGCTGGCCTATACTGATGATATCGACATCTTGGGAAGAACAACCAGAGATGTATAAACTGCCTTCATTCGGAACAAGCAGGCGGTACGAGATCTTGGGCTGCACAATAATGAAGGCAAGACGAAATATATGGTGGCAACGGCCGCATCAAAGACGAAAGAAATACCAACAAATAGCACTGGTCAATAACGATAAAGATAAGAGAATACAACTTCGAAACCGTTGATAATATCTAGGGTTGACAATCACAACAGATAACAACTACGACGATGAAATCCGAGCTTACAATAACTCCGCTCAAAATGTCTCACGATAGGGTCAACGTTCTTACTAAACAAAACAATGATCTTGAAAGTCCTCATATATACGTCTTCGAGGTTCATTCGAGAGATGTATCCTCCGAAGAATTTTTATCCCCTTGCAAGAGCGTGTACGATTCTATAATAAAATCTGGGCCAATAAGTTGCGATGAAAGCGTTACTTAAATCATATAGGTGAGGATAATCCAGCCAGGAGAATCCATAAGGGCAATGTCTCTAGTAGAAAAACAAAACTGCCAAAGTACTATATGTTTAGAAAATAATATAATAATAAGGTAACTCCATGTCAACAAATCGTTAATCCTAAATTAAGCTGACCAAAGGCAGTTGCATGAAAAGTGGTAAGGAGCATCGTTTTCCTTGTATACGAGTAATTTTGTGACTTCCAGTTTCATTCAGGGCAGGGACAATTTATAAGAAGTTGCATCACATCTGCCCTAGGAGCAGCGTGACCGAAGTGGCTCCAAGGTTTTATTTGCTCTCTTTAATAAATTCGAAAACATGACATATGGATGAATTATAAGCTGGACAAACCGCCTAAGAAAATTTAGGCCTAAGCCGACCGAAGCTAAACTAGATTTTGTTTAGGAAATTAAGGGAGTTTAGGAAATTAAGGGAGTTCTGGACTTCAGGACTGGGGTGTTAAAAGGAGGTCGACTTTTTTATCCACGAAGAAAATTTTGAATATAGAATATATTATCTTCTTTCTTAGTGAAATCATCAAAGCAGGGATACGACGTTCGGAGGAGGGGGGCGGTTTTTGTGGACGGCTCCAAAATACATGCGCACGTCCACGACGCTTCGCATATCGACTGACCACACAGCTACTATCTTTGACTATAGCAAGCAATTTATGATTGATTTCAGGGATATATGCACGCTCCATGAAAACGATTTCGATGGATCCCCAGGATGGACCTTTTGAGACTAAACAGAAGAGTACCCCTCTCCCTCGAATGTTGCCCGTGTTGTAGTTTAATCTGTTAATCTCTGGGTCTCCTAAGATAGCCAGGCCCCCTTGCCCCTCTAGCTTTCTGCTGTCCCCGTATTGCTGAACTATGTACATGGTGTTCCATGTGATACTATGTCTTTATGATGTAATGTGTTACCATCGATGTAGGCGATGTGGTCTTCCTTTTTATATCCTAGCGTTTCCGCTTTTTTCCCGTACGTACGTTTCAGTCTCAAGTTATCGCGTATCAAAGATGGAGTCCACCAAGGAAGAAATTTGTCATATTTTACATTTTTACTACCTGAGAGGTAAAAATGCAACGAAGGCGGCCAAAAAAATTTGTAAAGTTTATGGGTCCGATCTGTAACGATTCGCACAGTACAGCGTTGGTTCGATCGATTTCGTTCTGGTATAGTGGATGTCGAAGATACACCTTGTACTGGTAGGCCAATCGTCGTAGAAACCGATAAAATCGTCGAAATCATCTAACTAGACCGGCATGTGAGCATTCACTCGATTGGCCAGGAACTGGGAAAGGATCATAAAACCATTTGGAACCATTTGCAGAAAATTGGATTCCAAAAAAAACTGGATGTTTGGGTGCCACACGAGTTGACGGAAAAAAATCTCGTGGACCGAATCAACGCCTGCGATCCACTGCTGAAACGGAACGAATTTTGACCCATTTTTGAGGCGGATGGTGACTGGTTATGAAAAGTGCATCACGTACGAAAATCTCACGCGAAAAGGATTTTGGTCGAAGTACGGCGAGCCGGCTCAAACCATCGCCAAGCCCGGATTGACGACCAGGAAGTTTTTGCTGAGTGTTTGGTGGGATTGGAAGGGAATCATCCACTATGAGCTGCTCAACTATGGTCAGACCCTCAATTTGGTCCTCTACTATCGTTTGAAACAGGCGATTGACCAGAAACGGCCAAAATTGGCCAATAGAAATGGTATTGTGTTGCACGAGTACAACGCTCGGCTCACACATTTTTGATGACCCGCCAGAAGCTACGGGTCATGCAAAACGCTCTTGGTGCTACTAAGTTCGCCTCAAAAGAAGCTTGCGAAAACTGGCTGTCTGAGTTTTTTGCAAATAAGGAGGGGGGTGTTTATAAGGGCGGGGGGGGGGGGGGGGGGGGGGGGATAATGAAATGGCCTTCTAAATGGCAACAAGTTTGCGAACAAAACGGCGCATATTTGACTTAGATCGAATAATTCTAAGTATGTTAAATAAAGCCTCAAATTTCGATCACAAATACGACATTTCTTTTCCCCAACCCAATATATTCCGTTATATAACTATTCTGATCGATAGCAAAGCGGCTATTAAGGCCTTGTACTCAGTGGGGACATCCTCCAGGTTGGTGGGGTAGCGCAGGAACGCGATGAATAGTCTGGGCGACACGCTCAAGGTTACTCTCCTCCTCTACGTTCCCGGTCTTGGAAACATAGAGGAGAATGAGCGGGTTGACGGACTGGCCAGTCGGGGCTTTGCTCTCAGCAGTGTCTCGATGAGCACTGTATATGTCCCGCTAGCAAACGTGGAATCTACTCGCACTACTTAGCAGCCGTGAACCTCAAATGACGAAGGATCGTCATCTGTGCAGTCAGGGAGGATTTGGCACCCCTATGACAGGACTTGGCTGTGATAGCTCTCGTGCCAGATGCGTACAAATGCATACAAGAGTACGCTGGTGTGCATGGGGCACTGGTTTATAGGGGACCATGTCGTCAGACTCGCCATACCCCACAAATTGCACTGCCGAAATTGCGGAGTAGAAGGAGAAACCCTCCTTGCGATTACCCATCTCTAGCTAGAGTCAAGCTGCGGATACTTGGCAAACCATGCTTTGAGGACATCAGAGAGATCTGCCGGCGCACAGGGTATTCTAAAAATTCTTAAACCTAGAAATGGGAGTTCTAAATCGCCTTCAATTTCCATTGTAAATCGTAAGTTCTGGTGCACTTTGTTCAGAATCTGCAGCATTTTATCCACTTTGTCTTTATGGACAATGGTGAAAATATCATCCACATATGTATCTTGCTCTCTAATTTTTTGGTTGGCTGATCCTTTGACGACCCACTTCTTGCAATAAAATTCGAAAACGTGAATCACGCTTACTTGAATGATATTTATTATCAGCTACGTTTACGGGACAATTTCAAGAAAAAAGTAAGTTTGAATTATTACCACAAAAAGGCTCCTTGTTGGTATGAGCCTGAACGAAAGATGAATTGATTTTTGATAAATCCATTCTGCCATCATTTGAAACCAAATTGAACGAAGACTGGATGTTGTAAATTTCGGTCGTTGTTTGAAAGAAATTAATGTTGGGCCAATTGATCCTTCGAGTTTGACAGGCGGGATCTGTTAGCTTAGCAATTTCCTGAAACTGAATGTTAGTTAACATTTTAGTAGAGAAATTCAGGTTTAGGAGCCTTACAGCTAAGACCTCGAATCTGCTGCTCTCACATATATAAGACCCTCTCTTCCTTTTTAATGGTTGATGGTAGTTCTTGCGTTCAACACCAAGATCGCCTTGAAATAAACTCTCTTTTTTGAAGTCATGATCCTGAAAACATCCTCAATAAATTCGCTTAATTTCAAATGCATATCCTTTACCAAATCAGACAACAGCAAAGTCGAGCCTTCAGCTAACATCCTGCTACCATTTACTAGTGGAGGAAATGGTACAGGAGATGGAAATGAAGAGAATTCAAATGTTTCGAAACTTTCCAATACTTCGTGGAAAATGGTTTCTGATAGTAACGGGTTTCGAGTTGTGCTTTTTATAAGAGGAGCAGGCGATTTGTGAGAACTTTTGCAGGAACGGAGAAGTGAGAAATCCTTGAAAACATTGGTTTTGAAGAAGCTAAGGGCGGGCGTTTGAATATTTCTAGATTTTTTGACCCGATAGGTTCTCAAGGTTGTGTATATATTCTTAGTGCACTCAGCTAGATTGGGTGTAAGAATGTCCATAGTGTTGCTTTGATATTCCATCGGAGAGGATTTGTCGATTTCTTCATTATCAATTTCTACCTGGGATGGTATCTCATCTTTTTCGTTATCGTGGATTTCAGGCAACACGGAATTATCGAATGTGTTTATACATGACGGAGGTACACCGTCTGTGAGCGCTGTTTTATTGCAGAACCTCGATGGCGTTGTAGTTAGTCTTCTAATGTTTTCTATCTGAGAGAAAAGTTGTTTACAAGACCGCATAGAAGCAGACTCGGTTTCCCCAAACAGTTTATTAAGACAAGAACTTATTTCCGAATTAACTTTTTCATTAAATTGTTTTCGATACTTCTCTGTAACTGTGGATTCTTTGTTAACTGCTCCAAGTCGACCCATCAAATATCTTTCGATTCTTCTGTTCTTAGAATTCCGTTGAGATTCATATGTTTTGGACAGAAGCGACTGCAGGTTGACGGATTCCTCAGGAGAGTAGAAAGCATTCGGAGAAAGTTTTGAATTTGGTTTTCTTTTCCGGCAACCACGATGAACCATTCTGCGCTCGTAAGTTG
The DNA here is from genome assembly GCF_905115235.1 of Hermetia illucens. Taxonomy (NCBI): domain Eukaryota; kingdom Metazoa; phylum Arthropoda; class Insecta; order Diptera; family Stratiomyidae; genus Hermetia; species Hermetia illucens. The sequence continues at coordinate 70,444,945 of NC_051851.1, forward strand.
ATGGTTTCAGGAAATCATTACGTAGGAAATTGGCAATGGCGGAGAAATCCATTTTGTAGAATTCTTGGACTATTGAAGCTTGAATACGTAAAACGCGAGAAACGAACTTATTGTGTTAACGGTGCTGTTACTATTAGTTGAATATGTGTGAAACTTGTAGTAGAATACGACTAAGTTGACTTGATCAATCGATGGCAATACCTCATGAAAATTACATTTCGTGCTGCTTAGAATTTCAAATTTGAACGATCAGCATTAAATATTAGGCAGTCGGGATAATCTGAGTTCCAGGCAGAATCATCCATATTTAAAAAGTCAATTGTTTGCGGTTATGATGTAAATATGTATATATGGATGGATAGATTTGCAGAGGTGGGATTTTGTGGCTGTTGTATGTACGTTCTATCAGTTTGTTGGAGTAAATAGCGGCATCCAATATGTTAGTATGAGGCGATTTTCGACTAGGAGTATCTCACGCAAACGCACTTTTCTCAGAGGAGGTCACTGCTAGTGCTGAGAAGGTGGGAACTGTGAACGCCCACGCTTGCAGTGAGTAATATTCTGCTTTGTGTGTAAGAGGTGCGTTTTTTCATCGAATATGGTCATGTGGGGTATCAAATGAAAGGTGTTCTGTTCAGGCATTTGAGCAAAAAAAGGGGGGGGGGGTGTGGCGCAGGGAAACGATAATTTTTTTCAAGCACCAATTTTTAGAACTTCTAAAAATTGGTGCGTGAAACCAACCAAAAACTGAAAAAAAATAATGAAGCTGGTACTAAACAGTATCTAGGATCCGAAATACCTTCCATATCGATGTGTACTGAAATAAGGTTAATAATAGTATGTTACCGCATTTTTTGGGCGGCTAAAGGGTAGTAGTAGTAGGGTAGGTTCCGAGGGTGAAACGTGGATTTGTATGCACGATTGAGCATAAAAAAATGAAAAGAAATGCCTGCTGAACGAACACCAAAAGCTCTACTACAAAACTCTATCACCACCTACACGGGGAGATCGTTGGGCAATTTTTTTTTTAATGAGAAAGTGCAGACGGAGACGACGAGTTCCCCGCGCCTATAAACGGAAAAAAATATACCAACTAGTCCTCCAGGTTGGGCGTTGGGTAGGGCGGACAACCTTATACGGAAGACCAAAATTACGGAGCCACGAAAGGAACCGGCAAAAAAATTGCTGCATCCAATTTTTCTAACAAATTTTGAAATATAAGCCTCATTAACGTTCAAGGCCCTACAGTAAAGACCGCAGAGTTAGAAAAGGATACTTTCTACGAGGTCGTGGGACGAACCCTCGTAGTTTTGCCCAGATATAATATCAAAGTCACCAGCCGCCACCTCTCACCCTTGATGAATGTCAGAACATATAGGAGGCTAATATAGACTTAGGTCATTATCTCGTTGGCATAGTGCTCAGGGCTCGAATTAAAACACCGCCTAGAATCTTCTCTGACAATCAGGTGAGAGTGATCATTGAAGCCATCCATAACGCAGTCCTCCGTAATATCTCTAAGGGAAAAATGGATGTCACAATAACTATAGCATACAGAGGTCCTGGAGATGAAGCATCAACTAATGATCTTCACAATAATCTGAAGAACGTTATCAATGGTACTGCTATAAACGTATTTGGCTCCAGCCGCCAAAAAAATCGGAATGATGTTGTTATCTTACATTCATGAAATAGAAGAATGCCGCATACCGGGCAATAATGCACTCCTAAAGAAGGTAAGCACGTGCAGAGGCTCAAAATGAGTTCCGTCGACTAGACAACCAACAAGTCAAGTGAGCAGTTTACCATCTGGCAAAGAAGCATTATCTGTCCCATACATAAAAACGGGGAGATCACGCAGTGCAACAATTATAGAGGTGTCCCATTGTTGAGTACCATCTATAAGATATTCTCTGCTATCTCGCTAAGTCCGATACACTCAGAGCATAATTGGCACATACCAAAGAGGCTTCACTCCTGGCAAATCAGCAACAGTTCAGATTTTCTCAGTACGGCAAGCGATGGGAAAACCATTGGGATGTTCAGTTGCGCAATTTTTTCGTCGAATATTAGGTGACTTATAATAGCATATCCATTGTAAAACTGTACACATTTATGAGAGAATTCGCTATCCAGATTTAATTGATAAGACTGCCTAGGTTTACCCTGACCTATGTGCGAAATCAGATAAAAGCCGCAGAATCACTCTCCAAACCATTCAACATCAATAATGGGCTCCGGGGAGGGGGGGGGCTCTATCTCTGCTGCTGCTCTGCATACTTTTTAGTTTTTAACATGACCCTGGTAGTAATGATCGGTGATATTGATGTAAATGCACCACTCTATGCCGACTTTCGGCGAGAGATCTGGGCTTACCCATTAATGTAAAATAATAATAATCGTTAGCGCAATGATGAAATTGTCCTGTGGTTGTTGGGAGCCAACAGAAAATTTTTCAGCTTACAAAAACTGTTCCGCTCAAAACGTCTCACCTTAGGGTCAAAGCTCTTACTTTACAAGAGAATGATCTTATATTCCTCAGAGACTTCGGTTCTTAGGAAGAAAAATTGTGAACTCTTAGCCGCGTTCGAGATGAAGCAATGGTATAGGTCAAAACACCAGACAGCTTTTGAGGATATCGAATTAGTGTTGGTCGGCAAAAAACTGGAATACCTGGAGTTCGTTATCACACTGGTTGTTGTTATTGATTTTGCAGCCAGTAGAAATATAGTCAACAGGTCAATATACTCCCAACTTCATCGTATTCCCAAAATGATCTATCGATTTGGTATATTTTAAACTCCCTGAACACAGCTAACTTTGTCAAAAAATTTGACACAGACGTGCCATTTCCGGAAAAGGGAATAAATTCACATTTATATGAGTTCTCAGACGAACCGATGAGTGGCATTTTTACGAAATTTAAAAATGTTACTGGGCCCGAAATAGAATTTGCGACTCGGCGCAAATGAAACGATTGGTTTCACAATAAATACAAGGAGGGGAATAAAGCCTACCGGATCGAAGATAGACAAAGCTGATGATCTAAGGTCAAAAGCCAATAGATTGCTTAGATGTAAGGAGAGAAATATTTTTGCTAGACTCTGCGGAGCATTGAAAATAAGTCAGTGATAGACAATATCAGATGAGCATTTAGGGTAGTGCAAACACTATAAGATGGTTATCAACCAAGTGGGAGATGGGGATGATCCTTAAGATTGCAACGAAGAGTACGCGTTTTGAGTGTGACAATTAGAGAGATAATTGCGTTCTCCCTGCAGTCGTGAAGATAATAGCTAAAATAATTCTGAAACGTATCAAAGAACATCAAAAGCTTGGTCTACAGAACAGACTGGTTCCCGCTCGCGCTCCGGATCCTCTTGTAATGAATACAAAGTATTACTTGCTGCCCCGAGGTGAAATCACAGAGGGCCCAAAATGGACTCCGCCAGACTTTCACTATATTCTCTTCTCATTATCGCTGACAATGGACTATGATATCTTTCCTCAAACCTCTCGATAAAGCCGATGCCATCCGTTTGCTTTCTTATCGGGTCATGAATCTTGGCCAAATGGATCCTGCTGCATTGACCACATAAACACCGTATGGATAATTTTAGAGCAGTGCGCGGAGCAGGTGCGACGTGCTCTTCATTGATTTTGAGAAAGCTTTTGATAGCGTGAACGGGGAGTATGTCTGGTATGTTCTATGGAGAAGGGGCATTCCGAACAAAGTAATATTATTAGAGCGACATATCATAAAGTAAAATAATAAAATCATAAAATGTCACATGCTGCATCGAGTCAAAATCTCGAGGTATTTGAGGTCGAAAGCCCAGTTGCATTTTGTTACCGATGTTTCTTCTTGTTATCGGTGACGCTCTTGATGCTGTCTTCAGTACAGGCAATTATGATATCTATCCTCAATTATCTCGACTATGCTGATGACATCTGTTTGCTCTCTCTTGAGTCGAGTACCCTGGCCAAATGGCGGCATAAAGAGAGGCAGGTAGAGCCGGACTAAAAATAAACACTAACAAAATCATCAATTTGACGCGTCATCGCACTCTCCCTATATGCATTATTTTGTCGTTCGTCGATTTGTATATCTAGGAAGCGGAAATGCTGTTATCTCAACACAAACATGTATCAGGTGCAACAACGAGTGCGAAATTATTTTGTATTTGGAAAATATTTTGCATTTGTTTGGAACTGATGGGGCGCTGAGTCCTCGATTTACTTGCTAGCGGGCCGGGCCAATTGGAGAACAACTTTCTCCCAATTTTCTGGTCCATGGGTTCTTTTTTTGGACTAACACTCAAAGTTATAAAAAAATATACAAACGACTTCGGTTTAATCTAGAGCAGTGGCAAACTCATCAGACGATGCCAAATCTTTGCCATGGGAGCAACGTGACCGTAGGCGTAAAACGGGCAAAAAGAAAATTCGTTCGGAAATGATAATAATTATTTTCAAGAATATCCAAATCAGAAAAGGACTCTAATGCCGGAATGTAACAAATTCAATGAGAAGTCAATGGCTAGCTTTTGCGACTAGTTGTAAAACGAGTTAGGAAAGCATATCTGTGTTCCGCTAATAAAAAAAAACAAGCAACAATTTAATGTTAGAGGCATAGGCTTGAGTATAGTATATGGGAGCATACAAACCGTTATTATTGGTTTTCCGGTCGAAGCAGCGTATCTGATTACCAATGTTGCTGGAAGATTATAGTATCGAAGACCAAAAAGGTACTAAATGGAGTATGCAGGAAAAAGGAAAGCTGAAAGCTCTCCTGTTGTTGTATTTTATATTTTTTATACTATAATAGTTCTAGGGGTTGTAGAACGTACATCCAAACACGTATGAGGTGACACAGTGAAGAGAGCAAAGCATTTATTATCACGTAATTCAGATTCCACAAGGAAAGCAAAGAAAGTGAACACAACCAAGTGCAACAAATGAGTTGGCACAACAAGAACAAGTCGGGAAACCGGAAGCTGGACGTTTTAGGTACGATAGGTTTTGTGTATTTCTTAGTACGTACGTATCCATATATTATGTGAGAATATCCATTTTCGGGTGATATTGACATTTATAATCTTTAATTTTCAAAGAAGCAACAATTTTGACGGGTTATAACTTTGTTAGTAATAGTGCGATTTCCACCAAACTTGGTAAGATCATGCTCTAGATTATAGCCTACATCACCGCAAAATTTCGTGGTAGGATGAACTTAAGGGGGGTTTTGCAAGGAATTACAAAAAATTATAGTCATATACTATTATTAACTTTATTTGAACAGATATCGGTATGGAAGGTATTTCGGAGCTTAGGCACCATATGGTGGCAGCCTCTTGATTTTTTTCGGATTTTTCGGTTTGGTAGTTTCTGAGAATGGCCCCCTTAAAGAAATGATCAAATGTCAAAACTAAGACCGGCTTTGAAAAGTACTAACCGAGACTTTTAATTTGATACCCCACATGACTATATTTGATGAAAAAAATTTTACACCCCGCTTTTGCATGTATGGGGACCCCCCTTAGATTCGACGTAACAGGATGTAACTCACTGTATGCGTGAGCGTTCACAATTCCCACCTTTCTATCAAATTTGGTGTCAATCGCTATAACTGTGTCTGAGAAAAATGCGTGTGACGGACAGACAGACAAACACAGACAAAGACTTCCACAGTGGTGTCTTTGTGTCAGACAGAAGCGGCAAAGCGGCAATCTGGATTTGCGGAAACCGAGCGATCGAAAATACGAGCAATAGGATAGAAGACGAATTCACACAAGCTAAGGTAAGCGTTATTCACATATTCAGCTGCTATGCTGCGCCGAGCCTCGCACTGATGGTGGAAAAATTAGCTTCCGAAGCAAACCGCCACAACCCAATAATAATAGCTGGCGATTTTAACGCTTGTGCCGAAGATTGGGGTAGTCGCGAAACAAATGCTAGAGGCCGCATATTGCTCGAAGTATTTTCACGTCTGAACGTTGTTCTGGCAAATACTGGCGGCGTTAATACTTTTCGGAGATGGGATATGGGATCGGTGATAGACTTTACGTTTCTTAGCGATTCATTATCTAAGGATCTTCAATGGCAGGTGAGCGAGGAATATACGCACAGTGACCGTCAGGCTACCATCTTCCAGATGGAGCGTACGACAGGAGCAAAGCGAATCAAGAACACTGCAGTATCGGGTTGGACATCCGAAAAACTTGATGAAGAAATGTTCGAGGAAATACTTCTGCAGGAAGCGATGCCGGTGGGAAATGCACGAGAAAAGGTGGCGCAGGCCCTTGAAAAGTTATAAAAAGCTTGTGACGCTTCCATGCCTCGCCGTAGGGTTTTCAAAAAACGAATGCACTACTTTTCGTGGAATGCCGAAATCGAAGAACTTCGTAAAGCTTGCCTTAAAGCCAGAAGACACAGCCAACGAAGCAGAAACCGGTCTGAGTCAGAAGAGTTGCACAACCAATGTAAGAAGGCGAGGAAAGAATTGCAAGCAGCCATCTCTAGAAGTAAAACTGAACACTTCAAGAGGCTATGCAAGGAAGCGGACTTCGACCCTTGGGGAGGTGCATACAAGGTAGTTATGGCAACAATCAAGGGAAAGCGCTCACCGCCGATCACCAACCCTGATTTGTTGCGGGAAATCATTAGCACTCTCTTCCCACAAGTTTCAAGTGAGTCGAACCTACCCACTGGCCAGGTAGATCGCGGTGAAATTCCCGAGGTAACCACGAAAGAAGTCCTGTACGTCGGGAAGAAGATTGCCGAAAATAAAGCCTCAGGTTTAGACGGCATTCCGAATAAAGCACTGACAGTGACCGTCGAGACAGTTCCAAGGTGGTTCGCTGAAACATTTACGACGTGCCTCATAGATGGGATTTTCCCGGAAGAGTGGAGGAAACAGAAGCTTGTGCTAATCCCGAAGTCAAATAAACCTTCGGGTGATACTTCGTCTTATAGACCTATATGCCTGCTAAACGGCATAGGCAAACTTTTCGAACAGGTGATGTTCAATAAGCTTGTACCAATCACACAAAAGGAGGGTGGTCTCACAGACAGCAGTTCGAATTCCGTCAATGCCATCAGCACGGTGAAGAAAATTGCGGAAAAAGCAGTGGAGGCCCTAAAATCTTGCGTGGTAGTTACTCTCGACGTGAAGAATGCTTTTAATACGGCAAAGTGGAGCAAAATAATTGCGGTTTTAGTCAAATTGGGCGCTCCTAAATATCTGGTGCACATAGTCATGGAATTTCTCCGGGAGAGGATATTGTGTTACGATTCGGACGATGGACCTAAGACGTATACAACAACCTGCGGGGTTCCACAAGAATCAGTCCTCGGTCCTCTCTTGTGGATAATAATGTATGACGGAATTTTAAAGTTTCAACTACCCAAAGGAGTGACAATCATCGGCTTCGCAGACGATATCGGAGTAACTATTGCGGCACAAAACATTGATGAGATCACGGTACTCACAAACAAGACAGATTTGGAAATCAGATCTTGGCTAGAGGCAGCTGGTCTGATACTTACGGAGCTTAAAACCGAGGTAGTCTTGATTACCAAGCGAGGGAAACAGACACCGATGAAGATCAGGATTGGTGAACACATCATACAGTCGCAGCCAACGCTTAAATACCTAGGAGTCATGGTTGACCAAAGACTGAAATTCAAGTCCCATCTTGAAAATTTAGCAAACAAGGCTTCCGGAGTGGCTACATTGTTACCAAATGTAGGTAGGCCTAGGCAAAGCCGTCGGCTGCTGATCTCGAGTGTTGTTAGCTACATCTTGTTTTATGCAGCTTCAGTGTGGGCACCGTCTTTGAAAGTGGAAGCAAAAAGAAGAAAAATCGCAGCCCCATACCGATTGAGCGCATTGCGAACGTCATGCGCTTACCGTACGACTTCAGATGAAGCAGGTTCTATGATAGCAGGCATGATTCCGCCGACGCCTCTATGACCCATCATATGCAATCGGCGAGTCCCATACCAATCGTCGGCAATTGGCACGAAGTGAATCTATTTTGGAATGACAAAAAAATGGGATGAATCACTTAACGGACGCTGGACACACCGGATTATTCCAATGGTTCGAGCGAAGGTACGGTGGGGTTAGTTACCACTTAACTCAATTCCTAAGCGGACACGGAGGGTACCGTGCATACCATTATCGCTTCGGGCGTGACGACTCCTCGTATTGCCCGACATGTGTGATGATTCCGGAAAATGCGAAGCATGTTATTTTTAACTGCCCGCGGTTCGCCGCACACAGAGCGGAGGCGGAAATTGACGCCGAGGCACGGTTGACACCCGAGAATATCGTGGACCACATGCTAGCCTCTGAAACATCATGGAGGGCGGTGGAAAAATTAATGAAGGCGATCCACCGAAATGGCAGTCCCGCGGGGTAAGCGAAGGAGGAGGAGGAGGTGGTTTTAGTGAGTAAAAGTCTCACATAACCGTATGGCAGGAGCCAGCGGTAGGTTTTGAACCTTTCCACCTTCCAACGTATAAAAAAAAGACACAGACAGTAAACCGATTTTAATACACAAAACCTTAAAAATGAACGAATTCTAATGAAAAATAATCCAAATTCGAACTTTTATTTTAATTTTAATGTTAGGTATGCAATTACAACTATGAGACAACAATGCACCAAAAGTATTGAGTCATATGGGGGGGGGGGGGGGGGGGGGGGAGATTTCATGAACAGCTTCCTAGAATGCCTTCCGGAAATAATTTTTTGAAGACATGTGCCGTTTATATACCTGAAGTTCGTGCAAATGCTGCAGATGCTCAACGAAGTTGATTTTTAACGATTGGGGAGGCAGATAGAGTCGGAGTGGAACATTTTACAATAACCATTTTCGTGCCGAGAAGGAGATGAACTGTCTGGTGGAAGACAAATGATTGTTCTATGTCTAGGGTGGCGTTTTGTTACAAATTAAACACACATCACATTAAAAAATACTTCCTTTTCATGTTTTAGCCAAAAGATACCTATTTACCCACTCTGGTCGCTTTGAACCCTTGATTTAATCCTTGCATTTGTGTCGCAAGTTTCAAGCTTTGTATTGACTTACCTACAGAGGTACAAACGCTGATTGCCGGTTACAAGGTAAAAAATAAGTTGGGTCATGTGTAAACTCAGAAAGCAAGAATTTCCAATGAGATGCTTCAGATACCTCAATTTCGGCACCTTTGCAGCAGTATGCACCAGTGATAAGACGAAAAGGTGCAGGAAGTGCAGCCATCTCATCACGGATTGCATTGGAGAGAAGCAGGGTATACGTAGACGGAGCGCTAACGCTTTTTGGGTGAAAGATAGTCTACCGAACTATGATATAGGTATCTGCAAGAAAAGCAATACCCGAATCTCTCAAGAAGACTTAAAAAGGTCATACGAAAAAACGATTTTGACTTCATAGGCAGCTATACTATGAGATTAATACGAATAAGTGGGGCTGCTAATAAAATTGTAAAGAACGTGGTTCGGGGGCCCAAATAACTTTATGGCAGGTGATGGACCCAAGGTTCTTGATGAAAATAATTATAACCTTTCTTGTGCATTAGAAAGAGGATGAGTATCAGTCAACGGTTCAACAGGACGTCTTCCCGATACCTGAGGTTATCCAGGTATAACTACTGAAAATCTGCGAACGCATTAGAGATGAAAGGCCCGAGATTCCCTCTGAAGTAAAAAAGGATATCTATGTTGCTGCACTAATCTCAAAAAGTTTGTGCTCACTCCAAATACGCGTGCTTGTCTTGTATGGGAAAATTTAGAGTCATTATCTCATTCAACATTAGCATATTCATACTATAAATGTTCCGTTCTTCTTTTTAAGTAAACAAAAAACTTTCAGAAACGTTCATTGTATTTACAAAAATCCACAGTAATTTTAAGATAACTTTAAAACGAATGACGCGTCAAATTCTAGGAAAGCGGTGAGGGTACTCAAATTTCGTCACAAACTTCCAAAAATCTTGGGGTAAGTAAGTGAATATTATTTTATTGTATCAGCAAATACGAATGTTGTTGATCAAATAAAAACAATGTTTTCATATTTTTATCTGTTGACTTTGTAAATTTGGGGCGATATAAAATGATAGCTAAATTTATACAATCAATGAGCTTTTGAAAAAAATTAATTTGAGATGTACATAAGTAAACTTTTGGGGGAAGCGTAGCTAGCAAAGGATACGTTCTTATTTAAGTGCTTTGCTTAGCTCCGCGATTTCTTGACAATGTTGTACACCTGCTCTTCAGTTCTTCATGGCGTCAATCGGTGGGGGACAGCATTACCTTCGTATTGCGGTTAAGCAGTTACGTTGCTCAAAAAAGAGTATATCAAAAGCTTGATGCCGTGATACGCAACATCTATACTACAAAGTTAAATACATCGTTCCGCACAATTATATGCATTTATGCAGGTTATCAGTCATACATCTTTTATGAGTACGTTGTTATCTGTTTTCACTCTGAAACTGCTTGCTAATCTTTTAGAAGCAGATCTATTAAATAAAAGAGACCAAAGATTTGATTTAAAATACTACAGGAAAGATGCTGCTGTTTATGAGTTTTTTTTTATTCCTCAACCAAATTATTTCTTTTTATCTTTTCATCAATATTTTAACGCGTGTGACAAAATTACGTAGCCATCCTAAAATAATGAGGATGTTAATTGAACTTAGAAGCAACTAGCACCTAGCAAAGCCAAGTAAATATAATAGTTAAACGGGTTTGGGTTTGGAGAGAAGGTAAGCAGGATCGGATTAAAGATAAATACCTACAAAAACAAGGTCCTCAGTCCAATGAGTCAGATATGTTCCCCGACACATTAACTGGGCAGAAATGCAGATATCTCCACATCGAAATTAAGTTAAGGTTGTTCCATATCAACTTTCTCCCTGTTCTGCTATGATATATAGGGGAAGCACATGGAAAATTACTATTGTTACTCGAAAGCTCCAAGCTTTCATTAACACCGTGTTAATTAGATGGCCCTTCCTCTAAATAGTGGCAGTGGTGGATGATCACTTCTTATCCTAGAGTGGCCAATGAGTGGGTTATCTTAGCCTGGAAAATGTGAAGGGAGCTGAAAGGAATTGCCAGGAATCAACAACGACCTCGCTTAGATACGATAGGTACGGTTGATGTGCTTTGGCTCATTTAGGGGATAATGTCAACCATATAATTGAAAGGTTACTTTACGTAGAACACAAGTAAAAACCGAAGAAAGATGAGCTGAAAGTAGATCATCACTACCAACGGCGCAACAACCGGTATCCAGTCTAGGCCTATCTTAATAAGGAACTTCAGACATCCCGGTTTTGCGCCGAAATCCACCAATTCGATATCTCTAAAAGCCGCCTGGCGTCCTGGCCAACGCCATCGTTCCATCTCAGGCAGGGTCTCCTCGTCTTTTTTTTCTACCATAGATGTTGCCGTTATAGACTTTGCGGGCTGGATCATCCTCATTCATACGTATTAAGTAACCCGACCACTGCAACCTGTTGAGCCAGATTTTATCCGCAATCAGACGGTGATGGTATCACTAATAGATTTCGTCGTTATGTAAGTTACGAAATCGTCCATCCTCATATAGGGTGCCAAAAATTCTTTGAAGGATTCTTCTCTCGAACGCGGTCAAGAGTTCGCAATTTTTCTTGCTAAGAACCCTAGTCTCTGAGGAATACATGAGGACTGGCTTTGATTTCGTCTTTATAATTGTTATCGGTTGTGATTTTCGACTCTAATTCTAGTCTTCTATCTATTGTTTTCGTTTGGCCGGTGCGATTCAATGTTGTTGGTTTTTTTTTCTTTCGCGCTAACGTTGCGACCATGTACTTCGTCTTGCCATCATTAATGTGCAGTCCCAGATCTCGCGCAGTCTGCTCGATTTGGATGAAGGTAGACTGTACACCTTGGCATGTTCTTCCCATAATGTTAATACCGTCAGCATAGGCCAATAGTTAGGTGCACTTGAAGAGGATAGTGTATCTTGCATTGACATCTGCATCACGGATTACTTTTTCCAGGGCCAGGTTAAAGGGGACGCATTATAGGACATCCCCTTTTCTTAGACCGTTGTTGATGTCGAATGGTCTCGAGAGTGATCCTGCTGCTTGTATCTGGTCTCGCACCTTGGTCAGGGTCAGCCTAGTCAGTCTTATCAATTCCGTTGAGATATCGAATTCTCTTATGGCCGTGTACAGTTTTACCCTGGCTATGCTGTTGTAGGCGGCTTTAAAGTCGCTTGCGCTTGCTTGCGCAGAGAGAAAATCTGATATGTTGCTGACTTGTCTGGAGTGAAGCCTTTGGTATGGGCCAATTCTGAGCGTATGGGGCTATTCGGCCTAGCAAGATAGCTGAAAATATCTTATAGATGGTACTCAGCAACGTGATTCCTCTGCACTGCGTAATATCTCCCTTTTTATGTATGGGGCAGATAATGTCTCTTTGCCAGTCGTCAGGCATTGACTCGTTGTCCTACACCTTGGGTATAAGTTGATGATGCGCTTGGTGTGGTTGGTTGGTTGTGGTTTCCTAAATATTTAACCAGTTCGGCTGTAATTCCATGGGGTCCTGGCGACTTATAATTTTTAAGCCGATGAATTGAACGGACTGTTTTTTCTATACTTGGTGGTGGCAGTATTTGCCCGTCGTCTTCAGTTGGCGGGACCTCTAACTCGCCGGTGTTTTGGATGTTGAGCAGTTCATTAAAGTACTCAACCCATCGGTCTAATGTGTCCATTGTGTCGGATATCAAATTTCCCTCTTTGTCTCGTTAGGATGAGCATCGAGGTGTGTCCATCCTGCTGATTTGTTGGTAGCACTTTTCGAGCTCACAGATCTGTTGGTTCTCCCAGGCTTCCTTTTTCCGTCTGTGAGGTCGCTTCTTCGCTGGCCGGAGTTCGTGAGAAGTCTACGTGCGTGCCCACGTCCTTCGAGGATACAACATTACTCGGTATGCGGCATTCTCCCGTTCCGTTGCTAGTTTACATTCATCGTCGAACCAGACGTTCCGACTCTTTTTGCGGCTTTAGTGTTAACTCTCACATGGTTGTTAGAGGGGATTCTGGGTGGTGTTGTTATTCGAGCTCGGAGCACCATGCCAACGAGATAGATGCTGATACGAGTCTATATTGGCCCCCTATATGTTCTGACATTCATCAAGGGTGAGAGGTGGCGGCCTTTGATTAGCGCGTGGTAAATTTGGTTGAAAGTGGTCCATCTGTGGACCGCTTTCCGCGCAAACCAGGTACTTCTAACAACCATTTCGTGTTATCATTTATATTTTGATGTAAGCTATGGGAGCCACGGTATCGCCTGAATACGGGCTCCGTGCCTATTTGGCTGTTAAAATCCCCCAAGTATAATTATGATATCATATTTGGAACATGCTTCGAGGGTTCGTTCTACTGCCTCGTAGAAGATATCCTTCTCCGACTCTGCAGTCTCCTCTGTAGGGGCGTGAACGTTAGTGAGGTTTATGTTTTCAAAGCCGATAACAGAAGGTTTCTTTCTTGGTTGACTAAGAAACATACTCCGAGCACATAGTTTACTTGATGGCCGCTATAATATATGGAATGCCAAGAAGAAACTGAAACCAGCTGCCTCAACAGCGGCCGAAGTGATGTGTAACCATAACCGTAATCCGGGACAAGAGGAGGACTTTCTCGGGAATGAACAAGCTTTTGTGGCATCGTGAAGTTGAGAGTGATGGGATAAGCGGATATTGAGGCAAGTGGTAAATTACCGGAATTTTGGAAGTCGCTGACTGCAATGAGAAATGAAATTTATTCAAACAAATTTCATTCATTAGAGGATTTATCTATGAATCTAAAAGAACTTCTCTCTTAAAATATTGGAGTGGCGTATGGATCACACATTCCAGCGGTGGATCGGCGATATGGGCATACGGTCGCCAAACCATATAATGTTCCAAGCCAGTGGATTTGTCTGGGCGGAAATAGGTAATGTGCTGCTATGCAGGTCATTAGATACTTGGGAGTGATGATAGAGGCGAAGCTCACTTACAAGCAGTACATACGGTATGCCTGTCTGTGTCTGACAAGGACGATGCCGAACATAGGAGCGACACGGAATACTTATAAGTTGCTTGTAGCCTTTGTGGCGAGCTCGGTCTTGTTCTATTCAGCTCCAGTTTAGGCGAAAACATTGCAGATGTCATTTAACATTAATAATCTGAGTGCGATCAACAGAAGGACACAGCTTTCAGAATTGTCTCAGATGATGCAACGATCGTCATCTCGTGAATGATGCAGATTGATATCTTCGCAGAAGAGATAACGAAAATATACAATGTCAAGTCCGTTCCTCCATTACCACAAACGAAGTTCTCTAAAAGAGAGTGATCTGTAAATAGATGGTAACAGCATTTGGAACGTTTGGAGAAGGGTCAGTGGTTGGAGAGACAATGTGGTGAGATTAACCAGTTCCTCACTGGGCATTGAGAATATCAGCAATTGCTGTGTAGATTTAAACTGGACACCTCATCCGATAGCCCAAACTGCGATAGAGTCTCAGAGGAACCAGACCATGTATTCATTCACTGTCCAAGATTCGTGTAAGAAAGGAGGAGGATGAGAGGAAATTCCAGGAGAGATGCTGGATAGGAATGCGATAAAGTTCATGATCAGATCTATCCAGAGTAAACTGCGAAAGCCAGAGGAGACCAAAAAGGCGCAGTTATGAATGCCGTGATTAGAGGAAAGGACACTAAGTTACAGTTAGCTAACTCCGCCCCTTGATGCAATACTATACCATACCAATCCACAGGTTAGTGGGCAAATTGATTTTTTCCTACACGCAACCTTCAAAAGATAAAAGATAAAGATAGAAATTTGTGGACTAGTAACCTGCAAATGTTGATACTTTATTGCTACTGAAACATCAACAACGCTTCGAATAGGGACTGATCTCACGGAAACGACCCTTGCTATCAAAAACTGACTATGATTGGTTTTTGGAATGTGCACACATTCTCAACAACGGTAGCGAGGATTCCTAGAATGCTTGCTCTCTCCAACTTGAGCGGGAAATCGAACGATGTAAACTGGTAATTTTGGGCCTAAGCCAGGTAAGATGGAGGGGGAGAGTATACCTCTTCCTCTTGTAAAGTTGTCAAGTCAAGTGGTAGCAAACGTGAATCCCATGTCGGGCTGCTTCTGGCGGCTGCTGCAAAGCGCGCTCTCTTGACCTGTTAGATCGTTTCTGAAGGACGGTTCGTGGATTTCTCTAACTTCCACCGCTTCGCCATTGGTGGCACACTACGCCAGCATAAAGACTGCCATAGGATTAGTTGGGTTTCGGCTGACTGACACCATGCGAATAATTAGATCGACAATTTCGCGATTAGCAGTGGATTTAAGAATGGTCTTCTGGATGCGTGTAACAAGAGAGGCGCTGACATTGACCTCGAAAGGGATCATCTTCTTATGTTCGCTCGGGTGTTGTGTCCACCACTCTTCGGAGAGTTGGGGAGGTGCAACCCAGCAAGATCCAACATGGACCGCTTGTAAGATTCAACTGTCGCTTGACTGTGGGAGAGCTATCTTGCTGATTGAACGGTAGATAGAATACCGATGAGCATTGGGTCGCCATCAAAAATATGTTTTCCTCGGGCGCTACACAAGACATCGACCGCGTTCAGAAGGGGCGCGATAAGATCTGGCTGACTGCGGACATGGAAGCGGATCGATAAACAGAAGGGGTTGAGGATTCTACTGACCGTTGCGAATGATGGCGGGCTTGACGCACTTGAACTCCAATACTGAGCAACATCCCGCGAAGTTGTTATTGCGCTAGTAAGGGATGCGAAATATGTCACGAAATGCAATGATTTCAGAAGTGTATACTGCATAACGAAAGAGTCAACATGTGGTCGCAAATTTTTCGATGGTCCGCTGGAGGGCTTTAACGGTTGGCTTCTCATCCACGATGACGAGCAACTGAAAAGATGGAAAAAAGTTTCACCAGGGTAGTCACCGTAGCATGCAGAAGAGAAGTCATTTCTGCCATTAACACTCAAACGGAGTGAAGCCGCTTGGTTTGACGGTCTCCCCGCAGAGTTATTCATCGCTCCACTTGCAGTTACTGCGGATCTGCTACTTCCACTCGTACGCAAATCTTGGGATTCCGGAACATTTCCCAGAGAGTGAAAGTCACACAAACAAGTCAAAGTACCGGAAGCTCGCGCTTTAGGTATTAAGGTTTTATGTTCATATTGTGTAGGAAACTTCTACGCACATTTTTCCATCCGTATATAACTACAAATCCAACATATTCCTTCATATTTTTCGAAACAGGCATAGATAATATCCTCATTCTAAATAAAAAAACCGCCTTTTACAGAATACTGTACAGAGATGTGGCGCGGCAGGATTCGCGGCATTCGAAATTTATTTCGAATGTCGTGAATACCGGCGGACAGATGACGTCACCGGCGAATCCTGCCGCGCCACATCCATGCACGTACATACATTGGTCGTACCCATATTTCCGATCTAATTCCTACCTACTACTACTAGTACGTATATACTAGCGCTGGTTTAATTTAAAAATATGTCTATTTGAATTAGACACTACTAAAAAACTAAAACAAAATGTTTCTTGGATACCCCCATTCATATGAGCTCACCTTGTTGTGGTATTGATGAATTGATATGTGATGATGACGTTTTGAATGGGATAATTGGAGGGGTAACTGCGTGCTTCTGCCGTCGCAAAGATAATGGATAAAATAATCCTGGAACGCATCAAAGAACCTCTTGAAAGCTTGATCGACATAGAGCAGGCTGGTTTTCGCTCGGGATACTCCTGCATTGACCACATCAAGGCGTTACGGATCATTTTGGAATAGTGTGTGGAGCTTAGATTTTCGCTGTACCTCCTTTTCTTTGACTTCGAGAAAGCTTTCGATTACGTCAACAGGGAGTGTATCTGCTCTATGTAGAAGGGATATTCTGGAGAGAATAATAGGGACAAATTATTGCAGTTACCAATTTGAGACTATTATGTGTTAGTGTTCTTTCTGTGTTTTTATATGGGTGTAGCACATAGAAAATGAACCCCACTTTTATCCAAAAGCTCTAGGCCTTCATCAAAACCTGTCTGCTTCGTATCATCGGAGTACGTTAGGCCGAACGCATTGTGTGTACGAATTGTGATCGGAAGACGGAAGTGACAGTGGATAGGTCACACATTAAGGAGGGGTGACAATTAGATTGCTGGCAAGAACATCTAGTGGAATCCATTCTCCCGAGATGGCTGACGGGTGGCTCGCCCCAAGGATACTTGGCGCAGAACAGTAGAGGAGGAGTACGGGTCTCCCGGGAAGAGGGGGGCAACTGAAGCGCATTTCAAGTAACCGCGAACGATGGCGCGGAGGTGTGGTTGACGTGATATATTCCACCAAGGAGTGAATGACAACCATATATACTTTACGCCATTCTACATTCAAACTATCTCACTTCATTACAAATTTAGGTTTGGATCACTCCGGTTTTGACGTTCTCAAATCCAATGGGGAACTTACTTAAAATTACGAATAGGATGGCACTGGAATTTCAAAAAGAAATTTCAACATTTCTCGATAGTAGATAAGGAAGCTGCTTGTATATCTAATTAATCTACTTCATTGTTACAGATATCATTTCCAAATCATATGCATATGTATAGATTGGCACTGGATCCGAATTCACCTTATTTTCCAGAAGTTGAAAAAATTCTCAGTGCCGCACATTGTTTTCTGGGGGATTGTGATAGCAGTTTGCAGTTATTAT
Organism: Hermetia illucens; assembly: GCF_905115235.1. Taxonomy (NCBI): domain Eukaryota; kingdom Metazoa; phylum Arthropoda; class Insecta; order Diptera; family Stratiomyidae; genus Hermetia; species Hermetia illucens. The sequence continues at coordinate 70,462,771 of NC_051851.1, forward strand.
CGCACGCAACAAATCAATCCAACTATTTCCTGTTTTTCTAGTAAATCCAGGTTAAATCTCGGTATCTAAATTTAAGTAGTTTGAAATTTCATTAAGAAGACTCCACTATATTCTCTTTAGTCACATTTACATCTATACACGTGGTTACGTCCAATATTTACCCCGTTTATCACGAGGCGTCAAGCTGGATGACAATTGGAAACTAAGAACAAATATAACATTTTTTGTATTATCGCAGTCGTTTTATTTATATAAATGCACGCATAATTAGAAATTATCATTTAGATACATCCGTGGCCAGTAGTCGTTTCAAGCTCTACCAGATGATACGAAAAGATTAAGACTTCTGTGATTTCCTCCTAATATTTTGTGTTAATTTGTGACAACTTGGTTTTGAGGTAGTGAAAGTTAAAGGTTATCGCGAAGACTTCTTCACGCACGAAAAGAAATGGCCCCGAAAAGCCGTGAAGTGTATTTAATTGAGGGTGATATAGTGGCTACACATGACAGTGATAAGGGAGACCCTAGATTATACGAGAAAGAATATAATTACGAGGATGCTTTGGATATTATAGGTTTGTTTGAAGTCTCGATGTTTTTCGCTAGTTTTAATTATGGCAGACTCCACTAAGTACATATCTGTATTCCGTTGATTCCGAAATTTGATTGATTGCTGAAACTGAATATTTGTTGATTTTATCAGAGGAGCTTGACCACCTTATTGTTAAAGTGGTGTTAAAGGAACTAGTTAGAGAGTAGCTGTAAGGAATTCAGTGTCTTGAAATCCGATTCTGTGAAACGAACCTCTCTGCGAGAAAGAAAGGTTGTAAAAGTTTGGACAACTCAATTATTGCTCAGTCAGAACCATCCGTTTGTCCATATTGTGCGAAAAGGTTCGTTTAAAATAGCGTCTTCATGTCCCGGACTACGTCGACAAGTCTCGAAAGTTGGGGATCACGACATGTACGGCTAGAAATGTAAAATGATTAGATATTTACTCCTGCTCTTGCTTGTTCGCTGCGATGTTCGGGACAGACAAAATAGTAGAGACATGCTCAGTATATTCAGAGATTTTTCTTGAACACTTTTGAACAGTATAACAGTGCAAACCGTACGTCCTTCTGGAACTTAAAATCAAAACGTGCTAAATAATAATAATTACTTTCCGTGAGAAAAAAAATATCTGAAGTTAGTCTTGATTGGATTTTTTCTTCGATAATCTAACTAGTAGACTAGCGCCATCTTTATAACTTTAAATTCAACATTTCACTCGTTTTTGGGTCAGCATGTCTAAATGGTTAGCGCGGTAGACAGTCACAGCGGAAGGTCGCAGCGTATGAATAAAATACCCTAATACACTTCAAGGGTCATCTGGTTGGGTTGTCGCGCCAACGATTATTATTAGTCCATGTATGGGGCCCTTCCTAAATCTCAACGTAGGAAGACATCACTCAATGCATGTCTGGGGGTTCATAGGTCCCACCTGCTCACCAAAAATCGTGTCAATCGGTATAGCCGTTTCTGAGAAAAGTGTCTGTGACAGACAGACAGACGGACAGACAGATTTAATAGAAGCTTTCGCGCAGATGGACATAGCTTTGGCTAACGAAGGTGCTGTAAACTCATTCCAGAAAGGGGTGTCAGGCTCAGTTGTAGACCAGACCTTTATCAGCCTTTTGCTGGCGCGTGTTATGTCCTGGTGCGTCAGCAAACGCTACATCCACAGCGATCACCAGGCAATCTTCTTTGAGACATGTGTCGAGCCTCATGCCAAAGAGCTATCATGCCCGAAACCGAAAAAGATTTCAGGCTGGTTTGCAAAATTTTTGGATGAGCAGACCTTCATAGAGGTGTGGTTAGATCAACCTGATAATGCAGGCGCCTTTACAGAAAGAGCCGTCCATCTGGCTCAATGCATCGCCAAAGCATGTGACGCGTCCATGCCTAGGAGGTGCTCATTCCCCAGTAGAAGACCAAACTACTGGTGGAATGATGAACTGACCGGCCTTCGATCAGCCTGCCACCGAGCCAGAAGAGCGGCTCAGAGGACGGTAGGTAGAGTCGATCAGGGGCAGAAAGAGTGCGACTATAAGGCAGCCTGCAAAATCCTCAAGCTCGCCATCCAGCGTAGCAAGAGGAAATGCTTTAAGGAGCTCTGCTCAGAAGCGAACGTAAACCCGTGGGGGAGAGCTTATGGAATCGTGATGGGACGATTCATCTCCGCAGATCACGTGTCCCACCCTCTTGCTAAAAATCATCCACTGATTATTCCCCTAGCAAGAAGACAGCACCGACACACTCCAACCACCTCTGAATGTGACGGCAATCCCGCCAGTCACCAGAGACGAGCTGCTGGAGATCTGCGGCAGAATAGGAGACAATAAAGCACCGGGCCTGGACGGAGTACCGAATAAGGCCCTTAAGCTTGGCGTGAAATCCAGGCCGGACATGTTCGCTGAGTTGTTCGAAGCGTGCATGCCTGAAGGAATATTTCCAGCGGCTTGGAAGCGAGTTGGTACTTCTGCCTAAGCCTGGCAAACCTCCAGATGAACCATCGTCATACCGACCCATATGTCTTTTGGACACTGTGGGGAAAATGTTAGAGCGGGTCATCTATAATAGATTACTCCCGGTTGTTGAGAGCCAAGGCGGTCTTTCAGATCGGCAGTACGGGTTCCGAAAAGCCAGATCAACCATTGATGCCATCAAATTGGTTACTGGCTTGGCCGAAGATGCAATTCACGGAAAGGGTAGTACCAGCAAATATTGCGTGGTAGTAATGCTGGACGTGAAAAATGCATTCAATTCGGCGAATTGGAATCTATAATAATACGCAAATCCCTAGCGAAGGTTGGTATTCCCGCCTATCTCGCTGCTATCGTCGATAGTTATTTAACCGAAAGGAGGCTCTGGTATGACACTGATGACGGACCCCAGGAGTACGTTGTTTCCGCGAGTGTCCCACAGGGCTCCGTATTGGGCCCACTACTGTGGAACATCATGTACAACGATGTACTTAATCTTCCCCTTCCGGAGGAAGCCACAGTGGTGGGTTACGCTGACGACATAGCGCTGGTTGTTGTCGCAAAGCATCTCGAAGATGCTGAGTTATACTCAAGCGAAGCAATCAGTGCTGTCAAATGCTGGTTGGAGAGCTCTGGTTTGACGCTTGCGGAGGAAAAGACAGAAGCGGTCCTCATCACGAAACGCCGGAAGAGAAATTACGCCTGTGTTAGAATCGGGAATCATATCATCACTTCCAAGCCGACCATCAAATACTTGGGGGTGGTGATAGACAGGAAGCTAGGCTATAAGCAAAACGTACAGTATGTTTATGATAAATCATCCACTGCCACTATGGTTCTGGCGAGGATGATGCCGAACGTGGGAGGGCCATGGCATACCTCTAGGTTGCTTATAGCCAGGGTGGTGACCTCAATCATGCTCTATGCGACCCCAGTTTGGAGCGAGGCATTGCGGATGTCAGTTAACACTAGCAAACTGAATGCAGTCTACAGGAGGACAGCTCCGGGGGTATGCTCTGCCTTTAGGACTGTCTCAGATGACGCAGCATTCGTCATCTCTCGAATGATGCCGATTGACATCTTGGCAGATGAGTTGGCGAATATGTACAATGCGAAGCCAACCTCTCCCTTATTGCAGACGAAGAACGCTGAAAGGGAGAGATTCATAAATAGATGGCAAGAGCGGTGGGAACGCTCGGGAAAGGGTCGGTGGACTCACAGGCTCATTCCTGCCATCAAGGAGTGGTTGGAGAGACGACACGGTGAGATTAATTATAATCTAACCCAGTTTCTCACGGGACATGGAGCATATCTCCAATACCTTCACAGGTTTAAATTGGAGACCTCACCCGACTGTACAAATTGCGAGGGAGTCCCAGAACACCCATAGCATCTATTCTTCCACTGTCCGAGATTTGTGGAAGAAAGGAGAAATCTAGAGGAGACTCTGGGAGAGGTGCCGGTACCAGAAAATCTGGTGCCGAAAATGCTAGCACATCAAGAGAATTGGGATGCGGTCAACTGCATGATCGCATCTATTCAAGATAAATTGCGAAAGGCAGAGGAAAGGAGAAAAGCGCGGTCACGTGCGCCGCGTATAGAAGAAATGGGATTAAGCTAGAGTGAGCTAACTCCGCCCCGTGATGTAATACCTTATCGTGGTTCTGCGGGGCAGGGAGGGAGTCGGGGGTGGTTTTAGTGGGTAAAAATCCCACACGCTGGCGTGTCCAGACCAGTGTCTTTCGATGATTTCCACCTCCTCAAAAAAAAAAAATGACAGACTGACAGACAGACAGACAGACATTGAACCGATTTCAATAAAAAAACAAAACAAAAACAATTTTTTTTTTTATTATTTCAAATAATTAATCGCTGGAAACACCACATAATTACACTCAGATATAAAAGTTTGTAGTAGTATAGAATATAACAGAAAGCATGTTATCTGCAAGTTTGATCAAAATCACACTATTACTAACAAAGTTACAGTAGCTCAAAGTTGACTTTACCGTGTAAATTTACTGCAACTAAATATTATATAATATATCACACTGAAGTGCGTAGTCTGATATGCTAAATTCGTATACATAATGGAGTATGTACAAACGGGACAGTTATGCACTAAAATATATTTACAGAAGAGGCAAACAAAACCTTTCATACCTGAAGCGCCGAGCTTCCGGTTTCCAGATTTGCTTTGCTTATACTCGTTTCAAACTTTTTATACATACAGGGTGCGGCAGCATAACTTCCTTTTTTAAAATGCGCGCCACTCAGTTAGTTGATGTCATAGCGGAGCGCTAGTGGTCTGGTTCAAGAGAGGATACTGTAAAGTTTTGTCCCGACATGGTTCAGTCGCCATCATGCGTTGGAATAGTGAGAAGCGTGCCTTTGCCGTTGAGGTTTACTTTACAAGCGGATGTTCGGTTATTGCAACACAGCGTGCATTTCGGAATCGCTTTAATTTAGCCCCGTTGGCTCCCGTCCCAGACCGCAAATCAATTGTTACATGGGTCACTACATTCAGACAAACTGCAAATGCGACAAAAGGAAGATCTGGAGTCGCTCGACCCGTTAGATCACCTGAGAACATTGAAGCAGTGAGAGCGTCAATGTTGCGATCGCCACGGCGTTCTGCGCGCAAACACGCATCTGCCCTTGGACTATCCGATCGATAGAAGATTTCTTCGTGATGGTCTTCACTTTCATCCCTATAAGATGGCGATAGTGCAGGAACTTTCAGAACGTGACTTCAATTCTCGGATGAATGCGTGTGAGCTTCTTCTTGATTTCGTTCCCGAGGGTGTTATTGTTTTTTTTAGCGATGAAGCCTATTTTCATTTGTGTGGGTCGGTTAACAAACAAAACATGCGCTACTGGGCTGACACCAACCCTCGAGAATTGCATCAAAAGCCTTTGCATTCACCCAAGGTCACAGTGTGGTGTGCAATTTCCTCAGCTGGAATTATTGGTCCCTGGTTTTTTGAGGAAAATGAGGTTACAGTGATAGTGAATTCGGACCGGTATGTAAACATGCTACAGAATTTTTTTTTTCCACGGCTAGAAAATTTGAATTTGGGGGACACTTGGTTCCAACAAGACGGTGCAACAGCACACACTTCAAGAGCATCGATGGCTGTTTTGAGGGAACACTTTCCAGAGCGCCTTATCTCAATTAGAGGCAATTTGGAATGGCCGGCACGCTCTCCCGATCTGTCCCCTTGTGATTTTTTTCTATGGGGTTTTTTGAAATCCCGTGTTTATGTGAACCGTCCAAGAACCCTACAAGGTTTGAAGACCAAGATCCAAGAAGAAATTGCCAATATAACACCTGCTATGCTAGCAAGAGTCATGACAAACGCCAGAAATCGGTTTACGCAATGTATGGAGAATGGGGGACGTCACCTAACAGATTTGATCTTCAAAACAATGTAAATAAAAACTTTAGACATGTACCTACATTATAAAAAATAAATAAATATTTTCCGATGCATAGAATAGTTTTTATTGAGTTTTGAAAAAAGGAAGTTATGCTGCCGCACCCTGTATAAGCGGCTTGCCTCATCATCGGCTGCCTCATACGATGTAGCGATACCCAGCTTGATGCGGTCTGCGACTTTTTGAAATGTTTAGCGCTGACATGGCGCTGAGGCACCTATAAGAGGGCAAAACTGACGACTAGCGATAGAAGTAATCGCCGACTATATTTCGGGCCTGCTAATTATCAGCTAATGGTCACTGCTCAGTTTCGGATCGAACGTTGTTCCCGATGTAAATAAAACAGTTTTCTGTTTCTACCGCCCTGTAAAAATTTCCAAATCGGTTGTATGTTTGGCAAGTTTAAGCCTGAAGTCCTCACGGAAAGATTTGATTGTTCAGATAACTCCCCTCGCAGAAATCTCAACTTTGGGGTGATGGCGTGTTATGACCACCAACCATGTCATTTGCGACTCCGGCGACAGAAGCGTATTTATGTACCGGGAGCCGTAGAACGCCATCATATATTATGTTCCATAGCAAAGGACTAAGAACAGACCCCTGCGAACACCTATTATTACATTGTATGTCTTAGTGAAGATTTTAGTTAGTATATAGTTTGGCGTTTATGTCACAATCAGTGTTATGATGGCACGGTTCTACGTCCCAGAAGTGAACGCGCCTTTGATGCCAAGAGCCAAGGGCTTTACTGGGTACCTCAATAATCATTTCAGTGCCTCGTTGGGGATTCGGACCCGAAGTGAATAGGTGTCCCACTGAATTACCAAACGAACTATCTAGTTTTGGTAAAGTTTCTATTCCGGGCTCCTGATAAAACCCCGGCCCTGGCGAAAATCATGTTGGATCAGAAAACTTTGAGGTGACACTAGTGCTATTATCGTTCTGTAAACAATCTGGAGTAGGTACCCTAAAATTTGTTCTCCAGGATTCCGCAACAGATTAAGCGAATAGGAATATTCAGTTGGTTGAACCGCCTTGGCGATGGTTATTTGTAAACCTTCCTGAGGGCAAACTATCACTTTCTAGTCGCGTTCTTCCCCATATCAGGGGAGTCAATACCAGCAATTTAGGTATACGTTTACCTCATCTTATGGAAGTTGTTTCCACTTCAGTTGGAAAGGGTTTTGGAGGTATATTGGTTAATTTGAGGGTGGGAGGAGACAAATTTGGATACCAACATTTGAAATGGCGATATCAAGGTAGGATTTGCCTAGCAGATCGAATTTATTTTATTTTAGGTTTAGGGCGCGCAATGACTTCCAATTGTATATATTACTTGGCACAAAAAACGGCCTCTCCCACCTTCCTCTCAGCGGGGAGATAGGATAGAGACCGGAGACGGAGTCGACAACTGCTGGAAATTTCATTCATTTTCTTCTCCGGAAAGTTTATAATGATCTTTTCGTACTCATACTCTTGGTAATATCTCCTAGTGTTCTGTATCGATCGCAAATCCGACATGTCATAAAGAGCATGCAAACTCTTTATGGAAGAAAACCTCTCTAATTTATTTTTGTACCATGGGACTGAGTTTATTTCTAATTTGAAGCTTAATAGCCCCCGCTAGATGCTAGTATTACGACCTCCAGGTTTTCATGTCCCCTTCTTTTAAGGGACAATAAGCATGCTTCTTTAATGACTTCAGGGTTCTTTCACAAAAATATTGGTTTGTTTCCAGTGAAGTTGGGTGAGTGAGACCTTGTTTGTATCTCTGGATCATCCCATTCAGTTGATGAAGTTGAAGTAGGTACTGGCCATCTATACCATCTACGGTACGACAAATAAAGTAGATTTAAATGATGCGACCATGTCAGTTTTGCAGTTGATATTTATATGTTGCCATTAGAATAGCTGCTTGCAATATCGTAGCTGTTTTGGGACGGGCTGGGAAGCTACATTTTTCGAAAGTGCCCTGAGACTGATACCACAAATGAAAAACTCATCAGTGAAGATTGTGATGCCTTTAACGCCAAAGAATATATGGTCTTCGGGGGATCATTATTTTGCCTCTATGGTCACCGCGTAGTATTTTTAATGATATATCTAGGAACCATATAGAACGCAGATATCAGAGGCCTTGGTATTTACCAAGAAATTCCCAAATAGACTCGTGACTATAGGCTTGATTACTTTTTCTGATACCTTATCTGTGGACGCCATTAGCTGCGGATGGAGTGGAGCATTCATCGGTTTAAGCAATGCGTAGGATATCAAGCTTTTTAATCTGTACTTGTAATTATCAAAGTTTAACTTAGACCACCAGACGGTATGTGGCAGTTTAACGTAGAAAGACCGAGATTTATAATGGGAGAAGTATATTTATTAATAAAGAACGAAATATATGTTAGTAAAAATTAGGAACACAGGTGACAACAGAAACTCAAAATGTCGCCTGAGAGCCCTCCAGAAAAATAGTGAGGCCATCTGAGGTACTTCTGGTATTATCCTTGGAGATTGGTTTTAATTAAAATAAAAATCACTTAAATTAAAATCAGTTAATTGTCAGGATGCCGGCCCTCATAGATATTTTCCTTATAGACTTTCCGGGTTGGATCATCCTCGCCTATGTGGATTAAGTGACCCGCCCGCCGCAATCTATTGAGCGGGATTTTATCCACTAGCAGACGGTGGTGGTACCCCGCATTGATTTTGCCTTTATATAGGCTACGGGATCATCCATCCTCTTGTAACATAATATATATGGTGGAATAATATATGAGGATTGGTAAGTTCATGGTCTTGTTAAGTAAGAGTTTTGACCCTATGGTGAGACGGAAAAGTTTTTGTAGACTGAAATAGGATTTCTTGACTGTCAAGAACTGTGCGGGGATTTAATTGCCGTAGCAATTATCGGTTGTGATTTTCGACCAGAAACGATCTTAACTTTGTGGTCTCTTATTTTTATTGTTCTCATTTGACCAGTGCCATTTGATGTAGTTAGTTCGTTGATTTTTGGTGCTGGCATTGTTACCCTGTACATTGTATTGCCTTTATTAATGTAAAGGGACTGTAAATCTCGGCTTGTTCTTATCATATTGTGAATATCGTCAGTATATGCGAATGGCCTGGCTGGACTTCAAGAAGATATGTTAACATCAGCTTCGCCGATCGCTTTTCCAAGGGCTAGGTTAAAAAGGGTGCATTGCAGGGCAGGTCTTAGACCGTTGTTGATGTTGAATGGTCTCGAGAGTGATTCTGCTGCTGTGGTTAGAACCAGCTTAGTCAGTCTTATCAATTTGTTGCTGATTAGCTTGGAGTGAAGCCTCTCTAATATGGGTCATTGATTTTATGGGCATATGGAGCTATCCGGTCTAGCAAGATATCGGAGAATATCTACTACTCAACTACGTGATACATAATGGCTGCACTTCGTGATTTACCCATTTTCATGTATGGGACAGATAATGCTCGTTGCCATTCATCAGGCATTCGCTTTCCTTCACCATGAGTAACAGTTGGTGAACCGTTTGGTTGAGATGGTCACCTCCATATTTACCCAATTCAGTTGTAATTCGATCGGCTCCTGATTACTTATGATTATCTCTGTATTTCTCAAGTTCGCAGACTTGCTGGTTCTCCCAAGGTTCCTGTTTCTTTCTGTGAAACTGTTTCTCCACTCGACGAAGTTTTTTAAGAGTGTTGCATTGCCCGGTATGCAGCATTCTTTTGTTCCGTTGTATTCACCGTGGAACCAGTCGTTCCGATTTTCTGCGACTGAGGCCAAATATGTTTGTAGCGTACCAATGATAAAGTTTTTCAGGTGGTTGTGAAGATCATTTGTCGATGCTTCTTCTCCAGGATCTTTGTTTATTGCAGCTATTGCGGCATTTATTTCGGAAGTCTTTATTGTGGATGGGTTCCATATTTAGTCTCACCTGACTGTCAAGCGAAATTCCAGGTGGTGTTGCAATTCGAGCCCGGAGCACTATGCCAACGAGATAGTGATAGTGATATTGGCCTCCTTATATGTTGAAACATTTAGGAAGGCTGAGTGTGGTAGTAATGGTGTTCGATAAGCACTTAGTCAACTTGGTTGAAAGTGGTCCGGTCTGGAGAGGACCAAGCGTGTTTGTGAGCTGTATTCCACGCATACCTGGTACTTCCAACAACATTTATGATTGAATAATCTTCAGTTATCATTGGTGAATAAATTCAAGGTAAGGTGTACTGAAGCGGCTACTTAGGAATGTACAAGTAGTTTATGAACTGATATTAAGATATTCCCAGTCTTTTTAAAGAAAGGTAAATGAATTGACCATGCAGTCTATGTAGGTTGGTTTTCCAGTTGTGAAAATAAATACCGCCTTCATGTTCTGGGCCATGATATCCGTTTCCAATTTTTTTCCTATGGAACGAATTAACACAGTTCATATATCTATATCTAGTCTGTGAATTTGTAACTTTTCACTCTTAAGCTCTAGGACCTAAGTCCAATCGGGCTGGCAGAATCCTAAATTGTTGAATATTGACCGTACAAGTCAGTTAATATCTAAGTGTCTTGTTGTACACCTTGGTGCTAGCCAAGTTCGGGATTTCGATATTTCAGTCCCTCTTGCATTACTACAAAAAAATCGACTGTCTTAGTGATAGGTGGAATTATGACCTTCGCTGAAAGGCTAACTTCATTAATTGATATTACTTTACCTAGACGTCGAAGTTTTAATGGGAGACACCACATCAGAAGGCATTTTCACGTAGTTTTTGAGATTTTTTTTTAGTGGGAAGAATTATTCAGAATTCAATAAAATTTGGACATTATATTATTCATATTCCAAACAATTTTTGGGAATGTCTGAAAAGTTTAAGCTAAAAATGAAAGAGTTACGCGACAATATTCTGCCGGTGGTCGTAACTTAAGTTTTTCAACTGCAGTACGTGTAACAACTCCAATTGTTATCTCAAATCAAAAAGTTCTTAGTTTTCAATTTCAAGTATTCAAAAAAATATTTCGATTTTGACTTTTTTTCGCTAAATACGATTTCATCCCAAATATTTCTTCATATTCTTCGTAATTTTGTAAAGAATCATATCTTCCAATTTCATAATGATCGATTTATTATTTTTTGAGCTAGAATTTAGGCAAATGTGAAAACCTCGTTTTGAGAAGAACGTTCTTGAAAAAAAAAAATGGTTTCATAAATCTCCTTTCGGATATGAAGACATTTACCACTCTTAATTATGACTAAAATGCAGTTACACCAAATACAAATGCACTCGTTCAAGAAACTGACATAGTATTTATAAATACACTATTTACATAACGCTACCAGAGTTTGTAACCTACCACTTCCTGGGCAGTGGACCTTGAGCTCGAAATTTCTGCAGCGTATTCTGGGATAGCTAAGCTAACTATTTATGAAATAAAAAAAATCGATTCTGAAAACCTCCTAATGTGGCTCCCCCCTTAAGTTACGGTTCGGCCGTATCTGGAACGGGTTACGGCTCCGTTCCTGAACCTCACTTTGCGTTCGCTTCCCATTCGGAAGCCAAATAAAGTCCTTGCTTCTAAGAATTCTTGGCTCCCTACAGGAGGGTAGACGATAGAGGGACGCTTATATAACGAGAAAATTTATGAGCGACACTACCAACGTCTGATTACGGATAAAGTCCAGTTTAATAAGCTGAAGATAATCCAGCCTGTATAGTTTTTAAGGTTAATATCTATGGTTAGAAAAGAAGATGTGGCATACCCTGCCTTAGATAGAGCGATGGAGTAGGCCAGCACGCCGTTGTTGCGTCATTAATGATGATGAAGAATCACCACAAGATCTTCACAATCCATCTTTCTTGGGCGCCTAATATAGTGGATTTGCTCAAGGACTGTTGGATTGATGGTATTACCAATGCTAGAAAATAGATTCGAAAAATTTTCAGGCAATGGGAATTTTTTCCTGGTGGCCTGCGTGCGCACTCGACAACAGGCGGTCCTTTCTCAGCGGTCCTTTCCTGACATATGAGAGATACACGTCACTGAAGACGTCTACCACTTTGTAAACAAAATAAACATTACTTTGTCGGCCGACTTTTCACAAACCACAGAATGAATATTAATTATTTATAAAATAAACAACAAGTGTTCTTGCTTCGGTTTTAGTTTGTTTAGTTTTCACAATAAAATTTTACTATTTTTTTTCAAGGTTTTGGAAAAGTACATTTAGCTGCTCTTATCATTTGTGGCCTCATATTGATGGCGGTGATATGTGAAACGATGGGAATGATGATAATTGTGATAGCTTCACGATGCGACTTAAGCTTGGAAGATTATCAGAAAGGACTTTTAACGGGAGTTGCCTTTTTCGGTATAGTATGACTTAAACATTTTGAAATCAAATGTTTCTACAACACTTTTCTTGAAGGCATCTTAATATCATCATATTTCTGGGGATTCTTTTCTGATAGATATGGACGAAAGAGTATAATTTTATATTCTACATATGCATCAGTATTTTTCAGTTGTGCATCTGTCCTCACTAATAATTTTTGGATTTTTCTAATTTTACGGCTTTGTAGTGGGATAAGGTAAGTGGGAGTTAGCTTTCTATTTAGATCTTGATCTTTTGACATGTCAATACTTTTTATTGAATGTAATAAATGTATGAGTGTGAGTGTGAGTGTAAAATGAGTGTTTCTGGGTCCAAAATATGTGACGTCCTTTGCTGCTGTTACGTAAATACCGATGCTTTCACATTAGGTTCTATTATATTTGCGTAAAGTTTTGAGACTTCCGAAGTCCCTCTTATATCTAGCGGAATATATCAGGAAGCTGGGCATGTATTTAACTAGGAACTACTTGTGTCTACCATTGGTGATCATTTGTCATAACAAAATATCTACTAAACTGTTATATAATGTGTCACTGCTAAGTTCCATTATGTCGAACTTTCACTGGCATAGCTCGTAACTTTCTTACTTGAAACATAACGTAGTTTGGCCTCATCCTTTCACATCTTGTTTCCAGCCTGGTATATTAATAGTAGATTGAGTGAGTTTTAAATATGAGTGGATACAAGGAGAAACGATACCGGTGACCAAGCATAACTTTGACTGATTCCTCTTTGGAGTTCGTCCTTATCGCCGCAAGAGGAAACCTGCTCGTTTGGAGGCAAGGCGATTCCAGAGTTTCAATTTCTTTCTTTGTCGAAAAGGTGGTCAGGTTTTTTACGTTGGCTGATGATATCTCACTTCGCTAAAGGTTGCAATACAATTTAGCTGGTGGTGATCATTAATCGGTTACCCCTCTCTATGGGTTACGTATTTAAACTGGGAGTAATTACTTTAGAGCTATGATTACTTGTGTTTGTACAACATTACGCTGTTGTTGTAATAGGAGGAGGACTACACTTGTGTGTGTCGCTAATTTTTCGCCTCACACTTTTGGGACCGATTTATTTCCCGTATGATCGTATCATGACCTACCATTATTTCGCATTGTTGTAATTTCGATTCAATCTTCCTAAGGGCATTAACGCCTGCAAAATCGAAGACGTTGACAAGCTTGTATATCGACAGAGTTTTGTTTCTGCCTGAGGGGGCATCAAATTCGATGTTGTTGTTTTGTCCTAAAGTTAGAAATGCAACTATTTCAACATCACTATCAAGTTGCGCCGGTTTGGTGCCAATATTCCATATTTGCTACTATGCGGGAGGACTAAATGGAAAGGGACCATCACGGTTATTCCAAACCTTCATCAACTCATGTTTGCCTCGTACCATCGGGGTTCTCTGACATGAGACAATAATACATAAATAACTCCATCAGATTGGATTCCATTTAGATTCAATCAGAAGGGGGAACTGTGCTGTGATCCAGGAAATTTCCGCTGCGAACGACCTAAGTCAACACAAAGTTGAAGTTATATTCTTCTTGAGATTGCTTGATCTTGACTTATTACGAATATCGGGAGCTCACTTAATGGAAAAAAGTAATAAGTTCAGTATTCCTGGCTATATCATTTATTATGTTACATATGTTTGAGAGAAAGCCAGAAGTGGATCAACGATTTTAATTAAACGGGAACTTAACCACCACCAACTGAAAGCGAACAGTAAAGCCACATTTAAGTAACCTCATCACGCCTGCAAATGAAGTGAGGTGGAATTATAATAACCAAGATATAGGAGAATAGCTTGAGAACAGTTTACTAGGTGAACAAATTCATCGCTGCTGAATATTTCAATGAGAAGCACACTACCTGGGGCGTAAAGTTAGTTAGGGTAAAGAACAACAAGCTTGACAACATATAAGCAGGTCAGTCTGCTAACAAACCGGCTGATATCAACAAATTACTAGATCTAAGAGAGTTTGGAGTTTCAAAAGAGATAGCATGTCAAAGCACTAACAGTCTACAAACTATGATTATACCATTCCTCCGTAATCATCACGGTACATAATAAGCTAATATACAATATTTTACAGAATAGATGGACGAACAAGTCAAAGTCGACAATAATATTTCGCTGAACATTCGATTAAAAACCAAATCCGACATTAACAAAGTGCTTAGGCCTTTCAACGAAGTTATAACCGCATCTACAGCAGCAACGATTTTAAAGAAGTCTGTTGATCGACAATTCTGCGAATCTGATATCCGACGATTCTTGGGCGGGGGGTTTATTTATCAGTCCACGGACTATTCGTTGTGGAAAGAAGTTAAGAAGATCAATAGATCAGTAACCAAAGAGCCTCCGTTAAAACTGGCCATAGGGAATGAGGTTAAAAATAACGGAAACAGAGCCAGAGAATTGGCAGCTCCCTTAGAAGAAGTATACGTACTAACCGAGCCGAGAAATTCAAAATGTCCACTCAATCTCACGTCGAGCCACTTGCGAATATCGCTGAAAGAAATTAGAAGTTTGTTTATGAAAAAACGCTCTTGGGTATGATCCGTTCTTGCATGTTGAAATAGCTGTCTTAAAAGTCTTGAAACTGTCGTGCTTTCAAATGCAATCCTGGGAGTCGGACATTACCCGAACTTTTGGAAAAATACACTTGTGGTAAGGATTCCAAAGTCTGAAGGGGATGCCACGCAATTAAAATCAGACAGACCGCAAAGCCTTCTTCTTACCATTTCGAAAGCATTCAAAAAACGTTTACTCCAGAAACTATTGTAGAGTTCACCAGATTTTATCAGAAATAAGAAGCACTCTTGGAAGGATATTGTACGGCAGTGTTCCAAGATGCAGTAGATGTATAATATTAATAAGATAGAATATCTGCTCCCTCGTTGCTTCTATAAACTATTAACATCGTATTAAAGGAAAACAGATTCCAGGTGAAGCACAAAGATGATTTCAGTGAGCAACATAAGATCAGAGCAGGAGTCCTTCAGGCAAGTGCTAAACACCTGGGAATACAAAAGAAAGCATACCTGGAAATGGCATGTAAAGACGAAGAACCACCAGGTCAGACTTAAGTTCCAAAATTCTCTGAACTGTAAGTTGTTCGAAAAAAATCAAAAGTTGACTGACGGTTTCGTGATTCGTGATTTTTTCGATTTTTTAATGCTTGGGGTGCTACGCTCCAAACTAGGAATCCATGGACTAAAAAACGTGGGAGTAAGTTGCTCCTCATCTAGTCCGGCCCGCCAGCAAGTGGATCCCGCAGATCCTAAACAACAATGTAAGTTATTGATCTATAAATCGACGGATATATGGAATTCAACTATGTGGCTTTACTAAACCATCCACATTAATCTGCTACAGGGATTTCTGTCACAAATTCTAATATATATTAAAGTGTTCCTTAGTATTTCCGAGCCATTATAAAGTTTTGGAAACTGGAACAATATTGGAAGAAATTGTTAGTTTTGTTTTTGTGGTTGTTGTTGTACAGCTAACTGCATGCGCAATTGATGTAGCAAGTTATTTCGATTGACTTGACAACATTTCAGCTTAGCGAAGTCCTTCGCTGTACTCAGCTCTCCTGAGGGGTCTCGACTTAAAGGTTGCTTTTAGTGTTACTTGGTGGTTTTGTTAGCAGGACAAAACATTGAGATATTGTCCCGGTGGAGCTTTGACATATCGTTCTTGATATTTTAGCGTTTCAAGTAACTGTACTTTACTGAGGCCACAGCTTCACAGTTCGAGATGATTTTGTCAAAAACGTATAATCCCTTTTGAGTGCTTTTGAAGCCAGTATGTGAATATACATGAGTGTTATGCCTGGCCGATTTAGCTTGTAAGTCAACTGAATCTTTACAAAGTGGAGGCCTCAATTGTTCTTCTGAATTTTTCATATAGTGTTTGCGAAATAGGACATCCGCACAATCTATGCTTGCTCCCCCCTGTTCTTTTTCCGATGAGGCTATACTTGACCTTCCTTATCATCACATATGCGAGTCAGCCTAGTGAAGAAGGACAAGCATAAATGTGAACATAGATTTTCTTGGCGGACCCTCGCGCGAACGCGGCCAAGAGTTCGCAACTCATCTTGTTAAAGACCCAAGTCTCCGAGGAATACATGAGGACTGGCAAGATCATTGTCTTGTACAGTAAAAGCTTTGACCCTATGGTGAGACGTTTCGAGCGGAACAGTTTTTGTAAGCTGAAATGGGCTCTGTTGATTTGTGATTTTCGACCCTAGATAGGAGAAATTATCAACGGTCTCAAAGTTGTAGTCTCCTATCTTTATTCTTCCCGTTTGACCAGTGCGGTTTGATGTTGGACTTAAAGAGGATCGTACCTCTTTCTCGAGGGCTAGGTTACAGAGGACGCATGATAAGACACCCCCTTGTCGTAGACTGTTGTTGATGTCGAATGGTCTTGAGAGTGATCCTGCTGCTTTCATCTGGTCTCGGTCAGCCTAGTCAGTCTTATCAATTTCGTCGGGATACTGAATTCTCTCATGGCCGTGTACAGTTTTACCTTGGCTATGCTATCATAGGCGGGTTTAAAGTCGACGAATAGATGG
Source organism: Hermetia illucens (assembly GCF_905115235.1). Lineage (NCBI taxonomy): Eukaryota > Metazoa > Arthropoda > Insecta > Diptera > Stratiomyidae > Hermetia > Hermetia illucens. The sequence goes on from NC_051851.1 coordinate 70,479,703, forward strand.
TGCAACTGTTGTCCATATTCCAACAGTTTTTCCATCGTTTGCCGCAGAGAGAAAATTTGATCTGCTGCTGATTTGCCCGGAGTGAAGCCTCTTTGGTGTGGGCCAATGATGTTCTGGGCGTATGGGGCTATCCGGCCTAGCAAGATAGCGACGAATATCTTATAGATGGTACTCAGCAACGTGATACCTCTATAATTGCTACACTGTGTGATGTCCCCCTTTTTATGTATGAGACAGATAATGCCTCGTTGCCAATCGTCAGGCATTGATTCGCTGTCCCATATATTGAACACAAGTTGATCAACGACTTGGTGTAACTGGTCGATGAGTTGTAGGACTGTTGGTGGTGGCAGTATTTTTCCGTCATCTTCAGTTGGCGGGACCTCCAACTCGCTGATGTTCTGGTTGTTTAGTAGCTCATCAAAGTATTCAACCCATCGTTCCAATATGCCCATTCTGCCGGAAATAAGATTTCTTTATTTGTCTCCGTAGGATGAGTATCGAGGTGTATAAGGCTTCATCCTGCTGACTTGTTGGTAAAACTTCCGCGCCTGGTGCGGTTGCTCCCTATACTTTTCTAGTTCACAGACTGGTTGGTTCTTTAAGGCTTCCTTTTTCCGTCTGTGCCAACGAGATAGTGGTCCGAGTTTATAGTGGTCCGAGTCTATTTAGGCCCCCCCCCCCCCCCCCCCCCCCCTATATGATCTGACATTCATTAAGGCTGAGAGGTGGCGGCGTTCAATCAGCACTAACTGGATAATGTGCAGTCCGTTATCATTGGTATCCCCATGTAAACTACGGGAACTGACGTATCGCCTGAATATGGGCTCCCTCCCTACTTGACTGTTGAAATCTTCAAGTGTGAATTTGATATTATATAAGGCCTACAAATAAGTTCTGTCGGTTTTCACAATAGATTGCGTAGCTTGTTTTTTATTCCATTGATCCACATTTCCAAACATTCATCGGAAAGCTACTGTCAATAGGCACACACGTCAGTATAAATTATTTAATTGAAGTGTAAACAACAATACTTTTTTCATCAACGAAAATGGCCAATTTTGTACCCAATAATGTGTTTTTGCGGGGAGTTCTACTTCATTATTTCAATATGAAGAAAAAAGCAACCGAAAGTCATCGCATTTTGGTGAAAGTTTATGGTGACCATGCTCTATATGAGCGAACGTATCAGAGGTGGTTTGGACGGTTTAAAAGTGGCAATTTTGACTTAGAAGACGAAGAGCGCGCCGGACGGCCAACAATTTTTGAAGATGAAGAATTAGAGGCATTGCTCTACCAAGATCCATCGCAAACGCAAGAAGAACTTGGAAAAACACTTGGAGTCACTCAGCAAGCCATTTCCAACCGTTTAAAAGCAACGGGAATGATCCGAAAGGTCGGAAATTGGGTTCCGTATGAACTGAAGCCAAGAGACGTCGAACGCCGTTTTTTCACGTGGGAACATCTGTTCCAACGACAAGAAAGGAAGGGTTTTCTGCATCGAATAGTTACTGGCGATGAAAAGTGGATCCATTACGATAATCCCAAGCGTCGGGTAACGTGGGGATACCCCGGCCATGCCTCATCATCGATGGCCAAAGCGAATATTCATGGTGAGAAGATCATGCAGTGTATATGGTGGGACCAGCTGGGTGTGGTACACTATGAGCTGCTATTATAAAACCGAACGAAACGGTCACGGGCAAACTCTACCGACGTCAAATGATGCGTTTGAGCCGCGAACTCAAGAAAAAACGGTCGCAATACCAGCAAAGGTATGATAAAGTTATTTTGCAACATGACAATGCTCGTCCACATGTTCCACAGCCCGTTAAAACATATCTAGAAACGTTGAAATGGGAAGTCCTACCCCACCCGCTGTACTCTCCAGACATTGCTCCTTCTGATTACCATTTGTTCCGGTCGATGCAACATGACTTGGCTGACCAGCACTTCTCCAATTACGACGCACTCAAAAAATGGCTCGATGAGTGGATAGCGGCCAAGCAGGCCAATTTTTGGCGCGATGGTATCTATGAATTGTCTGAAAGATGGAAGAAAATTATGGCTTGCGATGGGCAATACCTTGAACAATGAATGTATAACCAATTTTTCACAATAAAGCTTCAAATTTAAAGAAAAAACCGACAGAATTTATTTGTAGGCCTTTTACTTGTGACAGGCTTCGGGGGTCCGCTCAACTGCCTTGTAGAAGCTATCCTTCTCCGACTCTGCAGTCTCCTCTGTAGGGGCGTGAACGTTAATAATGTTTATGTTTTCAAAGCCGATAACAGCAGGTTTCATTTTTTGGCTGACTAGGAAACCTACTCCGAGCACATGGTTTACTGGATGGCCACTATTATATATGGTGTAGCCTTATATTGGCACAGGGTACCGGCTAGCTGCTCAGCAGCATTCGGTCTGTACAGGGAGTGCACGTTCTATGAGAAAATGGAAGAACAGTTGGTACATTTTGTCCCGTTTTTAGGCGCGGGAGACTCGCCTTCATCCGTCTCCGTCCGCAGTTTTTGATAAAGAAAGAACTCCCAGCGATCACCACGTAGAGGTGGGGATAGGGTTTGGTTGTTGGTGTTGGTTCAGCAGGCGTTTCCTAGGTTTTATGCTCCATCGTGGGTACCAATCTACGTTTCGCCCTGGGATCTATACTACCCTTTGACCGCTATAGTAATTTTTAATTAGTTAAAAGCTCTTTCACCCAGTACTCAACGTGCGCGGCAAAGTCAGTGCCCCGTATAATTAATCTAATTGTTTGTAGACTTATTTTTTTATAAATTCTAAACGCAATATATTGTAATGAATTGGGATAAGCATCACATCAGCATGCTAGTATGCAGCAAATACTGTAAAATTTATTAAATAATTTTCTTTTCTATCTTTTTATAGCATATCTGGACCGTCAGCAGCTATCTACGCATATTTAGGCGAGTTTAACACAATGAAAAACCGACAAACTACTATATCATGGGCTAGTATCTTTGTTGGACTTGCAAACACATTTATTCCAGGTTAGTAAATTTAACTCAGCTTGAATTTTATCTGCTGTTGAATTTATGATGAATAAAATTAAATGGCAGAAGTTTAGATACTGGAGTTCAGGTGGGAGCTAGCACACTTATGTTCATTTCTATGATAACGATAGTATATATTTAGGTACAAAATTGAGTTAGTTGTTTCCTTGAATAGATGGCTGTTGGTATAACCTCAGTGCACGTTTGAGAATGAAATACTGTCGTTATATAGTTTGGAAGGCTGTGACGTAGTTTCAAAGGTGTAATGTGCCCTGACTCGAGCATTTTTAAACTATATTTTATGGGGATACAGTTTTCGTTTAGCCTTCCCATCTCATCACTAAGTTTCGAACCATGGAACACAATATAATATGGACTCTCCAGGGTATTACCTTATCTAGGACAATTCGCACAGCCATCCATTGCTGATACTGCTAATGAGAGAATACCATGCGCGATGTTTTCGTTTCTCCGTGTATCCGCGCAAGCTATTCGTTTGCCTTTTGGCGTTTAAATTTCCGCGCTTCTCCGCTAGTTGGGGATGTATTTTTGGTGCAACTATGTCGTGCTACAATTAATAGCGCTTGATAGCCTCATGTTGTTCTAAGAATTCTGCAGGCCCTCAGAGCTATGATACAATTAAGTGATTTTTTTTCTTTTGGTATTTTTAGTTTCTCAGCGTTCGTACCCGCACTGGCTGTTCATTTATTTATATAAAACGATAATAAACAGAAACGAGTTGCCTTCACAAGGTGAAGATGGTAAAAATGGACCAAGCTGAAGTGTTTTAAAATTACACGGAAGACTCCGATGGCTTCCAGATAAGATGTGCTAAGAATATAGAAAAACTGAGAGGAAAAGGATTTAAGAGGGTAACGAGCGGTATTTGCTCATGATCATCTGCGGAGAGCACACAAGAGTAAGTGATAGTAACGGAAAGGTCATTATAATAATCGTTGGCGCAACCATTCATATTGGATCAGGGCCTTGAAGTGTGTTAGAGCACTTCATTGAAGACCGTAATGGTACACTACAGGATTACAGTCCCCTGCAGGAGGTAATGTGGTCAGCATTGCGCTCGAGATTATTCACAGCTGAGTCGACTAGTACTCGACGTCAAATCACGTTACAAATTCCAATGCCTCCAGTGAGATTTGAACCGCAACCTACCGTACGACAGCCTTGTGCTCTAACCACTCAGCTATCCGGACATACGGTTTTGGTGGTGCCAGATAACCTCCGGCGAAGTTTCGTGGCAAGAGACACTTCAGCTGAATCTCTTGCAGATTGGAGCCTGACGAACGACACTTTCTTTTCCCTTTCTTTAAAGATAATCAGCAAATGTTACAAGGCTCGATACTAGACCTGAATCATAGAACGAAAATTTCACAAAGCTCTGAAGCTGAATCATAAAAGGAAATTTACTTTTATGAATCAAATTTGGTATGGAGCTTTTTGATATTTGTTAATTCTCTATAATGAAAGGGAAAATTTGTCATTATAAGATGAGTTCTATGGGTTGTGCGAAGTGGTTAGTGCCTAGATATTGTACATGATTATTTTCAAGCAACCTTGCCAAGTAGTTAGAAACTCTTATTCTAACTAAGGCGCTTTTTCTCCGTTAAAATCGACGACTATTGTTAACATGATAAAGTATTTCTTCTTTTTTTAGTTCGGATTGACTGTTCCAAGGCTTGGACCCAAACTTATTTTCCATATTTGCAGATATTATATCTAGTATTGCATATGCTTTGAGGAAGACACGTTGTCTGTCTGTCTCGCATTAAAACCGCAGTGAACACCTTTGAGCTTTGCTGTCCTGCACTAGGACGGTGAGCACTCTTATTTTTTCATTTCAGAATAAGGTACCTTCTGATGACTACCTCTTGCTTTGTTTTGTTCTGAGATAACATGGTTTAACCAGCAATGAAATTTTGAGCCTTTCTTAATATGAGATGGTGGTTAAGGTGGGAAAAAGGCATAGCCTTTGAGCATTTAGATCGTCGTGACCAGTTGTGCTTTGGATATGAGGTTAATCTGGTGCCAATTTTGCTTTCTAAACTGAATGTACAAGGATATTTCTTTTACTGAGGGAACAGTTGGTATTATTGGAGCAATGCTTTTAATTCGTCTTTGTATGAATATGGCTTAAATATTAGGAGTTCGCGACAGGGGAGTTATTGAAAAATGGTCATGCCGATGGAGTCGTACCCCAATGTCTCAGGGGGAAGCGGCATGGGAGCTGCTAAGCAATTGCAGATGTGTGTTAAGCGATAGAGGCCATCGTTGCACGCTAGTGAAATATTTTTGGATGTTATGGTTGATTTAGGTTTGAGGTGACAAGACCACCCTGACAAAAATAGATTTCTTTAATCAAGGTACGGTCCACTTTTGTTTCGGTTCCGGATTCGGTTTGCTTTTTGGATATTCCTTTCGAGGTCTTCCATGTTCGTATGATGTTATGGTCAGGAAGTATTCTGTCCATTCTGTGATGGTTGGGGTAGTATTTTCGGTAATCTCCTACCAGATATTGTTAAGGGAATAGATTGTGGTTTATTATAGGTAGCATATTGTTGCCTTTGTGCAATTCTTTTTGGAATCACATCCGGAGGTGAAGGTTTGTCTATTGTATGTCACTTAAGTTAGCAGATCAATTGGGAACTGCATAATCTGCAATAGATGTGGTAATTGTTTTTTTAGGTAGTATTTGCAGATGAATTGGACATGCTATCGAGTGGTAGGACAGATTGAACGTTCGTACGATAAAGCATTGCTGTTGGCCCAGGAGCAGATAAACATGATAATAAGCACTGAAAACGGGAGGAAGGAATGCACAAATATACCGGGTCTCTCATAAATTTAGCTGAATATGCCGCGGAGAGCAATGATTTCAGGAATGTATACCGCATCAAGAAAAAGCTTGCATGTGGGCGCAAATCTTTCGATGGTCCTGTGAAGGACGTCAACGGTTCTCATCCACGATGATGAACAACTTAAGAGGTTGAAAGAACAGCTTACCACGGTTCCTCTTCATCTGACGAAGTTCCTCCTCTTGTGGATGAAATGACTAGTCACTGCTAAATGCGGATACGAACTGTTCAGAAGAGAAATCGTTCCGGTCATCAATGCAGTTAATGTTAATGTTGATAGCCTTGACGGTCTCCCCGCAGAGTTATTTATCGTTGGGCTTGCAGTTACTTCTGAACTGTTGCTACTGCTGCTTGTACAGAAATCTTGGGAATCCAAGAGTTGAAGAAGGGGATGATCGTCAAGATCCGAAGAAAGGGAGGCCCGTTTTGAGTGAGACAATTGGAGGGGTATCTGTGTGGTCTTTGCCGTTGCAGAGACAATAGCTAAAATAATACTGGAACGCATTCAAAAAGAGCTGAAAAGCTTGGTTGACGGAGAGCAGGCTGGTTTACGCTCTGGATGCTCCTGCATTGACGATATCAACACCCTACGGATAATTTTGGAACAGTGCGTGGACTTTAGGTTCTTCTTCTTTTAGCTTTATCGATTTCGAGAAAACTTTTTATAGCATCAACGGGGATTGTGCTTGGACTGCTCTACGCAGGAGTGGTATTCCAGAGAAACTAATAGCTATTATCAGAGGGACATATGATGGCGCAAAATGTCATATGCAGCACCGAGACAAAATTTTGGACGATTTCCAGGTCCAAAGCGGAGTCCATTAGGGTTGCAACATGTCGCTGATATTATTTTTTCTTGTTATCGGTAACGTTCTATATGCTGCCTTGTACGTAGGACGTGGAGGAGTTCAATGGAGAACGATATTTCTCCTCAAACACCCCGGCTACGCTCATGACATCTGTTTTCTCTCCCCCGGGTGGGACCTTGGCAAAATGGTTCTGGATTTCAAAAGAGAGGCCAGTAGAGTTGGACTGAAAATAAACACTAACAAAACCAAGGTTCTCAGTCGGGCGGGTCAACGGATTCTCCTTATCTGCATTAATGGCTATAGCTTCAAAGGCGTCGATAAATTTGCATATCGGGGAAGCGTGGTTTCTGCGGACGGTAGCACCAGACTGGATGTTTCCCGCGCATTAACAGCGCTAGATCCGCTTTCGCTGCCCTATCTTGAATCTGAAAATGCAATTATATCTCACCAAGATCAAGTTGAAACTGCTCTGTGCGAGTGTTGTTCCTGTGTTGTTGTATGGGAGAAGCACATGGAAAGTGAACTCCGGCGCACAGATCGGCCACTCCTACGCACTGTGATCGAAAGTGATGGCAGTGGATAGGTCACACTTTAAGGAGGGGCGACAATTTTATTGGACTCCACTCTCCCAAGATGGCCAACGAGTGGGTCGCCCCAAGGGTACTTGGTGCAAAACAGTAGAAGAGAAGTGCGAGCGTCTTGGAGAAGTCGTGGGCAGAGTTGAATCGCATTTCAGGTAACGGCGAGCGATGATGCTGCTGTACCCTACTTATAACAGATGACGTGTTAAACACATTTGCTCTCTTTTTTTTTAAAATTGGGTGAATATGATAAGGGAGGGCCGATGTGATGAACCAGCTACAAGCAGTAATAGGTGCAGTTGTCCATTTTAAATTATCTCAGGTAAGAATATCTGATGGTGCGATTTCTAAGGACTGTGGATGAAACTGAGTGCGGAACAGTCACAATTCGATGTTTGTTTTGAAGTACAGTAGATTTTAGACAAAATAACGATTACGCATTTAGCCCATTTAAAATGTCGAGTGACATTGATCTAACATCTCCCATTAGCACAAGCTGCACACCTTAGATGCCCCCTGTGAGGAGTGGCCAGATCTCCCATCAGGCGCGACCCCAGCTGGCGGATTGGGGTATACCTATTGATGTGTAAATATGTGTTCATGCACTTTTCTTTTCTGACTGTGCATGGATTATTGTTTGCTCATTTCTGGTGCGCGGACCAAAATGGCTATGAGAAGGATACCCAGAACATTAAACCACCATGGAAGACGAGAGAAGTTGGAAACTTACGGTGCAGGGCTCGGAACCCCAGTACCGGCGGCTTTTGGGAGTGAGCAAGCGGGCTCCCGGTCGTCGCTATCCCTCGACCGCAGTGCCTCGGTGGTGGACAACTTGGCCACCTTGGCATATAATGCTACAAGTGATTTGGATCTGGAGAAGGAGGTATTCAAGCGAAGTACGACTTTACCGAGAACACCAATAACAAGACCAAACAAAGATGAACTAAAAGCAGCTTTTTGGACAACAAAAACCGTGACAACACCCAGCGCACATGTTCAAGATGCTCGACAGCAGGAGGTGCTCCAGGAACAAGGAAGAGACCCATTCAAAAGAAGTTCATCAACTTTGAGATCTCCACCAATGCCAAAGACGATGAAGGACAAAGTACAGGCAAGGTCAATAAACGCCAAAAGTGAAGGACCGTGTAAAAGGGGTAACCCTGCCGGAACTTATAGGGAACAGAGTCCCGATCTGGAGGAATTACCCTTCACCCAGCTTGGGGCAAAAATAGTTGAGCTGTCCGAGTTTATCAAGGACAAGCACAACGTGCACCAAGCCATAAGTAATATGGTGAGGGCTATTAGAGTGCTCTACATTAGATCACAGATGGAGAAAAAGAATAATAAGGACGCGCCGAACCCCGCTGTGCCAACAGTATCACAAGCGACCCAAGTGACGCCTAACCGTACTACCATCGAATTCCAGCGAAATAAGCGAGTACGTGAAAAAGAGGGGGATCCTGTAAATAATCAGCAGGCGCCTAAGAGAAAAAAAGGCGGACAGGACATCCTGAAAACCAACACCAACAGCTGAGAAGGAGGAAACCGTACAGCGAATCTAGGAAACTTGACCAGCGTTGCGAAGCCCAAAACGAACGAAAACGATGGATGGACTAAAGTTACCAACAAAAAAGCGGAACGAAAAGCAAAAGTGCGAACTCGTCCAGTTGTAATTGTTATCTCCAGTAAGGGCAATCTGTCCTACGCGGAGATGCTCAAAAAGGTCAAACCGGATCCCGACCTAAAAGATCTGAGTGGAAATGTAAACCGAATCCGAAGAACCCAGAAAGGGGATCTCATGTTCGAGCTGAAAAGATCCAGTGTGGGCAAAACTGATGACTTTCGCACTCAAGTGAAAAACTCACTTGGGGAGAATGCCGCAGTGCGTGCTCAAAAACATGAGATCTATATACAATGTAAGGATCTCGATGAAGTAACATCGAAAGAAGAAATTTGTACTGCTCTGAAGGAGCAATTTAAATTGAAAGAACTCACCGAGGAGTCAGTTGTGGGCTTGCGAAAAGCCTATGGTGGTACTCAAACGGCCACAACTCGAGTACCAGCGGAGGCAGCACAGATGTTGTTGGCTGCCGGAAGGGTTCGGATTGGATGGGTTTTCTGCCGTTTAAGGGAGCAAATTTCACTGAAGAGGTGCTTTAAATGCCTTATGTTTGGGCACTTCGCAAAGGCATGCACCAGCAGCATTGATCGATCCGATCGATGCAGAAGGTGTGGGGAGAAAGGCCATATTGCCAGAGAGTGCAATAGGGACCCCAAATGCCTATTGTGCGAAGTAAAAGAGGGAGAGGATAACCGGCATATTGCCGGAAGTGGTAAATGTCCGGAATTGAGGAAGGCGCTTACTGCAATGAGAAAATGAGGTTTATCCAAATAAACCTCAATCATTGCAGGGTCGCTCAGGATTTACTTGAGTAGGCCACGTTCGAATCTGAGATGGAAATCGCCATCATAAGCGAACCGTATAGGCACCGTCACGGTGGCATATGGGTCAAAGATTCGACTGGTGGAGCGGCGATATGGGCTTGCGGTCGACAGGCCATACAATTTACTGCAAGTCAGGAAGGCAGTGGCTTCGTGTGGGCGAAAATAAGTGGTGTATATGTAAACAGCTGCTACGCCCCACCAAGTTTGACACTGTCTGAATTCGAGCAAATGCTTGATAATCTTGTTCTCGATGCGAGGGGACGTAGTCGAAAGGTGATTGCTGGTGATTTCAATGCTTGGGCCCTAGAGTGGGGTAGTAGGGAATCAAATGTTAGGGGGCGCAGTTTATTGGAAGCTTTTGCGCAGATGGACATAGTTTTGGCCAACGAAGGTGCTGTAAACACCTTCCAGAAAGGGGGGTCAGGCTCGGTTGTAGACCTGACCTTTATCAGCCCTTCGCTGGCGCGTGGTATGTCCTGGTGCGTCAGTGAACGCTACACCCACAGCGATCACCAGGTAATCTTCTTTGAGACGTGTGTCGAGCCACAGGCCAAAGAGCTATCATGCCCGAAACCGAGAAAGATTTCAGGCTGGTCTGCAAAATCTTTGGATGAGAAGACCTTCAATCTTGGTGTGGTTAGATCAGCCTGATAAAGCAGGCACCTCTACGGAAAGAGCGGTCCATCTGGCTCAATGCATTGCCAAAGCATGTGACGCGTCCATGCCTAGAGGGTGTTCATTCCTCAGTAGAAGACCAAACTACTGGTGGAATGATGAACTGACTGGCCTTCGATCAGCCTGCCACCGAGCCAGAAGAGTGGCTCAGAGGACGGTAGGTAGAATCGAACAGGGACAAAAAGAGCTCGCCTATAAGGCAGCCCGCAAAAACCTCAAGCTCGCCATCCAGCGAAGCAAGAGGGAGTGCTTTAATGAGCTCTGCTCAGAAGCGAACATAAACCCGTGGGGGAATGCCTACAGAATCGTAATGGGACAATTCAGAGGCCGTTCATCTCCGCAGATCACGTGCCCCACCCTCTTGCTAAAAATCATCCAGGGGTTATTCCCCCAGCAAGAGGAGAGCACCGACATATTCCAACCACCTCTGAATGCAGCGGCAATTCCGCCAGTCACCAGAGACGAGCTGTTGGATATCTGCGCCGGGCCTGGACGGAGTACCGAATAAGGCCCTTAAGCTTGCCGTGAAATCCTGACCGGACATGTTCGCTGAGTTATTCAAAGCGTGCATGTCCGAGGGGATATTTCCAGTGGCATGGAAGCGACAGAAGTTGGTACTTCTGCCTAAACCAGGTAAACCTCCAGGTAAACCATCCTCATATCGACCCATATGTCTCCTGGACACGGTGGGGAAAATGCTAGAGCGGGTAATCTATAATAGGTTACTCCCGGTTGTTGAGAGCCAAGGCGGCCTTTCGGATCGGTAGTATGGGTTCCGTAAAGCCAGATCAACCATTGATGCCATCAAATTGGTTACTGGCTTGGCCGAAGATGCAATTCACGGAAAGGGTAGTACCAGCAAATATTGCGTGGTAGTAACCCTGGATGTGAAAAATGCATTCAATTCGGCCAATTGGAATCTAATACGGAAATCTTTAGCGAAGGTTGGTATTCCCGCCTATCTCGCTGCTATCGTCGATAGTTATTTAAAGGAGGCTCTGATATGACACCGATGACGGACCCCAGGAGTACGTTGTTTCCGCGGGTGTCCCGCAGGGCTCCGTATTGGGCCCGCTGCTGTGGAACATCATGTACAACGATGTATTTAATTTTCCCCTTCCGGGGGAGGCCACAGTGGTGGGTTACGCTGACGACATAGCGCAGGTTGTTGTCGCAAAGCATCTCGAAGATGCTGAGTTATACTCAAGTGAGGCAATCGGTGTTGTTAAAAGTTGGCTAAAGAGTTCTGGTCTGACACTTGCGGAGGAGGTCCTCATCACTAAGCGCCGGAAGAGAAATTACGCCTGTATTAGAATCGGGAATCATATCATCACTTCCAAGCCGACCATCAAATACTTGGGAGCGGTGATAGGCAGGAAGCTTAGCTATAAGCAACATGTGCGGTGTGTTTGCGACAAATCATCCACTGCAAGTATGGCCCTGGCGAGGATGATGCCGAATATTGGAGGGCCACGGCATACCTCTAGGTTGCTTATAGCCAGGGTGGTGACCTCGATCATGCTCTATGCAACCCCAGTTTGGAGGGAGGCGTTGTGGATGTCAGGGAACGCTACCAAACTGAGTTCAGTTTACAGGAGGACAGCCCTGAGCGTATGCTCTGCCTTCAGGACTGTCTCAGATGATGCAGCATTCGTCATCTCTGGAATGATGCCGATTGACATCTTGGCAGATGAGATGGCGAACATATACAATGCAAAGCCAACCTCTTCCTCATCGCGGACGAAGAAGACTGAAAGGGAGATATCCATAAATAGATGGCAAGGGCGGTGGGAACGCTCGGGAAAGGGCCGGTGGACGCACAGGCTCATTCCTGCCATCAAGGAGTGGTTGGAGAGACGACACGGTGAGATTAATTATAATCTAACCCAGTTTCTCACGGGGCACGGAGGATATCTCCAATACCTTCACAGGTTTAAATTGGAGACCTCACCCGATTGTCCAAATTGCAATGGAGTCCCAGAGGACCCAGAGCATGTATTCTTCCACTGTCCGAGATTTGTGGAAGAAAGGAAGAATCTAGAGGAGACTCTAGGGGAGGTGCTGGTACCAGAAAATCTGGTACCGAAAATGCTAGCACATCAAGAGAATTGGAATGCGGTAAACTCCATGATCGCATCTATCCAAAATAAACTGCGAAAAGCAGAGGAGAGGAGAAAAACGCGGTCACGTGCGCTGCGTATAGAAGAAAGGTGACAAAGCTAGAGTGGGCTGACTCCGCCCCGTGATGTGATACCTTATGGTGGTTCCGCGGGGCAGGGAGGGAGTCGGGGGTGGTCCAGACCAGTGTCTTTTTGAAGATTTCCACCTCCTCAAAAAAAAAAAAAAACACCCTAGATGCCGAACTTCAATAGACTATCTGTCAACGCAGATAGGGAGACCGTGATGACGCAGCAGATTAAAAATCTTTTCTTTGTTGACACTACTCTTATCACTTCTTTTGCTAACTAAGGTCTATGACTCGGTAAGAACAACTAGGTATCTAATTCAGGTATCTAATTCAGGTATCTGAATTAGACACCTAGTGGATACCGGGTATTGATGATAGTGTGTTTTCGAATTTCACATACGCTGATTAAATAACTGTTATTCGTTTCCTCTTCCGCTGCACTTCACGGATTTTGTCATGGCATTCGGTTTCTAACGCAAATTGATATGTAATTACTTTTGTTGAATGCACAATGTGAATTGTTTTGATATCTTATCTTCCCGTGAAGAAAATGCTTTCCATTCTTGGAGTTAAGTATATATGTTTCTCTTCCCTGTAGTATCTAGTTTGGTAACTACAATATCCTTAAAAACTCTATGACGTGGCTAAGCGTAAGTAATAAATTGGTTGGGAAACGACTTATATGAAGGTTGCTTTCAGAAAACTTTTTAGTATGATATGAATGCAATAACCTCTTAGACCGGAAGACTTAGGATTCGCCTTTTCTTGAATTAGATGTGACTAAACACCTTGGGTATAAGTGCCAACAAGTTACGCATATTAAAAGAAGAAATCAAAAAGCTTCTTTAACTTTTAAAAAATTGTTTAATTTACTCCATCCTCTAAATCTAACATCCATAAAAATTTTAGGAATGGCATGGCTAATTCTCCCGCAGACTTGGTCATATTCACTATACGGTGATGTAACCTTCCGACCCTGGCAGTTGGCACTAATTATGTATACATTTCCTGGACTACTTGGAGCTACTTTGATGATTTGGATGCCAGAAACACCCAAATTTCTGCTTTCTCAAAACAGGGAACGTGAAGCTTTCAAAATTGTCGAATGGATGTATGTGAAAAATACGGGAAGACCAGCACATACCTTCATTGTACAAAAACTTCAGCCGGAAGGAGACAAAGAATATTTGGAAAGTCTGAATCATAAGCAAGGATGCGGGGAGACAATGCTGTCAGTTTGGCATCAAATTGCCCCACTGCTACGAAGACCTCATATAGTAAATTTGTTAATGTGCTGTGTGATCCAATTTGGGATATTCTTCGCGTAAGTAGCTGTTTCGAATAATGACGATATTGTTTTTAGAGGAACACTGCAGATATTAACATATAATTTGATAATTTGAGCTCGTTCATGTAATTTTTGAATATTCTTGATTTTCATTTGAGTTTATTACGTCTTTACTTTCAAATGTGAATACTAAGAACAATTAGCAACCGCACATAGCACTCATATAGTTGTAAAATTCATTAATTTTACGTTGAATTTTCATAAAAAACGTTTGTTTTCATAAAATTAAATAATCGCGATAAGGCTAGAGTCAATTTCGTAAGCCATCCATATAAATAGTAGTTGTTTGAAGTTTCAATCTAATAAATATGGCTGCACTCGCATAATCGCATCGTCTATGCAGATCGAAAAAATGATTTGAAAAATGGTTCTTTTTACTCAGTTTAACTGGTATTTTTGCAGGTCTGCTGGACTGGGCTTATGGCTTCCTGAAATTTTAAATCGTTTCAATTCGATCACTGGAGATGTTTTCTTGACTGTCTGTGATGTTATTGATTTAACAGAAAGTGCTGCAATCAACGATAATTCGACAATTAAGTTGGTAAATATTATGTTTTGCGATCAATAAGTGCCCGTGTTTGAAGAAAGGTGGCATTGTTAAGAGAGATTAATGTTATGATTGACAAATCAACAGCCGTCCTGCTAAATTCAGGTTTTGCTTTGGTAGCCATTTGTATTAGACGAGTTTTCATATTTCGATATAATAGAAAATAGAAAAAAAAATCTTTATCGTTGATCACTGAGAGTGGGATATTAGTTATAGGAGTTTTAGCGTAGCTATTTCTGTGTTCGATGAGAAACGCATTTTTATTCGAGTTTACAGATGTAGCAGAATAGATGAGATGATAATAAAAAATAATCCTGCTTCAGTTTTAACAAGGGTACTTTTTGAACCTCCATTATGCCCCAGAAAGGAAACCAAAATTTGCTTATATAACATAATACTAGTATATTGCAGGCCGTTTGTAAATAATTATTTGAGTAAAACGATTTTTTTTACTATTCTCAAGGTTTGCGACGACAGCATAAATCCGAAAGTTTTTATGGACTCGATAATGTTAGGCGTATCCTATGTAATTGGATATGCAGTTCTAGCGATTATAATCAATCCGGTTGGAAGACAAATTATTTTACCGTCAGTTTTATTGGCATCAGGATTTTCTGGTGTGGCCCTAATATGGGTGGCTGAACCAACTGCAGTGGTTCTTTTATTTTGTGGTTTTCTTATGCTCTCTGGACTCTGTGTGTCTGTGGTGAATGGTGCTATAGTGGATTTAATTCCAACTCATATGAGGTAAGTAACAAGATTTTAAATGATTTTAAACTTAAAATAAGAAAACAACGTTCAAACTTTCAGTGTGCTATATGTATTGTAGTTTGGTTTGTAGTCTTGTGAACTTTTGTTTTCAATAAAAGGGCACAGAAAGTTATTTCTTATTCTGCATCATTATAAAAAATTGCTGTGTTCACGCTACTATCTTGCTTGAGAAAAATATAATTTGTTAAATATTTTCTAACTAGGCCAGAAAGAAGGAGGCAATCAGGGATATTGTTTTTCCAGTTTGTCATATTCTGTTTTGTAAGAAACTAAAAATTATCGTTACTCCTATTCCAAATGTCTTTCACCATTCTCCTTGTTTACCCAAAACAAAAACAATGCGACTTACATGCTTTGCGTCATCATGCCTAGGGTCGCATTGAGGGTGCAAGGCGACTAATTCTGTACGAAGTGAGGGACATTTGCAGAGAGAGAGTTGTATTTTTTCGTTTATTCACTTAGTCCATTTCTCACTGTATTTTGGTATTGTATGAGATCAATGTCCCTCGGTGACCCATTGGCAATGTAGTTATCGTCTTTTTAAGGGGGTCATCCCGTATGAAGGCCGTTTTTTGGCTTTTTTAGATTTTTTTTTGTGAAGAACTGGATAAAGATACAAATGCGAATTTTTCGCCATAGACTTATTAATATCTTGGGCGTACATAATAATTGCAGCCCGATTGCATAGTTCCTTATTGAAATACAGAGCAATTTATAGACCCATCTCCAAAAAAGGTGTTTTTCTGCTGCCACGCTAGAGGGCGCTGCGGCGAGTAAACGGCATTGTAACTTACAGACTTAACTACAGTCCGCAAACTAGGATTATTAAAAAACATTAAAAGCTACATTTTTGGGGTCATGTTAAACTTTTTATGAATTTTGGTGTTTTTTCACGGCTTCTTGAATGAATAAAAACAAGCTACCAAATGAATCGCAATTATCCTAGTTTGCGGACCGTGGAAATATGTTCTGAATAAGTCTTGAATATTTCAAAAAATTTCGTTGGATAGATTTTGGGCTATGGTGGCAGCCGATTTTCAACATGCAGTTTCGAGAAAAACGCATTTAAAATGAAGAATGCGATTTGTAGCCATAGAACCTTAACTGGCCATTAATCTGCTATACCTAATCCATAAACCTTAGGTTTCTTGAAGAAACATATGTACAGCCTTGGCTTCAATTCTTGTCTTTTTAGAGAAGTCATTCCAACCTCATTCGGACCGATAAATACTAGCTTTATTACGGCGATCGACATATATCTGGCATGTGACTTATCGCGTGTTTAACACTATAATTTCCGAACGACTCCGAATATCAAAAAATCACTTTGCCCATATTTTCTACACTATATCTAGATACAATTGATGCAAAAAAAAATCGATTTCGTGGATGTGACCCCCGGGATGACCCTCTTAAGGTTTTGTGTCAAACAATAACAACATTAAAATCAATACAATGTTTTACTGTCCGTCTATCCGTCTGTCTATGTGCCTGTCACACCTGATTTACTCCGAAACGGCTAAACCGATTGTCAAGAAATTTGTTGAGAACATGTGGTCTGTGTGTCCCCCCTTTCCATACAGCGATTAGCGCTATTTTCCGTTGAGTTTGAAGAGCTCCGCATACATCTGAAAGAGGGATGTATATACACAGAATATGGTCATGTGGGGTATCAAAGGGCTCGATTGTTATTTCTGATATCGGGTGAAACATAGGAAAGATAGGGCTCAAAATCCAATCGAAAGATTTGAAAAAAATCATAGTGAAACATCTACTCAAATAAAGTTAATAATAGTACATTACCATATTTTAGAAATTTACCTGAAAACCCATATAAGTTCATCCCAAAAGAACATCAGCATAGGCGATAATATAGGACATAATTCTGAAAAGTTTGAAGGCAATTCAACTATCATTAACAGTTATACAAGGTCAAAGTTTCGCATTTCAGGTAAATTTATTGCACGCTAAGAGTATATGACGTCATCATCATATAAAGTGAATTTATATAAACGGCGGGGTCCATGGGGACGTTTTAGTTTTCCTTTTTTCGCTGTTTTTAGTTATTTGCATATCAGTGTCAATTGCTCCAGGTAGACATGCGCGTGTATATGCATGTGCTAATAAAGATTGCGGGTAGTAATCAATATAGTGGACATGTGTGTAAAAGCAGCTCTCTCAGCCTGCAGCTATAAATCTCTCTAAGGTCCCCAAAGAATGGTTTACCTAGTGTAAGTAGCTTAACTCTAGCTAGAGCTGGGTAATCGCAGAAGAAGTGCAAAATCAACCAGTTTTATGCCAGCTAGGGTTTCGAACTTTTCCTTCATGGGTTCCAGGGTGATGTTTTCTTTGTAAGATGACAAAAATGTCGTCCAATTATCAAACTCGATCCTGCAGCTATTCTTCCGGATCTTGAATGTGAAAGTGAAAGTAGAAACTCTGTGGAATTATAAAGGCAGTTCGGTAGAGATGGACATAATCCTTTCACTTCTCCTGAGGAGATGTTCGTAACAGTATGTTCTGGTGGTTTTCCAGTCCAATGGATGCAAAATTGATCGATTGGTGAAGCACTCATTTCACCTTTTAAGCTGTTCACAATGTGGAATGGAGAGTTGTTCATTATCTTGAAAGGTAACGTCATTTACCGTGCCACGACTTACGATCCTATGCAATCTCCTTCAATATAGAGTAATTATTACGATAACTTCTGTTTTCCTGACCAAGATAAATTTCCTTTTTTGACCTATGCTATGGTATCAGAGCTACAACTCACTCATCGTTGATCATTGGGCATCTCAGCCAGTTATGTCTGTCTATTCGTCGGCAAATTTGCATAACCGATCAGCTTTTATGCCGTGTTTTTGACACGTGGCTGGTAAATTGATTAATAATAATAATCGTTGGCGCAACAATCCAAATCCGATCAGGGCCTTGAAGTGTATTAGAGCACTTCATTCAATACCGTAACGGTACACTACAGTACACTGTGGGAGGCAATGTGGTCAGCATTGCGGTTGGCCGAGATTATTACCCTGATTTGACTCAGCTCATTCACAGCTGAGTCAACTGGTATCCGACGTCGAATCACGATACAAATCCCACTGCCACCAGTGAGATTTGATTCGCGACCTTCCATATGATAACCTTGCGCTCTAACCACTCAGCAATTCGGACACATTAATACCAGAGATGAATAATACCAGAGATAAAGGTTCTCACTTTAATTTCGGTCCAGTTTCCTTTCAAGAAATCTTTGACAATTTTATTTTCTCCCAGAACTGATAGACTGACCAAACCTTCATAGGATTCTTCTCTCGAACGCGGCCAAGAGTTCGCAATTTTTCTTGCTAAGAACCCAAGTCTCCGAGGAATACATGAGGACTGGCAAGATCATCGTCTTGCACAGTAAGAGCTTTGACACTATGCTAAGACGTTTCGAGCGAAACAGTTTTTGTAAGGTGAAATAGGTTCTGTTGGCAGCCAAAAACCGTGCGTGGATTTCGTTGTCATATTTATTGGTTGTGTAAAAAGGGATTGCGTTTTCTTGCAACGACTGGCAGCTGAGAAAGTTTAGTGGCCTGGAAGAGTTTTAGAGACTTGAAAATAAGTCAAACTACTTTAATACTTTAGTTTCAGGGGAAAAGCCCTGAATGGTATCCGAGGAAAATTCTGTTTAATTAATGATGACCACGCTTCAAAAAAGAATGAGCCCCAAACCTACTTTAAGAAGTTCCATGCTGGGAATTTTGATATTAAAGATGTCACTCGGTTAGAACGCCCCATCGCGATTGATGACAACAGAACGTTAAGCCAATTTGAGACATTATAAATTAGTCAAAAAAATGTTCACCTGCGTCCCAATACACTTGAATATGGAAAAAAAACTGGAAGTTTGGATTTTTCATGGACTTGAAGAGGCTGATTTAACAGCGCGATAACAACTGTGATATGTTGTTGAGAAGTCAAGAAAATTAAACTTATCGTTCTTCGGTAATGTTTTTAATAGTGTTGTATTTGCTTTAGGAGGATGTCTAAATTAATGAAGAGATTAATGAACTCGTGAGTTCACATGAAGAACTCATTTCAGAACTGTACTGTTAAAAAGTTATTACCTTTTTGTAACCAACCCTGGAAGGCATTACTTATCTCGCTGGTTGTGATTATCATATAGCAAGCTACGTCATTAATTTAAAGGTTTAAGTGGTCCAAAATATTGACTTTCATTTTTCATATAAAGGAGAATCTAATACCCTTCAGTACATCTGATGATACTATGATGCCTTTGTTCCGGTAAATTGACAGGAGAAGCTCAGTTTTAATCTTCTCTAATTTGCTAAAGATAATTGGATTTCCGCCAAAGTTTCCATAATTGTGTCTCGTTTTATACTTTATTTTTTGTATTCATATTTGTATAGCGTGGGAATGAGATTCATTTCCAGTAAATTAAAAAAAAAACCCTTCCAGTTTTGTTTGAGAAAGTCTCTCCATTCATTCATTCAATGCGTGGAATGGATTTTACAGTTTTCGTACTACCACTAATATTCACGTTTTTCATTTTTACAAACATCACCTTTATGAGCTTCCGTAAGTTTATCTCTATAAACAAAAAAAAAAAATGCTAATCTTTACAGGGGTATGGCTGTTTGTGTACAATTATCAATGGGTCGGTTAGGCAGTATTGTTGGCAGTAATATTGTAGGATATTCAATTTACAAAGACTGCCTTCTCACATTCTCCTTCTATTCTGGGTTCCTCATCTGTAAGTTTTTGATAAATTTGTAGTAAATATATGCATACTCACATTCTTTTTCTCTCCTTTGCAGTTTGCGGCTTGCTAAGTATATTGCTGGCTAAAAAACCGAAGCCTCTTTAGCCTCTAATCAATTTGCTTAGTGTAAATGAATTTAGATTAAGCTAAATCTAGTTCAGTACTTTTAAGTTTTCGACAATTAAAAAGTTTGACATATTCTCATCGTTATTCATTTTCATAACAATACCACCTAGAATCCCTTCTGACAATCAGGTGAGAGTGAACACTGAAGCCATCCACAACATAGTCCTCCGCGACACCTATAAGAGGGAAATGGATGCCGCAATAACCGAAGTCAACAGAGGACCTGGAGATGAAGCATCAACAAATGATCTTCACAATCACCTGAAGAACGTTATCATGAATACGGCCACAAACATACTTGGCCCCAGCCGCAAAAGGAGTCTGAACGACTGGTTTGACGATGAATGTAAGCTATCAACGGAACGGAAGAATACCGCATACCGAGTAATGTTGCATTCTCAAAGAACGCGGGCACGCACAGAGACTTATCACGAACTCCGTCGAGCGGAGAAGCGACTTCACAGACGGAAAAAGGAAGCCTGGGAGAACCAACAAGTCTGTGAACTAGAAAAGTACAGAGAGCAACCGCACCAGACGCGCAAGTTTTACCAACAAATCAGCATGTTCATCCTGCCGAGACAAAGAGGAAAACCTGATTTCCGACAGAATGAGCATATTGGAGCGGGGTTGAGTACTTTGATGAGCTACTGAACAACGAGAACATCGGCGAATTGGAGGTCCGGCCAACTGAAGACGACGGACAAATACTGGCACTACCAAGTTTAGGAGAAACAGTCCGTGCAATTCATCGGCTAAAAAATCATAAGTCGCCAGGAGCCGATGGAATTACAGTTGGTTAAATATGGAGGCGACCAATTATACCAAGCGGTTCATCAACTTGTGCTCAAGGTATGGGACAGCGAATCAATGCCTGACGATTGGCAACGAGGCATTATCTGTCTCATACATAAAAAGGGAGATACCACACAGTGTAGCAATTATAGAGGTATCACCTTGCTGAGTACCATCTATAAGATATTCTCCACTATCGTGCTAGGCCGGGTAGCCCCATACGCCCAGAACATCATTGGCCCATACCAAAGAGGCTTCACTCCAGGCAAATCAGCAACAGATCAGCGATGGAAAATTGTTGGAGTATGGACAACAGTTGCACCATCTGTTCATCGACTTTAAAGCCGCCTATGATAGCATAGCCAGGGTAAAACTGTACACGGCCATGAGAGAATTCAGTACCCCGGTGAAATTAATAAGACTGACTAGGCTGATCCTGACCAATGTGCGAGGTCAGATAAAAGCAGCAAGACCACTCTCAAGACCATTCGACATCAACAACGGTCTACGACAAGAGGATGCGCTATCAAACGTCCTCTTTAACCTGGCCCTGGAGAAGGTGATCCGTGATGCTGAGGTAAATGCAAGAGGTACGATCCTCTTCAAGTCCACCCAACTACTGGCCTATGCTGGCGATATCGACATCATGGGAAGAACGACCCGAAACGTACAAACTGCCTTCATCCAGATCGAGCAGGCGGCAATTGGTACATCAATGGAGGCAAGGCAAAATATATGGTGGCAACGTGAGCACCGAAGACGAATCAATCAACAACATCAAACCGCACTGGTCAAACACGAAGAAGAATAAGGATAGGAGAATACAACTTTGAGACTGTTGACAATTTCTCCTATCTAGGGTCGAAAATCACAACCGATAACAGCTACGATGATGAAATCCGCGCACGGTTGTTGTCAGCCAACAGAGCCTATTTCAGCTTACAAAGACTGTTTCGGAAACGTTTCACCATAGGGTCAAACCTCTTACTGCACAAGACTATGATCTTGCCAGTCCTCATATATTCCTCGGAAACTTGGGTTCTTGGCCGCGTTCTAGAGAAGAATCCTCCGAAGAATTTTTGGCCCCTAAATGAGGATGGACGATTCCGTAGCCTACACAATGACGAAATCTATGAGCGATACCGTAAAATCCGGCTCAATAAGTTACGGTGGGCGGGTCACTTAATCCGTATGGATGAGGATGATCCCACCCGGAAAGTCTATAAGGGCAATATCTATGGTAGAAAAAGAAGACGAGGCAGACCCTGCCTAAGATGGAGCGATGGCGTAGCTCAGGACGCCAGACAGCTTTTAGAGATATCGAATTCGTGGACCTCGGCACAAAACCGGGATATCTGGAGTTCCTTATTAAGGCAGGCCTAGACCGAATACCGGTTGTTGCACCGTTGATGATGATGATTCATTTTCACTGATTTGAGGCACCATCGATCTGGTGAAGAGCACAAAGACATGGGGTTGTAAGCGCTATCCAGTTCAGATATAGATTTCGAATCAGGTTCGACTGTTGGTTTAAGACAGCGCTAGAGCCAAAAAACGAAATCTACTGTTATCAGCTTTGAAAGCATAAGCGAAAGGCTATGTTCTCTACGTTTGCGAGGCATAAATCCTATTAACGTTCAGGCCCCTCCAGGGAACCAGAAAAGGGTATTTTTCACGAACCCACAAAGGCTCCCCCAGATATGATATTGAAGTCATACTTGGAGACATTAATAGCCAAGTAGGGATGAAGTCCGTATTCAGCGGGTATGTTGGCTCCCTTAGTTAAATGAGAATAACAACAGACCGCAGATTATCCAACTAGCAGTGTAGTACGGAATGGTTGCTAGAAGTATCTGGTTTGCATAGAAAGCGGTTCATTAACATACAAGCGCATCTCCAGACGTTACTACTTTTAACCAAATTGATCATGTGTTGATGGAACGCCGCCACCTCTCAATCTTGATGAATGCCCGAACATATACGGGAGCCAATATAGACCCAGAGCACTATCTTGTTGGCATCCATAACAGAGCCTTCCGTTATACCTAGAAGGAGGAAATTGATGTTGCAATAATGGTAGTTAACAGAGGCCGTGGAGATGAAACATCAACAAATGATCTTCGCAATACTTGGCCCGACTCGTAGGAAAAGTCGGAAGGACTGGTTCCACGATGAATGTAAGCTAACAACGGAAAGGAAGAGTGCTGAGTTTGCAGACACCTGTAAAGAGCTACCGTCGAGTAGGGAAGCGACTTCACAGATGAAAAGGAAGCCTAGGAGTATCGAAAAGTCTGTGAACTCGAAAAGTAGAGGGAACAATTACATCAAGCGCAAAAAATTTTACCAACAAGTCAGCTCGATGCTCATCCTGCCGAGACAAAGAGGATAAACTGGTTTCCGACCCTATGAGTTGAGTTCATTGATGAAATTTTCAACAAACAAAAGATCAGCGATTTGGAAGTCCCGCCAACTGAAGACGAGGGACAAATGCTGCCAACACCAAACATAGAAGAAACAGTCAGAAATGAATCATAAGTCACCAGGGGTTGATGGAATTACAGCCGAAATGGTTATATATAGAGGCGACCAGCTACACCAAGCGGTTCATCAAGTGATGCTCAAGGTGTGGGATAGCGAATCAATTCCTGACGATTGCCAGCGAGGCATTATCTACCCAATACATAAAAAGGGAGAAGTAGCTCATTGCAGCAATTATAGAGGTATCGAGTTGCTGACTGTTATCTATGAGATATTTTCCGCTATCTTGAAGGCCGCCTATTATAGCATAACCTGGGCAAAACTGTACACGGTCATGAGAGAATTCGGTATCCCGACCAAGTTGATAAGACTGACTAGGTTGACTAGGAGATCCTGATCAATGTGCAAGGCCAGATAAAATCAGCAGAATCATTCTTCTTCAAGTCCACGCAACTACTGGCCTATGCTAACGATACTGACATTATGGGAAGACTAACCTGAGATGTATAGTCTACCTTTTGTAGGAACGAATGTTTCTCTGTTGAATGCGGCTCAGTGCCAGACTTATTAAGGAGGTATGACGTACTTGTCTCTACAGAAGTTCAGTTATGTTGTATAATTATTGGTTTCTTTATTACATGTAGCATCATCTAGTAAATGTCTTTTTTAATTGAGTTTCCATTCATAACCGTGCTATCAAGTCTGACTAGTTTTCGGTTGAATCTTTTGTTAACTTTATTAGAAAATAGTTTTAAATCTGGAGACCCAATCCAGAAACCGCAACAAGGTTGATTTTATCAATATAAATACTTTGAATGACATACTGAACTACATGAGTATTTTGTAGTACGCTCAGTAACATAGAGCGTTCGTAAGGAGAAGTTCCGATATTGAGTGTTTGTGTTGGGTCTGTTTTTGGTAGCCATGGTGCACTCGCTAAGTAGTTTTATATTTCCTATTTGCATCCTGTTGCTGGGTTTGACTATAGCAACAGCGCGAGAACTACCCCAAACTGAGGTGGATGATGTCGCAGAGCTGAGCTTACCTGAAGGAGTCGGCGCGGTGAGCCTATTATTCCGTTTGCTTCTGTTTATTTTACGTACATACCTATATCCTCTCTATATTCTCGTAAAATGAATTTCAGATGTCTATAAAGCTCCCGATCGACGTCAAATGTGAGAATCATTCATGCGTGCTTAGTGTGACTTTCATGGGTATCGTCTTCGAAGGTAATACCATTCACCTTTTTCGCACTCGTGGAAAATGCACTAACAGTTGAAATTTCAAATGTTTCCGCAGCTAATTTAACATTCGATCTTGCGGAACAGATATTTAATCTGAAATTTAAAGTTAACGGAAAGACGCTCTTGGAGTTGAAGATAGACAAAAAAGTGGATGACTGTATAGATATTCCGATGCCAGGATTATTACATGCATGTTTGGTAATTCACGATGTTCGGACAGAACTGTCTGATTTTAACATTTGTGTGGACTTACATCTGTACAGGACTTTTGATTATGTGGTGATATATTTTCCGTGCATCGGCAATCATGTTTTCATGGACGGTGACGCATTGGCGACACGTATCGTATCAGACGCAAACATATTGGAAGCTACTTCCGATAAATGAAAAACGTTTGCTTTTCGTTCTACCACTGGAACTTTTCATCGCAAAAGAAAGCAATAAATACAGTGGGTGGGCAAATTATTAGAGCCACCTTTGAAAAATACATAATTTCAGTTTATACGGAAGGAAAGGCAATAAACATGTTATCAATTTTACAAATTATTCGTGTTTTCATAGACAAGGTGGTCAAAGGGTAGTATAGGTCCCAGGGCGAAACGTGGATTGGTACCCACGATGGAGCATAAAACCTGGGAAATGCCTGCTGAACCAACACCAACAGCTCTACTACCAAACCCTATCTCCATCTCCACGTGGTGACCGCTGGGAGCTCTTTCTTAACGAAAAGCTGCAGACGGAGTAGGATGAGGGCGAGTCTCCTGCGCCTAAAAACGGTACAAATTGTACCAACTGGTCCTCCAGGTTAGGGGTTGGGTAGGTCTGATAACCCTACTCGGAAAACCGATGTTGCGAAGCCACGGAAGGAGCCTCGGGCTGGACGGGTAGCACAACGACGAAACTGGCGACGACAAAGGAATAACGATTTGCGCATTTTCTCATGGAACGTCCGCTCCCTGTACAGAAATGAAGCTGCCAAGCAGCTAGCCGAAATTCTGTTCCAATATAGAACATAGAGTGGCCATCCAGTAAACCATGTGCTCGGAGAAGGTTTCTTAGTCAGCCAAGAAATGAAACCTGCTGTTATCGGCTTTGAAAACATAAGCGAACGGCTATGCACTCTGCGCTTGCGAGGCAAGTTTAGAAATATAAGCTTCATTAACGTTCACGCCCCTACAGAGGAGACTGCAGAGTCGAAGAAGGATACCTTCTACGAGGCAGTAAAACGTACCCTCAAAGCCTGCCCCAGATATGATCTCAAAATCATACTTGGGGATTTTAACAGACAAGTAGGGAGGAAGCCCGTATTCAGGCGATACGTTGGCTCTCATAGCTTACATCAAAATACAAATGATAAAGAAATGCGGATTATTCAATTAGCAGTGTCACACGAAATGGTTGTTGGAAGTACCTGGATTGCGCGGAAAGCGGTCCACAAACATACATGGGCCTCTCCAGACGGGACCACTTTCAACCAAATTGACCACGTGTTGATCGAACGCCGCCACCTCTCGTTGACATGGTGCTCCGAGCTCGAATAACAATACCACCTAGAATCCCCTCTGGCAATCAGGTGAGAGTGAACACTGAAGCCATCCACAACACAGCCTTCCGTGACACCTATAAGAGGGAAATGGATGCCGCAATAATCGCGGTCAACAGAGGACCTGGAGATGAAGCATCAACAAATGATATTCATAACCACCTGAGGAACGTTATCATGGACACGGCCACAAATATACTCGAACTCCGTCGAGCGGAGAAGCGACTTCACAGACGGAAAAAGGAAGCCTGGGAGGACCAACAAGTCTGTGAACTAGAAAAGTACAGGAAGCAACCGCACCAGGCGCGGAAGTTTTACCAAAAAATCAGCAGGATGAAGCCTTTTATACCTCGAAGCTCATCCTGCCGAGACAAAAAAGGAAATCTGATTTCCGACAGAATGGGCATATTAGAGCGATGGGTTGAGTACTTTGATGAGCTACTGAACAACCAGAACATCGGCGAATTGGAGGTCCCGCCAACTGAAGACGACGGACAAATACTGCCACCACCAAGTTTAGGAGAAACAGTCCGTGCAATTCATCGGCTAGAAAATCATAAGTCGGCAGGAACCGATGGAATTACAGTCGAATTAGTTAAATATGGAGGCGACCAGTTACAGCAAGTGGTTCATCAACTTGTGCTCAAGGTATGGGACAGCTAATCAATGCCTGACGATTGGCAACGAGGCATTATCTGTCTCATACATAAAAAGGGAGATACCACACAGTGCAGCAATTATAGAGGTATCACGTTGCTGAGTACCATCTGTAAAATATTCTCCGCTATCACTCCAGGCAAATCAGCAATAGATCAGATTTTCTCTCTGCGGCAAGCGATGAAAAACTGTTGGAATATGGACAACAGTGGCACCATCTCTCCATCGACTTTAAAGCCGCCTATGATAGCATAGCCAAGGTAAAACTGTATACGGCCATGAGAGAGTTCCGTATCCCGACGAAATTAATAAGACTGACTAGGCTGATCCTGACCAATGTGCGAGGCCAGATAGAAGCAGCAGGATCACTCTCAAGACCATTCGACATCAACAACGGTCTACGACAAGGAGATGCCCTATCATGCGTCCTCTTTAACCTCGCCCTCGAGAAAGTGATCCGTGATGTCGAGGTAAATGCAAGAGGTACGATCCTCTTCAAGTCCACCCAACTACTGGCCTCTGCTGACGATATCGACATCATGGGAAGACCGACCCGAGACGTATAAACTGCCTTCATCCAAATCGAGCAGGCGGTGATTGGCGCGAGATCTTGAGCTGCACATCAATGAAGGCAAGGCAAAATATATGGTGGCAACGTCAGCACCGAAAAACAACCAACCAACAACATCAAACCGCACTGGTCAAACAGGGAGAATAAGGATAGGAGAATACAACTTTGAGACCGTTGACAATTTCTCCTATCTAGGATCGAAAATCACAACCGATAACAGCTACGATGATGAAATCCGCGCACGGTTGTTGTCAGCCAATAGAGCCTATTTCAGCTTACAAAGACTGTTCCGCTCGAAACGTCTCACCATATGGTCAAAGCTCTTACTGTACAAGACAATGATCTCTTCGGAAACTTGGGTTCTTAGCAAGAAAAATTGCGAACTCTTGGCCGCGTTTGAGAGAAGAATCCTCCGAAAAATTGTTGGCCCCCTACATGAGGATGGACGATTCCGTAGCCTACACAATGACGAAATCTATGAGCGATACCATGACCGTCCGGTTGTGGATAAAATACGGCTCAATAAGTTACATTGGTCGGGTCACTCAATCCGTATGGATGAGGATGATCCCACCCGGAAAGTCTATAAGGACAATATCTATGGTAGAAAAACAAGACGAGGCAGACCCTGCCTAAGATGGAGCGATGGCGTGGGTTAGGACGCCAGACAGCTTTTAGGGATATCGAATTGGTGGACCTCGGCGCGAAACCGGGATGTCTGGAGTTCCTTATTAAGGCGCCGTTGATGATAATAATGATGATTTGTGTTTTCAAACAATATTGAGTATACATTTAAAATATGCCTAGAATAGTCTCGAAATGTTGAACATATAATAAAATTTTAATACAGGGTGCAGGAGCATAACTTCCTTTTTTCAAAACTCAATAAAAACTATTTCAAGCATCGGAAAATATTTATTTATTTTTTATAATGTAGGTACATGTCTAAAGTTTTTATTTACATTGTTTTGAAGATCAAATCTGTTAGGTGACGTCCCCCATTCTCCATACATTGCGTAAACCGATTTCTGGCGTTTGTCATAATTCTTGCTAGTATAGCAGGTGTTATGTTGGCAATTTCTTCTTGGATGTTGGTCTTCAAATCTTGTAGGGTTCTTGGACGGTTCACATAAACACGGGATTTCAAAAAATCCCATAGAAAAAAATCACAAGGAGACAGATCGGGGGAGCGTGCCGGCCATTACAAATCGCCTCTAATTGAGATAAGGCGCTCTGGAAAGTGTTCACACGCGTTCATCCGAGAATTGAAGTCACGTTCTGGAAGTTCCTGCACTATCGCCATCTTATAGGGATGAAAATGAAGATCATCACGAAGAATTCTTCTCACAGAACGATCGGATAGTCCAAGGGCAGATGCGTGTTTGCACGCAGAACGCCGTGGCGATCGCAACATTGACGCTCTCACTGCTTCAATGTTCTCAGGTGATCTAACGGGCCGAGGGACTCCAGTTCTTCCTTTTGTCGCACTTGCAGTTTGTCTGAATGTAGTGACCCATGTAACAATTGATTTGCGGTCTGGGACGGGAGCCAACGGGGCTAAATTAAAGCGATTCTGAAATGCACGCTGTGTTGCAATAACCGAACATCCGCTTGTAAAGTAAACCTCAACGGCAAAGGCACGCTCCTCACTATTCCAACGCATGATGGCGACTGAACCATGTCGGCACAAAACTTTACAGTATCCCCTCTTGAACGAGACCACTAGCGCTCCGCTATGACATCAATTAACTGAGTGACGCGCATTTTAAAAAAGGAAGTTATACTGCCGCACCCTGTATTTGGTCACGCCGTCTATTGCTGGAATCATATCTCATAATCTTCTTGGCATACTTTCAATGCATTTAATGCAGTTTGTTTTTATTTCATCGTTTCTATACTTGTGTTTTCCATTGATCCCCAAAGCAATGGGGGATCCTGTTTTCCTTTTTTTCTAAAAATGTCTTTTTTCTTTGGCCTTATGGCATAGAGCAGAGTCGTCCACAAATATAAAGTTGCCATTTGATAACCATTCGTGTACTTTGCATAGCATCTTGGTCCTTTTATATGATATATATGGCCAGCTCCATGGAATTTTGGATAAATAACAGGCGCTCTCTACTTTTGCTACTAATGAGTGGCCAGACCATAATGCTAAATGGATGCTACTTTTACGTTGCAATCTTTTTTAAAGAATCTGCTTTGTCAATCGATGCATATACCGATGATTCGTCCGAGAAGTAAACTTGGAAAATATTGTTGAGTTCGGATTTTGCAAAACTGAGACTATATGGAAGCAAACTGGCTAGCGATTTTCATTAAAAAGAAGTCTAGTTATCTGTTTCCAATCATCAACCACCCAATTCAAATGTTAATTGCATCTATTGCTTGAAAACCCCTAATTCTTTGATTCGACATCAAGCTGACCTTATTGATAGGAGTTATTTCACTATGGTTATTATAGAAGCTTTTCTATTTTGAAGACAAACATGCCATATTTTTCGCTAATCTCTGGATGAAGTTAACCTTTTACCATCACATTGGTAATCCCATTCGGTGTTAACTATAATTGTGGCTTTAATAATTTGGCCACCCTCTGTATAAGGACATGAGACATGAGACATGAGATTTCAGCAGTTTAGTTTACATAATTTCGAAACTTTTCGTCTAGCAAGATCGTCAGTGAGTGGTAATAGCCACCTCAGCCCCCACCCCCTTTTGGTGTTGATCCCATTAATGTGCATATCAACGCTCATTTGACATAACATGTGCTTAAACCTAAGAATAATTTATAACTTACAACTAAACAAACATAATACAAAAAAAAAACACAAAATATTATAGTAGTCCGTACTGGAAAACGGGAAAAAGGGAGTTTTTAGGCACCAGTGGACAGGATTGATCGACGGATTTGGAGTAAAGCGCAGTCCTTTGTCAATGGTGGCAGCAATCTGAGAAAGGGCTACCTTTTACTCGATTTGGACCTGTGCAAGGACAGTGACCCAAGGCGGGAGGGATGAAGAGGACTGTGGGATTGCGGGGCATGTATTGTGGAACCTAATTGGTAGAAGGAGGGACCTTCATTTAGGGAAGAAGTTAATGCTTGGAGATATCACATATTGTACAGGCTAATTAATGTTTATTGTCTTAATCTGGACTAAGTAAAGAAAAATAATGAAAGGCGATCTTCACCTGCACGAGGATTGACTGCCGGAACATTGGACTTACTACTCGGTTAACCTCTGTGAAAGTCCGGGGAGGAGCTTTGATAAAAGGAGGGGATGAAGGAGGGAGGAGAGGCGTGATGGTTGAGAGGAGAATTACTGTCCGAGAGGAGAGCCAGCCCTGACACGTAGTACCTTTGCTCGCGTAACAATGCATTGCATAGCCACTTTTATGGAATTATGTGGCAAACCCTGGAAAGGTCGTACAGGAGAGAGTTTTGGTGAAATTTTAGGTTTGGCCTTCTGTATTTGGCCGTGCATTTCCTGAGTATCGTCCTTTCAAAGCATTGGACGGCTTCTGCTACGTTCGCTGGGGAGCCGTAGGTCAGGATTGGACGAATAAGAGTTTTGTATAAAAGGGTTGGGTGGTGGAAGGGTACAGCGCCCGGGATGAGAGGAGGTTTTTTAAGGCAGCTGATGCCTTAGAGGCATTGGCAATAGCAGATCTGCCATGAGGGTTGGATTTAAGTTTCTTGTTGAGGGAGATTCCCGGGTATTTAATGTTTGGTTTCGGCTTGAGTGTGTGGTTGGCAATGCTTAAATGCAGATTTTTGCTTTCTGGCACTGTGGGCTAGTGGCACTTCCCACTGGGGTTTCTGAAGCAAATAACCTCAGACTTAAGGGAATTAACGTTGAGCACTCACCGGTTGAAATAAGCGATGATCCTATTGGTTAGGAGATTGAGAGAGAAGGAGGCTAGTGAGGGCCTGAGACCACTTGCCTATAGGATGGTGTCGTCAGCGAGGACGATCCTTCCTGACGCGGGAGGACCATTGTCGTTGGAGAAAAAGGGTGGGTGAAGGGCTGTCTAAGTTACCATTGTCGTGACGAATAAGTTTATAGGAGGGAGGGGAATATCGTGGAGGAAGATGTTATTGCCTACTCGGTTGACCTGAGGTTTTCGAAGCCGAATTGATTAAGTGGAATGATAGTGAAGTAGTGTCTATTGAGGTGACTTAGTCGGAAACGTTCGAAGATTTTTCCAATATTGGAAAGAAGAGAGATCGGCCTCATATCTTTGAGATCGCCCGAGCACCCCTTCTTAGGGGTAGGTATGAGGAGGGCTGATTTCTAAGATACCGGGAAGTGGCCGTTGTTCTGGCAGTTGTTGAAGAGGATGGCGAGATGTCCATTGATGGCAGGCGCACACTTGCGCAAAACAAAGTTAGAGATGCCATTGGGGTCCGAAGATTATTTATTGTTGCAGCGGGAGATTGCAAGCTTGACAGGAGGCGGACGGGCCTGTTCTGACTATATCAGCCGGGCATCTGGGAGAAAAGGGGCAAAGGTAAGACCCTTCCAACCTCAACCTTTTATTGCTGACATTATTGGCGACCCTCGAGTTCCAGATGGGGTCCGCTGGCGATTTGGCTCTGGTCCAGTTGGCATGAAGCAGAGTGTTAGCCTGCGAGAGACGAACAGACGAGGGTCTGTCAAGGTGGTGGAAAAACGAAGCAGATCGGGAGTGCGGGATGCTTTTGGCTCTCTTTCCGCGCTGGATAGATTCCAGCCTACGGGGCACTTACAGAAGTTGGCAGGGTGACCCAGTTGGCCACAGTTTGCACTTTTGAGGGGTGCCGCCGATTCCTTTTCGGCGTTGTCTTCTACATTCGAACGGGGGCGGCCCCTGGAGGCGTGTGGGCCCGCGCACTTCACGCATCTGGGGTCGTATCCGCAGCTTGAGGATACGTGGCCAATTTTTGGCAGTTGAAACATTGGGTGACGTGCCGTTTTCGGGGTTTCTCCCAGCTAATCCGTTGATAAAGGAGGGTATTTTTTTTGTGACTATATTGGTCTCTGCCTCAGAGTCGAAAGTCACACGGAAGAGGCTCAGATTGGTGTCAATGGCTCGTGACTCGGGGTGGAAAGCCTAGTTATGCGGACAGGCGTAACCTGCGTTAGATCCTTAATTTCCGAAGCCAAGGGGAACTCATGTGGGGAGATTCATCTGAGGATGAGAGTTGGCTCCCTCTCCACTTTCACCGTGAAGGAATGGCCTTCCAGTTTGGTGATCTTAACTAAATGTATTAGTTTCTAATGGATATTGGGACAAGTAAGCCGAACTTTGAGTCTGTCTATGTTCTTGACTACAAGGCCCAGTGCCCTGGCTGTCAATCCATACAAGAAAATGGGGGAGGAAACTAATTCTATTCTTATCTTCAACTAATGGTGAGTTGGCCGTGTCAGCAGATTTCGAGGTCCCGGGACGTGCGTGTATCGCTTCGGGATGATGCTCGTTGTCAGAGAGAAGATAAAAGCGGTATATGTTCGCTGCCGAATCCGAGATGCCCGAATCCGTTTGTTTTCGTTTGAAGGCAGACTTACCTGAAACAAGTTTGAATTCGGCTTGGAAACCTTGGATGTAACTGACACAGTAATTGGCTGGTCCCTAGGAGGAAAGCTCTGGTCCTCGTCGAATGTTATGGCTGGGCAGTCGTCACTAATCAATGGAGGAGTTGTGTGGTGATATTAGAATTGCACAATCCATGGGCGGCGACACTGTAAGCTGATTCCGCGACCTTTACACGCTGTAATTTGGTGTCCCTCGAGTAAGGATGAGTTCCGCACTTGCGACGCGAGGCCTGTACCAGCTTCACTTTGTTATCGGGAAGTCACGTGTATTAACACTCTAACTGGCACGGTTTTACCGTTAAATAAAACCGTTAAACAAACACGGCTAAACAACTGAATGACGATGTTCGTAAACTTGACAACAGCGCAAAAGCCCGATCCGAACATAGGCGAGAATAATCGGCAGAACGAACCATTCGCTTAGGCGGACACAAGCGAACTCCAGGATCTGAGTCAAATCAGAATAATAGTCTCGGGCGAGCGCAATGCTGTCCTTATTACCTCCGGCAATCCTGTTCCAATTCGATTGCTGCGCCAACGTTTATTATTATTATGTCGTCATACACGCCTTAGAGCACTACAAATTAAAATGAAATACAAAACTCTGACCTTATATAATTTTGTTAATAATGGTTGGATTGCCTTCAAACTTTTTAGAATTATGTCTACTATTATCACTTATACCGATGTTTTCTATAATTAACTTAAGAGAGTTCTCGGGTAAATTTCTAAAATATTATGAACTTTATTTGGGCATATAATGTATTGGTGTTTTTTTTTTAGGCCTAGATTTTGTATAGATGCATCTCTGTGATTTTTTTTCAGATTTTTGGGTTGGATAGGTTCTGGTCACATAGGGAACACATTTTGGGTCTTCACTTCTTTGTATTTCACCCAATATCAGAAATAAATAATTGTCGGAAAGTATAATCAAATTGTGTTTCACAAAACACTTTACAAAGGTTTGGCGAAGTAGTTTCTTCATATACGGGACTTCACTTTGATTTCAGTTACTCTCGTTAATTATGAGCATCTTATTTGCATTTTCGATGTAGTGATTTCGCGCTAAATTGATGAATATGAACTGCTGTAACTCTGGTACCAATAGCCGGATTTTCAGGAAACTTTGCAGTACTATGCGCGGTACTATTCGCTGCTAAGATAAACATAAAGGCGGGGTTTCCAGTGATTTTCAAAAAGGTGGTAATATACTATTACTAAGTTTATTTGGGCAGATGTCGGAATAGGGCATATTTTCGGCCCTAGATTTCGTATAAGCATTTCGCTCTGAATTTCTTCAGATTTTTGGATTGGACAGTTTCTGGAAATGAGCATTGTCTTGCTTCAATTTTGACGGCTTATGTACCCATTTTGCACTTTACATGGAAGCTAACCGCTTGTGAAAGTATTAATTGATGCTTTTAATTTTGGTATTGCTTTTTAAACTCCACGTAAATTGATTTCACTCACTGCATCCGTGGGATCTCATAGTTCCAATATGTCCACCCAATTTGGTTTGAATCCGCGTAATTGCTTCGCAAAGAACTGCATGTAACCCGCTGACATGCAGTAGAACGATTTTAATAATAATTCATTTAATAATTGCCCATAGTATCCTGGACTCGAATAACATCACCCAAATCTGCGCGAAAATCAGGAGAGAAAAAATATTGAATCGATTATTAGCAAAGGCACATACAAAAGGGGAATGGCTGCCGCATTGGTCGCAACCGTCAGATGTCGTGGAGGCCGAGCATCGGCAACTGACTTTTTACGATCACTTAAAGAACATTGTCATTGATACGGTTACAAGTATGTTAGGTCCCTGTCGCAAAAAGTTAGAGTGGCTGGAATGTTGATGGAATACTAACAATGGAACCGAAGAACGCTGCATACCAGGCATGGTACAATATCAAAGAACATGCATTCCCGCAGAGAGGAAAAGGAATAAAGGAATACCAATAGGTCTGTGAACTGGCACAGGTTTTACCAAAAATTCTGCAGGATGAACCCAAATATACCTCAATGCGCTTGTCGAGATCAAGAGAGACATCTATGAGCTTCTTAAGAGGTTGAGTCTTTTTATGAATTGGAGGTTCAGTCAACAGCAGACGACGTACAAATTTTGCCACAATGAAGCATAGGAGAAACGACAATTGACTTATGAATCATGAGTAGTCAAGAGCAGATACCTCCTCTTCAATCTAAACACATATGTTTTCCAGAGTCTCTACTGAAAACCTCCTATGAGCCGTTACGCTCATGGCGTAATTGTAGCTTCACAGGAAGATCGGGTAAGTTTTGTTAGTGGAAGTCACTTCTACTTCTTCTCCGCTACTATGCGTTCGCACATAATAAAATTTGGGAAGGCGATAATAATTGGAGAGGTGAGTATTTTCTTCAATTTATCTTTAGTGAGAGAAAACAAATACGTCAAAATTCGTAACTAGTTTGAGAGATCTTAGGCTAACCCTGGGAAGTAGAACACTGCTTCAAATATCCACTTTTACTAGTGGGACTAATTTGTGAGTAAAGTTGGGTTAATTTCGTCACATGATTACAAACTGGAAGGTTAGGTTTTTTTGCCTAATGGTCATTTCTCGGTGACTTACATGCTGCAATGGTAGGGTGAAGACGGAATTTTTTTGTCACATAGGCAAATTGGTCCTTGTGATTTCAAGGAAGTGTTCATGGGGTTGTATTAGTTGGTTTTCGGTCTGAGTTAGCGAGATACCCTCTTATTGTGGCTAATCAGTATGGGAGCATCCTTCCTGTGGCTTAGAGAGCCTCAGATACCCTGCCGTTTTTCCAGTTCACCTCTGTCTTCTTCGTCTTAAGAATGCCGATGACGATGGCTCCCACCTTCTGCAGAAGAAAAAGGAGTGGCAACCTCCCTGAATTATTCTATGGTATATTAACCTCTAGTCTGCAGTATAGGCAGCGATTGAAATAACTACTGTTATCACCTTAGCTTGTAGAACAAGGTGTGATCTTCATATCTGTGAAAGGTAGCTAGGCATACGGAAATAATTTTCCAGCGACATCCAGCGATCATCATTTGTTGACAGTACGACTATGTGTCTCAGCCAGTCTCGCAGCTTGGACCATTTTGTGAATCGACTCAATTGTGAATCGCCTCTTTTCAAAATCGTCCTGTTTTCGGGAGAAGTCTCCCGTAGTACGTCCTGCATTAGTCAATTTTGACGCGACCATATTCTCAAGCAGTTTCCTAGCTGTGTGTGTGTGGGAGAATTGTACGTTGATGGCGCCTCGGGCCTGTCTTAGCTTATCAACACGAGCCTCACAATCTTCAAGAGGGAAGGAGAAACACCCCTTGTCCAACGTGCGATGAATGCGCTTAGTTGATTAAACAAGTTTCATCAGTTCGTGTAAAACAAAACCTTATTAAAATCGGTTCACTGTCTGTCTCTCTCTCATACTTTTTATCTCAAATTCCTATCGATTTGGTAGAAAGGTGAGACCTGTGAAACCCATTGCATGCAGCGAGTAACATAGTTGCACGTTGAGTTTCACAAATGAGGGGGGCGTAAAATTTTTTTCCACTGAGTTTTGTCATGTGGGCTGTTAAATGAAAAGTCTTGATTAGTACTTTCCTAAACCGATATTAGTGTTGACACTGTTTGCAAAGAGCAGGAGTGTAGGGATCCGGAAAAGGTCAGTTTGTTCAAGGATCCATTCTCAGATACTACCCAACCCAAATATCTGAAAAAAAATATGGTGTTCCATGTGGTTCATTGTCCACAATTCTTTTAAATATCTCGTTAGAGACTTCAATCCGAGCAATGAGGGACCAAGTGCGATTTGTCCGAAACTAAAGTTCTTTTGTCATGTGACAACTGATAACAAAAATGAAACAGCCAAGAACGAATTTCATAATACCCTAGAATTTTATATGTAATACCCTAGCATTGCCCTTGAACGACATAAAATTGGTACTAGGGCAAAAATTGCGCATGAGGAGACAAACAAAGGCACAACAAGAGGGCACAGTCCCCACAGGAGAAAAGATGACAATGATGGTTGAAAGAACAACTCAGTAGTAACGAAATATGCGCCAACAAGAAAAATACTACAGTGTTCCCCTGACGGGGACAGACATATAAGTGGAATAGTTGTGGACGCACATGAAAAATGAACTGAAGACAATAGCAAAGAAGACCGCAGGATTTGTCAACTGATGAAAGCGGAGAAGATATAATTATGACACCATTGGAAAACTAGACGATTTAATCAAAAACAATAACTTACGCGCCGGGTATACGATAGTGAAATTTCTGTAGGGAAAAAGGAGGAAATATTATTAGTTCGTTCGTTTAGATGGGTTCAGCGTTTCAAAGAGTTTCTGGTCTCTACCCCAGTGGGTACCTTAACCTAAACAATCATCCTATATCCTTCGAAAATGGCCAACTTTATTCATGACCTCTATTGTTAAAGGAGGTTAAGCTCTTGGTGTTGTTTTTAGGAAATGTTGTGAATTTGCTTGCGAGTCATTTGTGGACCCTATTCATGATCCTGAAATGAAGGTAGCGGCAATTATTTTATCAAAACAAACTTTCATGGAGTCTGAAGCTCCTTCTGCAGTATGTCGACCCGAAAAAGATTCAGCTCGTCCGAGCCGCAGGAGGGGGAAATAAGAAAGAATTAATAGATAAAAGCCAAGCTACATTATAGAAACACTAGTGGGAGTCTGTTTGAAGGGGATTATCCCGGTATTTCCAATTCCCAATTTACGTGGAACGAAAGTAGCCTAACAACGGATGTTTTTAAGGAAGAACCTTCACGATGATCGCATTTTATCAATCGAATTGATTTAGCAGATGTTACAAGAATTCGTTTGGTGGCCGTGAGCAGCCTGGGAATACACCTGAATTGGGAAAAGTAGCTGATGATAGGTGTGTGTGTGTTTGTTTGAGGTGGGGGAGAGGCAAAAGCCTCTGAGCTCTCAGACCGTCGGTACATTGTACTCGATTCCCCCGTCTAACGGAATATCCCGGATTCGTTTATGTATCGCAGGATTTCCGTTAGTGGCTGTGATGCTATCCGCCGCACTTGGAGCACATCAGCACCAAAACTCTGATGTCTGATGCGTCCGTAAGCGGGTACTCACATAGAAAATGTTCCGTGGATTCCGCTTCCTCATTACAGGATGGACACGTATCATCTGGGATAATTCCTATTCTGAACATATGCCCAGCTAGTGAATTATGCCCAGTCAGATTGCCCACAATACTTCTGCAAGTCTTCCTGTTTTTCGACAGGATAAACTTTGCAGTATGTTTGTTCGGTTCTGACAGGAAGATTTTGGTCTGTCTAGCTGCATTAAGGCTTAGCCACCTGTCATTATGGGAAGCTTGTTGTAGCCAATGCTACCGACACCCCAATTGCTGGTTCCGGTCCGGGCATGGGGAAAGTTGAAGCCTCTTTTGCTAAGGCATCCGAGATTTCATTTCCCTCTACATCACAATGACCCAGAGTAAATCCACGGTATTGAATCTGGAAACAGAATTCAATGGGTTTCTACATTTCTGAACGATTTTGGAAGCGATCAAAGTACTACTCAACGCCCTCAATGCAGCTTGACTATAGCTACATATTGCGATGCGCCTGCCCCTCAACCGCTCGTTAATCATCCAGATTGTAGCCTTTAGGAGCGCATACACTTCAGCCTGAAAGGCCGTTGTGTATTGTCCCAAAAGAAAAAGCCCACTTCTCGTTTTTATTCGAGAGGTAGACTCTTGCTCCAGAACCGTTTTCTCTGATAATAGGACGATTGGAACAACAACCGTAAAGCAGTAATTTATAGTGGTGGAAATAGTTGACAATATTATTCTGGGCATAAATTTCATGACAAGGAGTGGATTTACCTTAGATAGAGAGAAGGGAATTTTGAGATGTAGAAATGCAGAAATACCTTTGAATCTAAGCTGCGGGGACACACAGTGTTATGTATCGAGAAATCGTTCCAGCCGGAAGCCATATTATTGGGTGGAGGTTCCGGTGCCCACCCAGCAAATGATTTTCTACTTTGGATCTGCAAGTGGATCCTGCAAGTGGAAGTCCTTTCATTTGTA
The DNA here is from genome assembly GCF_905115235.1 of Hermetia illucens. Lineage (NCBI taxonomy): Eukaryota > Metazoa > Arthropoda > Insecta > Diptera > Stratiomyidae > Hermetia > Hermetia illucens. Next base: position 70,518,810 of record NC_051851.1, read on the forward strand.
GATGGACGCAGGTAGTGAATATCCGCAAATGTGTCTAAAAAGTAAGTAATTGACACGCACATATAAGATTTTTTAAGGTTTTGTGTAAAACAAAACCTTATTAAAATCGATTCACTGTCTGTCTGTTTGTCTGTCACATGCACTTTTCTCCAAAACGGCAAAATCCAAAAATACGAAAAAAAAATCAGGGTGATGCGCTTAGATGAAATCTAGTCCTCAAAATATGTCCTCCTCCGATATCTGCTCAAATAAACTTACCAATAGTATATTACCAACTTTTAGAAATTTACTGGAAAAGCCCCCTTTCATCCTAGGACTTCCAAATTTTGTATCAGCAAAGAGGACAATATTTCGTACCCATGTGCCAAATTTCATTGACATCTGGCCATTAACGTCAAAGTTATAACAGTTCAAACTTAGCAATTTGGCGCGAATTAACTGGTTCCAAGGCCATGCAAATAAGATGCTGACGTCATAATTAACTTGAATAATTGACATTCGCGTGAAATATTAAAGTCGCATTTATGAAGAATCTACTTCTCTCCAGCCCTTTCTACGGTTTTGTGTAAAACACTTATGTGAAATCTAAGCCTTAAATAAATTTACTAATAGTATATTGCCAACTTTTAGAAACTGACTGAAAAACGTACCGCGTCGACATAGAAAACAGTCTCGTGATACACATGTCAAAGTTACAGCACTTCAAACTTATCAATTTCGTGCGAATTTACTGCATCCTAAGCCATACAAATAAGATGCTGACGTCGTAATTAACGGGAATAATTGACATTCGAATGAAATTTTAAAATTCCATTCATGAAGAATCTACTTCTCCCCAGCCCTTTTTAAGGTTTTGTGTGAAACAAAGCCTTATTAGAATCGAGTCGGTGTTTGTCTGTCCGTCTATCTGTTTGTCTGTCACACCCGATTTATTCGGAAACGGCTGAACCGATTGTTACGAAAATCGGTGAGAGTATGTGATCTGCTGTGGCGTCATATTGTATTAAGTTTAAGGGGTGGGGCTCCCCATGCACGTGAATAGAGGGTGCAACATCTTTTTCACAGAATGTGGCCATGTGGGGTACCGTATAGAAGGGCTCAATTAGTACTTTTCGAAATTGGTTCCATATTTGATATTGGGGGAAAAATTGGGGAGCGAAAGCTCAAAATATGACCATCAAAAAGTGTAACAGATCCCGTTCTTAGAACCAATTCTACGGAAAAATCTGAAAACAATCACAGTGGTGTCTCTCTGTGTGCCTTAATATACATCCGGTTCCGATATCTACATAAATAAAGTTAATAATAGTATCTTTCCGCATTTTAGAAATTTACCCGGCAACCCCCCTTATATCCATCCCAAACGTAAAAAGTTTGGCATGGGTGTAAGGAAGAACATAGTGCACAATTTGGTCAAGTTTGAGGAAAAACCAACCATTATTAACAAAGTTATAGGGGGTGAAACTTTGCCATTTTTTGTGAATTTTGTGCACTCTACAACCTGCATGACGTCATCATCACATATCAATTTGTCAATATCACAACGAAATGAGTTCTTATAAATGGGGTTTCAAAGAATTATTTTGTTTTAGTTTCTTAGTCATTTGTAAGTCAATATTAATTACTCCCATGGGTCTGTAGCTAAATACGGATAGAAAAATGTGCGTAGAAGTTTTTCACATAAGAGGAACACGTAACCTTTATTCCCGAAGCGCGAGCTTCCGGTACTCCGACTTGTTTGTATCTGTTGTAGGTTAAATTCTTCGCATTTGCTGATAATATTAAACTCAGAGTGTGAAGCGTATGAAGTTGACTATTATCAATACAGGGCTTTCCATCAAATGATTTATTTAAATCGCTTTCTACAAACTAGAGGGCAATGGAATTTTTAATTATGCGACACAGAACTGTCATGCACTCGTCGCTCTTTACATCTTTTTCTTCAGCCTGTGCCCCATTCAAAAGCGGGGTCGCCTCGTCGTGATCGATTTCGTCATTTTATTTTATAAAGCACCTGAGCGCAAGGTTTTTAAGTCTGTATCAGCCGGCCTTTTGGTCGTTTACCATTGACTTCATTGTTTAGACCAATATTGGCAAGTGAATTCTCGTTAGCGTGAATTACGTGACCATACCATCGAAAACCCCTCACACGCAGTTTTTCTACGATCGAAGCAACCCCATATCGATCGCGAATATCCTCATTTCGGACATGATTAAAACGTGTCACGCCACCAGTGCAATCCAACATCTTCGTCTCCATTACCGCAAGATGCCGTTCATTGTCTTTTATAGTCGGCCATCACACAGCATCAGCGGCAGACGGACGACATTGAAGTAAATTTTTGATTTGAGTCGTGCGCTGATACGTCGATCACAAAGAACACCAGTTGTGGAATGCCACTTCATCCAGGTCGCATTAATGCGTGCAGCAATTTCAAAACGCTTATCTCCATTGGCCTGAAATATTTAATTCACTCAGTTCTGGGCAGGTTATTGAAGCTGACAGCGCTGAGCAATTTAAATATTTCGAGTCAATGCTGCCAGTCAATGAAGAACTGCGTTATGCTTTTCACATAGGGAAACACAAACCCTTTTATATCTGAAGCGTCAAGCTTCCGGTTTCCCGACTTGCTTGTTAGTTACAAATGGTATAAGCAGTTCAAAGAAGGTCGTGAAAATGGTGAAGAAGGCCATCAACCTTTTACGGTGGACAACGCGTCAAGAAAATCCAACGACTTGTGCTTTTCAATCGTCGAATGACTGCTGGAGACCTCGCTGATGCTGTTGGTATTTTGAAAGGATCTATCAATACCATTTTGAAAAATATTTTGGGCCTGAAACGTTTAAAATCTTGGCCAGTGCGAAAACAACTCAATTTCGTCGAAAAAGAGCGTCGCGTTAAGATCAGTGAAGAGATGCTTTCTGTTTATAAACTGGTAATGAAACGGATTATTACTGAAGAATATCGTGCAAAACGCGAAACACCACCATATTCGTCTGATTTAGCACCGTGGGGCTCTTGGCTATTTCCGAAATTCAAAAGACCACTGCGGGAAATATTTTTGAGACGATAGAGGAGATACAACGTAAATCGCTGCACGCTTTGAAAGCCATTCTGGAAGGCAACTTTAATTCTGGTTTTTGGGGGAGATATCATTGAAGGTCAAGAAACAGATTTGCAAGTGTAAATAAATACGTTTTGGAATAAATAAAAGTTTTACTTTTTGGACACAGTATCTATGTTACTTTTTCACCCTTGACAAAAGCGTCTGAAATGCTGTAAATATGGTTTTGTCCTGCGGCACCGATACGGTAGAGATTATACGGAAGAAATAGAAACATCGCTTAGTTGTAAGAAATCCTTGATTCAACTGTATTCATTCTAGTCAAAGCTCGCAAGCGACAGTCTGCAGGTCATGCGGAGCGTAGGGACAAAGCAAGATCCCCCAAGCGCACACTAAACGGTGGATGTTGAGGCAAACGATCAAAAGGTAGAGCACAAAAAAGATGGAATATAAGTGCACCAGATCGCTTAGATGGCTTTCTTGTGTGTGTTTCCAAATCCCATGTGGCAAGCCATAAATAACGGTTTAATGCAATTTCAATTTCAATTTATTCAGATAGTGGCTTACAACTAGACAATGTTACTTAATGCTACCCTAAATAAAAGCTAATTGATCTTAATTCTATCAAACGGGTGACTATTACATAGTTTGGCCAACCCGACCTTCTCTGTAATTTACTTAACTTTGTATATTTTTCTTTATATACATGAATCTTGACAATTTTTTGTTACAATCTTGGCTTTTTTTTTCGAAAAACAGCGCCCGCACTAAAGGCGCGAGAAGGTTGACATTTACTTACTTAACCTAGTTAAATATAACTTAACCTAACTTATTTTAACTTAACCTAGCTTAATCTAACATAATTAATTCTTAACTAATATTTACAATAAGCACATTACAATTTCCTGTGCTTAGCCTCTATCCACTCCTACCAGGCAGGGAGTTTCAAAAAGGGTGCGGATTTTGGGTCTGTGGGATGAACTCACGATTTGGCAGGGCCTTAAGAATGTGGCCAATGGGGAGTTTTTACCCTGTTGGTAGAGATGCCGAATTAATGGGTTGGGGTGGTCCTCCGTTCTTTCGAAGAACCTTTCCATTATTGTGAGAACGTGTTCTCGAAGTGGTTTGACTTTGGCTCGCCTATACACTTCGGCGTTTTTTGTTTTCCAGTTGTAAGAAAAGCCTGTGCAATGTCTAAGGATTCGGCGTTCGAATGACTCGCATTTTGCCATTGCTTGGTTGGAGCAAGAGATCCAAGTTGGTGCCCCATAACAGATAACGGGTCTTATAAGGGCCTTATACAGGGTCAGTTTGGTTTTTGTGCTGAGACCTACTGTCTTGCGAAGAAGATAGTAGATGCCACTGACTGCACCGTTTGCCTTGCTGATAGCGAGCTGAAGGTGGGGTTTGAACTTGAGGAGTTCATGCAGGGTTACTCCCAAGTACTTGATCGAAGTAGATCTGCTCACTGTGGTGTTCCCGATTCTCATTTTCAAGCGTTTAGCTTTCCTATGGATGCCTCTAGAACCTAAGTATCTAGATTTTCTCCTAAAGGTGCAGATTTGCGTTTTTCCCTCATTAATCTTGATTCCCCAACTACAGTAGTACCTGCAGAGATTTACAATGTATTTCTCAACCGCTTTGGCTGCCCTGTTGGGGTGGAGGTTCGAAGCGAAGATAAGCGTATCATCGGCGAATTGGATCAGTTCAACGCCGTCGTCGGGGATCGGAACGTCAGCCGTGAAGATGTTACAGAAAGTTGGCCCATAAATGAATCCTTGGGGTACACCCGACGTTACCGGCAAGAGATCGGAGAATTCATTCCCCACGCTGACATAAAAGTGCCTATCTTCGAAAAAACTTAACGCAAGTCTAATTATCGGGACAGGGAATTCATTGTCTATTAATTTATATATAAGTCCGTTTACCCACACGGAGTCGAAGGTCTTCTCCAAATCTAACGCACATGCTACTGTAGGTTTATTGTTGACGTTAAGTCTTGAGACGACAGTGTCGTGTAGGTAGCTCAGTGCGTGCTGGGTTCCGTGTTTAGAGCGGAATCCGAACTGGTGGTCAGGGATAACTTTGTTGAGATTACAATGCTGGACTAGCCTATTGTCCATGCTTTCTCAAATAGTTTGCCAAGGTTGGATAATAGGGAAATGGGCCTGAAATTGCTTGGCTCGTTGGATGTTTCTTTTTTCCGGATCGCAATAATTTTTGCGACTTTCCACGCGGATGGAAAGTAGCCGTTATTAATGCAGTTGTTGAAAACTGCTAATAAATACTTCAGTGAGGCTCTGGGGAGGTTCTTTATGACAAAGTTCGGGATTTCATCAGGCCCGGCTGACCTTTTACCGTTGAGGTTTCTGGTTAAGTCGGTGAGTTGAGGTAAACTCAGAAAATGTTGCGATTCCGATGGCTTAACTGAGGTGTTGGTTGTGGTGAATTTAGTTAGCTTCTTGGAGCTCTCAGAGACGAAGGCCTTGATTGTTGAATCAACAATCGACGATATAGCTGGGTTGTTTTGAGGCGGAGGGGAATTGAGCTGAGTCTCAAAAGATTCCGCGAGAACTTGCGCTTTCCTAGCGTCACTGCAGATGTGCTCCCCGTTCTTGGAAAGAGCGATATTGCGGGACTTACATATGTTTGCCGGTTAGCCTGTTGATATGCTGGAACATATCTGGGCCGGGCTTAATATCTGCTAGTTTCCTTGTCAGTTCTTTGTTCCGGAAATTCGCCACTCTTTGCCGAATTATTGTACTCAGACAATTAATCCGGGAAAGTAATGCTTTATACTCAGCATTAGCTTTATTTCCGTGCTTGTGGAAAATCCGTTTGAGTTTCCTACGCCATATTTGCCTGACTTTCATGTAGAGCATGATATCGTGAGGGACTGAGTTATATTATAACTCGTCGACTTTGATGAGCCTTGTGTTTCTGCGTGTAGCAGTATTAATGGCATCTGTGGCCAAGGTGATGGCTTCGTCGATCTCCATGTCTGATAGATTGGGGTCAGTTGCGAGTTTTTTCAAGTTCAGCCTTGGTGCAAGGTCTGACTTGTATTTGTCCCAGTCAGTGTGGGCGAAGGACCTTACGGTGGTCATCACTCGCTTTTGCAGTTGGGAGGACGAGGACAGTTTAAGTTGCACTGCGAAATGGTCAGACATGCCTGGTACAGTAGTGCACGATATCACTTGAAAGTTCAGGGAGGTTTCCTCAGATAGAAGGAAGTAGTCAATGGTTGATTGACTACTGGGTCTTGTCGGAGAATCTGGCAAGACCAAATCGACATAAGCTGGCGAGTAAGGGTCTTGGATCCATTTAAGCAGGGTTTCCCCATTTTTATTTACTGCCGTATCGCCCCAGGAGGTGTGCCTAGAGTTAAAGTCGCTACCGAAAATGAGGTACTTGTATTTTAACTGGAGGTTGCCCAAAATCTTAAGATCTTGTCCCAGTTGCTCATTTCGAGAGTTGCATTTGATGTAGATGGAAACTACCAAAATCCGTCTACCATCAGTGGTTTTTACTATTGCCGCCGCGGCGGAAGAGGTCTGCAGGTTTTCAATGACGACTTCCTCAATTTCATAGTCTTTCCTGACTAAAAGGGCAGCGTGTTTAATGCCATATGTCCACAACCATATATATGGGCGCACACCAATGCACTGCATTATATATATGGCGCTAACATAGATTTATGCGCGGATTTTTTTCTCCCGAAATTACCGTCACTGTCGAAGACGCGCAATAATTTTTCTTCGCATAAAATTTCGAGGAATGGGTTGCGAGTTGAATGTTCAGTCTTTTATATGATTTGAAAAAAGTTTCATTTTGCCCCGCACGATCGCGAGGAGCTTTTGGTATGGATCACTAGAATCTAGTTTGGATGAGGAGGAGACGATTTCAGTTTGTGATATAATTACTGTTATCAATAGGACTTTACTTCATATATTTTATTTCCGTCTTTACACTTGTATTGACTTTTGCAACTTAAGGTACATTCAATACTTTCATCTAAAAATGTTTTCAAGGGCACATTATAATCTTTACAGTCGATCCCATGAAAAAGTGTTATCTTTAGTGCTCGCAATAAAACTCATCTGAAAGCCTATGCTAGTAAATTTGTGAAGTATCTGATATTTAGCTCTAGTAATGACAATTAGTTAAGATAGTGCTAGTAGGACTTTTTCGGCTGATTAAGAGGGATTGCAGTCCTTAGAGATTTGGAAGATTTTTTACCTTTTTAGCAACAATTATGGGACACCATTTTACTATCAATCTTTGTAGCATAGTTTTGTTTTCTTTAGTGATAGCGGTCGTTCAGGGACATTCGACAGGAAGCCCCCTGATGCAAGGAAACTCTACCAAAGTCAATGCTACGAATTTCCAATACGAGGGTGCTTTTGTGAGTATATTACCTCTGTATTTTATCACGATTTTAATGCAGGGAAGATGCAAAGAAAGATCTGTGTATATATGTTTTAAAGAAATCTAATCCGTTAAATATATTTTTAGTGTAAGAACCGAACCTGTGCTATCATTGTGGATATTTTTGACAATAAAGGTAAGATCTTGCCAAGATAACAGATTAGCCGGAAGATGAGTTTTAATTAAAATTCTTTTTCAGTGTCTTTCATTGCAACCGTCGATATCGAACAAAGAAAATTCGAACTGCACGTTAGAGTCAATGGACTCGTGTATGCGACGTTTCATTGGACCAAGCCTATTAGTAAATGTATCCAGTTCCTGTCAATAAAATCCCTAAATTTTTGCGTAAAAATTCGACACGTTCAAATAGCGTTGACTGGCTTTACGTTCTGTTTAGATGCTCATGCCTACGAAGCATATGATTTTATGATTTTCCACTTTCCATGTTTAGAAATTTAATGCAAATTCATTATCAACGAGTTTGAATAAATTTTTGGTTTCAAAAGGAAAAAGGAAGAAAAACTTTGGTCAGGATATGTAGGTAAAAGTGGGGCTAGGAAAGACGAACAGTGGAGTTATTAATTCGAAATTGGACACAAAGGGGTGAGGCAAATTATGCAATTTTGATTGAATCAACTGAATAGGCAAAAGACCTAATGGTGCCGGTCTTTGGTAATTTTATCAGAACCTGAGTAGGTTAGCTCTTCGATAAGAGTATCAAGAGAAAACGGATTACCGAGTACTTTCTCATTGAACGTGTAATCCCTGTACAGAAGAAGATGTGCCAGCCAGCTAGCATGTCCCTATAAAGGCGTTGCAATAGATGCGTTAGGCAGGGACCGGTCTCCTGGAGAAGTGCCACTGAATGATATATTACCGTGGTCATCCGGTAAATCAAGTGTGGAGTGGGTTTCTTAGATGACCAAAAAATGAAACCTGCTGTTATCGGGTTCGAAAATATAAGTGGATGGCTATGCACGCTGCGTTTGCTGGTAAATTTCAAAATATAAGCCTCATTAACGTTCACGCCCCAAGAGTGGATACTGCAGACTCGGAGAAGGCAGTAGAATGAATGCTCGAAACCTGCCCATGATATGACATCAAAATCATGCTTGGATATTTTAACAGGCAAGTAGGGACGGAACCCGTATATAGGCGATACTGGGACTGCGGACTGTTCCACTAGCAGTGTCGCATGGAATTGGAAGTACCTGGTTTGCGCAGAAAGCGGTCCATCCAGGTGGAATTAGTTTCGAATAAATTGACCATGCGCTGTCAAAACATATAGGGCGGTTAATGTAGACTTGGACCACTATCTCGTTGGCATGGTGCTCCGAACTCGAATAACAATGCCATCTTGAATTCCCTCTATCAATCAGGTGAGAGTGAAAATTGAAGTCATCCATAACAGAGCCCCCCGTAACACCTATAAGGGGGAAATGGATGCTGCAATAACCGCAGTTAACAGAGGTCTTGGAGTTGAAGCATCAACAAAAGATCTTCACTACCACCTTAAGAACGTTATCATTGGCACGGTCACGAACATACTTGACCCCAGTCGTTAAAAAAAAATCGCAACGACTGGTTCGACGATGAGCTAGTAATGGAGTGCAAGAATGCCACATACCGGGCAATGCTACACTCTCAGAGAATGTGGGCACGTGCAGAACCCTATCACGAACTTTGTCGAGCAGGAGAAGTGACTTCACAGAAATAAAAAGGAAGCCTGATAGAACCAACAAATCTGTGAACTCCAAAGCTACAGGGAGCAACCGCACCAGGCGTGGAAGTTTTACCAACATGTTAGCAAGATGAAGCCTTATACATACACCTCGATGCTCATCCTATCGAGACAAAGAGGGAAATCTGATTTCCGACAGAATGCGCATGTTGGAGCTCAACGTGTGAGACAACGAATCAATGCCTGATGATTGGCAACGAGGCATTACTGGTCCATACATAACAATGGAGATATCATGCTGTGCAGGAATTATAGAGGTATCACGTTGATGAGTACCATCGATAAGATATTTTCCGCTATATTGCTAGGCGCTTCTTTTTTTTCTTTAGCCTTTGTCCCGTTCACAAGCAGGATCACTCGGTGTGATCGGTTTCGCATATTGTTCTATCAAATCCCCATCCAGGGTATCCAGCCACCTTTGTTTCGCTGATGTTTAGGCCGCTTATCATCGACTTCGATGTTCAGGCCAATCTCGGCGAGTGAACTCTCGTTAACGCGAGTTATGTGACCGTACCATCGAAGACGCCTCTCACACAATTTTTTAACCATCGGTGCAACCCCATATCGATTACAGTCCAACGCAACATTTCTCCATTAAAGCAAGATGTCGTTCATTGTCTTTTATAATCACACAACAACAAGAATCATAGAGGGCGGCAGGGCGAACAACATTGCGGTAAATTTTACATTTGAGACGATCGTTGATACGTCGATGACAAAGGACACCGGTTATGGAACGCCACTTGATCCTGGTTGCGCTATGCATAAAGCAATTTCATAACGGAGTTCTTTGATGATTGACAGCATTGACCAGAGATATTTAAATCGCTTAGTTATGGGCAGCTCACTGCCGCTGATTGTGGTTATGCCTGTTTCGTGGGGATAGGTTGGCAAAGATTCAGATTCAATCTGAGACAATGTTGCAGGAGGCGGTCATTCCATTTCTGGACAAGTTGCTCGAAATCATTTTGCTATTAGACGCTAGGAAAACATCATCTGTATAAAGCATAACAACACAAAGAGGAGTTATGAAAGGGCGCTTTCTTGGGGAACACCAACAGAGACGCGAAGCGGTTTTGATACACCCGCCACACTCCGAACTTTACTTTTTGATCATGGTAGGCCAATCTAAGCCACTCCACGAGTTCTTCTGGTACTAAGTATTGTCGTAGAGCACCAAATGAGTTGGTGTGGCACACGGTCAAACGTTTTCTCGAGATCCTGAAATGCAATGTAAAGAGGGCGATGCTTCTCACGGTGTTTCTCCATAACCGCGCAGCTTGTATTGCGTTAGTAGTTATTTGAACGATTTGGCAAACACAGTTGTCAAAAATGCGTTCAAAAATCTTTATGGTATGGGAAAGCAACAGGATCGGACGGTAATTTGTGATACTTTCTTGCCAGTCAGATGGTGTTCTACCTTCCTGAGCGACCTGATTTAAGAATTCAGTGAGCCACAGTGTTGGTTTCATCAGGTCCGGTTACTTTTCCCGAATTCATTCGTTTTATTGCTTTTTCGACTTCAGTTGCTTTGACAGGTGTCGGCTAAGTTGTATTGTGTGTGTACGGTATCCTGTGTACGTTGATGTCAGCTTTTGGAAAGTTGATGCAAATGTCTCTCGCCTTCTCGAGTGTCCAGTTTATCGTAATTCTAATGGACCGCTCGTGTGATAGCGATCTCGCGGTAGAAGCCTTTCTTTTCATTTGAACATTGTCAGGCCAGAGTCAAGTATCTCGGTTGATGAACAGCTTACCTAGTTTGGTGTTCCTCGGTCTTCCCAGTGCGGGTTCCAATATTTAGCGTTCCTGTATTTAGCGTGCAGATGTCTATTTGTTTTGCTCGGACTAATTTACGTCCTAACAGGATTGGGGCTAGTCCTACCGCGTTGAATGTGGTAAACGGCTTAAGATTTTTCCGAGGCTTATGACTCAAAACGATAATTTATTTTTAATGATATTGAATGCATTAGCTTAGCTGGTTTGTCGTGGGTGGATTCGGTCTTTATTATCAATCTTAGAGTGACTTTCTAGGACACGTGGACACGAGGGTGCGGCAAAATTTAGCATATCGCTAGCATGGATGGTGCCTAAGATTACTTACTTATGGTTGGCTAGCTCTATCCAAACTACCGGGGGGTACCGCTTAGTAACGCTAAGGGTATATAATATCTTTAGGACAATCTCAGACGACGTAGCGTGTGTTATTTCGGAAATGGTCCCGATGGATTTTCTCACAAGTAAGCCCGCTCTGTATGCGAAAAGGAACATGAATCTACTCGAAAAGGTTTCAAATTGATCTCCGCGTTAGAATATAGAAAATATTTATTTTAATTCGGGTTCGAAGATTCTCCAGTTTGTCCTGAATATGGTTGCAAGTTTTGATCAGAGAGGAGGACGTTGGCATACTTCCTGAAAGTCAGTGTAAGCCATAGAACATTGTTAGAAAGGCCTATCCAGAGGAAAACTATTGCACAGTGAACTCAGTTATAAGGAGAATTCAGATATAACATGCAATGAAGGCGGAGAGCTTAGTCGCTTAAAGCACAATTCTACACACAAAGTAGTGAATTGCTGCGGTTGCACAGGAAAGGAAGATAGTCAAAATGAGGGTGATTTTGGTGAGTGAAAATTGCCAAACCAGTCAGACGGTAAATCAATTTTAACTATATTTCGTTTAAAAAAACATGAAATTTTCATAATTTTTCAATTGATATTTAATGAAAAAGGAAAAAGTTGAGCTTGCGTCAAATTTATCAATTTATTTAAATTGTATTGATAATCATGAATAAATACAATGTACATATTAGTAGTGAAATTTAGATAATCCTTCTCCATACATTTTCCGTATGACGCAGAATATATCAAACGTAGTTAGGGTGCTTGAAAATCGTTCATCTTTGGGGTTGAAATTTACTTTGGTAGTCGTCCTAAAGCGCAAGAATAAATATTAATATAACTTGAGAGATGTACTTCTGCAATCAAGGCCATACCATGTCAGCTTGATCCTCCGCCCAGTCCTTCAGATATTGTAGTAGCGATGTCCTTTTTCCAAATCTAGAAATATAATGGATTATATGGAACATGTGTATTAAAAGTGACGCAGTGTTTGTCATTGGTCATGTTTTCCATAGAAAATAAGAACGAGAATTGTTAGTATATGCGGAGAAGTAAATAAGTAAATAATTTATTAACATTACATAAGGACATTAAGGAGGGCAGCCATGCAATAACTGAAACGAACCCGATAAAATACTACCAAAGGAAGAGAGGATTCTCCATAACTAAAAGAAGCAATTCAAACTCGACTTCTCACCTAGGTAGCGAGTGCTTTGAGTAAATCCAATCGATCATTATTAAACGTAGTAATTGCAGAGCTGTGGTCAATTCGAAGGGTTCATTTGTATTTTCTTCCAACCTAAACATACAGAAATTAACTCAGGATATGATACAAGTGCTGGAACTGAGGTATAGCAAAATCAAATTTGTCAAGGCAATTTTCAAACTTTCAGCTGTCGATTTGTCAGGTCGAGGGGTTTTGAATTCACTTCTTTCTGCACGTCGCCAAGCCTTGATTGGCCTTGTTGAAGTGAATCTAGGATTTCAGGTAGCTTTCGTTCAAATTAGCTGCCCCAATGATTAATTATTTTAATTCATAATTTCAATTCAAACAAACAAAGAAATCATAGAAAAAAGCATCACAAATTGAGCGATCTCAGCGGGGGTAAGACGATAATTAGACCATAGTAAATTGTTATAAATTTAACACATTGATGTCTTGCACTAATAAAACTATATCAAATAAGGGGCAACCATAGCTTCTTCTTTACCTTGGTCGTGCTGCATTCGAATAGAAGTCATCCAGTTGTTTCAGGTAGCGCACGGCATCTTCGGTGTTAACAAATTCATTACGTCTCTGTGGTGGTCTTACCATTGTGGTGGCAACAATTGATCCGATTAAAAGCATAAAGCAAACAATTACGCCAGCTGGTCTGAACATTCTTGCCATGTTGATTCTGTGGAAGTCTGCAACCAAATAGTGAATCTAATAAGTCTTCCTAGATAAGTCGTGATGGAGTATTTTAATTAATATTTGCGATAAAACTGATTTTAATTAGAAACCATATTGAGTTCCATTTTAAACGCTAGTTTACATGACTTGTTTAACTAAGGAAGCTAATACATAGTCGCAAACAGTGTGCTAGAATTTTATTAACTGAACATGTGGTATCTATATATCTTGCGCAGGATATGAACATTACTTTCGATTCATGCTTGCTCGCCATTAGAACCAACAATGGCATGCCGAACGGTAGGGGTAACCACTTTTATTCAGAAATAAGAAATTGTTTTAAAAAGGTAACTGTGAGTAGCGCTATAGGGAAGATGTAAATTTATCTTAAAAAGTCGTAATGCCCACTTTAGTTTCTTAACAGGATATCGGCTAAATGTTGTCTATCCACCTGCAAATAATATTGGAGAAGGATCATCCTCCACGCATTTGACTCCATTTTTGTTAACATGTCTTTTTCCCATGAATTAGGTGTCCCTGTGCCTCATTCCAATCCTACCCAGTAGAGCTGAACGTCCCTTCCTCCTTTTACGAGTAACATACCTGAGAGACTGAGCATTCTGGCGAGGGTATTTGACACTGTTTTGATGTTAAACTCTCTGAATAGGCATCTTGCCCCGCGCTGTGATTAGGCTTGTGTTTAAGGTTTTTGTTCTCGTAAGGGTGCCTCCCTTAAGTCTCAGAACACGGGCTTTGTCAACCAGAATGTCAAAAGTTGTGCTGCTCGAGCTCTTAGGAATTACCTCCTCTTTTACGTAGATTCCACCTCGTTTTAGTAACTTTCAATGCGCCATTTTGTTGCCAGCGAGAGGATGATAGGAGGTATCATCATCATAAGGTATCATCAATATTTTTAATTTAGTTAGTTTTTAAGTTTTCAGTGAGAAAAACGAAACAATTCGTCATCAACAGAGCGAGGCTTTAGTTGGAAAGTGATGATTCTAGCCGTCGTCCAATATGTCGTCTTTCTCGTTTTGAATGTCATCTATGAAAGTAGAAGAGAAGGTTGATTAGCCCGTATTCGATTGGAAACGGGGGTAAGCAATATGATGCCGCGCCTGGCTATCGCCATAATTTCGTCCTATCAAATAGATTAATGCCGAATTAATCATCTTCCTTCTTTATAGAAAAGAAGAATCGATGCGTAGCATTTGGTTGGATGGAGGGTCGCAGTGTGGTGCTGGATATCATTTCCAGTGATGCGTCCTGGTCTGGCTTATTTTATTCTCGTGACTTCTTTTGAATAAAAGAGAGGAGAATTCCTATGAGCAGCGCGAGTAACGTACAATCCCAACGAGCCCGATACTTACCTACATCGACCAATCAACAATATTGCTGAGCAGGTAAATATACCGGATATACCAGGTAAAAGTCAACAAACTCCGTTGACCCCAATAAATGCAAATAATACGAAATCAACAGTTTTCGCTAACCTAGCAGAAATAGCAAATAAATATAGTATGTAATGACATGTAAGTGTTCTGTTCTGTACAAAAGTTCAATAAATTGCGACGTTTAGAAAATTAACCGACACCGTGTTCTTTTCTTTTTAATTTCGTATGTTAAATACATTATTCGCGTATGATGTTTTCTTTTAGTAATGAGCAGTTTACTTGAATTCGTTTAGCACGTTTTATAAATTTTGAAGCTCATGTGGAACTTTCCCATCCATCGCGGGTCCTTTCCCCTTTTTGAATCATCAACTTCCTCATTATTGGTATTTTCCTCCTTTTTTTGGGACGCTAATTTCCTTTTATTTTTATTTAGAACTTTGGTTCACTTTTTACGCTTAAAGAGCGTAAGGTAGTTTGAACGTAGATTTCATTAGCAACTGCTTGCATATCTTTTGTTGAATTTCAAAGTTGCTTTTTTTATTATTGGTGGTTTTCCGTTGTTTTTTTGGTAGATCTAATTATATTTTGGGAAAGAAAATGTTTGATAACCACCCACAGTCAAAGTATGAAGTGTTTGAAGAAATTCAACGCTCTACATTTTCGAATGACTGTGTTGAAAGAAAAGAATGTGCACGGCAGTAATTGCGGGTAGTTTTCTTTTTCAGGTTTTTTATAAAACAAAACCTTACTCAAATCGGTTTGCTGTCAGTCTGCTTGTCTGTCGCACGCATTTTTCTCGGAAACGGTTATAGCGATCGATACCAAATTTGGTGGCAAAACTCAACTTATCGTCTATGTCCTCGCCATACAGGGTGGGCAATATGCTGATGTCAGTTACATTTGCCCCCAACTACCCTCCTTTTCTATACTACTTCCTCGACATGGTCTCAAATTATTAACACCTGCATATTAAATCTGGCACACGATGGTAATTAGGCTGCCATGTTGTTGTACGATTGTATCGGGAAGTGCATTGTGATTGATAGGGGAAAGTGTCGTTTGTGAAGTTTCCTAAAAAACATCACATAAGATTCCTTCGAAAGCGCCAGTGTTTAAGGGAAGGAAACAATCTAAAAAGTGATTGAATTACAGTTTGAAAATAAGTTCACCTATTTAATTAAGAAACGGAGTGGCACTTGTCTCTCGTGGTCCTTTCAGGCTCTCGGGCAGTGGACCCTTAGCAACTGGCTAACACAGAGGCACGCAAGTCTTTGTTGACGGTATACTTCAGTGGAGCTACATTTATGCGCTGGAGGACTTTGGACCCTTTTTCTGTTTTTGGGGTACCCTATCCCAAAAAAAAAACTATATAGTGATGGGTTGAGCGAAGAACTGAACGAGATCCTTAACTTCCTTAAGAGTTCCTTAGCACAGTGAGTATGTGAACTTTTTGCATCACCACACCCGAGGATTCGAAGATTACAATCCTCTATTACCATTGAAACATAGAAACAAGTCGGGAAACCGGAAGCTGGACGCTTCAGGTACGAAAGGTTTTGTGTATTTCTTAGTACGTAGCACGTAATATAAGCATATGTCCACTTTCGCGTGATATTGACATTGATAGTCTTCAATTTTCAAAGAAGCAACAACTTCGATGTATTATAAATTTGTTAGTAATAGTGCGATTTCCATCAAACTTGGTACGATGATGCTCTATATTATAGCCTACATTACTGCAGAATTTCATATCGCTAGGATGAATTTAAGGGGGGTTTCCAGCCAATTACAAAAAATTATAGTAATATACTATTATTAACTTTCTTTGAACAGATATCGGTATGAAAGGTATTTCGGAGCCAAGGCACCATATAGTGGCAGCCTCCTGACTTTTTTCAGATTTTTCGGTTTAGTAGTTTCTGAGAATGGCCCCCTTAAAGAAATGATCACTTTCAATCCCCCGCACTCCCCATATTTCCAAGAAATGTCAAAACTAAGACCGGCGGTACTAATCGAGACCTTTAATTTGATACCCCACATGACAATATTTGATGAAAAAAAATTTTACACCCCCCTTTTGCATGTATGGGGACCCCCCCTTAAATTCAACGTAAAAGGATGTAACTCACTGTATGTGTGAGCGTTCACAATTTCCACCTTTCTATCAAATTTGGTGTCAATCGCTATAACCGTCTCCGAGAAAAATGCGCGTGACGGACAGACAGAAAGACAGACAGGCAGACAGACAGACGGACAGACAGACAGACAGACAGTAAACCGATTTTAATAAGGTTTTGTGTTTACACAAAGCCTTAAAAAGGAATAGGTTGAGGAAGTACACGAATGCGGATATACGATCCAACGATTTGATTTATAAGAAGCTAAGAGGAGAATTGTTATGCTTTAAACATCACAATAGTGTCTAAAGAAAATAAAGTTGAAGCCTTAGGGCGTAACCACGAAGCAAATCGAACACGGGGAATATGTATGTAGTTGCCTAAAGCTGTGCCTTCCCTACAAAATAATATCATACATGGTGATACGGCAGAAAGAGACACAAGAGAAGTGGTGGTAGTATTAATGGGTGTCAATCCCGCTCGCTAATAAACTTGGTGCAGCATCGTCCTTCTAAATTTTTCATGTTAAACGATAAATAAAAGTAGGTTCGATGTAGTGTAAGTGTGCTTATGATTACCGTTGCGTAATTGAAGCATTTTGAAAGAGAAGAAGAAGAAGAAGAAACCTCGGTAAGAATAGAATATGTTTTTTTTGTGAATAGGCTCAATAAAAGTCTTTTTCTTAATATAAGGGAATACTCCTTTTTGAAGACTTTTTTCGGTAGTGAGATGTGTTGTTTAGAGAATTAAATGGAACCATGCCCAAAGAATTCAATTCAGAAAGGATAAGAAAGAAATGGTGGCCAACATACAGCTATCAATATTCGGATAAAAGATAGGAAAGGTAGGAGAATAAGGGGTTGAGTAAGTACGAACAGTATAATTGGCGAATACCGGACAGATTTGGGTTATCTGCATATATAAGACGCTATACTTACTTGAAATGTTCTCCTCAGGTATATCCTATGGGACTAAGTAATGATTTCGCAAAGGAGTGCATAGCTTTGAAATAGCCAAATCCCTTGGAAACGTGAAATAAGGATAAGAGACCAGGTACTTGGGGAAACGAAGTTTTGCATGATGTAAAATGCGTCGTGAGTTTGCGTTAGCTAAGATCCGATTTCCGGTAATTGCTGCCAAGGAAGTCGGTTTTTAAAAAGTTGGGCATAGCTGGTTTGAGTTTGACGAGGGTTTAAACCATCGAACTGCGCTTAGAGTTCGTCATCTGTAGAAAAACTTCGATTTTAATTTTTGGAGATGTAGGTGGAAATAGAGCACTACCAAAAATCCAAATCGAAGTTATTCTGCAAAAGACGAACTCTAAGCGCAGCTTCTTGTAATGTTCAGAGAAGTTCGAAAAAATGAGCAGAGATTATGATTTAAACCATGACTGGGGAAGTTGTACTTGAGAGCGGAAGATGTATTCATAAAGAAGGAAATCAATAAAGAGGAGAGGACGAATTATTTGAAGCGGACCGCGGTATTAAGATTATGTTAATCACCAGATAAAGGCTAAGGGAGACGTTAAGGTTATAGTTCCCATTTTCCTCTAATAGGAGCATAGTGCATCACCCCCATACCAAATCCCCATCGCTTTAGGTGGGCCAAAAAGTGTTTCAGTTTCCTTCCAGAATTGCCGGCAATATCAAACTCCTGCTGCACTGCTCGCAGCATGTGTATCCCGTTCGGCGACCATCCTGTGATATTTTAGTCCATTATATGGCATGAGTGACACTTTCGAATTCCTCTTAACATGTCCAGCGGCACCTGGCATCGATGACCGATGTAGCTCTTTATTCGATGTTTTATTAAGCTAAAATATCCTGATAGCATGATGAAGAGAGGTCGTAATGAAAGTTTGGAGTTTAATATTATATAACACTTTCATGTGCTGCTTCCATATAACAACACAGCGAGCACATTGATGCTGCACAATCTCAACTTAGGGTTTGTGTTGACGTTTCTGCTTTCTCAAAGTCAATAATAATAATAATAATCGTTGGCGCAACAATCTATATTGGATCAGGACCTCAAGTCAATAAAGAGTAGGTAAAATTGAAATCTGAAGTTTGCAGTGATCTGGAAGCTGTCGATAGTAATCCAGAATCCAGAGCAAAAATCAGCCTGTTCTCCATCGAATAAGTTCTTTGCTCCGATTTTTATACGTTTCAGGATTGTTCTCGTTATTTTCTCCGCGATAGCAAGAAGGCCGTAAGTAGCTAGCCAGATCTTATGGCGTCCTTCGATATTTAGCCAGACAACAGACAAAAGAGTACCTTTGATAATAGCCCAGTATTTGAGAAAATTCAAAGCTATTCAAAATGTCCGATCAGCAACGTAGTTTGGCCACTGTAGAATGTCAGTCGGTTTCCAATAGCGGATCGTGTCCAGAGAGCTCTCTATGACGGTGAGTAGATGGCAATGTAATGCAAAAGCGAAGTTAAATAACCATTACATGATGGACTCGCTCGAGGCACATATCAACGTTTCGCGAATCTAGAAGACAAATCGCGGTGTGATCGATTTTATTAGATTTATGTTCCCAGTTAGTTGAAATCGAACTGACCTTATGAAAGACTATCCAGCCAGGATTCAGAATATCCAGCCAGTGATGAGGAATTGGAAGTTGTAGAAAGCCATAAACCCCTAGTTGTTGTCAATACGGTTTTCTAGACTGTAATTTCCCATCACTGCTTCAAGGAAGGTGTTGTCAGATAGCACTTTGGTGATCATACATTTTAAATAATAATTACAACGCTATCCTTGGGAAGCCTCCCCTGAATTACATTCAATTCCGCACAGAAAGCCTTCCCTACACACCGGGGACCTCCTCTACTATTGTACGTCTGTCTGAGCCGTCAGACTACAATTTTACAGTGCCCAAAGGGGGAGAGGGGTTGTTATAAGAGTCTGACCATTTCACCCCCGTTAACTTCAGAATGAATTTTAAGAGCTGCGACATAAACTATCAACACGGCAAAATTGACGATGAACCACTCCTTTTTGGCAAACTGGGTATTCAATATGTTGTCAACATTACCATCTCTAAGGATTTCCGTGACACCATTAGGAAAGTCAAGCGATTCGATTACCAGCTAATGAAGCTCACTATTATATCCGCTGATCGCATGATTCACTTCTTCACCGCGAACGCACCACAGACAGGCCCACCCGACGCTAGAAAAGATGGCCTGTAAAGTGTCTACGGACGACCATGCCGTCTTTGCGGGCGATCTTAATGTGCATATGGGTGATGAACGGTTTTGAGTGCGCAATGAGGGTAGCGAGCGTATAGTCGATTTTGTAGGTAATCACGACCTTATACTTGTTAATATATGGTTTACCGTTGATTACTCTCTTGCGAATCAAGCCACCGGTAAAACAGCGCGAGGAAGACCTGCTCGCCACGGATTAAATAGTTGCGATTTTGTGAGAGAAGAGAAGAAATCCAAAACTGAGGGACTTGGCTTTGGAATGACGGTGTCGAAATGAAGATTCATTAAAAAAAGATGCCTCTATCACAAGTTTCGTGTCGATAAAATATTGGGCAATTGGTAGATTTACAAGAATGCCAACCGGGAAGCAAAGAAAGCGAACGGTGTTACCCGAGAGATTGATTACAACGATACAGAGAGAGAGATTTGTCTCGACTTGATAAAAGCCGAAACCAACAACATTTCTGCCATCCACCACCAACAAACATTTTTCTTATCTTGGTGCTAAGAATAGATGGCGACCAGATTTCAACGGAAGAATTTGTTTACCTTCCACTTTCACAAGCACTGTTGACATGTGGAGCATTTCCACCTGTCAGCAATACTAAAGTCGAGGAAGCAATAAAACGAACTAAATCGGGAAAAGCAATAGGACCTGTGATCTGACGGTATCGGGATCTGAGGAAAACGAAGAGCTGGGACCCAACACTGTGGTTCAGTGTGTTCTTCAGCGAGGGCAGAATACCATCTAACTAGCGGGAAAGCACGACCATGAAAATTTCTGACATTCTTGATGAACGCATTCGGGATATCGTCGAAGTAATAGTGAACTAATCCGGGTTTGTCAAAAATGGGCGAACATACACGCTGTGCTGTCGTTCTTGGAGAAACATGGTGGGAAGTATTAACCTCTTAACATTGCATTTCTGAATCTAGAGATCGGCGTTGGGGGTGTCCCACACAAATTCAATCTGTATGATTTGCGGTAACACCTAGTGGCAGATTAGCCCGTAGGCTCGAATAAAAAGCGTGTCGTTCTGAGGTTAGCCGAATATAAAAGGCAATGGACGGCGCCTTACGGTAATGGAGACAAAGAAATACGCTTGATACGAAGGATGACTACTTGGAATTTTCACGACTCCATTCAGATCAGGCGTTTGTTCGAGCAAAATGACGAAACTGATCAAGATAAGCTTATGAATAGAATAAAAGCTAAAGAAGAAGAAGTAGATACCAAAAATGAGTCTCCTAGGAAGAAGTAAAATCGTTCAAATGACTGCAGGAAAGCTACTAGTAGTTGCGATGGAGAAGTCAATATTGTAAATTTTTCGAGTGAATATGCTCAAACGTAGATTATAATGTTGGTCTGTTAATGTTAACGAAAATCGTAGAAATTGAGCTAAGAGGTTTCATTTTTTATTTTTATTTCACTCCAACGTGTGCAAGGTTTTTCATAATCCTCGCAGGGATCGTAAGCCTTGAAGATGCTGAGCAAATCTGGCAAAATTTTGGAGTGAAATAACATTTTTTTAACAGTTTTAACAGTGTTTGACATATACTTTATCCACCGATTAAGAGCTGGCTTATTTATATTCACTACCACACTTCTCTCATGTTGCATCATCGAATTTTAAGACTGATAACCTGATTTATTATATATTTAAATATGTTGGCTTTGTAGAGTAATACTCCTTGAAGGCGCTATTCTTAAATTATTTGCACATTTGAAAAAACTCCAAAAAAGGTCACCGAAAAGCATTTTAAAATAAATGGGAGAATGTCACTCACTCTGTTTTCGAGCAATCGTTGGCACCAAAATTTATCCAATGTCTTGGTCGAAGTGTTCAGCAGCTAATTCTTGGCTCTAATTCACACTTGCCTTTTATGAGCGCACTGATAACATCGAGAAGGATACTTGTAGCGGAAATGTTGGCCGATGCTACGTTTGATGAGCTTTTATAGGAATCAGCAAGTCAACCAAGCGCCTCATGCGCTGAACAACCAGCATTCCACCATTTATGCATACATATGTATATTTACTCTCCACCTGCTTATCAGACCACGAAAATATTCGATTTGTAATCATCCCAACTTTTCCATTCAACCACGACCTGATGTCCCCCGTAATTCATTATCAATTATTGATTTCAAGGGTGGAGAATTTTCACCCCTAGGAATCAAAACCTGTTTTGAGGGATGTTCTTTTAATTTGGTAATTACACCCAAGGATAGACGTTGTTTTGATGTATGCTCTTCTTTTTCCTTGTGAGTTCCGTTGGCACTTTTGATGGAATTCATCGAAAAGTTGGTTTTTGCGTCAATGGCAATGAGTGATTTGCCACAGTTACTAATACTAGACGAGGTCTGGAACTAAGTTTTTTCATATGTAGGTGGTTTTGTCCAATGAATGAAAGACAGAAAACGATGTCGGGTTTTCAAAAAGAAATTTGTTTAATGAGACTTTAGTTTGCGAACTTGATTTGATATCAGGAATGATATTCTATATGATAAAGGCGAACGAAACATGTACTGTAACATATTAACGTGAACCATTGATCTTTCTCAGGTGGTAAATTTCCAATTTATAGTACGTAAATTTGTCAGTATTCACTAATAATAAGTGCAGCAAAACAAGTGTTAGTTTTCCAATGAAAGAAAAGGACTCAAGGTTAGAAGGAGGCTGAACATTCAAGACTCTGGCATATCAGGAAGCCATTTCAGCATTAGAGGTAAGTTCGACTGCAACGTCATAGATTTTTACCAGTCTCCATCAACGTTAACGACTAGAGCAAATAAAAACGCGTTCCTTCTCCGTAAACTAGTGGGGGTTCTCAAAAAGAGCATGGTCCTATTTCGATGAAAAATTAATGGCGCTAACCTATCTTTTGTAAAATGTAAATTATTACAATCCTGTCGTTGTTAAGGAATGGACTGCAGGATAGGCTGAAGTGCAATAAAACTACAGCGAAGACCGCAACCATTGAGGTCCTTGCTCAGAAAGCAAGGTTAAATGATACCTGCGATGGGTTCAATTGCTCTAACACGATCCAAAAAGTAAAATTCGAAAGGTGGCCGGTGTATCAAAACCGCTTTGGGTCTCTGCTATCAAGGAAGCTTCCTTCCACCACACCTTTTTGTTCTTGTTATGGACACCGTCACAAGAGACATCCAACGTCCAGCGCCCTACACTCTGCTTTATGCAGATTATATTTTTCTAGCGTCTAATAGCAAAAATGATCTGGAAAAACGCGTCCAAAACTGGAATAATCGCAACATGGTCTCAGATGGAATTTGAATAAAACTGAATTTTTGACGACCTATCCCCACGAAACGGGCACAGTCATTGCCATTGTCGACGTATCAACGAACGTTTCGAATCTAAAATTTATCGCAATGTCGTCCGTCTTGTCGCTCTTTATAGTTCTGAGTGTTGGCCGACTCTAATGACAATGAACCGCGTCTTATCGTAATGGAGACGAAGATATTTCGTTGGACTAGTGGTGTGACACTTTTTCATCACATCCGGAATGAGAATACCCGCCATCGATATTGACTCGCATCGATCGTGGAAAAATTGCGTATGGTCATGGATTTTGCGCTAACGAAAATTTACTTGCCAAGATTGGTCTGAACATTGAAGTCGATGGTACGCGACCAAAGGCCGGCCAAAACAACGTTGGCTTGATATGCTGTATGGGGATTTAAAAATCTCGCGATTGCATTCAAATCAGGCATTTGAAAGAACCAAATGGCTGATGTGATCTTGACGAGCCTAGCCCGCTTGTGAACAGGACAAAGGCTGAAGAAAAAAAGGAGGCTATCTGAAGTCACGGAAACGGCACTAAAGAGCGCTCAGTATATATTGGAGTCCAAGAGAAGAAAATCTCGGGTAGCTCATGGGCAAACGTAGGAGCCAGAAGGCCGATCATTAGCTATACTATTACGCGGAGAAGTATTTAACTGGCCATACTGCCGAAATGTTTCTTCGTGAGAAGC
This sequence comes from Hermetia illucens, assembly GCF_905115235.1. Classification (NCBI taxonomy): domain Eukaryota; kingdom Metazoa; phylum Arthropoda; class Insecta; order Diptera; family Stratiomyidae; genus Hermetia; species Hermetia illucens. The sequence goes on from NC_051851.1 coordinate 70,542,775, forward strand.
AATAAATCATCGAAGACGGTTTTGTCATGAAGATGTGCAAGGGGTCTGGTACATAGGTCTTGTTAATTGGAGTACGCTTTCCACCATGTCTTATACTGCACGACGAAGGTTACGGTAAAGTGGCTTAGCATCGCAGTCACTCAATTGGCATGCTGCAAGGGATCAGAGCTTTCGGGATGTGCTGGGGATGATATACTAGAAGCGCAAATGGGGAGAGTCTGCTGTCTCAAACTCCCAATGATGGAGACAGAGCATTTTCCAGGCTTGCTAATTACTCAGAATAAAGTTCTTGCAAGTGGTTGCGTAGAGCGTTAGAGGAGCCGAAGAAAAATACTTTGGAGGAAACATCAGGTGGGAAGCCTCTCGCGATCCCCGAAAGTACTATGCAAGTCATAAAGGTTACAAGGGCAAAATAGAGCGGAGAAGGGGACCCGCAGAATACTGAGGAGGAGCAATTGGAAGACCTACACCTAAATTTTCTAGGGTGCAAAGCAGATAATGATACGGAGGAAGGTACCATGTCAGAGGTGGTTGATGCTACACCAAAATTGGACAAGGGCATTAATGGACAGGGTATCTTATTTCCCAGGTAAACTTCCACAATGCACAAGCTGATTCTAAAGTAAATGCGAGAGAAATTTCCAAGGACAAGTGCTGGCTCCTGGACCCTGGGGTATTAGGGATAAATACGTGCTCTGCAATCGGGAAGTATGTAGGTAATTTGAAATTGCTCTGGTGAAAGATCAAGAACTTGCATTATTCATAAACCTAATTTAAAATAATAAAATTTTTAAGAGTTCATAGTTTCACTCGAAGACGGTGAAAGGGAGGCAGAGATGGCATTGGGCTAATTCCCAGAATAAAATTGCAGCCCACCGGAATGAGCCATTCGACTCTGAAATTCTACGGAAGGAAAGAACTACCAGGTCTCCTCGGCTGCAATGCCAAAGCACATAATGAAATTTTGAGAAACATCAACATTAATCGAAGAGACAAGGAACTTCTCCAGCGTATTCTTAAAGGCAATATATATTACAGGGAACACGTCAATATAGATGACACCAGGTTAGAGGTACTAGCCATAACTCTAGGGAATACCCGTGAGAATGGTTAAGAGTTAGAGTTTGGCGGAAGAGCCTACCATATCGAATTCATCATCAGCATCATCAAGGGCGGAACGATCGGTACCCAGTCTAGGCCTGCCTTAATAAGGGACTCCAGACACTCCAGTTTTGCGCCGAGGACTACCAATTCGATATCCCCAAAAGTTGTGAGGAGTGCTGACCTAGATATTGCCCCTATAGACTTTCCGGGCTGGATATTCCTCATCCATATGGATTAAGTGACCCGTCCAACGCAATCTGTTGAGCCGAATTTTATCTAAACCAGACGGTCGTGGTATCGCTCATAGATTACGTCGTTTTGTAGGCTAGGGAATCGTCCATCCTCATATAGGGGGCCAAAAATTGTTCAGAGAATTCTTCTCTCGAACGCGGCCAAGAACCCAGGTCTCCGAGGAATACATGAGGACTGGCAAGATCATAGTCTTGTACAGTAAGAGCTTCGACCCTATGTTGAGACGTTTCGAGCGAAACAGTTTCTGAAAGCTGAAATAGACTCAGTTGTCAGCCAAAACCCGTATGTGGATTTCATCGTCGTAGCTGGTATCGGTTCTGATTTTTGACCCTAGTTCTAGTCTCCTATCTATTGTTTTTGTTTGACCGGTGCGATTCGATGTTGTTGGTTTTTTGTTCTTTCGCGCTAACGTTGCTACCATGCACTTCGTCTTTTCTTCATCAATGTGCAGCCCTAGATCTCGCGCCGTCTGCTCGATCTAGATGAAGGTAGATTGTACATCTAGGGTTGTTCTTCCTATGATATCAATATCATCAGCGTAGGTCAATAGTTGGGTGGACTTGAAGAGGATGGTGCCTCTCGCATTTACATCTGCATAACGAATCACTTTCTCCAAGGCCATGTTGAAGAGGACGCATGATTGGGCATTTCTTTGTCTTAGATTGTTGTAGATGTTGAATGGTCTTGAGAGTGATCCTTCTGCTTTTATCTGGCTTCGTACATTGGTCAGTGTCAGCCAAGTCAGCCTTATCAATTTCGTTGGGATACCGAATTCTCTCATGGACGTGTCGGCCTTAAAGTCAATGAAAAGATCCATCGCTTGCCGCGGAGAGAAAATTTAATGTGTTGCTGATTTGCCTGGAGTGAAGCCTCTTTGGTATGAGTCAATGATGTTCTGGGTGTGTGGGGTTATCCAGTCTAGCAAGATAGCGGAGAACATCTTATAGATGGTACTCAACAACGTGATACCTCCATAATTGCAGCACTGGGTGATATCTCCCTTTTTATGTATGGACATATTCGCTGTCCCATACTTTGAGCATTAGTTGATGAGTCGCTTGGTGTAATTGGTCGCCTCCATATTCAACCAATTCGGCTGTAATTCTATCAGCTCGTGCCCACCCCCGGTGGTGGTAGCATTTGTTCGTCGTCTTCTGTTGGCGGGACTTCCAACTGTCGACTTTTTTGGTTGTGTAAGGCATTGAGGCGTGTAAGGCTTCTCTTGCTGAGTTTTCCATTTTCCGTCTGTGAAGTCACTTCTCCGCTCGACGAAGTTCGTGATAAGTCTTTGCGCGTGCCGGCGCTCTCCTTGCGGCATCCTCGAGGGTCCGCTCAACTGTCTCGTAGAAGGCATCTTTCCCCGACTCTGCAGTCTAATCTCTAGAGGCGTGGATGTTTATGTCCTGTTTTTAGGCGTAGGACACTCGCTTTCATCCTGCTTTATCTGCAGTTTTTCATTAAAAAAGAACTCCCAGCGATCATCATGTGGAGGTGGAGATAGGGTTTGGTGGTAGAGCTGTTGGTGTTGGTTCGGCAGGTGTTTTCCAGCTTTTTTGCTCCATCGTGGGTACCAATAGGAGAATGGATTCGGATCCCTATATAAGGTAGCTGACTAATAACATGGTTGATCTGCAAATAGACACTGATACCAGGAACGAAGTATGACTCGAGATAGTGGTGGAAGACCATAAATGATTCTTTATCCACCCATAAGATGCCAGCTGCCTGATTAGGACTTGTCATGTCATCAAGGGATGTAAGTTGGAAGATGTGCAAAAACGCACTGACAACGTACAGTAACGTGACCAGGGAAACTTAACGAAACATTCAGGGAATTGGATTGAGCAAACCATAGGAGGATTCATTCTATACAAAGCCGGAGATAAGGCAATATCTATTATCTGTCCGAAGAGGAAAAGTGGGATAACTCTTTGCGGGGTTCGATCTCACGACTGAGGAGAACAACATTTTGATACTCTAATAAGAAACAAAAGGAGAACGGAGGAACACTGGAAAGCAGCAAAGGAAATATGATCAGAAGCCTGAGTAGGATGGACAGTGGGAAGTGTGGGAATTCCCCGGAGAAGCATCAGCTTCGAATATTACTAAGGACATGCATGAGGGCAAACGGTGTTTTTATTCCGAAAGCAGACAAAAAGGATCCTTGTCATCCTAAATGAACTAGACTCGCTTTTTCACTTAGATATAATTCGCATTCACGTTGTGCTTGCTATTATATAGTTATATGATGATGGTAGTGTGGCCCAGCAGGATTCGCGGCATTCGAAATTTATTTCGAATGTTGCGTATACGACGGATAGATGGCGCACGTCTTTAGAACTTGTAGAAACATGAAAAAGTATGTTTTTAAGGTTCTACCCATTTATTCAATAAACACCGAGAAGGTCGAGAGAAAGAGTGTGTAAAAGAGTCGGATGGTGTCGAATTTATATCCTTGCCGATCCATATAGTGACGTTACTTTGTTGAGCATATCAGCTGTTGAAAGGCGTTGCCATGTTGGTGCTGTCATGTCATTACCATGTCGCTACACTGCTCCCTCCTGAGTAGTTTTGACGGTTAACGGCTGGAAAACTACGTATCGAATATTACTCGCCTCTCACTCGCTGGTTTCGCTCTTGGTCCTACATACGTTTTGGGAGCCAAACTTATTGGTCGTTGGGCTGCTTCCGTTGGATCAGATGTTACTTCGAAATAGGCAGGTTTTAGTCGCTCGACGCTGATATTTGTTGCTTTGCCCTGAATTTCCATTTTAAAAACGTTGTCGGAAAGTCTTTCTAACACCTTATATGGTCCTTCGTACGGATGCTCTAGCGGCTTCTTCACTCGATCAATCCGCACGAACACGTGTGAGCATGTAGAAAGATCCTTGTGGGCGAACACCTTCCTTCTATCATGTCGAGAGATTGGCGTTGCACGAACTTGCGTCATATGGTGACGAAATTTCTGAACGAAAAATTTCGGATCGGGAGGCATTTCCTCGTCAAGAAAGAACTCTCCAGGAATGCGAATCGTTGTCCCACAGACTAGCTCAGCAGCTGTTGCGCCAATATTCTCCTTAACGCTTGTACGAAGACCGAGCAACACTTCGACCCATTCACGGCTGTTGTGGCACATAATAGCTGCTTTCATCGATCGGTGCCATTGCTCAATCAATCCGTTAGAAGCAGGATGGTATGCAGTGGTTCGAATCTTTTTGCAACCCACTAAGTGCGTCAGCGACTGGAAGATCAAGGATTCGAACTGGGATCCTTGGTCCGATGTTAATATAGTAGGTGCTCAAAATCGTGAAATCCAGTTGGTGTAGAATGCGTCTGCGATAACATCTGCCGTAATTGATCGTATCGGAACCGCTTCAGGCCATCTCGTAAATCTATCGATCATAGTCAATACATACGAGTGACCTTGTGATTGCGTTAGCGGTCCGACAATATCGATATGTACGTGACTGAATCTCGTGTCCGGCATATCGATTTGGCCTTGCGATGGTTTTGCATGTCGTCCAATCTTACTTCGTTGACACGCTTGACATGTTCGTGCCCACTCGAGAATGTCCTTGGACATACTAGGCTAGACATATTTTCGGCAAATCAGCTTCTTCGTGACGCGTCCGCTTGAATGAGATAGTCGGTGAGTAATCTCAAATATTCTCCTCCTGAGAAGTATTGGGATATACGGCCGTATTTGGGAAGTTGACACGTCGCAGTACAACATTGTATCCTTGTCGTCAACTCGCAACTTTTTCAAATCCAAGGTCGTTTCAGAACGCAGTAGATGTTGGAGTTCCTCATCGTTTCGTTGCGCTGTAGCTAATTCTTCGGGCGTTATGGCAACCGGCAATGTAACAGCACTAATTCGGGGCAAGGCGTCTGCTGTAACGTTTTCCTCGCCAGTGACGTATATGATATTGGTCGAGAATTGGCCGATATAGTCCAGTTGCCTTAATTGCCGTGGACTAGCTTTATCGGCTTTCTATTGGAAGGCAAACGTTATCGGCTTATGATGGGTTTTGATTAATAACGGACGACCTTCGACCATGTAGCGAAAAAACTTGACTGCACTGTAGATTGCTTGGAGTTCTCGATCGTAAGTGCGGTACCTACGTTGTGTATCGGAGAACTTCTTCGAAAAGAAACCGAGCGGTTCCAAAACATCGTTGTTCCACTGTTCGAGAACTGCTCCCATAGCCGTGTCCGATGCGTCTGATTTGATGGCCAATGGTGCATTCTCAATGGGATGTCGTAGTAACGCAGCGTTGGCAATTTGCTGTTTGCACTTTTCAAATGAGACATCTGCTCGTGGATTCCATTCGATTTTGCGTTTATCCCGATTCCTTGCACCAATGAGATACTCGTGAAGAGATGCTTGAATTTCGGCTGCATTCTGCAACAATTTTCTATAGAAATTAACAGCTCCTAAAAATCGTCGCAAATCGGCAATTGTTGACGGTTTTCCGAAATTCAAAATGGTTTCCACTCGTCCTGGAAGGTGCTTGATGCCATTTTCGCTCACCAAATATCCTAAATATTCGGCAGAAGATGTTCCGAAGCTGCATTTATCGACATTGATGGATAATCCGTATTCACGGAGTCGATTAAATATCGTCAATAAGTGCTTCCGATGCTCCTCGTTCGATTTAGAAGCGATAAGAATGTCATCAATGTATGCATAGCAAAAGTCCAATCCGCGGAGTGCATGATCAATGTACTGCTGGAAAGTTTGTGCGGCATTACGTAGACCGAACGTCATTACTCGGAACTCAAAAAGCCCAAAAGGAGTAATGACAGCTGTTTTGGGAATGTCCTCGGGTGCGACAGGAATCTGGTGGCATGCTCTCGTCAGATCAATCGTGGAAAATACCTTGCATCCACTCAGTTTGTGCGCAAAGTCACAAATGTGAGCGATGGGGTACTTATCTGGGACGGTGATAGCGTTCAAACGCCGATAATCTCCACATGGTCTCCATTGTCCGTTTTTCTTCCGTACCAAGTGTAACGGGCTCGCCCATGGGCTACTCGATGGTTGGCAAACTCCCTGTTGTAGCATGTAGTCAAATTCGGCCTTTGCTTCGCGCAGTTTTTCGGGCGCTAATCGTCTGGGTCGGTCAAAAACAGGCGGTCCTTTAGTCAGGATATGGTGGTAGATATCATGAGCCATCACTTTCGCTCCGTCAGATGGAATTGTGATGTCGACAAAATCTCTCAGAATGTCATGATAACTTTCGCTAGACTTCAGCGTTGTCATACCACAAGTTATGGTGCCGGTGAGGTTTGCGATGCAGGATAAGTTGGCCTTTTCGTCGATTATCTTCCTCCTGCGTAGCTCCACTAATAAGCCATAATGGTGCAGCAAATCGACACCGATTATTGGTTGTCGAACATCCGCTAAAACGAACCTCCAGGTAAACGGTCGTCGTAAGCCGAGGTCGAGCGTTATGATGCGATGTCCATATGTTTGGATCGGCGTATTGTTGGCGGCATAAAGCTGAAATTGCATTGGAGTGTGCTGATTTTTGTCTTTAGGCAAAACTGAAATATCAGCACCGGTATCTACCAGTAAATGCATGCCGCTTTTCCGATCGAGTACTAATAATCGGCTGGGTTTACTGTGAGAGGGGTCGTCCTCGACCGCCGAAAATCGGGACGACGAATTTAGTTTTCCGAAGTCGCGGAATTATTTTGCCACTTACGTGGCGGTCGGCAATTACGCGCTTGTTTCCCAAACCGTTGATGAAAGAAGCAAAACCCTCGATTCCGTGAACCTGATCTTTGGCTCCTGGTGCTTCGTTGTTTGGATCGGGACCGGTTGCGTGTCGTGATTTCCAGGCGGTCAATTCGGCTCAATATTTGCTGCAAGACATCATTTTCCGTGGATGCCTTCTGAACGGTGGAAACGCAAGGCAGTTGTTGCATCTCGATCATTAAATCCGCCATTTTCGCCAATTTATCGACGTCTGCTTCGTTAGAAATCGCTAACACCATTCGAATATTTTCGGGCAATTGCTCAAGCAGCAACGATCTTAGCATGGCGTCAGTTACCTGCTCTCCGCCAGTGTTTCGCAAGTCCTGCAGGTAATGCGATGGTCTCTTTCCTTCCAAATTCTTCCCTTGGAAAAGTCGTCGCAGCTTGGATTCGGCGGACTCTGCAAATGCTGCCAATATCCTCTCCTTCACGGCTTCGTACTTATTTGTTGCTGGAGGATTGCGTGCTATCGAGATCACATGCGGAAGGATTTCCGGCTCGGCAAATTGTATCACGTACTTAAATCTTGTTTCGTCCGACGTGATGTGATTAGTGTGGAACGCAGCCTCTAGCTGCTCAAACCAAAATGCCGGGTCGGGTCGATAAAATGACGGAAATTTTTGTATGCGTGCCGCTTCCTCGAATACACCTGCTGGTCGATTAGTTATCGGCGGCCGGAAATCACTCTGAAGGGATGTTTTCGGCGTCTCTGGCGATTTGGATTCGATGGCCATTTTGAAACTCGCGCTTGGTGTCGATTAAACGTATGGAAATTCAAGATCACTGCACTTTTTATTTTAACTCTAGTCGTCGGGGTCACCAATGTAGAAACATGAAAAAGTATGTTTTTAAGGTTCTACCCATTTATTCAACAAACACCGAGAAGGTCGAGAGAAAGAGTGTGTAAAAGAATCGGATGGCGTCGAATTTATATCCTTGCCGATCCATATAGTGACGTTACTTTGTTGAGCATATCAGCTGTTGAAAGGCGTTGCCATGTTGGTGCTGTCATGGCATTACCATGTCGCTGCAAACTCGCCACGGGAGTGGAGAGCTAGCGGTGAGAGTGTGCCGTTGGTTGGGGGCAGAAAGAACCACATGGAGACGGATCGGTTTCTTCTGCCTCCAACCTATCGATAGACGGTTGTTCTTGCGGTGCAGCGACTCATAATTACTTTAAACTCTTTCGTTCCAATTAGTGGATTTTTTTTGTACGTTGCCTAGCGGTGGAGTTTGTTCGTAGAGAGTATCGATATCTATAAATCATTCTGATCAAGCATTTACGGTCATTTTTTATTCATTGTTTTGGGAATTCTGCGCTCGATGCGAAAGTGGAATTGTTCCAGTGAGGTGACACAAAACATCTTGAAATTTGATTTTTGTATGAGCTGCCGAATGGCCAGCGAACGAATTCTAATTGGTGATATTCCTTTTCCATAATAACGTTCGAGCTTAACGAGCCAGGTCGCTAGCACTAGTTACGGAGCGAAGAATAGCTAAAGTAGAATTCCCGTTTATGATGGTAAAAATTTAAACGATGCACAGTACCACTTGTTTGAAGAAAATTGGCCCAGGGAATGGGTACTCTATCTTTTACTGTTACAGAGTTATAGCGGTTTTGGTGAATAGTGCCAAATAGCTTGATCTTTTCAAAAATATCACAATTCCCCCCCCCCCCCCCCCCCCCCTCAATCATTTAATCCCAGATTTGATCCCATTTTCGGAAACTACAAGTAGTTCTATGCACTATTAAAATTTCTACTACCATAAACGGGACACTCTGTATAGTATCCAGGGACGGACTTAACGGGTAGTCTGCACTTGGAGGTGTATAAAAGAGTTATGTGGGTTATTGTAGCTGAAATTTTATCTATGCATAAATAAATATTTGAAATAATTAAATGGCTTTTGCTTTTTCACTTGTATTTTTTATATTATACGCATATACTAATATTTCGGCAACCACTTTTTCCACTCATTAGTGCTATTTTACATAATTTATTAGCTTGAATAATCGCAAAATTACACTTGGAGAAATTGAAATAATATAATTCGAATGAAGTCAGTTCATTTTAAGTTTTGCGTCTTATCTGAAGATAGTGCTGTGTTAAGCGGAAGAAGTTCATTGTGTAGAAACAATGAATGCAAGTGTTTAGATGGAAATTCTTATACTAAGATCGGAAAGTTTAAGTTTGACTGATATCGATGGCGATATTTTTGGAAACATGGTAGGTGAATGCATTTACGCAAAAAGTGTTGGACTTTCGCAATGGTACGCCACTGGGCTACCAATTAAACATCGTCAAAGAGCTAGCCTTGAGCCGCTTGTCATATAAATTCGGGCTCACCACCGAGCTCTTTTGCTTTGGGGAAGGAAGAAAACATTTAGTTTGAGGAACCTTCTGCCACCCGGGCCCTACACCGCACGGGCATTTTTTTGCAACAAGAAGAACCCGAACATAATGCACAACATGGTTCTACCTATCAGTGCTCTTCAGCATCTAACCGAAAATGTAGTCTGGAGGGAGATTCCCTGTGTTTAAATAAAGTTGTTGACGAATCCCATCCTACCTTCAAGACGCCACTCGCAAAGCTTCCTGTCTCCGTACTTGTGTAAGGCACCTACAATAAACCTCTTTGCCAAGAGAAACATCCCATACTTCTGCACTATAGAGCAGAATAGACTACGTTGCACTCATTAGGAGTGGTCTACTAGTAGTAGAGCCCCAAAGTTTGCCAACTTAAGGGCGCCCGCTGCCTTGCTTGCTGCTTCTTTAATTGGCTCGCCGATCGATATAGGAGGGATGGGACTGATTCTCTTTTTAGCCAGGATAACTACTTCTTGTTTTTCCAGTGTACGGTTGAAATCATGAGCATCAATATGTTAAGTCTGCTTTACATCTGTTTGACAGTGCGTTCCGCAACAGCAGGTGCTCTTCATAAGCGATCAGACGTGACTCTTCTGGCATGTCAAGTCTTAGTAGACTATCGTAGGAAGCGTTCCAGAGTTTCGGCCCTACGGTGGACCTCTGCCCAACCCCGGACATGACCTGCATCTTCCTCCTGGTAATTGCAGTCTAAATTAACACGTGAAGAAAATAAGGACACTATCTGCATATTCTACAAGGAGTAAGGTGCAATCTCAATCCATGTTCTGAGACAGTGTCTTTCCTACACTTGCGCAAATCGAGATCAGGCTGTGTATAAAACACTTGGAAGTTCGTAACATCTGAAAATTTGGCCGTAATCACTTCGAAGATCTATGTTACTGTTTACATTTTAAAGAAATTTCAATTTCAAAACCTTATTAAAATCCATTTACAGTCTGTGACACGCACTTTTCTCCAAAACGGCTAAACCGATCCGAACAAAATTTGGTGGACAGATGGGAACTATGAAATCCCACGCATACAATTTCAAAGACGGTGCCCAGACTGGAGCTGCATAAAGCAAGATGGAGCTGACAGCTCTCGAGATAAGGAGCCGATTGCTATGCCTAAGTCCACCTATATTTTGTAACATTGTTGCCAACAATGTAGCCACCCCAGAAGCTCTGGTTGCTGAATTTTCCAAATGGGGCTTGAATTTCAGTCGACTATCACTCCTAGGTATTTAAGCGTTGGCTGCGACTCTTTGACGTGTTCACCAATCCTGACCTTTATCGGCTCTGTCTGTCTGTTTGTCCGTCACGCGAAGACGATCATAGCGACTGACACCTAATTTGGTAGAAAGGTGGGAACTATGAACGCTCACGAATATAGTGAGTTACATCCTTTTACGTCAAATTTAAGGGGGTACATGCAAAGGGAGGTGTAGTTTTTTTTTTCAACAACTATAGTTGCGTGGGGTATCAAATTAAAGGTCTCGGTTAGTACTTTTTGAAGCTGGTCTTAGTTTTGAAATTTATTTGAAAGGTGGGGAGTGCGCGGGGTTGAAAGTGATCGTTTCTTTAAAGGACCCATTTTAAGAAACTACTCAACCGAACAATTTGAAAAAAGTCAAGAGGCCACCACTGCATGATGCCTAGGCTCCAAAATACCCTCCATATCGAAACCTAAAGTTAATAATAGTACATTACTATAATTTTTGGTAATTGGCAGGGAGAACCCCTCTTACATCATAGAGTGCGATCCTACCGAATTCGGTGAAAATCGCACTATTAATAACAAAGTTATAATAGGTCAAAACTGTCGCTTCTGTGCAAATTCAAGACTTTGAATGTCAACATCACTTGAAAGTGGATATTTTCACATAATATATGCATATATTACGTGCTACATACTAATGGAACAAATGCATACCCAAATCTCTTTATAAAAGAAATATCCAAAACCTTTCATACCTCTAGCTTCCGGTTTTCCGACTTGTTTATATCTGTTGTAGGTTAAATTCTTCGCATTTGATAATAATATTAAACTCAGAGTGTGGAGCGTATGAGGTTGATTATTATCAATACAGGGCTTTCCATCAAATGATTTATTTAAATCGCTTTCTAGAAAATAGAGGGCAATGCAATTTTTGGCGATGTGACACGGAGCTGTCATGCACTCGGAATATGTAAATCGCTCAGTTCTGGGCAGGTTACTGCCATTGACAGAACTGAGAGATTTAAATATTTCGAGTCAATGCTATCAGCCAATGGAGAACTGTGTTATGCTCCTCGCATAGAGAAACACAAAACCTTTTATACCTGAAGCGTCAAGCTTCCGGTTTCCAGACTTGCTTAATTATGAATAACGTTATGGTCTCATTAGGTTCATTAAGAGATTCTTACAGTCAGGTGCTCCTTACACACTTTACTATGTGAAGTTGAAACTAAAAATTAGGAAGATATCTAGATACATTTATAGTTTCAAGAAATGCCAAGTAGTCACTCTATTCTATCATATTTTTCATAATTCTTAATACCCGAAAATATTTCCATTAATTACTAAGTGGGCAATCGGCTCATATCGTGATATGCGTGCTTGTACTGTCTGCACCTTGGCTTAGACTTCAGTGGTGTTAAGGACTACATATGTGTATATAATTGAATAGTGTAAAGGGGTGAATCTAACACCTATTTGCTAAGCAGGACAATTTGAGGATTGTTTATGTTACAAATTTTTACCCCTACGTGGAAAGTTCATTGATATAAATAGTATTGTCTATGTTATGACAACCTACAACTGTTTACTTATAGGTGTAGGGTAATGAGATAGTCCCAAGGAAGAAATAGATTACGACTGTTCGGAAATGTTGGACATTTAATAAAATCATATCACAAATGTCGTGTAAACCTGTGCTACCACTTAACTGAATTTTTTTGAATCCGATGAACAATTTTATGATAAGATAATATCGTAATTGATGTAGGACAACAGTTTGGGGGAGTAATAATGGTAGAATATTTATGTTAATTTTGCTTATTAACGCTGTAATTAGAATGCATGAAGGGTGTCAGGTGTTCATCGATATTTTTATGAAATCAGAAGCGTGGAAAATTAGATCCTTCAGTGCTATTTGTCGGTTGCTTCGTCATACTTGTGGATTGTCCATGAACAAGGCCTGCTGGTGAATGATAAGAGGTTTTGTAATGTGGTAAAAGGTATGAAAAAATATCGTTGTTTATATATTTTAATATAAAAGTAATAGTGAACTTACAGATACATTAAATTATCAAGGATATAGAGAAAGAATGTTCTTCATACGCTATCTATGGACATAATATAATTCATATCTCACTACGAGAAGATAGAAGTGAAAAATAAATCAATCGAGTGCAACCGAGAATTGAAAATTAGAAGCAGCGTCATTAAATATTCGAACAGAACCGAAGATAATTGGAAGTATTCACTTCATAGTGAACTTCAAATTGTCATCGCATGGCGGTTTAAAAATATACCACTGTTTTCCTTAGTAAAAAACAATTTATGTTCATTTAGAAGCGGTGTCGGTGGCCTGTTTAGCCAACGTTGATTATGTATTTGACTTAGTCGGTTTCGATGGCAGAACAGAAGCGATCTCATCAAACTCACAATCAGCAGCTCTATCCTGCGGGGCAGCGTGATCGAAACCGGTCACAGGTGGCAGCTCTTTTAAACCTTATTAAAACCGATTCAATGTCTGTCTGTCCGTCTGTCCGTCTGTCCGTCTGTCCGTCTGTCCGTCTGTCCGTCTGTCCGTCTGTCCGTCTGCCCGTCTGCCCGTCGGTCTGTCAGTCTGTCACACCCGATTTACTCAGAAACGGCTGAACCGATTGTTACGAAATTTCGCGAGAACATGTGGTCTGTGTGCCCCTTTACATGCAGCACTGATCTCATTTCTGACATTGGATGAAACTTTGGGGAGATAGGACTCAAAATGTGTGCCCCAAAAAGTGAAACGGGTCTCGTTCTCAAAACCTACCCAACCGAAAAATCTGAAAAAAATCACAGTGATGCATCTATATGAAATCTAGGCTTCGAAATACATCCCGTTCCGATATCTGCACGAGTAATGTTAATAAAAATATATTACTATCTTGTAGAAATTTACCGGAAACCCCCGTTGTTTCATTGTCACCTAGCAAGTAATGTATACGCATATATTATGTGAGGATATTTACTATATAGCGTGATACTGATATTCAAAGTCTTAGAATTTCCATTGAAGAGACAACTTTGACCTATTCTAACTTTGTTGGTAAGCTAACATTTATTATGGAAAACTTCATGATTTTAGTATGAAGTTAAGAGGGTTTTGTAATAAATTACTAAAAATTATAGTAATGTAATATTATTGACTTTATTCGAACAGATATTGGAGTGGATTGTATTTGGGAGCTTAGGCACCGTGTAGAGCCGCTTTTGTTTCCTGCAGATATTTCGGTTGGGTAGGCTCTGGGAATGGATCCGCGAAAGAAATGACTATTTTCCAGCCCCTCCTCCTCCTTGCATTATATATCAGAACTAAAGCTAAAATTGCAAAATACTAATCGATACCTTTTATTTGGTGCTCCACATTAATACATTTGATGAAAAAAAATGAAAAAATGTATGGAGACCCTCCTTAAATTCTACATTGAACCTTCTCACCAAATTTTATGCCAAATGATGATGAGATTCATAGAGAGCAAAGCCTAATTCGAAGGAATTACTTTTCACCCAGCATGAGCTAGAAATAGTTGAGCTGTCCGAATTCATCAAGAACAAGCACAACGTACACCAAGCCATAAAGAATATGATGAGGCCTATTAGAGGCAAGGTGTGGGGAGAAAAGCTATATTTCCAGGGAGTGCAATAAGGACCCCAAATGCTGATTCTGCGAAGCAATGGAGGGATAACCGCTATATTGGCGGAATTGGTAAATGCACGGAATTTAGGAATCGGCTCATGGGGTTTATTAAAATAAACCTCAGTCATTGCAAGGTCACTTAGGATTTACTTGACCAGATCACGTGCGAATCTGAGATGGAAATTGTCATTATAAGCGAACAGTAAAGAGGCCATCATGGTAGTGTATGGGCTACAGATTCGGTTGGTAGCGTTGAGGTATGTGTTGCGGCCTACAAGCCATACAATGTTCTGCAAGTCAGACAGTCAGTGGCTTTGTGTGGGCAAAAATCAGAGGTTTATATATATACAGCTGCTACGCCCACCAATTTTGATACTGTCTGAGTATAGCAGAAAAGTAAACGAAAGGGGACGCTGTTTATTAAAAGGTTTTGCCCAGTTGAATATATTTATGGCCAACATGGGTGATGTAAAGAACTTTCGGAAGGAGGGCTCTGACTCTCTCTCTGTTGAAGACTTGACCTTTGTCAGCTCTCCAATGACGCATTGTATGTACTGGTGCGCCAGCAAACGCTACATCCACAGCAATCACCAGGCAACCTTCTTTGTGCCACGAGTGAAGCCACAGGGCAGAGAACCATCATCACGGAAATCGAGAAAGATTTGAGGCTGGCCTGTAACAGTTTTGGATGAGCAGACCTTTATAGAAGTATGGTTAGACCAACCTAATAAACAGGTACACCAAAGTATGTGACACATCCATGCCTAGACGGTGCCTATTCCTCAGTTGAAAACCAAGTTACTGGTGGAATAGTGAACTGACTAGCCTTCGATAACGCCAGCCATCGATTCAGAAAACCGGCTCAGAGGGCGGTAGGGAGAATCGTTCAGGGGCAAAATGTGTGCGCCTATATGGAAGCCTGCAAAACCCTCACGCTTGCCATCTAACGGAGAAAGAGGGATGGTTTAAGGAGGCCTCTTGGGAAGCGTATATAAACCCGTGGGCCAGCGTCTATAGAATTGTGATGGCGCGATTCAGAGGTCATTCATCTTCGAAGATCACGTGCCCCCCCTCTTCTTAAAAATGAGTTATGCAAAGAGCGTGCATGTCCGAGGAGATATTTCTTGCGGCATGGAAATGGCAGAAGCTGTAGCTTCTGTCTGAGTTTGGTGAACATCCAGATGAACCATTTTCATAAAGACTCATATGTCTCCTGAATACTATGGGGAAAATGTTAGATCGGGTAGTCTATAATAGATTACTTCCGGTTGTTGAAAAGTAAGGAGGCCTTTCAGTTCGGCAGTATGGGTTCCGTAAACCAGATCAACCATCGATGCTATCAAATTGGTGACCAGCTTGGCCGAAGACGCAATTCACGGAAAGGGTAATAATAATAATAATCGTTGGCGCAACAATCTATATTGTTGTTTAGGATAAGTGAGGGATCCAAAGTCCACAACCACTTGCTGTTGGACAGGACCAAAGGATCCCTCACTTATCCTAAACAATAATCTAGCTTTAGCCTAGCTTAGGTTCAAACTATTGGCAGTTACAATTGGATATAATTCGCATCCTTAGCGTGTTTTTCCAAATATATAAAGGATCGTTTTCCATCTGATGCCACTCACGGTCACGTTGCTCCCAGGGCAGATGTGAGGCAGCGTCTGACGAGTTGCCTCTGCCCTGGACGAAACCGTTTGTCCTATATTTTTTGAAATCCCTCATCCACCGGTGAGATTTGAACCGCGACCTTCCGTATGACAGCCTTGTTCTCTAACCACTCAGCTATCCAAGAAGGGAAGCAAATATTGCGTGATAGTGGCTCTAGACGTGAAAATGAGAGGCTTTGCTATAATACCGATGGTGGACCTCAAGAGTGCGTTTAACCCGCCCTGTAGGGCTCTACAATGGGCCAAACGATGTCAATCTTTCCATTCCGGAGGAAGCTATGGTGGCGGCGAATCAATCAGTGCTGTTAATGGTTGGCTATAGAGTTCTAGGGTCCGGATAGTTGAGTGGTTAGAGAACAAGGCTGTCGTACGGAAGGTCGTGGTTAAAATCTCACTGTGGTAGTGGGATTTGTTATCGTGACTTGATGTCGGATAATAATCGACTCAGCTGTGACACCTGGGTCAAACCAGGGTAATAATCTCGGGTAAGCGAAATGCAGATCATATTGCCTCCTATAGGGTACTATAATCCTATAGTGTACTGTTACGGTCTTGAATGAAGTGCTGTAACACACTGCATGGCCTTGATCCAACTGGATTGTTGCGCCATTCTTGCAGAGTTCTGGTCTGATACTTGCGC
The DNA here is from genome assembly GCF_905115235.1 of Hermetia illucens. Lineage (NCBI taxonomy): Eukaryota > Metazoa > Arthropoda > Insecta > Diptera > Stratiomyidae > Hermetia > Hermetia illucens. The sequence continues at coordinate 70,559,456 of NC_051851.1, forward strand.
AGAAAAACACGGAACCGGTCCTCATCACCAAGTGGCGCAAAGACAATTATGCCCGCATTTAAATTGGAAATCATATCATCACTTCCAAGCCGGCCATCAAATTTTTAGGAGTGATGATAGACGGGAAGCTGGCCGCGGTAATTAGCATGCAATAGGGTTAACAGTTAAAAAAAAATAAAACTAATTAGTGAATAATTATAAAAGAACCTTATAATTGCAATCGTTTTTAGTAGTTTTGTACTGATGAAGGGGGTGGGTGGCTCCAGAAATATATATTTACCTTTAAAACTAAAAATTGTAGTCTGGAGGGACCTATCCCTTGTCTACCAACTTTAGGCTAGACCACAAGTAGTTGAAAAAAGTCTAATTTCTTATTAACTACAATCTTACCCAGTTTAGCACGAGGTATGGAGGATATCCCCAATGTCTACACGGTTTAAACTGGCTACCTCACGCGATAATCCAAACTGCCATGTTCTTCCACTGTCCAAAGTTTGTGAAAGAAAGGAAGAACCTAGAGGAAACTCTACGAGACATGTTGGTACCAGAAATCTGGGGCCGAGAATGATAGTAAGTGAGAAAAATTGGGATGCGATCAACTCCATGACTACTATCTAGAACAAACTGAACACGTGCGGCTACGTACGCAGTATAAAGGAGAAAGGGAAGCAAGCTAGAGTGAACTGACTCCGCCTGGTGTTGTAATGCCTTAAGGTGGTTATGTTATGGCAGGAGCGGAGTCGGGGTTGTTTTCAGTGGGTAGAAATGTTACACAATGGCGTATCCAGGGAAGATGAAGAAAACAATCCAGACGGATAAACAGACAAACAGTAAACCGATTTTTTGTTTTATTTGTCTGTTTTAGACGGCTGCAATAAAGCAGGACAGATATCATATAAAGGCTCCATCTGAGCCTCTTTCCCTTCTTCATAAACAATCAATGAACTCAATCCTGAATGGAATAGAAGCAATGTTTGCTTTGGTGCGTTGACGCGTCGGCAAATACGTTAAGTACGTAAATTTTTAAATGAAAGCTTGCAGAAATATAGGCCTTTTGCGGATCGAGTACTGATGGTATTAATTTTATCTTTGGGAAACAAAACGTTGCGGCAATACAAGCCGTCATATAGGGTATGACATTGGGCAAATTCAAATTTTGCTATAATATTTGGATAGAGAAAGATGCATGTATTAGAACAATAATGTTTCCGCTTTACCCTTCTCATTGTGTTTGCTAATTTTAATTGTCTATTTCTGAACGCAGATATTTCTTATATGGCAATCACTAGAACAAAGCCATCACGTAAATAGGTCTTAGGAAATACATACATGGGTTTCTGGCTTATCTGTACAGATAAATGGTAGAGATTTGCACCTAACATTCTTTAGAGTCTAAAGCATGCAGTCTTGCTTTTCCAGTTCAGTACGGTGTTGCTCTATTTCAACGATCATAAAATTGAATTATTTCCCTAAAACTTACAAGCTATCACGGCCACCTTGGCCATGTATTATACCCCCCTTAACTTCATATTTTTTTATATTTCTTGCCTTCAAATTACTTGCGTATCTGGTAAACTTGCGTTGCATTTTCTTCAACAGATTCGAATTAACTTCTTGAATTCCTGCGGAGTGATTATTGCAACTTGAACTTCAGGATCTAGGGAAATGGACAATTGTGAACGTGTTCTATCGTCAGCAGAAATTATGCATAAAAGTAATTGTTATCTAGTTTTTAGTTTTCAGCTGAATTGCGACCAAATAAAGTGTTATTAAGAGGAACAAATCTGGTATCTTTTTTATGAACCGTCCGGTCGGATTCCATAAATTACACACTACGCCCCTGAATTTAACCTATCTTGAAACAGATTGGAAGCTTGGATAAAAGATGGTGCATATCCTAAAGTCTACATAAAAGCTTTGAGGTAGCAGACATTACGTTAAGCTTTTGTTAGTTCAAAATGGTTCAGGTATTATCTACAGTAAATGCTAAAGTAAAAGCAATGGTACCAGCAAGTCTCCAAGTCTATCAGTAACAAACTGGCATTTATTTTACTATTAATAAAGAATCTGCTCCTTTTTTTCCTCCTTTCAGGGATATTGATGGGGATTGAGAGAGGGATTTTAATATTTGTCTATTCTTTCCTCAAGAGGCACTGTTACATTTAACACTTCATTCAAAAATTTTGTACAAGGAACTTTTGCTGCGAAATGACTTTAGAATATCCAGTATAGTGGCATTTTGTTGAGTTGGTTCATTTTGTTGAGTTAGTAGAGTAATTAATCTGCTATACCTAGTCCACAAAAACCTTTGATTTCTTGAAAAAACCCATGTACGGCCTTGGATTCAATTCTTGTCCTTTTAGCGAAGTCATTCGAACGTCATTCGGACAGATAAATAAGAGCTTTATTACGGCGATCGACATAAATTTGGCATGTGACTTATCACGTGTTTAACATTATAATTTCCGAACGACTCCCAATATCAAAAAATCACTTTGCCCATATATTCTTCACTATATCTAGATAGAATTGATGCAAAAAAAAATTGATTCCGCGGATCCGACACACGGGATGGCCCCCTTAAATATTTGAGCCCTAGCATTTATTGAATTATTTATTCATCAACTTTAATTTTACTGTTACCATCTCTTTTCTCCTGCTACTATTTCGGTTTATGCTCAGCAGGTGTAAGGCTGGTTGTAAATACTCCCACCATAGCCTGTCTCCTTGACTTAAGGAAAGCTTTCGACTCCGTATGGCAATACGGACTCACGTACAAGCTTTCCGAAATCCTCAATTTCCATCCGCACCTCTGTAAGCTAATACTTAGCTTTCTAGGTGGACGGAAATACTTAGTCAGCATCCAGCAGCACCTTTCCTCGTCCTATACTTACTCCGCCGTTATTCCCCAGGGTTCAGTCCTGTCTGCAACCCTTTTCTCGCTGTTCACCTCAGACATCCCCAAGCCACCTCCACACCCGTGTCCCATCCGGATCCTCCAATACGCGGATGACCTAATCATCTATACGGCCACCAAAGACATCTCCCGTGGTGAAGCGCGTCTGAATGCTTATTTGGACGAACTTTACCACTATTTCACCCATTTGAAACTTTCCCTAAATCCCGACAAGTGTGAGACCATCGTCTTCCATGGAGACATGAGAATGACACCAGATCATTGTCACTCACAATCCACGACGAGCTCATTCCCACTGTTAAAGAAGTCACCTACCTCGGGGTGACAATGAACTCCCGCCTCTCCCACGTACCTCATATAACGAGGGCACAAGGCCGTCAAACTGGTGTCTTCCGGTCCCTGTATCCTATCCTTAGATACAACATCCCGACTCCAAAAAAGGTTAAGCTGTTGTGTTATAAACAGCTTATCCGCCCACTCCTCATCTTCGGCTTCATTTTCTGGTCCGATTGCTCCCCATCCCAAATGGAGCGACTCCGCCTCAGAGAGCGCAGGATCTTTCGCCACTGCGCCAACATCTTTAAGAACGAGGACTGCTCCAAGCACATTTCCAACCAGATCCTCTATGAATGCTGTCAAACCCCACGCATCGACGCTTTCCTTGCTCGTCTTGCCCTCAACTTCCTGGTCAAGTGCCAATCCCATCCCAATCCTCTTGTCGCCAATGCCATGCAGATCGAGATCGTTGAAGATAATCTTCTCCGGACTCATCTGTTCACCCAGGTCCTTTTATCCCTCCAGTCCCAGAACCGTCTGTTCGATCCCCTAGGTAGAGTAGTCTTCTACACAGGCAATTTCTCCGACTCCCATTTTTGTAAACCTTCCCATCATTAGCACCCCTCCCAGCTTTTAATTCCCTTTCCTCTCCCGCATGCCTCCCATCCTACCCCAGTCCTCTTTCCCTCCTAGTTCCATCCTGTTTTTATATATGCTCAACGAGTGGAGGTTTTTTTCGACTTTTCCTCCAAAATGAAATGTAAATATCTTTTTTTTTCACATAGCCTTTTTAGTAATAAGTTAGTTTAAGCTTTATGTTATACCTTAGATTAAGTTTAACTGTTAAGGTAGTCCCTAAGTTAGCTATAAGTTTATTTTCACGAACTCTGTTTTTCGCAAAATTGTTGTTTTTCGGCCGGTTGTCAATATGATACGCATGGTGTCAATACACCAATGTCCATATTTATCCGCAATAAAGAAGCCAAGAATGAACCTTGTAGTATGCTTCAATAGCAAGACGTATCAAGCATTTTGGAGTCTAGTTTTACTAGGGTACTTTTGTTAAATAGTTAAACTCATATCTAGTGTCCACCACTGTTGCTTAACCGGGCCAGCTACTATAGGGACTGCATCGACAGTTGATCTTGCCTTACAAAATGCAAACTACTCGTCAGAAAGGCTTCCTTATTTTTCGCAATCGTAGGGTGCCCATTATAAATTATCCCCTCACAAAATGTGGCAATAATGATGTGGGCATAAATCTGTACGAGCAAGCGTCATTCAATAGTTTACCTTCCCTTGGCGTGGGAACGGCTTTTCTTTCAGGCATGTAATTGGGCCTGGGTCAACCTACCTGGTTTTAATCTGTCAATTCCAGAGTGAGATTTGGGAAGTCCTTTGGCTTTATTTTCCATAACTTTATTTGGGGAATATAGAACTTCCTCGTATGCTACTGCAGGAGCTTCTTCGAGGTTCATTTGACCTGTAGGTGAACTACATATTGCATTTCACATCTTCCAGGAGAAGAGTGATGCTCAGGTTTGCGTGAATTTAGGACAAGTGATCGATGGGGGCGTCTTCCTTTCTGTGAATATATCTGCGACTTATATGGGGCACTCTATAGATTATGTTGTTCGGTTCTGCTTTTGGTGATGGACTTTTGTCCTAGTGTTTTTGTATTGCACGTGTAACTCTTCAAATTCAGGTTGGGATAATTCCGATATTTCTCAATTTTGAAAACCCGGCATCCTTATTATTCGAATTGTTGGCTTCATATTATTCCTGTGCAGTGTTTGGCAGTTTGTGTACCTTTTGCTAACATGCCAGTTCTTTGACTGGAGTATCGTTAAAATATAATGAACGTTTTGTATATCATATTCTTGAGTTGTACAGAGGGACTTGTACAGGGATTAGCCGACCGTAGGCGGCCCTGTTCTGAACGCAGTAAGAGAGTGGTGGAAGCGAATAAGCCGTAACCTAGTGGTTCGACAGAAAACGATGTCCAAAGAAATTAATATTGCATGGAGAACTAGCTCATGTGTATTAAAAGATGATCTTTATACATCTAGGAGCATTTAAAGGGCGCACTGTATATCTGCATAAACTGCGTTTGAAGGCCTTCCGAGTCGAACGTGGGGAAGAACTCTTGCACTTCAGGGGGTTCCCCCCGTGTAAAGGCCGTTTTTTTTTGCCTTTCTTTGAAAAATTATTTTGGAGGACTGGATAAAGATAGAAACGTGATTTTTTCACCATATATTTATGTATATCTCTAGTATAAAAGGGCTCCAAAACAAATATTTTAATCTATTCCACAGCACAGGAGACGCTGATCAGGCTAAACCTAGAGCATGTATTCTTGCGAGGAAGAGTCTGCACGCTTTTCTGTGCCCGGACCTGAGTTCCAGTGACCTAGTTGTGGTCAAGCTGGAGCAGGTGGGGGCAGAGAACGTGTATATTTCCTCGGCGTACATGGCTCACGACCGATCAGCTCCGCCACAAGAACTACAACATCTGATGAACACCATAACACCAAAGAAAGCCAACCTGCTGATAGGCTGCGACGCAAATGCAAGGCATACGCTTTGGGGCAGCTCTGAAATCAACGAAAGGGGTGAGTCATTCTTTGATTTTATTATTACTTCAAATTTATCGGTGTGTAACAGGGGCAGTACACCAACCTTTCATTTCCCCTGCTCGGAGAACTGTGACGGTTGGGAAGAGGTCCTTGATATCACCCTAATAACCGACAACGGGATTCTTAGGGTGGAGGACTGGAGAGTGTCTGACCAGAGATCCTTCTCTGACCACAGTTGGATACTCTTCAGTCTAGATCTCGCCGCAGAGGTCTCCAAGCCCTTTAGAGACCCCAGGAGGATCGACTGGAGAAAGTTTGGCCAGGTAATTAAGAACAAACTCTCCGGTGAGCAAATTGGTAGGATTGGCACGACAGACGAACTGGAGTCAAAGGTCGGGGCTCTGGAGAAGGCTTTTGATACCGCCTTCAAAGTCTCGTGCCCTGCTAAGTACAGCAAAAAGACCCTGCCACCGTGGTGGAACGAAGATCTCTCTAGTCTCAGGAAGTTGACCAGAGAAATCTTCAACATCTGCTACAGGCAAAAATACTGGCAGCCATACAAGGACTGCCTAAAGAAGTACAAGTCGGCCATCAGGACCGCCAAGAGGCGGTCTTGGCTAGACTATTGTCAGAACATTGAAAGCACTAGTGAATCCGCGAGGCTCAATAAGATTCTGTCCAAGGAACATAAGAGTCCATCCTTCCTTAAAAAGTCGGAAGGCTCCTGGACGGAATCTTCTAGTGAAACCTTGGAGCTGCTGGTGCAAACGCACTTTCCCTCCAGCGAGGAGGACTGTGAGTCAGAACCTCGCTTGGAGGGTTTGCGGCAACCCCAGCTGTGCGAGACTATCAAATCGGTAATTACCGGGGATAGGATCGGCTGGGCTATAAACAGCTTCTCCGCATACAAATCTCCGGGCCCAGATGGCATAATGCCAGTCATGCTACAGAAGCAGCAGGAAAGGGTTGTGCCGTGGCTTGTTGAGATTTACCGGAGCTGCATCACTTTAGGATACGTACCGCAGTCCTGGAGGCGCGCACGGGTGGTTTTCATACCGAAAGCGGGCAGGCGCGGTCATGAGTCCGCGAAGGACTTTCGACCAATCAGCCTGACCTCTTTCGTGCTGAAGACCCTAGAACGCGTCCTGGACATTCACTTAAGGACGATTATGGAGAGAACGCCTTTCTCTAAGTCCCAGCATGCCTACCTCAAAGGAAAATCCACAGAAACCGCCCTCCACGAGGTAATTGGCACGGTTGAGCGGTCGCTGCAGTACAAGCAGTATACCCTTGCTGCCTTCTTGGATATAGAAGGAGCCTTCAACAACGTCAGTACCAACGCCATCAAGGAAGCCTTGACCGGTATTGGATTGGAGGGGTATCTCACGCATTGGATTATATCCATGCTGAGTACCAGGATAATCCAATCCGATCTGGGAGGCAACCACTTGACCAGAGCTGTGAACAGAGGCACGCCCCAGGGTGGTGCTATCTCACCGGTGCTCTGGTTAATAGTAATGGACAAAATTTTACGTACTTTAGACAGCAGCGGGGTGAAGGTGGTGGCGTATGCCGACGACTTGGTGATACTAGTATCTGGGATGTTTCTGTCCATTATGAGCGACATCATGGAAGGAGCGTTGCGAAAGGTGTGTCTGTGGGCCGCAAGATGCGGACTCAGCATAAACCCAACCAAAACGCAACTGATGCTATTCACCACCAAGACAAGGATACCTGAATTCCATCTACCACGGCTGAATGAACAAAGATTGGTTCTTTCCTCTAATGTGAAGTATTTGGGTGTAATCCTGGATCCTAAGCTAAATTGGAGGTTGAACATAGAACTGAGGGTTAAGAAGGCCTGTATAGCCTTCTATGCCTGTAAGAGAACCTTTGCCAAGAAATGGGGTCTCCAGCCGAGGATGGTTCTCTGGATGTACACCGCTGTAGTGCGTCCGATCCTGACGTACGGATCTATTGTATGGTGGCAGGCTTTGAAGAAGAAATACAATAGAACGAAGCTTAATAGGATTCAAAGAACCGCGTGTGCAGGTGCTACGGGGGCTCTGCAGTCTTGCCCGGCAGATGCTCTCAATGTACTCCTGCATCTCCTCCCCCTTGACCTCCACATCAAATATGTTGCAGCGTGCAGTGCCGTAAGACTGCGTGAGTCCGGATGCTGGGCAGCGAAGTCCTACGGCCACAGCAACATTCTAGATGAAATACCTCGAGAAATCTGGGCATCCCCCACGGACTATGTCACACGGCAGCTGAACTTCACGAGAAACTTTGCTGTGGACCTTCCAACCAGGGCAAAGTGGAAGACCGGCGGCGTGTTGCAAGACTATGACACGGTATTCTTTACGGACGGATCAAAGATGGCCTATGGAGTCGGCGCGGGGGTTTTCTCGAATACACACGGTGTATCCAAGTCGTACGGTCTCCCAGGTTTCGCCAGTGTATTCCAGGCGGAAGTACTGGCGATATTGGAAGTCTGTCGATGGCTGGAGCGTGATTCGAGCCCCAAGCGTAACATAGCCATTCTGACCGACAGTCAAGCGGCCATCAAGGCCTTGTACTCAACGACGACATCTTCCCGGTTGGTGGGGCAGTGCAGAGACACGCTCAACCATCTGGGCGGCACGCTCAAGATCACTCTCCTCTGGGTTCCCGGGCATAGGAACATAGAAGGGAATGAGCGGGCTGACGGATTGGCCAGGCAAGGCTCTGCTCTTGGCAGTCCCTCGGGGAACACAGTCGGTGTTCCGCTGGCGGCTGTCGGGGGCCGAGTCTACTCGCACTACCTAGCAGCCGCGGGCCTGAGATGGCGAAGGCTTACAAGCTGTGCCAAATCAAGGAGAATTTGGCCCGCTTATAACATAGCCCGATCACGAGAGCTCCTGTGCCAGACGCGTGCAAATGCATTCAAGATTACGGCGGTCTGCACGGGGCACTGGCCCATAGGGGACCATGCCGCTAGGCTCGGCTTACCCTACAACTCGCATTGCCGAAGCTGCGGAGAAGGAAGGGAAACCCTCATGCACTTTCTCTGCGATTGCCCGGCTCTGGCTCGAGTCAGGCTGCGGACACTGGGTAAACCATTCTTTGGGGACCTCAGTGAGATTTCTAGTTACAGGGTCGGAGAGCTGCTTTCCTTCGTGAATGCTACGGGCTGGCTCTGAAGATCCGAGCCAGCTGGACTCCGCTTCCCTGTTCCTATAACAACAGTTACGGTCTTAGGAGTTTGTGGCATCAAAACGGCGCACCAAAGCGCTAATTGGGCTCCTCGGAGCGGCCACTGATACCTACCTACCTACCTAGTATATGTGATAAATTTTTTTTTTAGTTTTTTTAGTTTTCAGAATACGCGCCAATTTATGCACCCATCTCCAGAAAAAGATGTTTTTCTGCTGCCACGCTGGAGGGCGCTGTGTTCATCTCCGGAAAAAAACTAAACGGCATTTTAATGTGGACAATTTTCCACGGTCCGCAAACTAGGATAATTAGAAAATATTAAAAGGTAAATTTCTGGTGGGCTTTTAAACTTAATTTTTTGGATTTTGGTGTTTTTTTACGGCTTTTTTTATGAATAAAAAAAACTAACCATTCGATTGCAATTATCCTAGTTTGCGGACCATAGAAATATGTATTAAAGAAGTCGTGAAAATTTCAAAGAGTTTGGTTGGATAGGTTTTGAGCTATGGTGGCAGCAGATTTTCAAGATTCAAGATTATCAACAGTAAAATTTTCACTCACCATTAATCTGCTATACCTTGTCTATAGAGAGCACCCTCGGTTTCTTCAAAAAAGTCTTCTAAGGCCGATTGTTGCTCCCTGGTTTCAATTCTAGCTCTTTTAGCGAGATCAGTCGATCGTCATTCGGACCGCCAAATTCGCGCTTCATTACGGCGGTCGGCAGAAACTTGACATATGTGACCAGCTTGACATCCCATTGTCACTAGGATTTTGAGAATGCCAGTGGATCCTTCATTGAAAATAATTACAGCCAGAAAAGTGGCTATCTCTACGACCTTGGCCCCAGAATGAAGGTGTTTAGGAGCGAAAGTCCAGATCAATGCATTTAATGACTCATTGTTATTCCGGGTCTCTGCTCCTAAACATCTGTTCAATAGATCATCTCGCGAAAAATCTCCGTAGATTGGTTTGATGACTGTTTGAATTTCTTCAGTCAAAGGTGCCTTCTCGTGGTGGAAACTACCCAGTTCTTCTTTAGCTTCCGCTTTGCGCCATTTGCACCAACTGTCCTCCCCTACTGGACAATTTTGATGCTGAGGATTTTCGTCTAGAGGACATTCATGGAAGAAAGTTTCCCAAATTTATTGCTTCATTCCTTCTATCGAATTTGTATGTCGACGAATAGCTAGCCCAAAAAATGTAGCGAGGTCGTTAATAACCTTATCAGTAAGTTTTCCAGCCCCTTTTCCACCAATGCCTTTGTGATTCTTCTTTGCATTTCTAAGCCGCGTTCCCATTCTTTTCTCGACATATCCTACGCATTCCTTTTTTACTACTACGTATATTTTATCATTTGCAGAAATTTGCAGAAATACCAAAGAAAATTCCAGCAAAATCCAATATACAAAACTTGCCGCAATTGGAACATCCATGTCCATGCTTGCTAAAAGTTTCTTTGCTGATGTTGATGCGAAGTCCTTTTTCTTCTCTGATAAGTATCGATTCCCATGAAATACTCGTTTTTTTAGCGCGAGCGTGACATTGAACGTTAGAACGATCTCCCTTCGTACGATCCATTTAAAAAAATCACTGAACACACAAACAGCACAATACTTACAACAAAATATAACTGAGTATAGCTTGACAGCCCTTCAGTGCTCACTCTAGACTGGATTATCCTTTTTATTCCAAACAGCAAATAAGTTTAGACAATTGATTGGTTTTCCATCTTTTTATATTTATATCTGTGTTCGAATTTATAAGGTTCAGGTAAAAAACTAACAGGTAAAAAAAGATTCGATGCTCTTTCTCATCGAGTACTCTAGCTGCAACTGCAAACTCCATACCTGTTTAACACTGTAATTTCTGAACGGCTCGGAATATCAGAAAATCCCTTTGCCAACATATTCTCCACTATATATAGATATAATTCATGGAAAAAAAATCGATTTCTCCAACCCGACACACATTATGACCCCCTTAAACAGCAAAAGAAATGTCTACGATAAAAGAGAAGTTCAATCACCAAAACAATAGGGCGTATGCTCGATCGTTTACTGAGGCCTCTGAAAAAGTGCATTTCTGATGGATTGGTGACGATATCATGGCACGGTACCTGCCTCCGTTTCCGTTCCGTTTCTACGAGGATGAAGTGAAGACAGCGGGTGATGTTTACCAAAATACCATAATAGAACTATTTGTAAAATTTTTGAGCGATGCTCTCTTTGCCGACATGGATTGGATCTTCCAATGTTACAGGGGCATATTTCGCGAAAACGACTCAGCAATGTCTAGGAGCCAATGTGCTCTCCTTTATTCGGAATGAAGATTGGATTTCGGGCCGCCCCGAGGTGAATTCTTTGGATTATCGAATTTAGGGCAATTTAGAGGAGACGACCTGTGATAAACTCCACGAAAATTTGAAGCCTATGATGAGCAGTCGGTGCGCCTGCCAATTTTCCGATTGAAACCACAGTTACGGCAATAGAACAATGGCCTGGGTGTTTGCGGCTTTGTATTGCAAAAAGCGGCGACTGTTTTAAATAAACTACTGTGGTTCATATTTAGAATTGTCTCCTGTTTTATAATAATTTTTTTCGTTCATGTACGACTTTCCATTCTTTACATACAGGTTTTTAATGTAAGGAGAACACATATAGTCAGACAAGGTATGTGTTGGATTTCAAAGTTTCCATAAGCCCACCAAATTTCGTTGCAATTGGTGTAGCCGTTTTCGAGAAAAGTGTGTGACAGACAGGTAACCATTAAACTGATTTTATTAAGGTTTTATTTTGTATGATAAAAGACAAGCACCATGAGAGTGGCTTCTTCAAATTGGAAGCAAACTCAAAAGTAAGGAATGCTTTGAAGGAAGGAAGATAATGCATAGTCGTTTTCTTAGATGTAGCGGAAGCCTTCGACTTAGTTTGGCACCTAAGTTTTGTTTATAAAGTCAAACATTTACTCCCAGGTTTTTCCCTAAACTATGATATTTTATTTAAAGATACAAACATTTTACTTGAAATGCGAAGAGGTTCTCACTGGGTAGGAATTCCAACGGGGGGCACTCAATCCCCTTTGTGTCTTATCCATACGGTGTAGTTTCCTGTTACCAACAACAACCATTACTGGCGACACAGCAATCTTAAGAAACAACGATTCAAACTTAAGTCCTAAACCTTTTTGCTGATTCTCTACAAAAAGTCTTAATTCTCACTGAACCGTAAGTTGTTGACCTGCAAATCGGCGCTTAAGTCTATATGGACATATAAGATTCAGCTATGGTACTCTCCCAACCATCCAACAGTCATTTGCTACAGGGGTCTCGGCTTAAAATGCTAAGGTGTATTTCCGAACCCCCCGTGGTATCTTGGGAACGTAGAGACCCATTCAGGTTTGGAAATTAGGACAATAGTGGGGGAATTGAGCGCTTCGCAACTAAGTTCTCAGCTAGAATAAAGCGTCAATACAACGTCTTATATTTTATCGCACAGGAAATTTAGGAGACTAAAAAGAGTTGACTCCCTGTAGATAGAGATGCCAGCCCAATCAGAAAATTACAAACCCTTCCTTTCGTTTGTACCTACTTCGTATTGTTTATGCATTGAGTTTGCCAGACCATTCCCTTATATATGATACTGACATTCAAAGTTTTAGAACGCAAGGAAGATCTACAAAAGCAACAGCCTTGACCAATTATACCTCTGTTAGTAACAGTGCGATTTCCACTAAAATTGGTAGTGGCATGCTCTATTATATAACCTAAATTACTGCAGAAGTTGATGATTCAAAAAAATATATTAACAATAAAGATGGCAACCTACCATTTTTAAATTTATTTAAACATCGGTATGGAGAGTACTTTGATGTGCGTGGACCACCATATTTCTTTTGAGATATTTGGGTTGGTAGTTTTTGAGAACGGGTTCTTGAAGTAAGGGACCCTTTCAGATCATCGTGCTTCTCCTTTTTGCAACTAATGTCGAAACTAATGTCAAGAAAGTACTAATCGAGACCTTTAGTTTGATGACACCCCTTCTTAAACTCAACGTGGATCTATGTTACTCACAGCATGCAGGGAGATTCAAAGGTTTACCTTTCTACTAAATTTCGTATCAATGGGAGTAACCGTTCTGGAATAATAGGTGTGACTGACAGACGGAACGGCAGACAGACATACAGTAAACCGATTTTAATAAGGTTTTGTTTTACCAAAACCTTAAAAAGAGAAAATTTAAAGCTTGTGCAGGAAACTTCAAGCAACGGCGTCGGATTAACATATATGCATTATTTAATGGTTTGAAGAATTTGAATTCTGTTTGAAGCTACTGAGGTATGGTTGGAATCAAATTATGAAATGTTTATTATCAAAAACGTTTTCATTGTTCAATTCACAACATTTATTTATTTCCATTTATCAATTTTAGAATATGAAGTTTAAAGTAGCTGTTTTATTTCAATCATATTTAATCGTTTAATATAATAGATTGAAATAATTCACTTTGGCTTGATTGCAATAGGCAATCGAAGTCTATTAGAAATATTACTTTCACCTTATGATTGATATTTCGTGGTTTCTATCAATGTCTGTATGTCCCTAAACTCGTGTTTGGCTTAGTCCATCTATTAAGGTACCTAATGTTTTGCTGCTGCTTCCATTTTATTTATATTATTCGAAACAATACCTTTCCAGTTTGTCTATCACTGAGGAGTTCGTTTATATTGCGGTGTGCACTCCTTATTTTTCCTTTCCTTCTTCTTCTATCCTTTGACTATTTTTGACTACCTGCCGGTTTCCGCAGATGCATTAAAGGACTATTGTTTGTCCACTCAAAAATAAAAGTCCTAACTTTACTATAATATTGTTCGAAGAGGCCCCACATTGGGCGCTAATTAATAAAAGATAATTGTTGCGTCTTGAATACAAGTACAATTTTGAGCCTCTGGATATGATCAAAACAAACAAAGAAAAGGAAAGGGTAAGCGATGAATGTGATTACTCGGTACAAATTTCATAGTATGGATACTCCTTATAAAAATAAGATGTGCTGAAAACCGAGGATGTTGACATATTCTTCAGTTCTTAGATTTCACTTTCTCCAGAAAATTTATTAAATGAGGCCCATACATCACTACTTTTTTTCAAGTTGCTCCTCCTCCTTACCTCAATTTAGTATTTACTTTTCTCTCCTTTATTCTCCATATGATACCGGTGATATCATGATTACATGGAACGTACACTTGTGTGAATTTCCCTTATTTATTATTTCCAAGAAAATTTTAATTAAATATTCTGGAGATTGATATCATTAAGGTTTGAACCACTTTTAGTACTATAGCTTTGTCTGGGAGTGCACAGCAGTCTTCTTCTTTTTGAAGGGCTCAGGAACCTTGACCTGGTTGTGTTCGTATAGTGACATGTATTCGAAAATATTATTTAGAGAACACCTCAGGCGAAGAGAAAGTTTATTATAATTTTCACTGCCATACAAGGATGGAAGTTTGGAAATCTTCACTTGTTTGAGATGTTCATGTGTGTCTGATATGTAAATTTTGGGAGCATATATTCCGTGAACAAAACTTATCTGCAGGCGAAATACCTGTTCTGCATGAGAAATTTAAAAAGAAGATAATTAGAAAATGATTAGGTAGGGGTATTCCACAAAGAATTGAAGGTGATGAATATAATAGTTTGGTTAGGAATGTTAATGATCAATTTGAATTATTGTCAGGAAAGTTAATTCAGTTTAAACGAATCGTAACGGAAGATAGAAGATTTCTGTGAAATGTTGAAAGATAGATGTTGTTGAGTAACTGCGTGCAAAAATGGAGGTGGAGACGCTGTGATTCCAATAACTATTGTTTGCGCTACTTTGAATAGTCTACATAGTTGACGAAAATCACTAGAAACGCAATGCGTTGTTCATCGGATATAAGATTTCGTTCTCCAGTATAAAGTCAAATGTCAATTTCAGGCCTATTTTTGAGGGTTAGTTGTAAAGCAACCGCTGCAGAAAATCTAATGAATATTTCTATATTTATTTTTTTTATTGAATTTTCAAAAATATTTTTGAAGAATACCCACCGTATGTTCTTGAAACGTCCCTACCATAGCCCCTGTCGAAATATCATGGCCGAATTTCTGCCACCTGAACGGTAATTTGTGTGAAGCAAAACCTTATCAGAATGGAGTCGATGTCTGTGTGTCCGTCTGTCTATCTGTTTTTCTGTAACACCCGATTTATTTGGAAACGGCTAGACCGATTGTCATGAAAATTGGTAAAATCATGTGATCTGCTGTTCCCTTTACATGCAGCGAGTGAAGCCATTTTGTGTTAAGTTTAAGTGAATGGAGGTTGCAAAATTTTTGGTTATGTGGGGTATCAAATGAAAGAGCTCAATTAGTACTTTTCGAAACTGATTCCATCTTTGTTATCGGGTGAAACATAGAGGAGTCACGGTTCAAAATATGATCATCAAAAAGTGTAACAGGTCTTGCTTTCAGAACCTATCCAACCGAAAAATCTGAAAAAAATCACAGTGGTGCATCTCTACGAAATCTAGGCCTCAAACTACATCTAGCTGCGACGCATATGCACAAATAAAGTTCATAATAGTATATAAGTTCTAATGAAGTTTGCGGGTAGATATATTTGTACATTAAACCAGCCGTATTTAATATGCGTACTATATATGCACATATGTATGCTTTTCTGCACGAAGTAAATCGCAAATATGGGTACGATCAATTTGCATCTATATGTACAGTATTCGGAAATGTTTGTTTAAGGGTGAGGATAATATCTTTAACTGCAGTATGTACGTATATCTTGTAGTTTGGAAAAGAATGAATGAGCTTGCCGTATTCCGACTTGCTTTAACCCTTTAGAGGTGGTAAAAACGGAAAAATCAACATTTGAAAATTGACTCAGAGTGTCATAATGGGATGTTGTGAGCAGCTGAAAAAAAATATTTCTGGTAAAAATAATGCCACGCTGTTAAAAAAAGTCAACTTCTGGGAAAATGGGTTAAAAAGTGAAGTATGGTATAAAACATGATTGTAGAAATTTACGATTCAATCTGTAATGTCAGGGTCGTAGGGTTCTTCTTCCTCATTAAGAAAATGTTCTCGGTTGGCCGTATTTTCCTTTCTCTATAGAGTTTGGGCAATTTTTGCAACGTCACTTACCCTACAATCGGAACTGCCGATGTATTTCTCATCTCCCAAAGTAATTCCCAACACATCCATGACTTGCAAAATGGTCAAAAATCTTTCGTTGAAGATCATTACTGCTAAGGGATTCGTTGCTGTTTTGAGTGTGTGCACCCAAGCCTTTTCTAATAAATTATCAGAAGACAGATCACCGTATGCCGATCTCATCAACTGTTCAATCTGAGAGCGATGGGAACTCTAACGCCACTTGATGAGCGGAGCGGCCTCATGCCACTAAGCCTCGAAAAGAAATCAGGTATTCATATTTCCCCTCCAAAATACCTACGAAGGAATGCGCTTTTCACAAAATCCTTTTTATGGTGTATTCTTAATGACCTTCAACTTTCAAAATACGCACAAAAAAATCTATTTCTTTAAACCACGACAGTAAAACTTAACTTGGGTACTTTCGTTATTAGCATTTTAAGTCAATACATATTAATGTTCAGGTTTAATTTTAGTGATCAAGAGCTACCCGGATAAAAGTTTGATTTATCTCTTAGCTAGTTAGCTATGATAGCATTACAATCTATATAATAAGAAGTCGGGATACTGGAAGCTGGGCGCTTCAGGTAAAAGGTTTTGTGTTCATATTATGTAAGGAGCTCCCTATGCATGGTTTTCTATTCGTACATAGCTAAAAATGCAAAATATTCCTTCATTAATTGCTAAACTCCAGATATACTTATCTACATAAATTTCGAAGACATCAATAGTGTTTTAATCGTAAATAAACAAACGTTGCCCATCCAAATTGCTCTAACGCATCTTCTTCCATTTTCACTTTACCACTTGCGCAAAACGTACAAATATGTACTTAAAATATAATAAATACCGCTGGTCCTAACGGACATGTCTACCTTATTGGACACTACCCGCAAAATTAATTAGCACATACATATATATACACATGTCTGTCTGGAGTAATTGATGTTGATACAAAAATAACTAAAAAAAGCTAAAAAGGAAAACTAAAATGTCCCTATAGACCCCGCCGTTCGGATAACTTCACTTTACGTGATGATAACGTCATACACCTCTTAGAATGCAATAAATTTTCGTAAAATGCTCCAACGGCAATATGTATGTATGTATGTCTCAACGATGTGTGTATGGCTCTACGATGATAAAAATAAATTAGCAAGAAAATACTTTCAACATACGTTCACAGTAAATATTAGGTGTACTTCTGACTTCGGAGTTGACACACAATGTTCGGTTTCCACTATTTGCATTCTTTACAAGTCTGGACACAGAAGGTCAAATTTCTTGTTTCCGTTTCCTGTTCCTTGGTTACCTCGGACTCTTGCACCGATTACCTACCTTGTCGTAGTGAGGAAGCTTAGAAAGGAAGATTCTCTAAGGAATCAGAAGTGAGAGCTGAAGCTAAGCAGTAATTAAACCCAGGCGGAAGGTTGAATGGTCGCAGGGGTTAAGATGTGGCCAGGAACGATGTATTTTGGGTATCAGGAAAGAAAAGTTGCCTTGCCTTGGCAAAAAATGGCTCTGCCTAAATCGACCTATTTTCCCCGGTAAAACTAAGGCCACAGAAGTCAGCTATGATGAATCGCAAAACAAAAAGAAAACAAAAACCAGAACTAAATTCTAATGATAACGATCCAACTTTTAGTGAAACGGCAACCCTGAGCTCATTGATGGAGAATTCGAGTCTAGGTTCAAAATCTAGTGGCAACCAATCAAATTGGGACCCAGTCATTAACAGACGAGCCGAAATGGTTCCATCTGTTAGCACTCCTGACCTCGGGCTTCAATTGACATCACCTGTTGAGTCTTGCCCACGGGTAAGTATCTGGACACAAAACGTCCTTCATGCTAACCCCCTTCTGACATACCGAAACTTACGATAAAACCGCCCTCAGAGAAACCACCTCCAGGCAAACCGCAACCCACGGGTTGTGCACCCGAGCCGTCGGAGCAGTCCTCTGACGATCTCCATTTTTAACTAAGAACTCAGCAAATAGACCTCGGCCGGAAATCGCCGATAGATGGGTCCTGTATGATTATGCCAGTTCTTCGGGTTGCGAAACCAAGCAACGCGCACATCGTGAGAGGAAACTTCTCCAAGCTGCAAAGATTGTAAGGCATTAAGCTTTGCTTTGAATCGGTTGCTGTAACCCGTAAAATGTTACTTCCAAACTATGCAGACGAAAGTATAAACAAGCGTCTCAGACCGCACTGTTCCTCCCTCGTTGTGGGAGAGTGCGCGACTAACCGTGAAAAGAGTCTCTAAGCTTCCATCTTTCAAAAGGAGTTTTCTCTGGTTTCCAGAAGTGGAATGTAATGGTGCTGAGGTTTTGGAATCACTTTATATCCAGAATAATGACAGTACCCCCTGGTGGGCTGCTGCAAGGCAGCAAAGCAAGAGAGAGAGCCGATAAGCCGGGAACTTCCCTTACTCTCGGCGTTCCTGAATCAAATATTAGGGAACAAACGGGCTGCGGGCCATTTCGTTATAAGTGTCCACTCTTAAAGCCAATAAAAAGGACGTGCGTCCCACTGCATTTTCATCTGAACCGTAGATGAGGTGCCATATTTCTTAAATAAATTTACAGCGGTGTAAAGCGGCCACTTATTAGTTATTGGATCAGTAAATGCCAGACAGTTATATACTTCATACAATAACCATGGGTTGTTCGTAAGGAAGTCAGGGGCATAAACTTCCAACATGCTGACCTGTTGTATGCCAAAGGAGATGATAGACCCTGCTCCTGCATGGTAGTTTTACTAGACTTAAAAATCAACAGGCATATAAGGTGATCTTTTGGTGTTCTGCTTATTTCCCCAATAACGTAGACAAAGTTCCTAGTGCATCAGAGCTATCTAATACCCCAAAAGTAAAGGCATGGTGGTAATAGCAGGATGTGATGTGAACGACTATCATTTATGTTGTAGAAGTTTCAACATCAGCCCGAGCGGATCGAGACTATTAAGGGGGAGTAGCATCTTTTCTCGGGGATGGAACATTTAATTTTCAACCGCAGAAATCGACTAAACGGTCAATTCCAAGCAAAAAATGTGGTCGCCATTCAGTTTTTGGTGGGGTATAGCGTGTCAACAACACCTACGTGGCATCTTTCGCGGTTACCTGAAATGTACTTTAGCTCTTTAGCCCCACGACCTCGCGAGACGTTCGCACTTCTCTTTAACTGTTCTGCTCCAAGTTCCCTAGAGGCGACCCAGTCGTTGGCAATCTTGGGGGAGTGTATTCCACGGCATGGCGTAGCAAGTAATGCAATTGTCGCTCCTCCTTAATATGTGACCTATCCATTGCCACTTTCGTCTTCTGATCACAGTGCGTACAGTGCATACGAGGGAGATAGTTTCAGGTTAGCACACTTCGATGATACGACGCAGACAGGTGTTGACGAAAGCTTGGAACTTTTGAGTAACAGTGGAGTTCATAATATAGCAACACAGAAACAATGCTAGCAGAGAACAGTGTCAACTAAATCTTCGTGTTGAGATAACTGCATTTCCAGATTTTAGGCAGGGCGGCGAAAGCGGATCAAGCGCTGTTAATATATCGGGCAACATCCAGATCGGTGCCACCGTCGCCAAACTTATTTTAAAGTATATTTTGACTTTAAATCATCTATTTATATGGAATTTATTACTTTTTGTAAAATTAGCTTGTATTTCCCGCCAAAAAAAAGAAAATTTAAAACTTAAAAATTAAATTAAAAAGTGATTACAATTTTAAGTAACGAATATATATATATATACATGTACAAATTAGGCAGAACTTTATTATTTCGGTATTTGGGGCAGCTGGTAGTGACATTTTGATTGTTTCAAGGCAAAATGATCTTGATTTGGTCCTTTTCTTTCTTTGATTCATGTTTGAGTATCTGAACTCCATCATAGTATCTTGTGTATATCTAGATTGCATTACCCCTTGCAGAACTGTCTGGTGTAGTTTTTGCGGTATAAACGAAAGTGCTTAGTTTTAGCTTCTGCTAACTCTTCTGACGATTATCCTATGGGCAATAAGATACTTTCAATTATAGTGCGGTAAATTTTATTGGAGGCCATCAGTACAGATCGGCATATGATTTTTCTAAGGCTATGGTATATTCATGGAAGTGTTGGACGCCTATTCTATGATGAGTTGTTTTCCAGTGAAACATTAAATCTGTATATTAAATTAAAATTTATTTTTGTTATATCGATATCTAATTGAGGATTTTTAGGGAATATTCGGCTAGTGTTACCATTATTTGTGTTACCAAAGTTTTATCCATGTCGACCAGCAATTAAGTTTCTTTTAAAAATCTTTCTTGGATATGTATGTAAGGACTTCTAATTCTTCTTCTCCATCGGTTCTATTTACTTCACACTTTTTTACTGATAACTTATGCCCCAGATGCAAAAAGCTTTCAAAAATTCGAATCCTTGCGTGAAGTACAGATAGTCTATATTCAATTGTGGTAGAATTATATATTAAACTTTTGTTAAAGTTTTTAGGCGTTACTTCGCATATATAACAACGGGTCATTGACTTCGTAGCGGTTGCAGCGTTATACACTTTTATAGATGTGTTAAAAGATGAATTTGCTCTTCTGTAATATTAGTTCAATAGGCCTTTACTCCTTGCAGACTTTTCAACGTAATTAATTTCGTCGTTTATAATGTCAGAAATTTATGTGACAGACATTTCTTCTCAAACCATCCAGATGCGGCTAACCGTGCCTTTGTATATTGCTTCATAGGCAAGTACAGTCGGTCAAAATAATAGTAGTGGGCTCGCCGTGTGAAAGAAATTATGAAAAAGTAGGAGTTTTTCTGTTAAATGTTTACGTTGTTTTTTATTTTAACAAAGTGCGACTGTTAACAATAAAATTATAAAAGCAAAACTAAAAGAATAATTCATCATAATGTTATTGAAATTACATTTCATACGATTTTTTATATATGGGGGGTCAAAAAAATAGTAATACGATTATTTGCTAAAAAAATTTCTTAAAATAATTATTCAGTTCAAAGGATTTAATGGATTTAATGGTAAAAAAATACAATAATGTTTAAAATAATGATTAATGCTTTACAGCGTATCCTTTGTTCGTTATTACTGCAACGCAACGCCGATGCATTGAATTAACAAGATTTTCGTATTGTTTCTTAAGTATTGATTTCCACGCCCGCTCTCCCGGTTTCCAAAGCTGATTGTTATTTGTTGTTGTTAACATTAGCAACTACCTCCTTCACATCGCATCACAAATTTTCGATTGGATTGAGGTCTATGGGGAGGAGACTGTGCGGGCTATTCTATGACCTTAACCCTATTTTCCTGAAACTACTGGCAGGCCAACTTGCTTGTATGCTTTGGGTCATTATCCTTTTGGAAGACCCAAAGCAGCGGAATTTCTTCCCGGGCGTATGGTAACATGATTTCCTCCATCATTTGAACATAAACATTTCGATTAATGATTTCCTTTACCCAGTATATCGGTCCGAGCCGCTTGTGAACGGGACAAAGGTTAAAGAAAAAGAAGAGTATATCGGACCAACTCGATAAAATGAAAAATATGCCCAAATTATAATACTGTATCCATCATGTTTAATAGTTTTGGTTGTGTATTTTTAGTTATACTCGGATTTAGTTGGTCGTCTGACGTATTGGCGAGGTTCTTTTCCACCATGGAGCACGATTTTGGATCCACTATCCGTAAAATATTTCTCCATTTCTCGATTGACCAGTCCAAGTGTTTCTTCGCGGACTTCAGCCTTTGTGTCACACGTTTTTTTGTTAGTAATGGCACTTTTCATGCGCTATGAGCTAGACTTGCCTTCACTTCCAGTCCATTTTTTAAGGTTTTGTTTGCTAAACAAAAGCTTATTAAAATCGGTTCAATTTTCGTCTGTCTGTTTGTCTGTCACAAGCACTTTTCTCAGAAACGGCTATATTGATTGACACGGAATTTGGTGAGAAGGTGGGAACTGTCAACGCTCAGACATGCAGTGAGTGATACCCTTCAACGTTGAGATTAAGGGGGGGGGGGGGGGGTGTACCATTCTTTTTCACCGAATACAGCCATGTTGGGTATCGAATGAAAGGTTTCGATTAGTACTTTTCGAAGCCGGTCTTAGTTTTGACATTTGTTAAAAAGGCGGGGAGCGCGGGGGTCGAAAGTGATGATTTCTTTAATGGATTATCAGAAACTCAAACAAAAAATTTGAAAAAATCATGAAGTTGTCTCTATATGGTGTCCAGACCTCAAAATACTCCTCATATCGATATCTGCTCAAATTAAGTTGATATTAACTAATTTTTGGGGAAATTGAGTAAAAACCCCTCTTCAGTTTATTTTAGAGTTATAAAAATTTGTAGTAGTATAGAATAGCTGCAGGGGCGAAAGGATTTCGAGTATCTAACCGCTCATCCAATTAAATGAGAAGTCATTGGGGGACGACATCCCCGTGTTTCGCGTTTCGATTGATACTTTAATATATTACGAACCATCGTTGGTGAATAAAAAATAATATCTTGAACTTCTTTGTAAGTTTCCCCTTTCGAAATTTATTTTTTAATAAAGCTACATTGATCACCGTGCAATGCTTGTCTCGTTCCATTGCTGACAAATTTTCATCTAGATTTTCACAAAATGATATAAGAATACATAAAAAAATGCAGTACTTACTTTTTTGCAAATTTGTTATATAAATAAATGGTATATATTTATTTTTTAACAGCTCGCTTCTGCTACTACGATTATTTTGATCGAGTTGGCGAATTACTGATTAATTTTTAATTTTAATTTTTAATTTAATTTTTAATTTTTAATTTAAATTAATTAATTAAATTTTAATTTTTAATTTTTTTCGAGCTTCCCTTTTTTCTCGCGCTTACAGCGTTTCTAAAGCTGCATAAATGATTAACTCATCACTAAGCAAAGAACGTATTTCCTCTGTTGTTCTACTCACTAGAATCTTAAGTGATTTAAATCGCTGACCTGTTTCCTTTTGTTTGTTTGCTGGTAGTTCAAACGTTCTTTCTTACCAAACTCCATTGGTTTAAAGGAATACTGTTTGTTTTCTATGAGCTCCAGGCCATTTTTCTTCCATAGAGGTTTAAAATAGGCAAATCATTGTTTCAAACTACTTCAATCATCTGGGGTATCACAATAACCAGACAGCAAGTTGTTTCCCAGATATTCGAATTTTCGTCAAAGTTAGGCATCTATATTCGATCATAAGGATAACTGCGATTCACTATTATTAAACCAGAAGAACCAAGTATACTTAAAACTAAGAAAATCCCAAATTATTGCGTTTGAAACAAAATTCGATTATTTTTTGTTTTGTGACCTTTACGATTGCCATCCGAAGTTATCCACAGGTAATTTTTACGTTCTCATGTAGTCTAGTATGTGAGCTGTATAATACAACAAGAAACACTGCGGGATCGGAGGCGATTAACGGTCCGTTTTTAAGGTTTTGTGTAAAACAAAACCTTATTAAAGTCGGTTCACTGTCTATCTGTTCACGCATTTTTCTCGGAGACTGTAGCAGCGATTGACACCAAATTTGGTGGAAAGATGGGGACTGTAAACACTCACGGATACAGTAAGTTACATCCTGTTACGTAGAGGCGAGGTCCTCATACATGCAAAAGGGGGTGTGCACTTCTTTTCTCACCAAATGTAGTTATGTGGGGTACCAAATGAAAGGTCTCGGTTAGTACTTTCTGTAGCTGCTTAGTTTTGACATTTGTTGGAAAGGTGGAAGTTCGGCGGGTCAAAAGTGATCATTTACTTACCGGGCCTATTCTCAGAAACTACCCAACCGAAAAATCTGAAAAAAAGTCTAGAGGCTATGGTGGCTAGGCTCCGAGATTCCTTTCATACCAATATCCCTTCAAATAAAGTTAATAATAGTATATTACTACAATTTTCAGTAATTGGCTGCAAAAGTTGCTCCCTATTTGGTCTGGTCCGGTATTAAGTTGATGCGGACTTAGGACCCCACAATTCTCAACACAGGAAAAAATACCCTTGAAGTGTGTTAGAGCACTTTATTCAAGACCGCAACGATACACTACAGGATTACAGTATCCTGTAGGAAGCCATGTGGTCAGCATTGCGCCCGCCCGAGATTATTACCCTGATTTGACTCAGGTATTCATTCACAGTTGAGTTGACGTCGGATACCAACGTCAAATCACGATACAAATTCCACTGGCACCAGGGAGATTCGAACCGCGACCTTCCGTACTATAGCCTTGCGCTCTAACCACTCAGCCGGACACTTCTATATTCTCACATAATATATGTGTATATTACGTGTTACGTGTTGATGGGACAAATTCAGACTCAAATGTCTTTATAAAGGAAATACACAAAACCTTTTATACCTGAAGCTTCCAGCTTACGCTTTCTCGACTTGTTGGAATTAGGAATAGAATAGTTGAACCGATCCTGGAAAAACTACAAGATAGGCGTCTTTGATGGTATGACCACGTAATTTGCTCTAACGAAGATTCACTTGCCAAGATTGGTCGATGGTAAACGACCAAAAGGCCGATCGAAACAACTGTAGGTTGGTACGCTAAATGGGGATTAAAAAGCCTCGCGATTTCATCCAGATCAGGCATTTAATAAAATAAAATTGCGAAACTGATCAGGACGAGCCGACCCCGCTTGTGAACGGGGCAAAGGCTGAAGACAATTCCGTGACACATAGTTAAACAGATGGAAAGCACTGTATTGATAATAGTCGACCTCATACGCTTCACACTCGGAATTTAATATTATTAGCAAATGTGAAGAACTTAACCTACAACAGATACAAAAAATGGTTCGGGAGAATGAGATTCTTTATGAATGGAGTTTTAATATTTCACTCGAATGTCAGTTATTCTCGTTAATTATGACGCCAGCATCTTTTTTATATGGCTTAGGATGCTGAGCAGATATGGGAATGGGACATCTCTCGAGGATTAGATTTCACATAAGTGTTTTATACGAAACCTTAAAAAGTGCTGGGGAGAAGTAGATTCTTCATAAATGCGACTTTAATATTTCATGCGAATGTCAATTATTCATGTTTATCTTATTTGCAAGGCTTTGAATTGAACTGCTATAGCTTTGGCCTTAAAAGCCAGATTTCCGTGAAATTTGGCAGATGTATACGGAATGCTATCTTCTTTGGGAGTCCTGGGGTGAATTTAAGATGGGTTTTCTAGTCAATTTCTAAAGGTTGTTAATATACTATTAGTAAGTTTATTTGAGCAGACATCGGAATATGACATATTTTAAAGGCCTAGATTTCATCTAAGCGCACCACTCTGATTTGTCTCACTTTAAGTGTGTAAATTTTGACTCCTTACTCGCTACTAAGGTTGTCCTCTACCTTTGCAATTTCTATTAAAATTTGATTTTTGACCAGAAACGGCCTTCCTAGATACATATATAAATTGATGGATGCCTTAGATGCTCTGCCAAAAACAACAATTTTTGCGAAAAACAACAATTTTTATTAAACCTATAAAAATATAATGCTAAATTAACCTAACTTAAGTACTACCTTAACAGCCTAGCTTAATCTAAGGTAAAATCTATGGCTTAAACTAACTTATCGCTAAAGAATAATTGAAAAAATATGTGAAATGTTATCTGGAGGAAAAGTCGAAAAAAACCTCCATTAGCTAAATTTTTATAAAAGCGGGCGGGCGGGGAGGGAACTAGGATGTGGGATGGGATGGGGGGCATGCGGGAGGGGTTTGGGAAAGGGAGCTAGGAGTGGCGCTAAGGATGGGTAGGTTTTGTAAACTGGGATGAGGAGTATCTACCGTTGTAGAGGATTACTCTACCGCCGGGGTCGAAGAGAAGGTTACGGGCTTGGAGAGATGTGAGGATTTGTGGGAACAGATGAGTTCGTAGAAGATTCTCTTCGACGATCTCGATCTGCATGGCCTGGGAGATGAGTGGATTTGGGTGGGATCTGGATTTTTCCAGGAATTTGAGGGCATGACGGGCTAGGACTGCGTCGATGCGGGGCGTTTGAGAGGAGTCGTAAATAGATGCTCTGCCCATTAATGCAGTTCGGGAGAATGCGATGATCCGTTAGACTGACAATGTCGGTTTTGTCGGTGTTTCCAATCCATAGCTATTAGGCCAAGATCCATGAGAGAGCAAACAAATGAGATCAGTGTAGTCGAGGTGTTTAAGGAAAAGCAGGAACAAAAGAAGATTCATGAAATTTTTTCGTACAAATAGTATGTAGTTTTCGATTTTGTCGATTTTTTATCGAAAATGCATGTTTTTAAACGGCTTTTCGCAAATAATTCGAAAACCATGGGTTCTATGCATAAAGGATGTTAAGCGGAAACAAAGTATATTTAATAACAAAACAATTTTTTTGTGGGTGCAATAAGGAGTGGCTCGTCAAAAGTAGATTTTTTTTCATGGAATTTGCGCTGAAGCTTTTTGAATTGCTTGTGACCTTTAAAATGAGGTATGATAGAAGTCTGTATTATGAAGCTAAGGCCAAAGTAATTTAATCATATGAATTTTTGACTTAAAAATCAACAAAAAAACTAGTTTTTTTAAATAAATTAGAAGTAAGTCAAATCCCTTGAGAACCTACTACATTTATGTCCTTGTAATAAAGCCTGAAAGTTTAGTGGATTCAGAATGTGTTGTTTCGATGAGTTTGAATTCCTTTCTACTTAAAAGACCAGAAGTGCTAGTAAATCGAAATAATAAAAACTTGTTGTTTTTTTTTCCGTTGGTGTGGGTATTTATTCTTGCAAATACCGATATTTCGGGAACCACTTGTTCCCTTCATCAGTGCAAACAAGTTAATCGTTGGAAACACCGCATAATTTCACTCTGATGGCTAGTAAATCGTTTATTAGGGATATGCATGGCCACTTTACTGAAGGCAACACTCCTACCAGAAGGACAAATCTACGGGACAGTATGCTCACTGCAAAATTTGAAGACCCGATGTCCGAAAAAGAATATGCGTTAGGCACATTCATGTAATCGGAAGTGCATTCAATTATACCTCATTCGCAGCGATTTATGACCCGGCAAGATACCATGCAATTGATCCGTTGTTAATCATTTGAATCTTTCACAAGCTGGAGTGGAAAAAGTTCCCCATTTTGGTCGGACTGAAGTCTATCGCGGTAGAATTTCTTACGGGCTGCCCACAAGGAGCAGTTTTCCCGTTTCAGTTATAGGTTCTGGAAATCTATACCTCGGTTTTTCTTGTGGAGAACATAAAGGTTTTTGCGTAATAATTACGTGGCCGTTTGAATATAACTCTGCATGTATTCCACAGTTGGCCAATTTATAACGGATTCGCTTCGAACGCTTTGAAGACTGGACTAGTTATGTTCACTAGGAACTTTAGGAGAGGCAGTAGAGTGTACTAACCTCATCAGAGATGAAAATCTAGCTGGTAGAAACAGTTAAGTATTTAGAAGTACTTTTTAATTGCAAGCTAACGTAGAAGCACCATGCCTAGGAACAATATCAGAAATCCTGCGGTTTGCTCTGGTGCTATAGGACAGCGATATGTTGTCGCTTAACAAGTGGGACATGAAAATCCTCGTAGGG
Organism: Hermetia illucens; assembly: GCF_905115235.1. Classification (NCBI taxonomy): domain Eukaryota; kingdom Metazoa; phylum Arthropoda; class Insecta; order Diptera; family Stratiomyidae; genus Hermetia; species Hermetia illucens. Next base: position 70,587,217 of record NC_051851.1, read on the forward strand.
CTTTCAACGGGACACTACTCGTTAATTTACGACATGGAAAAAATTGGGGTGGTGGTCTCGTCTATATGCAGCCAATGAGAGAAGGAGGAGGAGATGGCCTTGCACTTCATATTCACCTGTCCGGTCTCCTCAGATCTTACACGAAGACATCTTCTCAAAGTTTTCCTCAACGAAGAATTTCTATATCCGGAGAATGTTCTCACATTCGCAAAAGTCTGTAAAGGTTGAGACCTAAGAGGCTAGGAGATTACAATCGGCTAAACAAAAGGCCTGGTTGCTTGGAGCTGCGGCTTTCCCTACTAGACTAAACTAACTTGGTTAGTTCTCACTTTTGCAATTTCAAGCTGTTTTTATTTTGTGCTAATCTTCCCACTCTTACGCAACTAGATGTTTTCGTAAACAAATATAAATCAAAGAAACTGCGGAAATAAATATAAATTTTAAAACAAATAAAAATGTTATTGAGTTTGAAATACTGAGATTATTCGGTGGTGTTTTTAGGGGCTATGAGAATATGAGCAATGAATGAAATCAAGAAGGCATGTCCTTTAATTTCCCAAAGTACGCTATCGCTTTCATCCTAGTGCCTATTAATGAAGCAAATATGATGTATTTTATGGCTATACGTGACGCGTGCTTTGTGCATACATTCTACTTTAGATACACATCACAGGAAATTGGAATGATTCTTATATTTCGATCTTCGCTCACCTGCGAAACATTATCACAACAATTATCTCTCTAGGTATTTTTTTCCTACTAACAATTTCATATGTTGTTTCCCATGATTTATGAATATGTGTTTATTTATAGCAAAATAAAATTCTGTGCTATGTAACCAGTATCGATACATCAAATAGTCTTCCAAGTGGACACTCTCTTCATGTTAATATAGTACGTAATCACATGGAAGGTAGTGCAACAGTTTTAAAGCTCAGTAGCGGGGAAAGTTTAGTTTTATTCATTCAAAACGTGATCAGCTGAGTATATTGTGAATTCAATTTGTTCTCAAGGTAATAAAAACTGTTATTGTCTATAAAAAATGTCTAAAAGTCGGCCCCACCTCTACTAGACCCAGAAGGTTGTTATTAGGCGGTATTTTAGTGCCAACTATAGTAGTTAATGTTCTAAGTAATTGATCACAATTTCAAATAACGATGTAAGCGTAAATTACGCGTCTAGACTTACACTAACATAAAATATAATGTGAAGTACTTTACTTAGTTTCTTTAGCCAGTACCTTGTTAAGGGCCGAAATTGAAATGATTGGCCTTAGTTCGCATTCATTCAAATAGTAGACGAATATAATTCAAAGAATTGCTTCTAAAAATTCGGACTAAATTTGCCAATTTTGCGAAATACTACTTTCATGCCTAAAAATTCAGCGGAAAGTTTAGCATATTGAGTGTATAGTGAATTCTTTAGAGCGATTAACAATGGATCTAGCGATATTGTAAGATTCAATCTAAGTTTAAACTAAACACTTGAATTTAAGTACGCTAGATTTGTTTACCTTTTCAAATGGATTGTGTCAAATAATATAGAATTACATAAGTTGCAAAGTACCGGTGGTTATCTAAGATCTGCTATCGGAAAGTGGTGAACGTATACAAATATATAAACAAACGAGTACCTTTCTCAGTGGTTTTGTAGAGTGAACAAGCTGTTCAAGCCAGTTCAATTAAGATTTCTCATAAGAAAATATTGGTAGAGTTCGACTGGCACTTTGGGGTAATAACGAGAACAACTTAACCGCTGCTGCATCATCATGTAAGTGGAGATACATATAACAATCATCTTTAATAGATAAATGATACGTATTCCCTTTATAGCGATTAGATAGACACATATATACTAAAACGAACATTTCTTCCTTTTATATAATTATTTTTACCTACTACAAACGCGTGTCTGTGTTTCAGGTAAGCGCGGAGCTTAGCCTCTGAGCAATCAGTTCTTAGTGGCCCATTGTGCTTGACTCCCCTGTCTAGTAAAACATCCCATGTTCGTTTATGTATCGCAGGATTTCCGTTCGTAGATGTGATGCTACCCGTTGCAACTGGAGCACATTAGCACCAAAGGCCTGATGTCTGCTGTGTTCATAAGCGGGACATTCACGTAGAAAATGCTCCGTAGATTACGCTTACTTATTACAGGAGGGATACGTCACATCTTGTGCAATTCCTATTCTGAACATATGTCCAGTCTGTCAGAATGCTTACAATACTTGCAAGTCTTTCTGCCTTTCGACAGGATAAATGTATGTTAGATTTTGACAGGAAAAGTTTGGTATGTTTAGCAGCATTTAGGCGTTGCCAGCCGTCATTATGGGAAGCTTGTTTCCAGTTTATGAAGGCAGCCTTAGCCAATGCTACTGATACCTCAATTGGCGGTTCCAATTTCACCACGGCGGAGATTGAACCTTCTTTTGCTAAGGTATCCGAGATTTCATTTCTCCTCCACTCCACAGAGACTCAGAGTAGTTCCATCGTTTTGAATCTAGAAATAGACAGATCAAAGGACTACTCAACGCCCTCAGTGCAGCCTAGCTACCGTTGAAGATTACCGTCAATCACTCAAGTTGGATCCCGTAGAATCGCATACACTTCAGCCTGGAAAACCGTTGCATATTGTTCCAAAGTAAAACCCCACTTTTCATTTTTATCATACTTGATAAGTAGACTTCGGCGGCAGAACTCTGTTTTTGTATAGAAGTCCGCATTCTTATCTATCATGATAACTTCATATCTTCTTTGAAATAGACGTACGGGGATTCAAGAATCGTAGGGCTCCTACAATGGATTCAGTTCTCCCAATAACGCTTCTTTGTCGCCCTGTGTTTCCCCATAAATTTAATAGAATTAGTCTTTGAGTTGCTCTAATTGCAGTGCTTTGGATAAATACATATATCAAAGGGCTGCAAATTGAGTAATGCATAACCGAACAATGACGACAGGACACCTTCCTTGGGGGCAGCCTTTCGTTGCTTCTGCTGTCAGATAGAGTTTGACACCCACTTTAGCACACAGCAATCTTTGCGCCGGCAGAGCATCTATCCACATAAGTGAAGTATCATCGACACTCTCTTTCGCTTTAAGCAAGAATGATGGCAAGTTGATCTGTTTGAATTTCTTTGTGTTTTATAGTCATCTTTCTCTGGCTTCGGAATGAAGACTACCTTAATTTTCTGCTAGCTATGTAAGAAAAATATTTCTTAGCAGTAACTCTAAATGTTCTATACTCTCCCTTAGCATTGCTGGATAGAAGCGATCCATGCTATGTGCTTTGAAGGGTTCAAAGGACAGTATAGCAGCTGCGGCTTTTTTATTGGTAACTCTCGCAGAGTTTATGAGCACAATTTCGAAGTCGTCTAGTTGATTTCTTGAGCTTTTGTAGTTCTCAGTTGCACCAAGGAAAATAGGGCTGGTCCCTTCACAGCACTTTAAAAGTATGCACTTCAGAGTTTCCAGTTCATCTTCTAACGCCAAAGGAGTTCTTAGTCGCCTAAAGGAATGTACTTTATTGCCAAGAAGTTCATTGAACTTTGTCCAATCCGTTTGCTTGTTTTCTGTCTTTGTAGTACAGACAGTCGGCTTGCAAAAGTCAGACTGAATTCCAGGTATCCGGTGATCTGACAGTGACTCTTTGTCAATCACAAGCCAGTGAGTGACAAAGTGAGTAACTTTAACACTTTTGAAGTACAGATTGTTAGGTCAATCACTTCATTTCTTTTCGGTTCCATGAACGTAGGGTCGCACCATTCGTTTACAATTATGAGAACAGCTGAAGTATTTAAATCAAATAGATTCTCTCCTCTCGGATTGCATTTACTACTGCCCAACAAATATTTTGAACGCTCGCATCAGAATCTATTAAGAATTCGAAGCCACTTGTGACAGTGGAAGACACAAAGAATCATTGCGCAAGTAACCAGAGGTAACTTTGATGTTTTTCCTCTTGTCAGTAATCTGGTGTTGTAAGATGACCGTAACTAGGTCCTGGGAACAAAACCATCTCAGCATGGTTGTCTTTAACGGTCTTGACATCAGGACCCAAGCTTTCAGTTTTATGATTCTTTGATCGTTCCCAGCTTCCTTAACTAATCCAATGCCACATATTCTATTAAATCGAACCCACGGGTTTTGCACCAGAAAAATGGAAGGGTCATTCTGCAGCTTTGTCAGCCTCGCTGCCAGCAGATAGGTACAGGTTTGCTATGTTACAGGTTAATTAAACCACCAGACTCGATCCCCTCAGGTTTGATTTATCTGAGAATTGCCGTATTTGGCGGTGCAAAAGTGCCCATATCCTCATTCATAAAAGGTCTTATTTCATCATTGAGAGCATTCTTATCTTTTACATTTAACACCTTTACTGGTTTGCGGTGCCTCGTGAGCTTTCAACACCGAAGATGCCGCAATTTGACATTTTCTGTGCAAGTTGAAGACCATCACTGTTCTTGCCTCTCACGATGGAGATGATGTTCTCCATTTTCTTTATCTGATTGAATTTTAATCCATCGAGGAAAAACTGAGTACCTTCAAACTCTTTTGGTCCAGTTGGAACATCAAGTTGAAACCCTCCACGTTTTAAGATTTGTCCTTCCTTGTCCTTGGAGTGTCCGGGAGCCATTCCCGGGCTCTGTTCACACAACATGCGAATGATCCACCCTGCCTGTCATCGAGGACCAGGTATCCAACGTACGATAGGTTCTGTCCTGCGTAGCTCGATATCCATAATAGTGAACTTGCGCAGACCGCCAGAAGAAAGTTGGGAGTACCTGCTGGCACCTCGGCAGTGTACTAGAATTGTGGGAGCCCATTGCGAAAACCCTAATTGATAAATATTGGTAAATCATCCCTCTGACATTTTGTGATCCTTGGAGGAAACTCTCACGGCACCGTTGGTAGTGCAGCCACGTGCATGTCCTCATTCCCAAGGTGTTTCACCTTCTTCTGATGCGCCTCTCTCTGGTGCCAGCTTGGAGCCTTTCCAGCTTCACGGTGTCTGGGCCGCTTGACTCCATTTTCACATCATCATCAATCATCACCAACGGCGCAACGACCGGCATCCGGTCTAGGCCTGCCTTAAGGAACTCCAGGCATCCCGGTTCTGCGTCGAGGTCCCGATATCCGATAGCCGATATCCCTAAAAGCTGTCTGGCGTCCTGACTTACGCCATCGCTCCATCTTAGGCAGGGTCTGCCTCGTCTTCTTTTTCTACCATAGATATTGCCCTTATAGACTTTTCGGGTGGGATTATCCTCATCCATACGGACTAAGTGACCCACCCACCGTAACCTATTGAGCCGGATTTTATCTACAACCTGACGGTCATGGTATTGCTCATAGATTTCGTCATTGTGTAGGCTACGGAATCGTCCATCCTCATGTAGGGGGCCAACAATTTTTCGGAGGATTCTTCTCTCGAACGCGGCCAAGAGTTCGCAATTTCATTCCATTTTTACATACCAGCGTCCACGTCACCAGCCTTCCTTTCTTCTGCTCTTCCTGGTAAAAATGGCAGGCAGGATTCAGCCTGGGTCCTCCTTATTAATGGCTGAAGTTTCTAGTTTCTCCCAAGTTGAGAGTTACCGTACTTTCCTGGCTGGCTGCGCCATATACACTAAATGCAAGCTTTCCACTGAGTTGAGAAACATGCATACAGATTCCTCCGTAGGGTACATGAATTTGGTGAAGCCTCCAGAATACGAGCTTCGGCCGGGACCTGATTGGTCATGGTCGGGCGTGGATTCGAAGTCTGTGACTTCTTACCACTTGGAGAGTTAAAGTCCATAGCTTCCATATCCATGTCTTTGGACACCCTTACTAAAGTAGTAAACAACTACAGGTGTCTAAGCAAAATCTCAGATGAATTTGAAGTCGAAAGTGGAATTTGTCAGAATTGAATTTTGCCACCAACACTTTTTCTTTGCGTTATCGATGACGCTTTTCTAGCTGGAGGACATTGAAAATAAAATCTTATTACAATAAAATGGATTCTCTCTCTGTCTGTCCGCCACACGCACTTTTCTCAGAAACAGCTGTACCGATTTGCACACCACAGTTGGTGGGGAGGTGGGAGCTGTGCACCCCCACATTCGTAGTGACTTACATTGCTGTACGTTGATCTTAAGGAGGGAGGGTCCTTATGCCCCTAAAAGATGGGTCCAATTTTTTTTCTATCAAATATAACCATGTGGAATATCAAATGAGTGGTCTCAATAAGTGCTTGCTGAAACCAATATTAGTTTTGACATTGTTTGCAAAGAGGAGGAGGCCACAATTGACGTGAAATTCAGAAAGCTCTGAAAGTTGCCGGCGTCACTCTTTCGCTGCATGAATAACCCCGGAATGATTTTCAAAAAGAGGGTAGGACACATAATCTGTAGAGATGGTCGACCTCTGAATCGTCTTGTCACAATTTTATGGGCACTCCCCCAAGGTATAACATCCGACTCCGTTGGATGGGAAGCTAGAGATTTTTACGGTCTTTCTTGTATGCATGCGCAGTTTCAGGCTGATGATTCCTACTTAACACCCTCTGGGCCGTTCGTCTGGCACCATGGCAGGTGGCAGATCGAAGGCATCAAGTTTTTTATTCCATGGGCCCTTGGGTATGCTGTTTCTGCACTTTGGTGCTGTCTTCACAGTTCGAAGAGAATTGCCTGGCGATCGCTGTGAGTGTAATCCTTTCTAACGTGTCAGGGCATACAACTCATCAGTGCGGGGTTGACAAAGGTCAGACATAGGATTGAGGCAGACCCTCCTTTCCAAGTTTATATTACCTTCGTTTGCCAAAACTATATCTAACTGCGCAAAAGTCTCTAATATACTGCAGTTCTTTGTGTTGTTCTCTTTCCCTCTCCATTCGGAGACAAGATTGTCTTACATGTTTTCAAACTAAAATAATGTGAGACTGGGTGGGGCGTCTGTGCCTCTTTTGCCCATGCAACGGTTTCTATAAGGTTCACTAATAAGAGCAGCCAATTTCCATCTCAGATTTTTTGGTGGTCTGCTTAAGTAAGCTGAGTGACTCCGCGAAGATTGAGGTTTAGGAACAGACCTCAGTTTTTCATTGCAGCCAACGCCTTCCTTAATTCCGGAAATTTACCACTTCAGCCATTCCTTTTTTCGGACAATAGGCATCTGCGGTTCATACTGCATTCCCCGGCAGTATGGCCTTTCTCTTTATAACTTCTATATCGAGCGGATCGATCAACGCCGCTAGTGCATATTTTCGGGTAGTATCCAAATATGAGGCATTTGAAACATTTGTTCAATGAAAGGCGGCAGAAAAACCATCCAATTCGATATTTTCCGACCACCTATAATTCATGTGTGACCGGTTGAGTAGTACCATAAGCTTTTCTCACACTTATAATGGATTCTTCATCTAGTTCCTTCAACTCGCCGTGCTAATTTCTCTCCCGACTGTTGCTTCATCAAGATCCTTGCACTTTGTATAGATATCATCGGCACAGAATTTTACCTTTCCGATTTTTGGTTGCATTCTTTGGAACTCCTACCTTTTTCCTCTTAGGTGCCTACTGATTTTCTAGAAGATCGATATCTTTCTACCGGACTGTTTTATTTGGTGTCAGATACTTGGGATTTGTGTTACTTGAGTCGCCTGCAAGATTGTTAGAACATCAGATTTCGGCTTTTGCTTGGGTTCTCTTTCTTCCCCTTGCGGCCTATAATAAAACACTCTAATGGCTCTCACCATGTTTTTGATCGCTTGATGCACGAAGTGTTTATCCCTGATAAACTTGGACAGCTCAACTAGTTTTGCTCCAAGGTTAGTGCTTTGCTCTCTTTGAGGTTTAACCGGATTATTCCTATTAAACACCCCTTCGCCCACTTTTTTGTCGTCGTTGGCATTTGTAGAGATTGAATAATTGAGGAGTTTCCGAATGGGCCAATTTCTTGATCTAGGAGTATCTCTTGTGGCCGTCCTTCTTGGACAAATCCGTTGGGTGTCAAAATCACCTTATTCAATCAGCAATCTCTTTGTTAACCGATCATTTAATATATTGCCTTCGTTATTGGTGTTCTTGGTAGGTCTTCCTTCGCTTGAGGACCTTCTTCTCCAACTTGAAATCACTTGAAGCATTAGACGCCATGGTGGCCAAGTTATTCACCAACGAGGCACTCGCTAAAAAGATGCCGGTACTTGGGTTCCGGGCACCTGCACCGTAAGTTTCCCCCCTTCTCTCTTCTTCCATGGTGGTTTTATTTTATGGGTATCCTCCCCATTACCATTTTGGTCCACACACGTGCCCTTGGATACATTACATACATTGTACATTTTTACATTTTTTTTGACGAATATTTTCATGGGCGAATGGTCTCGCTTAATAATTTTCCAAGCGGGTGTTAATTTTGACATTAGGTATAAAGTGGAAAGGCGGGGGCTGGGAAGTGAACACCTGTTTAAAGACGTCGTTTTCAGAAATTACTCAACTGAAAATTCTGAAGAAAAGCACAAAGCTTCTACTATGCGGTACCTAGGGCTCAAAATATTTTCGATATCTAAAATACAGTTGATAATAACATATTATCTTTTGTTTTGAAAATTGAGTGGACACCCCCGTTAAGTTCATTACAATTTTTTCAATGGTCCTGTGATGGGTGGCCGACTCCCCATACACGATGATGAGTAGCTGAAGAGGTGGAAGGAGCATTTTGTCACAATTCTTAACAGTATTACATACTAATAATAGTGGAACCGATCAAGGAACATCTCTAAAGCTTGATCTTCCTGCGTTGACCAAATCAACACCCTACAAATCGTTTTCGAGCAGCACGCGGAAGTTAGATCTCCACTTTACCTACTGTTTATCGGTTTCGAGGAAGCTTTCGGTAGCGTGAGCAAGGGGGATATTTTGCGTGTTCCAAATAGGGGGGGGGGGTGGTATCCCGGAAAAACTAATAGTTATTATCAGAGCCACATATGTGGGCGCAAAATGCAGACGAAATTTGTTAGGGATTGTTTCGTCGTCCAAATCTTGAAGATAAGTAGATGAACCGCTTAGTGTTTCCTGTTCATACTGGTGGTTATAGGACATCCACACAGTCAGATTGTGCTTCAGTTTCACTATAATCACGTTTGTCGCTGTGCAAGTGATAAGCTTACAGCAGCGAGACAAACAAAAGGCGAACGTAGACACGCATAACAACTGGGATTCGAACCCAGAACAGCGAGATTGAGAGGCTGACCTCTACCTCTACAAACATCGCGCCGTCCGTGAACTGCTTGGTGACAGTATTTAACCAGTTTGGCTGTATTTCCGTCGACTCTTCGCGGTTTATGATTTTGAAGATCGTTTCCTCCATGCTTGGTGGTGTCTGCATTTGTCCAACGTCGTCATATCGTCGTCATATTCAACCCATTATTCCAATGTGCTCATACAGAAAGGCTTTCTTATGGTTATCTTTCGGGTTAAAACACATCAGATTGTTAGAGGGGATTCTCTGTGGTTTTGTTATTCAAACCCGGGGCCACTTGCTAAAAAGTAGTGATCCGAGTCTATATTGACCCTTTCAGAGGTGGCTCCTTATGTTTGTGGACTTATTTTGGAGCAAGATATAATACTTTCAATAACCATATCGTATGACACTGTTAGTTGGATATTCCGCAGCTTGTTTTCATGACTAATTTTCTGCAAGCTTTGGGATCCGAGCTTCTGCCTGACTATGGGCTCCCTTCCTACATGGCTGTCAAAATTCGAAATACGATTTTTATATCGTACTTGGGGCAGACTTCGCGGGCTCGTTCCACTGCCTCGTCAAAGGTATCCTTTCTCGACTCTGCAGTCTCCTCCGTAAGGGTGTGAACGGTAATTAGGCTTATAGTATGAAAATTTGCCTTGCAAGCGCAAAGTTCAAAACTGTTCTTTTCTTATGTTTTCAGAAGCTGTGCTTATTTTTTAGCTGACTTGGAAACCCATCCCCAGGACATGGTCATTTTGTTATCAATGAGCCCCGTTTTCTGAACTGCGGCGATATTAATTTCTATTTCGTCATCTGTTGCAATATGATTTTTATTGCTCCTACTCAGTACAGAGGTTGTGTCTCCCATGTTCCAAAATAATACGGTCTACGACAAGGGGATGCTCTATCATGTGTCCTCTTTAACCTTGCCCTCGAGAAAGTGATCCGTGATGCTGAGGTAAATGCAAGAAGTACTATTATCTTTAAGTCCACCCAACTACTGGCCTATGCTGACGATATCGACATCATGGGAAGAACCACCCCAGACGTGCAAACTGCCTTCATCCAGATCGAGCAGACGGCAATTGGGGCGAGATCTTGGGCTGCACATCAATGAAGACAAGACAAAGTATATGGTGGCAACGTCAACCAACTAACAACATCAAACCGCACTGGTCAAACGGGAAGAATAAGGATAGGAGAATACAACTATCTAGGGTTGAAAATCACAACCGATAACAACTACGGTGATGAAATCTGCGCACGGTTGTTGTCAGCCAACAGAGCCCATTTCAGCTTACAAAAACTGTTCCGCTCGAAACGTCTCACCATAGGGTCAAAGCTCTTGCTGTACAAGTCAATGATCTTGCCAGCCCTCATGTATTTCTCGGAGACTGGTTATTTTTTTTGTTTTGTTTTTTGTTTCTTTTGTTTTGTTTTTTCTCAAGAACAATTGCGAACTCTTGGCCGCTATCGAGAGAAGAATGCTCCGAAGAATTTTTGGCCCCCTACATGAGGATGGACGATTCCGTAGTCTACGTAACGACGAAATCTATGAGCGTCAGATTGTGGATAATCCGTATGGATGAGGATGATCCAGCCCGAAAAATCTATAAGGGCAATATGTATGGTAGAAAAAGAAGACGAGTCAGACCCTGCCTGAGATGAAGCGATGGCGTAGGTCACTACGCCAGACAGCTTTTAGGGATATTGAATTGGTTGATCTCGGCGCAAAACCGGGACGTCTGGAGTTCCTTATCAAGGCAGGCCTAGACCGGATACCAGTTGTTGCGCCGTTGATGATGATGATGATGAATATAATAATTTGTGTTTCATTTGCGAGATCGTTGCCGTTGTGTCAATCCAATCCGAAACTTTGTACTGTTTGTGAACAATTCTTTTCTATCATGACTACCATAGTTTTCTGCTCATGAACCAACTCCAGGCCAGAAGACCTAGATGAATCTTTTTGTTGACTTTCCTGATGCGAATAGGTTCGGGGAGGAACGATGTATTGTGAAGTTATCCAAACTAGGCCAGGTTTACGCCTAAAATTTCTATATACTTACCTCCATTACATAGACTTGGAACCACATGGCGAAGTTTTATTTCTTTTCGACAGGATGAAATTGCATGCCTGATTCGTTGTCCAAAATTATACTCTTTGTTGACTATTTTTACTTTTTCAGGTCGTTGTTCGTTCCTTTGTTGAGTAGTGTCTACTGCTCTTTTGTGAAGTCCGCCTTGGAACGGTCTTTTTCAGATTGTGATTTTTGGCAAAAGCAAGGTCTTTGTCTCGCGATACGCCGTAACATAACTAGGTGTGGAATCTTGTACTGAATTGCATGAAATTGTCACATTTCTCAAATTGGAGGGTTGTTATTGCTTATGGTATTGCATATGTAAATTTAACTTACGCAGTCTTAGGTGACCAAATCCTTACATACATATATGATCTGCCCCCCGATGGTTTAACCGGCAATATTTTGGTCTACATAATGTATAGATTGGTTGAATAACCTTCTTTAACCTTCAATACTTTCGTTATTCAAGGTTTGATCTTTATTTCTTGGAACTTCACTATAGTTCGTTAGCGATATTGACAATTTTCCATGACGCAGTTCAACACCTTAGAAGGTTTTAATTTAAATTCTAATTCCATTAAGAGTGTTTGTTTCACCATTTTTAATTCAATTTTTTTTAACCCTTCTTTCTGGCAAAAGATCAATTTTGGATTATATTTTGTGTTATTTTTCTCAGAAGTTTGAAACTTATTCTCTACACAGTGGATTTCTTATTGATTATATTTTTACTTAGCCCAGTGGGTTACCAATAATTTCTTTTTCTTAAAAGTCCATTTCTTATTATTATTTCTTAAATATATTCAACCCACCAGTAGTGGACTGCGATTGGTTAAAAATTCCACTGGACTAAGAAGTCGTAGTTCTGAGAGACAGTCGTTAATGGACTTTTATATGTCACCAGTACGTACGTCCTCATGCTGAAAGGAGGTAGGGCACGTGCATATTTAACTATCGAAATAATAAAGGTAAATATGTACTCAATGTAAAATGATTTTTATGGGTAAGTCGCAAGCGTTATTTTTACATTTGAAATGATATAAAATATAAAGTCCATTTTAAGGTCTCACGTATCCACACATCATTCAATTAGATGCTAGCACCCAATATCTATTATCGTACGTACCTTGGGTTGCGGAGATTTACTATCCAATTCAACTTGAATTGCTGTAGACGTCTGGGTTTACCTCTTTCATGGGAGAAATTCGTGCCGGCATTCGCCAAATTTGACGTCAATACTATTTACTTGGTACTCACTCACCTGTATAGCTGGAGGACGTTGGTTGAGGTAAGAGTAACAAAAACGGCGCAAGATCATTTCCTTTTATCTTGCTTTCGTATCTAAACTCGAATAGCATATTATTGAATGCACTTCTACTAGAATTAGTGACGTGTAAACATCTTGAAAGCCGTTTCCTAGCTTGGAACTGAGACATTCAATTGCAAGTGGGAAGTGACAATAGCTAATAAATTAATAACTTTATTGGGAATTTGAACAACGCAGCCGGTTAGAGGGTGACCGTAGCGTGTTGTAGTTGTTATTTACATCTCATAATGATTTTCACTCAGTTCATGGTAGTTTGTTTCAATAGGAATATATTAAACACATGACATACGCTTCCTATATTTCGCATAAACATTTCATATTTCAGCCCGAAAATGCGTTTCGAAATGAAATCTCTGAGTGACGTAATAGATTCCCATATTTCAAAGAGTAGGTCTAACTGGGTCTGTGCCCTTCTAATTGAAAGAAAGGATTGTGCAAGTTGTAGCTTGCCTATTAGAACAATTGTCGTACTGCCCTTTGAGCAACACATCAGATTGCTATCAATTTGCAATGCTGACAATTTTCTGCAAGGCTGACCATTTCCAATGTCATGTACTAAGAACCTTGCACCCGGTTCGCTAATATTTACAATTTTGTCTTGATTTACTCTACCGGTAAAGCGATGGAGTGCGTATATCGCATCACAAATAGCTTGCAGATGATAGTGAGCCTTTCCATAGTTACCCGTTGGAAGTTAATGGCAGGCTTATCTTCCGCGATAATGAGTTGCTGAAAAATTTTGATGGTATGATATCTGGTAAAGCTCTACTTCTTGTGGATGATAATGGTAAACTACCGTAATATGCTGATGGGGACTGTTCTTATAACATGGTTGCCATTCACCTCTTGGTGCGTAAGCACACCCGCGTGCCACTGTTCGCGGTTACCTGAAAAGTGTTTCAGTTCTTCCCTCCTCACCACGATTTCCCGTGATCCCTGCACACTTTTTCTACTGTTCTGCTCCAAACAGGTTTGAGGTGACCCACCCGTCGGTTGTCTTGCGAGAGGGGATCCCACGGCATGGGGTAGCTAGCAATGCAATTGTCGCCCCTTCTTAATGCGTGACATATCCACTGCCTCCTCCATCTTTTCCTCTTTGAGGCCAGCGTACTCCGATGTAATGACGCAAACAGGTGCTCACCAAGGTTTGGAGTTTTAAGGTAAAAGTGGGATCATTTTCCATGTGCTACTCCCATATAGCAACACAGAAAGAACAGTAGTACAAAACAGTCTCAAATTGATATTGGTGTTGAGATAACTGTATTTCCAGATTTTAGACAAGCTGGCGAAAGAAGATCTAGCGCTACTAATGCGGGCAATACCCAGTCCATTTCCCAAGGTCTATGACCCGAAGAGAAAGTAAACAGATGCCATCAGGTTTATCGGGGTGTTTGAGGAAAGATGTCATAGTCCATTGAACTTCTACACGTCCTCTGGATAAGGCAACATAAAGAACGTGAGCAATAATAAGAAGAAAATATATCGGTGATAAGATGCAAATCTAGCGGACTCCGCTTTGGATATCAAATCGTTCTGTGATGTTACCTCGGGGCAGCACGTTATACTTTGTGTTCAGTGCAGGAGCATCTGGAGCGGGATTGGAAACCAACATGATCTGTGCCGATGAAGCTTCCGGGAAGTTTTTTGATGCGTTCGGGAATATTATCTTTGTGACGGGGGAGAGCGTCGAAAAACCTCTGCAATTGTCACTCTCTTCTTTGGAATCTTAACGATTATCCTCTTCTTCCACTCCCCGGAGCAGGTGTCGGATTCCTAGGCTTTCCATACGAGTGAAAAAAACACACTTGCAGTAATTCTAAATGCAGCGATAAATAACTCTGCAGGGAGACCGTCGTGCCCATTAAGTTTGAATGTATTAATGGCTGAAATTATTTTTCCTCTGTTGGATGGAACAGCCCGCGTCCGCGTGTGACTGTAATTAGCCGCTTTACCTATGATCGTTTCACCGCTTCATTGCGCTTTGCGGCATCTTCGGTTTCCCTAACCAGCGCCATGATAAATTCCGGGGCACACTACGATGAACTTTTCGGTATTTCGCACGGTGACGGAGTTCGAGCGTATCACGCCCGCCAACACTCGCATAGATCAATAGAGTCTTCAATCCCTTCCGTTTATCGATCCTCTTCATGATTCCGCAGTCAACTAGATTTTATGATGCCCCTTCTGGACGTGGTTGTCAACTTGCGCAGTACCCTGAAAAGGGGTATTTTGTATGGCAGCCCAATGATCATGGGTATTCTCAGGCGAGTTACTCAATGTGTCTGTCGGGCGACGGCTAGATCTTGCATACACACGACATTGAACTTGGAGGTCGCAAATCTCCCCAGGAGTTCCTAAATCTATTGCTGATTGCGAAGTAATCGATCTGATTGTATTGTATGGCGTCAGTTGAAACCCAACTGCCCTTATGGCACGCTCGGTGCTTCACCAATGTGCTACCACTGATGAGACGGTGGAAGTTGAAGAAATTCTAAGACATCCGGCCAATACCGTTGTGGTCGAAAACACCATGTTTTCCCATCACATGTTCGAGCAAGTAGAGTAAACATTTTTTTAATATCGGGGTGAAACAGATTCAAATTGTAAAATCGGCTACATGGCTTGATCATTGCCAATTGTGCTCTTCAAAAGGACATAACACACTTCAAGAAAGTTAAGGCGACTTGGGAGTGGCGTAGGACTCAATTTTTGGAATTAATATTTTTGAAAATAGGCGCCTTTATTTTTTTCCACTGCAAATGTTTCGGATCGCTTAGAGATTGCTGTACTGGGAGTCGTATCGAATATCACCGGACCAACTGAAGCGTAAAATTGCAGGACAAGTTGGGGCTCTATATCTGATTTAGAAGCGGTGAAAACTCTTTTATTATTTTAGAAAATATAAGCCTAAGACATTTCATTAAATATACTCAGAATTCAGCAGAGAATTGAATTTGTAATTGGACACTACTTGGATCCCATATAAACTACATTTACTCTGTCCTGCTAAAGGCTCGTGCACTTAATAATCCTACCTTTGTTGGAAATCAGGGATGAAATATGAACATGAAGGAAGGCTCTAAAACAGCAATTTGATGGCAATATCTCAGGTGTTGATAGGAAGGATAATAAGTTTTCAATCCGATATCCTTATGCAGGCCGCAATTCAATACTATTTCAATAATATGTTCTTAACTATTCGTAAAATGAAACTTGAAATGAATGGCCAAGGAAGTCTTAGTAAAGGCACCAGGTATGTGGGGGCTTTCATGCAAGGTTAAATTATATAAATAACAATTTAGAAATCATTATATAAATATTTCTGGCATCGACAACAACAATTTTTTTGAGAGTTCATGAAAGTACTAAGTCCACGAAAAGGTCACTTAAGTTATGTTCTTTGTCTGGTAGGATTTTAGGGGGCCGGTTTTTGTTTTTAGTAATTGTAATCTAGAAATTCACACTCAGAAGTGCTGGGAGTAATTGAGTGTTAGTTCCGCCCAAAAGTTGTATATGACACCAGATTTATCATGAACATTTATGGGCGTAAAATTGTTGACCATTCCATGATGTATTCGTTGAAGTTTATTCTTTCAATAAAAAGGTGATTCCCGTAAAATTCTTCACTCAAAGTGGGAAGAAACGCTTCATTACTAGCATGTGATTTTATTACTACATTTCGTTTAAAGTCCAGTGGTTAATTTTCAACGCTTATGCTTGAGAAGTTATTTGGTAGTTATACGTAAGTTATGTAATACAGATTGCACATACATATAAAGAGCCTTTCAGAAAGACTAAAAGGAGTGGCCACATAAATTTCAGAGTTACTAGCTGAATTCTAAATTATTAGGATTATTTCAAAATCCATGAAAGCAGTATTCTTACGGAATCGAAATTTTTTGAAAAAAGAACTTTTAGGTTTGCTTTTATAGATACAAAGGGGAATATATTGAGAAAAGGGGCATCTTGAGGAGGAAGAAGGTATGATTTATGTCCGTTGTTTCTGAATGCCGATTTGCAATAGCACCTTTGGAATGGACTGACGTGTGTATCTACCCCCTGAAGAAGATATTCAGAGCGGGCTATTTTTTGAAGATCCCATACACAGCATAAAGTGTGTGTTTGCGCTATGAGCGGTTGTGTGGTTTTCAGTCGTGGGGCT
Source organism: Hermetia illucens (assembly GCF_905115235.1). NCBI lineage: Eukaryota > Metazoa > Arthropoda > Insecta > Diptera > Stratiomyidae > Hermetia > Hermetia illucens. Next base: position 70,604,002 of record NC_051851.1, read on the forward strand.
GGCTTTTTAGTAGGACTTCTATTGATCTCCCCACTCCCCTCCCCTTCTATTGGATCTCTCCCTTATTTCCAGCAACTGTTACATCAAATTAATACTGATAGTAAAATATCTCTTCTTTAAATTTGGTTCAATTTCATATACACCTTCAATTTAAAATTTTAATTTCAAAAATGTCCTTCTTTTCTTAACTGAACTGGCAATATATTCAGTAAAGATTTGTTGAAGGATGTACTTCCTTGTTATTATGTATTAGAAATTGCAATGTGTTTTTATTTCTTTTCGAATCAAAAATGAACAAAATTATAGAAATTACTTACCCGAACAGGTATTCGTCCATTTGAAATACATGAGTATTTATTAGTAGATAGTGGTCGAATATTCTTTGCATTGGAGAACCAACTAAACGTTCGATGGGTTTAAGTTCGGGTCATGGGACCATTATCTTTTTGGAAAGTCTGTACCTAGGTCCAGTTGAATTGAAAATATTTGAATAACCATACTGGCCCATTTCGGATTTTGTAAATGTCAATTGCGAACCCTTTAGCTGCCATGCACCCCAACATCATAACACCACCTTCTCCGCGCTTAACCGTTGGAAAAAGCTTTTCTTTATTAAGCGCTGTTCCCTACTTCCGCGAATCTAACTTCTTTCCTTTTATCGTAAAGGTGAAGAACTTGCTTTCGTCGGAAAACAGGACCTGTTTCCAGAGTTCTGGGACCACGTTTATGTATTCATTAACGAGTTCCTCCTTTTTCTTCGGTTTATGTCGGCTCTCTAGGCGGTACATGTGTAATGACCGTGCATGGTAGAGTTACACTTTACATTTGAAAATCGCTGGCGTCCTCGGTAGAACTATGAATTGAAGAGAATAAATAAGAAAGATTTTAACTGTGTTGTCAAAAAAATTCACAAAACTGCCCATTTTTTTGCACGAATTAACGCTACTTACTTTGGAAAATATTCTCACATTCGTAGAAGTCCGCGAACGCCGCAGGTGGGAGCCCATTGGACCGGCAATTTTAGGAGAAGTGCAATGGGCTTAACAAAAGGCTTGAGTGCTTGGAACTACGGCTCCCCCACGAAACTATACTTACTCCCGGAGTTTGATCTTCTACCAAAAAAATGCATGATGCACAACAGCGCTGTATCGATGAAAACTGTGAAACTGGAAACTACACGTTTTGTGTATTTGATTCTAAAAAAATTGGTGAACGCAAATCCTTGAAACTCTGGAGGGTTATTGGGTTTCACTTGCTTTTCTTTCCTTCTACGATTTTGTCAGAATCTTTCTCTCTATTTATTTTTTTGTTCATTTCTATTTTATTTTTATTCGTTTGTTTTTGTTGTTTTTGTGTGTTCTTTATTTTTCCTCCTTTTCTTTCCTTTTATTGATTGTTTTTTGTATTTTGTTTTTAGGTTATATTGGATTAAATTAAGATGAAGCAGGATTAAATTTTTGAAGTGAGGACTCTCTCTTCCCCTCTTTTTCTCCAACCCTCTCCATCATTTGCTCTAACTCTACTTTCTTATGGCCTGAGGATGTGAAGGGAAAGAGGGAACCCCAAAGTTTGTGTCTCTTGAAGATCCTAGCCAAGAGAACTATCGATTGAGGATGTAATCCTACAGGGATTATTCCTCTTGAGCAGCACTCAAGCCCGGAGTTTTACGGCTTCGCGGGTGCGGTAGAGCCGATTTTTGAAGGTTTTGTGTGAACTGGATAACTGAGTGGTTAGAACACAAAGCTACGTCGGATACCAGTCGATTCAGCTGTGAATAAGTACCTGAGTCAAATCAGGGTAATAATCTCAGGCGAGCGCAATGCTGACCACATTGCCTTTTACAGGGTTCTGTCATCTTGCAGTATACCCTTACGGTTTTGAATGAAGTGCTCTGACATACTTCATGGACCTGATCTAATATGGATTGTTGCGCCAACGATTATGATTATTATTCGGAAATAGGTAGATTTTGTTTAGGGTGAGGATAATACGTATGGCTTTAATATGTACGCATGTCTTGTAGTTTGGAAAAATATGAATGGTAGCTATATACGGATAGAAAAATGTGCGTTGAAGTTTCTTACATAATATGAATACAAAACCTTTATATCCGAAGCGCGAGCTTTCGGTATTCCGACTTGTTTTTTGTTCCGTTTAGTTTCGCGTGTATTTTCCGGTGGTTCCCGCGATATTCCCTGATTATTTTTCAGCCTTCGATGGGTCGTAAATGGACCCATCCCCCCATTCCTGAACTTGGGTAGCACAGAGACATACAAGTACATATCAACCGGGCACTTTCAGTGGAGCTTCAGTATTTTCGCCAATTTTTAGGTTTTGGGGATTCTCTCTTTGAGGTCTAGGACTTCGACCGCTTCCAATTGTCTTTGGCCATCATTCCAATCCATCTGTTATTGGGTAGCAGTGGCTGTCACTCTCCATATATTAATTGCATATAGCAGGGCAAGGGGAGCAGGGTGTTGAAGAGCTCTAATATGATTTTGTTCGACTTAAAATAATTGCATTTCCAATTTTATTACAAAGCAGCGAACGGAAAGTGACACCGTCGGCAGAAACTATGCAACCTACATATACACATTTTTCGACGTTTCGGATGTTCTGACCAGTAATGCAAGACTGAGAACTACGGTTTTGGTGATGTGCAGTTCTGTTTGGCTCGGTGGCAGAACAAGCGGATGTTATCAACGTAGCTGAAGTGTCCTAGGAAAAATGACATCGTCCACTCCTTGAGGTTAGGATCCGTCAAGACCGCCAGTTTTGCTATTCATGAGCGCGTAATCTAAGAAAGGTGGAACTTCATCGGAAGTCATATGATTCAGAATCGTGGTGAAGTGCTTCTCTAATTAACTATTAATCAGTGTGGATAAGAAGCCTATCATTAACCTCCCTAAGGGAATGAACAAATAGTTTATGATCACCTTCAAGCTTTTTAGTGGTGCAATATGCGGTAGAGAGGCGGCTTCTGCTTCCCCTACAAACACAATGTTGGAATTCATTTTGTCGTGATGCAACTCCTAGTATGCTGCATTCTTCGTACTTTACCAGTGTAATGGAGCTCCAAAGCGTCGGGCTCACCACCAATATTTTATATACGCAGTGCGTTATACATAAACTAGTGCTCAAGAATTTGTTTAGAAAATCACGAATTCGATGAAGAAACTTGTATTTCAATTTCATTTTATGTAGAATAAGGAAAAAATGTTGTTGCACTAGAAGGAAGTAATGGGCAGGTAAGGAAGGCTTTCTAAGTGTCGACAGGCCAAGAGTTCTGTCTAAACTCAACAACTGCGAGAGCCTCTTTGGGAACTCGCTGGCGTACTTGCTATAGTAGAAATTACTAGAGCACAAAATGACAGTGCTAATAATTTTTTCCCGTTTGGAATAACATCAAGCTGGAGGAAAGTTCTGCTTACGGGTATTAAATAGTGTAAGCATGCCCCCAAAAGCAAGTTTTTCTTTCTTTCATTGTTAGACTTGATCACATTTTTGAAACATTAAATGACTGCATTGTAGTTTGCTTATTACTGACTTGACAGCATTGGAAACTTTCAAAAAGTTCCGCTTAATGTTCCTGTAAGTATCTAGAATCATGTTTCCACGCAGCGAGGATTTTTCCGTGCTACGACTAGCACCACAAATTTTTTTCTGATCCTTCCTACCTTCATGACAACGGCAAAAGAATCTCTGGAATGAATTCAACTTCTCTTTTCGATAAGCGTCATTAAAAAGTAAAACAATCTCGCAATGGTCGATTCAAGAATCTTAAAGTCACTTGAGTTACCATTGAAGCGAATTATTTCAGTTCATTTTACTGCCTATATACATATTTCAATTATATGGAAATTTGGCCTGGATTATATTTTATATAAGTACAGGATTTTACTTAACTTAGTTTTCAACCATAACCTGGAGATTGATTCTTTGGATATAACTTAGAACATTTAAAAAGGAGATTTTTCGACGCCTACATGTTATGTACATATATTTTACATTTCTGAATCTCAGAGTATGTTAGCAGACTTCCTAAGCATTTATATGTTTTATTAATCTTGAGATATAAAATTTCCGATATCGACTAGATGATTGGATGAGAAATCTATATTTCGCGCGAAGCCATTTGTATAATATAAATGAATAATGGATAGTAACACCAGTTCAATACCTAATTATCACCTTTTTTTGTGGAATCCGTACAGGCATGATGATATCACTTGAATATTTTCCATTCCACCAAAATAGATCAAAACTTAAAATATTTATTACGACTTAGTATGAATCACTCATGGTTTATGTTTTTGTCTGGGTACAAGGCGAAGAATATTAACATTGCCGGACTCATGTCTCCTTCCTCATTTCGAGTTCAATAACTCAAATAGTCAAATGTAAAATTTTATTCAATAACATTATGCAGTGTAAAGTTTCTTTCGCCATATCTTGGTATGCTTCGTTTATATAGATTTTGTTAGATCATTCGGGAATTCTGGAGTCGGTTTGATTCATTACTGTAGGATTTTGTAGTTTTACTGAAATTAAGTGTGTCTGCAATAGCACTGACAAAAACAATATTAAATTACTTCCAAATAGTCCAAAAATGCTGAAGGAATCTCAATAATAAGAGTAAATAATGGAAATCATACAAAACCATGCAACTCTGGCACCCATATTGCAAAAAAGCGCGTGATCCCTCGTCCCACCCAAGCGGATAGAGGGCGATCAGGCTGAAGATGGACTGAAGGCAACATCCAAAAGCCCACATCAAGTGAAAGCCATTGTAAATGGTTGGAAGGCAAGTAACTGGTCGACATTTTGAAGGGTAGGAGACACCTTATTCTTTGGGGGCCCAAACCGTTATCCCTTGGTGAAAAATGATGAAACTAAGTTCGAATCGGCGATCATCTCTTTTGATTTGCCAGTACCATGTGAGTGCTCCTGATTAAGCCAGATGTATCAATTCCTGCCGCCTTCTATTCATCTGCCTTTTAAAGCCACGCTGCTTCAATGGCTGGTTTCATTCTTAATACATTTCCAGATGTCTTCTGTCTGATTCAGGTTGACGTTTTTTCCCGATTTCTTGATGAGAGAGATTTTGATAAAATCCTCTTCGGTTTTGGAAGCACAAGGGGTTGTCTGCCGTTCACTGAAAGCTCTGTTGATATACGTAAAAGCGATTAGAGCAAACCGCAAATTCTTGCTTCAGCACCTCGAGGAGAGATGGTATTTTCCCACGCTGTATGCAACACATTTGTGCACTTTTGATAATATATTTCCAAGATGCCTTTGCATGACCGGACTAATCAGCTTTCTCTACTATTCGACTCGCTATTATTCGCTCCAAGATGTTCATTGTGGAGACAAATGACCATGGCAGCCGCAACATGGATTGGGCTATGAAGCTCTGTCGCAAGAATCTCATTAGGCAAACGATCATCCAAAATTTTGTCAACCGCAGTGATCACGTTATTAGTAAACTTTAGTTTTGTGATCTTTGGTGTAGCGTTTGTGATTCTCGGCCGCGTTGGGTACTGTCTACTGAAAGAATTTACATTAATATCGCCAACTTTTTCCCAAGAGTAGTGAGGAAGCAACCAACCTTGCAACAAAATCCCAGTTTTGTAATGCCCATGGTTACCTCCACTAGTAGGGGAGATATATAAAGGAGGCCTGAAATAGTGTAAAGTCACTACAATTCATCCGATAAGCGCAGTTTTATTGTTCCTGAATGAACGAATGGGTAGAGAAAGACAAATAGTAAGGATAACGTTCTGTTGGTCTGCGGCTATTTATTTACAGGATTAATCTGCGATTATTTATCACTGCCATAACATAACATTATCCGCTACTGATGACACAGGTTAAGCTGCATGCCGTTCTGCGTTTGCAACTCAAGTGGGAATCAACTTGGTACACATCATACATGTATATGTCTGACTGAGTCTGGGGAGACGACTTACATAATATATGCAGGGAAACAATTCCTTTTTTATTTAGAACGATATCAAAAGGCCATGTTTTGAAAAAATGGTGAAAGCAGATTTTTCTATGACGGAGGTTTTCGAGCTAATAAGAAAGTATAGACCCAGCAGAAGGGAAAGAAAGGGGGTGATTCTTATCATTCTTGGAATTGGCACGGAATAGAGACTAACAAAATTATGTTGATTGTGCGCTTTGGAGGGGGAGGGGGCAAATAAATTCCCTGTAGAACCAACATTGTCCCCCTACGAAATTAAAATAATAACTATAATCGTTAGCGTAACAATCCGATTGGGTCAAGGCCCATCAAATCTCAATAACACTCATGAAATCTTCTACCCCGCATTTTTCCTCCTCATTACTGTAGAATTTATTCTTCAGATATTGTAGAGGATGAATAATTATTCTTCTTCAACGGTAGTCAGTCTGGTAGTCAGCTTGTTTTGATCGAATTCACCACTTCTTTTTGACGTAAGCTTGGATCGCACAGAGAGTCTAGTGTTGAACCCCCTTTCAGAAAATGATCAATAGAGGTTTTAACACGCTATAAAAGATAAATTGGACCACATATGTTCGGTTAGATATGAATTAAAATATGTAGATTTCAATGTACTTACATTTTCAATCAACAAAGCTTCCAAATATTGCAAGTACGAGTAGTCGAATAAATCTATTTTAATTTTTCCCTGGTCGAAAATCCACTCCCTCTCTCTTCTCTATAAAAAATTAAGATCTGGCTAGGATACGTTTCAAAATTGTTTTGCCTGCAATCGATAGAGCATTGTTATTTGATACTTTGATTCATATCCAGCAAGATCTATTTGCTCAATTTTTTTTACAGTGTGTTGAAAAATCTACTGATAATTTTTCTGAAAGGCTATAACCCGGGCTTTGATCGATAACTGCTTGTGGTTCATACTTATAATGAGTTATGCTAAGAATTACAAAGAACACTTCATCTTTCTTATCGCGAGGCGGCGTTTGTATTCTTTGTAGGCTGCAAGGCCACAGGTGTAACGATATTACAGTACATTTTAGATTAAAGGCTTTCCTTACTATGCCAAAGCTGAAAACTACTGATTGTTAAAGGGAACTTTACTTAGGTTGCGGTGGTGCGGACGTGATAAAAGTAATTTCCTGGGGCAGTTAACTAAGAACATCTTTGTCAGAAACTACATTTTCTTCATATTTAGTTGTAGATTGTGCGACTTGAAGCCATAATTCAAGAAGAGTTTTGCATGCAGTGAATATTGAATGCAGTATGGGCATGCGATCAATCGCCTTCCGTAATGGCAATCGTAGCGGAGGATGCTGAAAACAAGCAAGGAGATTGACAGCTTTCAATCGGGTAATATATTTAGGTGGCCCTTAATGCCGCGTTCGAAAAGGATCTGTCGATAGCCGCGGCAGACCCCGTTTGGTCTTTTAATTGACCTCCGCTAATGTTGAGGTGCGCCGTGTGTATATCCTTTTTCAACGTCAGATTTGCTGAAAATGGAGCCTCACTGAAAGCGTAGAGGAATAGAACGGGAAACGATCCTCGAAATGTAGAATTTCATACATACTTAATCACTACAATATTTATATGGCGCTGCCTATTCTCTTAGATGAGCTTTATATTTCTCTAGGACTTTTAGAAAACCTTGCTCTTTTCCTCTGCCGTTATGCACCACATATTCGAAGGGCCACTAACTTGTTGGTTGATTCCATTGCAATATAAACAATAGAGTTATCGTCCTTTTTTAATTCGTGACTTATCCATTGCCAACTGGTAAAGTAGTCATATTGATCAACCTTGATGTTCTGCCCATTAATGCAAATAGAAAAACGCGATGATACTCAGACTGAGCATCATGATTTCATTAGTGTTTATCTTTTGTTCTACCCCGCTCGCCGCGTTTTCTAATTCCAGATCCATTTGGCGGAGGTTCACGACTCAATGAGCATGGAAATGCCATCAGTGAAATCGGGGTATTTGTGAAAAGGGTTCGTTGTCCGTTAAGGCTCTCTACGTCCCCTAGACCAGGCAACATGAAGGTCATCACTGATGAGGAAAAAGACTAAGAAGAAATAACGGCAACAGAATGCAGCTGTGTCGGAGTCCGCTTCAGACTTCCGATTCCTCTTAAATTTAACCGGAGGTCAAGATTGCACACACTACCTCAAACTAATCCGAACGGTTTTAATGTAGTCGGATGCAGGAAGGTCAAGAGTGAAAGCCAGTTTGATATTTGTTGATCAAGCTTTCGAGGTATTCTCTGATACCAGGGTCAATTTCGTTTTAATCCTTGCATCAGGAAGTACACAAATATCCATCGCTTTCTTGAAATGTTAGCTATCATCTATTTCTTTTATTCACGGGGAAAGGTATCGGATTTCCAGGATTTCCCGATGATTGGTACTAACAAACTTGCTTAGACTGCTGTATCCGCATATTGGAGTAACTGGTCATTTCATCCAGAAGAAGTTGGACTTCTCCGGATGTTATACAGTTCAGAATCATGGTGAAAAGCTCCTTCCACTTACATATCATCGCCGATGGGGAGACAACTGTTTATGTTCAATTGCGACTATCTACAAAGTCCTTTGTGATACGGCATACCATATTGAAACTATTATTATATGTGGCAGTTTCCGTCACTTTAACCAGGAGAATAATAGATTCTCTCTCAACTTGCCAGTCTTATGATTTTTAATGTATTTTTGCTTTTATGTAACTAAATTTGCATGACTTGTAGTCTGTATGCATTAAATAAATTTCTTCCAAGTTCGTAGTAGTAATTAAGACTTTTCGTTTGATTCTTTACATGGCTATATTCAGTAAAAAAGGAATTTTGCACCTCTATTGTAGGAGTAGTTCAACGCGGGGGTTCGCAGTTCCAAGCTTTCTACCGAATTTCGTATCAAAGGTGTAACCGTTTCTGAAAAAGTGAGTAAGGCAGATAAATAGGTAGACGGGACTGTGAACTACTTTTAATGAAAATACGTTTTTCACAAAACATTGAAAATAACTAAGTGAACGCATGAAAAAACCCCAGGCCGTTATCACATGCTCCCTGATTATCTCCTCATTTCTCCATTATCTGGACGTCGGCTTCCCAAAATCTAGCCAACTAGCCAGCACATTACCAGCGCCGCTAATCTCACGCAATACAATGACCTTCCATTAGTAAAGCGGAAAGCCTATATAAGCGAGTCTATGGGACATCACACTTTTCAAAACCGATGAAGGCAACGTGAAAATGCCCTTTAAACAATTATGTAGCTTTGAATTAACTTTTACTGAAAACCCCAAACATTGGACACGTCATGGGCATAATAAATTTCAAATTATGATCAAATTAAACTCTATATTTCCACTATATGGCCAATCAATCAAATATACTTTATTGTGACAGCTTAGGAAAACTTGGAAATTGTAAAGGACATCAGTGGAAATCAGGTAATTAGCGCGAATTCGGAAAATGGATAAGAATTTTATTATCATAATTTTTTGAATAAGGACGAATTATATATATACTGGTGACGGATATGTTACGGCATTGAGCACGAATTAGGTTCGGATTTTCTTACTTATAATGAAATGACTGGTTTAGCCAGAGGCAGTTGAATGAGATACGGATCCTAAGTGAAATATTTCTCTATAGATTGTAAACTAATGTGCTCAATTCCTAGGACATTTAGGGGAAGTAAAATGATAGCAACAGAATAGTGTGACCGAAAATACTGTTGAAACTAAAATTACATTTTCAAAATACTAAACTTCAGTGATTTTTTGACTCAATTTACGTTTGGTGTTGCTCTTATGAGGGATATTAGAATGGTTAGACCAGTAAAACGTGTAGCTTATTTCGAGCTCTCTTATATGATGAATGGCTCAGGAGGAGGAGAATATGTTCAGGAGACTGAACATATTGAAGGTGTAGGGCTGAAATCAAATGCGAAAAAATGCTTGCAATGCGTAAGATGTAAAATATTTCTATCCCATAGCAACAGCTGAAAAATTGTATTTTGCCCCTACTAGTTCTAGTAATTAAGAAATGATCTAAACCACATAGGAAGCGTGACTACTTTCTTTTCGAAGGGTTGCCGGAATTACGTTTAGCGACCGTAAACGGTGATCATTAGCAGACTGGCTGTTTTTACAAATTATCTGCATTAATACAAATTGGAAGATCATTTATGAATGACATTCTTAAAGAGGTGAACGAAGCAACGATTTTTTTCAGCCGTTCAATAATATTCAATAACGATGGTTTCTTGTGGTAACGTCTTTGTAAGCACAAATTCTGACCTAGGCGAAAGAAAATGCAAACAGGACAAACAAGTACTTTTCCTCCTTTCGGTGCTTCATATTCTTTCCCATATTAGCATCTTCTCCAGTATTTTTACGATTGCGGAGAAAACCATAAGCTAGTTTTTCTTCGACCTCAGAATCTTTACTACATTCTCTGAGCTTATGCTTCCGCCAAAGCTTGGTTGAGGTTTCCATTGCGAAATTTTCAAAGCCATCACCGGTAAATCGAGTTTACCTGCTTCTGTCCATACAAGTGACGAGTAAACCAGGATGGCTCAGTTTGACGTCAGTTACTTCTGTTTTTCCCCGGCTGTGACAATGTACTTTTTGGGGTCCTCATCGGTTCTGTACCTCTTTGAGAGCTAATTTTCCATCAGATTTGCTAAATATCCGGAACAGCAATGTTGTTGAATGTGTTTTTAATATCCAATGACACCACGGTGAGCAGCCAGCAGAAACCAGTGCCCTTTTTGCCAGGTCTTCACTGCCAGTTTCAAAGCTCGGTTGGGGATGTTATCCAAACCTGCTACTAGGGTCGGCCAACGTCTTCTTGCATCCAAAACCAGAGCGTTCAGCATCTGTTCATACTCGGCAAGTGTAGCACTGGCACGCGTGGACACCTTTCACCTTCGCTATGACAAAGCCTTCCTCCTCCATTGAATGAAACAGTAAGTAATTTGCGTCAGCTCGGCAATCCTTACTGATGTGCCCTTCTACTCCGCATCTCTTGCATTGCTTCGACCTGTCGTTTGGACTGGTGCATTCCTTCGCAATGTGATTGAAGCCAAGACACCTAAAGTATCGCTTCTGTTCCATCTGCTCCCTAAGCCGACACATAATCCAGCCTATTCTTACTTTGGCTGCTGCTAACACCTTGAGTGCTGCCTCTACTGTTGAGCTTATCTCCCAAGCTGGTGAGTTCGAGGCCTGCCTTCACTTTGTTGAGAATGTTAGCATGTGTCCTTCACCTCGTTTGTAAGTGATAATCATCTCCGGTCTATTCTTCTTCCGATCATTTCTGTTTCGAGGTGCCATCTTTCTCCAGGCTTTCACATGCGCCTTGAGCGACCCGCTCCCTTTTCCCGAACTTGCGGCTGGAACAGTTTTGCCAGCAGCTTCAGTCGTGATTCTCACGTGCTCTGTTTTCTGGGTTTTGGGCCCTTTTTTCTTTTCGAAGTTTGCTGGCCTGTTGATTCAGTCAACCCTCCCCACAGTAGTGTGGCGCGGCACGATTCGCGACATTCGAAATAAATTTCGAATGCTGCGAATCCTGCCGCGCCACAGTAGTAAATATATTTAAGAATACTTTTGTATCTGTTGCGTTACATGCTGGAAACGATACGCGATCATAAGTATGAATAAAGTGGGATCGACATGCATTCATTCTTTTGATAAATCATGGAATTTTATTTTCTTTGATATGTACGCTTTTTTCTGAAGATTCGAATTCCACTTGACTCGATAAGTTTCCAGACAGGCCGGAATTTGATTGAAAACGAAGTGGACGTAGGGAATATATTATAGAAGAGGATTGAACATAGGAACTTTAGACCAGGTTGCAGTCAAAGTGGATAGTAAAGTCGTTTTGTTTATTAGATCGTAATTACCAGATACTAAGGAATAGTGGCAAAAATGAATGATTGAGAAACAAGAATTTACCCTTTTCAGAGTACAGGTCGACTGTAAACTCCCTTCTCCCTTTCGCGTCAGCAATATGATAGCTTGAGAAGGTATAGAGTTGAACGGATAAATATGAGGCTGAATAGAGTGATGCAGCGAAAGGCTTTGTAATTGATATTGAGTTCCGGTTAGAATTTGTTTTTAAAGGTGGCTTAATCTGGAGTACGACGAAATATTACACATTTGAGCCTTGAAAATGGTTCACTTATTAAATAAATTTTGCTTTTACATCAAAAACAGATGAAGATTCTAAACAGATATTCTTCAAAACAGTGACTATGTCGACACCGCATGTTATTGTAGTAATAAATTTCTCTTCTCCTTCAATAAACTCATTAAGTGCCAACCTAGATTTCATCAACATCAAAATTGTTTAACACAGTCTTTTCTACGGTAAAGTATCGCAGTAGACTATAAGTCTATGTTATGAGAAATGTTTCACTGATAAGACCTCTAGAAACTTTTAAAGATACTTCTAAATCTTAAAGTGCACAACTAGTGTGAAATTTTCATAAAATCGATTCTTTTCCTTTTACATTTTTTGATAGTTTATACCTTTAAAAAGAACATATCAAATTTTTGCGATCGTATCTCAAATAGTTTTTAGGTTGCAGCCTTCTAAGGGTAGCTGCTTGTCGGTTATACATTTGCGCTACCTGAGGGGCCGTGCTATGCGGGCGATGTAAATAATTATAATAGTATCAGGAGCTACATACACAGATATGTATTAGTAGTAACAATGCGAGTGATTTTACGTATGTTGTTTGTAGTAATAGTAGTAGACAATGAAATCACTACTTTTATCTTTAATCGCATTTTTCCCAAAACTATATTTCTCAAATTTTCTGCAGTTCTAACTCGATGACATATCGTTTGATCGACTTGGTTTTTTTGGTGTACTTTTGATCGGATGAAAAATGTAATTTTGCCATGCCAAAAACATCGAAGTTTTCGGCAAAATTTTAATTTTTTTTTAAATTCTGCCATTTTGTAAAATTTTAGTTTTCTTCACAATTGTGGATCATTATAAAGGCAGGTACTTTTTAGTTTAACGAACTTTTTATTTTTTTGATTTCATGCACTGTGAAAGCCACAATCACCAGTGGGGAATTTTTTTTTGGAAGCTCCGAAAATCGTGGATAATTTGCTGAGGGTTGAATATTTTCTCTTCGAAATTTCACCAAGTACACATTATTATCAAAAAATGTATCCTCGAAATTTCAAAACATTCCGTCGATTACTTTTTTAATAAAAAATTCCATTTTTTTGGGCAGCCCCGATGTTTTGTCATATTCTCCACGTCCTCGTGCTCTACTTCCATGTAAGAAGATACTCCCACTCTGAAAAATTGTAAAATGTTACTACTGTGAATTTATCTCATTCTTGTAGATAACACAATTTGAAGCTCAGAAAAAAGTTATGTACACCTATTGTATTGAATGATTATACGACAGTTCAGTTTTTTCCCATACCAATGCCCGATTTATTTTATTTTAAATGTTATTTATTTGTCAGTCATTATTTGGGAGTTGCGTTTGCCATCTATTCGAGAGGGCCTCCGTGACTTATTAGATATATAAAATTCGCTAAGGATATGAATAAATGAATTTTAAGTAATTGCCAAACTTTATCGCTTCTATTTTATCACGGTGAATTGTTATACATATTCATCTGCATACGAATGATAGCTGTTCGCAATGATGATTTCGATAGATCAAATCATAAGATTCGCAACGAATTTTGAAATCATATCGTTCCTGCTGAAAACAATTTGTAGATGAATTTGGGTGAACCTATTTTGAGTGCGTGGCATCATTGAACTTAATAACAATATGTAATATTAGCTAGTTTCGACCTTTTGGATTCCAGTTTTACGAGTACATTGTACCAGCAATTATGAACTATTAAATAATCATGCTGAACACTGTTTATCGATAAGCCTAATCGGTTTAATTACAACAATCTCAGGCACTTGTTTCCATTTTCACTTATAATTAAGAAAGCATGCTTATAAAAATTGACTCGAGATGAGAACATGTGTCTACTACCGTTCATTGTATTCAAATCAATCCCCCGAAAGGCTATAATTGAATCTAGCATAAACATTACGGATCGCCAGTCAGCTATGTACGTGTGTACTTATAAAATTCTAATGTGGGAAAACCCCGCCAAACTAAAGAGAGTGAAGCAAAGGATAGATCAATAGAGAAATTCGCGTTGACTACGCACGGTGAGAAGCAAATAATTGTGAATCACTTTACTGGTTTTCAATTTTCTAGGCATTCTATAATTTGTTTTAGCAATTTGAAAAATGTTATTTACCAATATCGGCCCCCTAGAATGTTTACAGTAAAGACTGGAGCTTTCAAGGGGGCATGTGGGCCAAGAACAGGCGGTAAAAAGTGGCTAGAATTCTACCGTGATTATTCTAGTTAGTGTACAGAACGGAGCTTTCAGCACTGATATCGTGAAAATGTACCAGATGCCATCTACCTGCATTAGAAGTTTATCTATATTTGCAAAGGTAATGTATTCATATTGTGAGTTATTTTACTTATGTTAATGTAACCAGAGGGAAATTGGGGATTGCTTCCAAAAATTTCGTCGGCTTAAAATCTCTATGAAAAGTTTCCCTTCACATAATGCGGACTTTTGTAGGCGTATACAATTCAATAACAAGTCGGAATACAGGAAGTTCTCGCTTCGGGTATAAAGGTTTTGTGCTCATCTTATGCGCGAAAGTTCTACGCATATTTTTCCATCCATATAGAGCTAAAAATCCAATATATTTCTTCATATTTGTCTAAACAGACATAGATATTATCCTCACCCTAAACAAACAAACTGCCTATTACCGAATACTGTGGATACACATGTATGTAAATAGCTTGGGCGTACTCATATTTCGGATTAACTTCATGCACATATATATACGTCCATTGAATACCGCTGGTTTAACGTATAAATATATCTATCTGAATTAGATACTACTCGCAAACTTTGTTAGCACGTATATATACATACGTACACACGTATCCACCTGTCTGTCTGGAGTAATTTCCAAATGACTAAAACAAAATCTTTCTTTGCGACCCTCATTCATATGAGCTCAATGTGATGATGATATCATACACGTTGTAGAATGCACCAAATTCACAAAAAATGGAAAAGTGTCACCCTCCATAACTTAATAATAGTTAGATTTTCTTCAAACTTACACCAAATTGTGGCTTATGTTATCCCTTACTCCAATGACAAATTCTGCTTCACTTTTTGGGCCACACATTTTGAACCCTCACTCCTCTATGGTTCAGCCAGAATCATTTTTGAAAAGTACTAATCGAGTTCTTCATTTGATACGCCTCATGGTCATATTTGGTGGGGAAAAATTTTACACTCTCCTTTTGCCCCCATTAAATTCAACACAAAATGGTGCCACACTCTGTATGTAAAGGGATTCACTAAATTTCGTGACAATCGGTTCAGGCGTTTTCGAGTAAATCGAGTGTGGCAGACAAACAGACTGACAGACATTGAGTCGATTTAATAACGATTCTGTGGAAACCGGATTTCGATTATTTTCCTAAAAGCTCAAATGGAAGCCGAATATATGTTCAGTTGATATACTGAAACCCCTCAGAGGACAGTTATTATGTACCAAATGCATCAAAGATTGTTTTGTAATGATGTTCCATTGACGAATCTATTTAAAAAATCCAACTGTATTTAACCATCCATTTCTAGCTTAGAATAAGTGATGCAAGAATCTTGGCTCGATGTAGTTTTAAATGAAGAATAACAACGCTTATAGGTCAAATATTGATGGGGAAACTTACTACAAGTGAGTCAAGCGACGACGGCTTTACGGTTTCTTACCAGGGCAGAGGCAAATCGTCAGACGCTGCCTCACCTCTGCCCTGGGAGCAGCGTGACCGTAGCGGCTCGCAGATGCTGAATGCTCCTTTATATAATTCGTAAAACAGGACATGCCTACGAATTATATTGAGCGCAAATCCGCCTTATTGACCAGAGCTGGCCAGAGTGGACCAGAAAAGAAGGAGTAAGTTGCTCCTCAATTGGTCCGGTCCTGCATTAAGTTGATGCGGACTTAGGACCCCCTTCATTCTCAAAACGAATTACTACAAGTGGTTAAATCGAGCCGCTGCGTTCACAGTGTTCGTTACATTCTGAATGGGTTCAGTACTACATTGCACAATGCTAGTCTCGAAATGAGCTGATTTATCCTTCGCAGGATGCGTCGCATGCGGTTTGAGTTTTAAGACTCTTAATTCGGCTGCCTCAAGTGACGATTGATCGCCTTCCCTATTTTTGGCCAGATGAACTGTCGCCGGATTGTTTTGCTTGCAGTTCGTCGACTTGGATATACGGCAGAAGCGGAAAATATCTTTATACCCAGCGGACCAGGACGGTATTTAAACGCTCTGCTTTTGGGGAAGGTCCCGAGTCTTTGTTGATTAGAAAACGGTAGTGGCACTGGATCGGTCGCACATTAAGGATACGGCGACAACGTCAATTTAGGTAATGCCATCCAATAGACTGCACTAGCCCACGATGAAGGACGAGTGGGGCGCCCAAGAAACAATTGGAGGAGGAGTCCGAACATCTCAAAAGGTGCTCGATGGTGGCGGTGATGGTGAAATCCATTTCATTTCAAAGGTTAAGGTGATATCCTGACAGCCATAAAAAAATATAGTCGCTCAACTGATCAAAACATTTAAACCATTTGGCTTTGATGGCGCACTTGGACTTAATGAATATTAACTTGGACTTAAAGGAATTGCCGTTTTCCCAACAATATTGTTAAATAGGCGGGATTCGGTCGATGTTGGAGCAGTCCGATTCGCAGAAGGCAGAAATATTGCCCGGCGAAATGACATCTTAGCAAGAAGTTTTTCTAGACTTTTCTCATTGACGGTTTTGCCTAGTTTCCAAATCGAAGCCATCTATGACCAAGAACCGAGGCAACAATCGTGCAGTCAGCCAAGAATATATAAAAATTTTCCCTTCATATATTCAGTCGCTTTCGTCAGCTTTCGTGTGAAACAAAACCTTATCAGGGTCGATTTAATGTCTGTCGGTTGAGGCTATTCTTATGAAATTTGGCGAACGGGTGTGGTCTGTAAGTCCCTCTACATATAGTAACTAGGGCTATTTTATGTTGAACTTAAGGGGCGCTCCCCGTACATGCGAAATGGATTGTACACTTTTTTCAAAGAATATTACTTTTCGAAACTGAAGCTATTGGGTGAAACATAGGGAGTGGAGGGCTCGAAATGTATGTCACAAAAAGGGTATGAAGTCATATCCTCAGACCTATACACCCGAGATGTCCGGATAGCTCAGTGGTTAGAGCACTGGGTTGTCATACGGAAGGCCGCGGTTCAAATCTCGCTGGTGGCAGTGGGATTTGTATCGTGACTTGACTTCGGATACCAGTCGACTCAGCTGTGAATGAGTACCTGAGTCAAATCAGGGTAATAATCTCGGGCGAGCGCAATGCTGACCACATTGCCTCCTAGTGTACCGTTACGGTCTTGAATGAAGTGCTCTAACACACTTCAAGGTCCTGATCCAATATGGATTGTTGCGCCAACGATTATTATTATTATACACCCGAGAAATTTTTCACACAAAATGTACACAAAACCTTTATGCCCGAAGCGTCCAGCTTCCGGTATTTCGACTTTTTTCCTTTGCTTATTGGTTAACAGTCATTTCACTGAGGATACATATTTTATGTGTCCTTGGTAAATGCTTAATAGTCAGGTTTTGGCGTTCAATGGTTTGAACTCTTCTCTGCATGTACATGCGCGCCCTGTGCAGTTAGCCGGCACCCTGTCCCCTGGCTAATGTAACAGCGTTACAAGAAGCGTACTGGACAGAGCCTCGTTTTCTGGAGAAGAGTACCTAAATATATTATCGTGGTCATCCAATAAAGCATGTGTTCGGAGTAAGTTTCTTAGCCAAAAAATTAAACCTGCTGTTATCGGCTTTGAAACTATAAGCGAAAGGCTATGTACTCTGCATTTCCGAGGCAAATTTCGAAACATAAGTTTCATTAATGTTCACATCCCTACAGAGGAGACTGCAGAGTCAGAGAAGGATCTCTTCCGTAGAACCATTTTAGTTGGGGATTTTAATAGCTACGTAGGGACGGAGCCGATACGTGCGCTTCCTTTAATAATAATAATCATCGCTGGCGCAACAATTGATATTGGATCAGGGCCTTGAAGTGTGTTAGAGCACTTCATTCCAGATGGATTATTTAATTAGCAGTATCCATGGAATGGTCGTTCAAAGTATTTGGTTTGCCCGGAAAGCGTTCCTCAAACAAACATAGGTCTCTTAAATTGGGATCACCTTAAACCAAATTTACCTCATAATAATTGAACTCCGCTACCTTCAAGCCTTGATGAAGGCCAGAACAGAAACGGGGGCCAATATAGATTCGTATCACTATCTTGTTGGCATGGTGCTCCGAGCTCAGATAACAACACCGCAAAGCATTGCCCCCAACAATCAGGTGAGAGGGAGCATCGAACGAATCCACGGCACAGCCCTCCGTAACGCCAAAGAAGGCAACATGGATGCAACAGTAACCGTAATGAATAGAAATCCTGGAAATGAATAATCGACTAATCATCCTCACAAGCACTTGAAGAACGTTTTCATTTGAATGCCCTCAAACATACTTGGCCCAAAAAAAGCTGAAACGGCTGTTTCAACAGTGAATGTAAGCTGGCAGCCGATCGGAAGAATTCCACACACCGGGTAATGCTACAATTTCAAAGTACACGGCTATACGCAGAAATCTATCAGAAACTTCGTTGAGCGGAGAAGCGACTTGACAGATGGAAAAAGGTAACCTAGAAGAACGAATAGGTTTTACACGGAGTAACCGCACCACGCGGGGAAATTTTACCTAAAAGTCAGCTGGATGAAGCCTTATACGTTTAGATTCTCACCCTGTCGAACCGAAGAGTGAAATCTGACTTCCGACAGAGTGGGCATATTGGAGCGATGGGTTGATTATTTTGATGAACTACTCAACAACTAAAATATCGGCGAGTTGGAGTTTCCGCGAACTGAACACGACGGACAAATGCTGCTATCGCCAAGGGGGGGGAGAACAGTTCGTGCAATCCGTCCACTTAAAAATCATATGTCGCCAGGGCCGATGAATTGCAGTCGAATTGGTTAAATACAGAGTCGGCTGATCAACTGATGCGCGAGGTTTGGGACAGCGAATCAGTGCCCGATGATTGGCAACGGGCATTATTTGTCCTATATGGAAAAAGGAAGATATCACACAGTGCAGCAATTATAGAGGTATCACGTTGCTAATACCGTAGATAAGACATTCTTCGCTGTCTTCCTCCGCCCACACCAAAGAGGTTTCACTTCAAGCAAATCAGCAACACATCAGATTTTGTATTAACGGAAAGCGATGAAAAAACTGTTGGAATATGGCTATCAGTTGCACCATTATGATAGCATAGCCAAGGGAACACTGTACACGGCCTTCAGAGAATCTGGTATTCCGATCAAATTGATAAGACTGACCAGGCTGATCCTGACCCAGTGCGAGGTCTGATAAAAGCAGCGGGATCACTCTCTGGACCATTCTAAGACAAGGGGAAGCTTTTAATGCATTCTTTTGAACCTGGAAAAAGTGATCCGCATTACTAATGTAAATTGCGAGAGGAACCATCCTCTTCAAGTCTACCCTTATATTGACTCAAGATTATGAGAAGAACAATTTGAGATGTACAATATACCATCACTTGGATCGAGCCCGTGGGAGAGATTTCGGGCAGCACAATAATGAAGGAAAGGCGGAATATATGTTGGCAACGTAAGCATCAGAAACCAAACAAATAACCGCATCGAATGACCTAGTTAAACGAGAATAATAAAGATAAGAGACTATAGCCTGGAAACCGTTGATAATTTCGTCAATCTAGGGTTGAAAATTACAACCGATAACAGCTATGACGATGAAACCCACACACACGGATATTTGCTGCCAACTGAGCCTGTTTCAGCTTACAAAATTGTTCCTCTTGAAATGTCTCATCATAAGGTCAAAATTATTACTGTACAAGACAGTCACAGTACTCATGTATTACCTGGAGACTTGGGTTCGCAGCAAGGAAAATTGCGAACTCTCGGCCGCGTTTGAGAGAGGAATTCCCTGAAGAATTTTTGGCGTCCTACTAGAGGATGGACGATTTCGTCGCGAATATAACGATGAGATTTGTGAGTGATACCGTGATCGTCTCACTATTAATAAAAGCTGGCTCAGTGGTTTTCGGTTTTGGTGGATCACATAATGGGTATGATGATCCAGCCGGAAAGTCTATAAGAGAGATATCTGTGGTAGCAAAGTAGACTTGGTTCCACCTCAATGAGACAACGGCGGAGAAAAAAGGAGACCAGACAGGCAGACTTCTAGGCGTATCTAATTGGTGGCTTGTCTGGAGTTCCTTACTAAGCTAGGCTTAGACCGGATATCAGTTGTTGCGCCGTTGATGATGACGAAGTAGAAATCCTAAATATTGTCGTATTTTTGGCAGTTAAAGATGTTACCCCCATTAACTTTTTGTGGAAATCTTGCATCTCAGCTTTATGCTTTTAGTTTAACTTCCTCAGCAAAGAACGGTGGGTCCGAACATATGCACCTATTATTATCGTTCACCATGCAAACATTTTGACCTTGTATGGATTCTAATGGGCTGTCATTTTTCGGTAAGAATGTTTGGTAAGCTTAGTGAAAATATTAGTACCCAAAATTTTGACACCAAGGGGGCTCATGTTTGCATGGATTTTATAGACGATAGTTAGCTCTGTACTCTAATTTTCTCTTTTTTGATGGTCGGGTACATTTGACAGAAATTGAAGAGATCGAGTTGCCGAAAACTTACTATTTTTAAGCTACTCCCTCTGTTAGATGCGTATCTGTTACTACATGGTCATATTTCCTACTAGAGTACACTTTGTTTCTGTTATAAACTTAAGCAAACTGACGTCATTCAGGTGAAGACCACTACGTCATACGCCGGTGAAAACTTCAACTGTTAAATTAATGAATACTCGTAGTAAAGCTCAGATCTCAAGAAAAAGTTATCTGAAGATCTGTTGATTATTTCTATTAACTTTTTCCGACTTCTTCTGCGAGACGTGTTGGATTCTGTAGTTTATGATACTTTATATAAGTACATGTTTGAGAAGACTCCACTGTATTTTGCGATTAGTATTGGCCAGCTTAACAAGTAAGATCTCTTCTAATAGAAATAGTGTTATTTGATATTTGTGCTGCAAGGACATTTTATAAGAAATCTACAACATTTGAGATTTGTGTTATGATTGTAACTATCAAATGGATATAAATTGAATAGTGCATTTATTGTTAATTAGAATTAGTGCAATATTGTGATACATTCGAGGTAGTTTTCCAAGTGGTGAAAATTATTCATTCAGCAGTTTTAATTATAAGGTTGGTGAAATTAGACTTTTTTTTAAACCAAAAGTGGTTGATAAAATATAAAATATCTTGTATGATTGGACTTTTGGTTATCATTGGACTGTTGATATCGATGTCGTTAAATTTAATGAAACGGAAGACAATACGTATTTCGATCCGGAGATAGGACAAAGGATTTTATATAAATTTGAAGTGAAAGTAGAAAAAGAATCACAAGTGATGAGCAAAAAAGTGGCAATTGGTCGGGACTGTCCCGTTTATTAAATAAATTCCAAAATCAAAACTGAAAATTTCAATGACATATAATCACGATTATAATAAGAATCACGATTATAATTTCAATAACTTTAATCAATCACTTTACTTTACTCAATTAGTACTGATTACCCTTTTTGTTTTTTGTTTGAGTTTTTTCCTCATAAAAAACTCTGGAATATTTATCCATTAATTTCAAAGTAGGGATTTCTTAAACAGAATCCTTTGTTATTTTATGTAATAGAATAATAACGACCGCTTGAACTTGATCAGATTCTTAAGAGGATAGTGTTTATGGTTCTATAGTATTACCGTAACTTCTTTGGTTGCTCAGTCTTGTCTAATTCGGAGAATCCGGTTTATGCTTTTTCTACTTCTTATTATACTACTACCTATAGCATCTTTCTTTTCCTTATTGCCGTTTGTATCTATTCCACCGAATTGGCTTCTAGAAACTAAATTTAAGTCCTTTTCAATTTTTGGTAAGCAAAGCCGAAAATTCAAGTCAAGGATAAATTGTGCTGGATCAACTAGTACTCGTGTTTGGCAAAGAATAGTTGTAAGGTATAGTACTAGGTTATAGAGAGTAGTGAACTAAGGAATAGTGATGTGGCCTCTGTTTATAGTCCCATTCTGGTATTCATGCAAGTGCACGACAGCAGAAGTAAGTTGGTGAAGATCTATCACTCGCCTTTCATCATTTTCTTAACATTTTTTTTTTTTAAATCTCTCACAATAAATTTCCAAAAGTTACAATTAATGGAGAGTAACAAAAAGTAGATCCACAATACATTTTCTATTAGAGCTTATAATTTGCTCCCACATATTTGGCCAACTTGTCGAGCTCGATTATTTCACGAATAATTGCCTGGCCTTTTATCGAAGAAGATGGTTTTTAGGGTCATCATCATATCCGAGTCCTTTCATGTACTAATTGCGGATGTTTGCTACGTAATGACGTCCATTGATACACAAAACGATGGCTAATCATTGTCTATCGGTTTTATTTGTTCGTCGTGATAATTTTCCTGATAAACTCTCTTATTCTTCGCCAGAATTTCGTAATAAACCACACTTTCCTGTCTTCCTAACCAGATCTTCTTAGGTTGGAAATTTTGTTTAAGTGTGATCTCCTGGTGTGGTTTACATATTTTGCTGCGAATTAACGTAAGTAATGTCTATGCAAAAGATATTTTCAAAACGACAATCTACGACATATTTAAGAAACGGTCTGAGCAAGGTGTTCTTTATTTCTCGAGAAATCTGCTAGAATTTTCCATGGTTCCCTCAAAAGACAAACCAGTGCGGTCGATTACCGTATTTTTTATCAAAAATGGTTTGTTAATATTCAACTTATGTCTGGCTATTTTTAAAAATCAAAGTAGTCTCTGAAATCTTCTAGACTTGAGGAGCGCGTTGAATGTCACGCAAACGCAGGTGTGATGAGATCATGACTTAGAGCTTTTTAGGATTTATCAGCTAACCGATAACCCACTCAACGTTATTGACTGCAAACGAAAGCCATCCTTTTGACGGATATCTTATCTCTATTTGTGGTATGTGAGCCTTGTTATTAACAGTTACCAATGTGAGTATAGTAAACTCGTAGATAGGTTTTTTGAAATGACCTCAACACGCGTAAATTCGTTCCCATTTTTTACAAGAATGAGAATACCAAAGTTGAAATGAAGGAAATTAAATTATTTTTTTGGTAATCCAATTCTTATGCCATCGAAACGGATAGAAATAAGACAGTAAATATAGTGGGTAGAATACCATGACTGTTTGGAGGACATTCTAGGACTTCAGACTCGATTCTTCCATACTGGGTAAATGTATTATATGTGCTGTACCGTGTCATTTCGTCTATAAAGTTCCAACTGGGTGATTAAGTTTCTTGACTATGCACGTTTTATTATTTATCTTTTCCAGATTTTTGGTCAACAAAGTGGCAAATCTTTAAACCTACAGAACAATTTTAATAAAAATCTTTGCAAATAAACCAAAGAAAAGTTAAATTAGAAGAGTGTAGTGAATCGGGATTGTTGCAAACAACCATCCCAACTTGAGTGCTGACAATATTGTAGTCGTACATGGGAAGTGACCACGCACTATACTCAAAAGCCGCAAGCCTTTGTCAGCCTTGTCTGCGACGTATCATCGAGGTACATTGGGCTGATATATTTTGGACGAAGAACAACGGGTCTCACGAAAGTGGTGCTCCTAGCACCGAATATCCTGGTTTTCAATTTCGTTTTTGGACAACCGGGCAGAGGGGACAGTAAACTCTCAACCTTTGGTCCAAGCTGTAGTTATAGTCACCTCTCGCTTCGATTACATTGAAATGCTAGTGTTCTTTTCCAATATGCAGTTACCCTTCTCTCTACAGTCATTCATTTTAAAGCCTTTGAAAGAGCTTATCTAGGGGTATTGTACGATACTCGAAAAATTGACTATTCCATGTCTGTCTGTCTCTCAGTAACGTCTGATTTACTCGAAATTTGGCGAGAAGAAGTCTGTGAATTCATACTGCCATTTTCTTTTGAGTTCAAGGGGGTTCACCATACACGCGGCAGAGGAGTGAACATTTTTTCTCACTTAATATGATCGTATGAATGAGGTTGAGCTTCCAAAAATCACAAAGGTGGTACACGAAATCTAACTCTCAAAATGCATCCCATGCGATATCTGTTCAAATGAAGTTAATAATAGTATTTTACCATATTTTCGGAATTTATGCAAAGAAAATTTCTTACATAAGATGAACAGAAAACCTTTGTACTCGAAGCGTCTAGCTTCTGCTATTGTTGTTCCTAGACCATACAAAACTACTCCTGGGTGAATATACTCTTGCTCCTCGTCTTGCTGCGCTACTTCTAGCGCTTCGCTTCCAAGTTTTACATGACCCTATGTTACAATTCTCGCACTACTGTACTCTAACTGCTGGCACCAGAATGAACCAGTATATCTTTTTAAATTTCTTTCCATTTTATGAAAATATATGGAATCGAAAAGTGAAAAAGACAAAAAAGAACGCTTTCTAGTTCCCTACACGGGGAAATTTGATTGAAGCTTTTCCTACCAGATTTATGAGTTGACCGAGTCCAGCACCTTCTTCGTTTGTTTTCTATCCATTTTTTCATCCGTTTTTCTATTCTGAAGGTTGGCTATCTTGAAATGAAAGGAAATACTCAGTACCTCCCTTGTGTAGGAGGGGTAATTTGCTACTACAGGTCTATTCAATTATCGGATGCATTTCGCCGGAATCCCCCATACCCCCAATTTAGATGTACTATATTGCCTATTCAAATATTACGACATTATCTGATTTAGAAACCGACTTGATGCCACGTCTGAACTTTTTGGTCAAGCAGGAGCTTGTAAATTGTACACCCCCCTTTTGCATATATGGGAACCCCCTCTAAATCTCAACGTAGAAAGATATCACTACATGTCTGGGCGGTCACAGTTCCTACTTTCTCACCGAATTTCGTGATAATTCGTACAGCCGTTTCTGAGAAAATAAGTTTTGTTTTGTAAACAAAACCCTAAAAGAGTGTGGGAAACTTCAATTCGGGGAAAATGTTTGAAAATTTGAAAAAAAAATAATGGCAGGTGTGAACTGCGCTAGAATCTTTTAAGTAGATATTAACGAAAGTAATTTCCTAAACTGGCACTTGGAGCAATTTGAACAGGCATGGAAGTCATAGAGACAGTAATCGGCGGTGGGACCCACTGGTATTGCAGCAGAATTCGGTGATTTGTTAAAACCAAACATTCCCAGTTCAGGTTTACAGTTATGTTATTAAGGAGGACAAATGTGGTAGACGAAAGAGCAGCACCTTTCCGATATTGAAAAGAAACAATCGGCTGTTAATACATACCATGGAGGTTCTGATTAGCATCTTCATAAATGCATTTGCAGCATTAACTTTGGCAAAAGCTTCGGTACTGTCGTGGGTGCGATCCGCGCCTTCCGATTTGCCATAGAAAAACATCGCGCCACTCGCTTTGTATAATTTCCAGAGGGTGGTCTAAAGAGCTCGAACCATATAAGCAAGTTAGACATATTCGACACCTAGTAGCTAACTCACTTAGTCCTCCATGATGAACCCTAAAGCATCTAGCAAAAATTTTAAATGATCACTTCATACAAAAAGTTTTCGAAGACCAATCCGGACGAAACTAACTCACCTACCTTAGATCGAAGCTTAGCTGCACCTTAAGATTATTTCAAGAACTAAGGCAACTTGCATAAAATCACGCTCTTTAACTGTTACCCCTTGCGATCTATGCATAGGCGAATATCTAAACTCAAATTGTTTCTTCTTTTATGTTTTCGAGTACAAATGCTGCTTCACTATTTAGTGACGAAGATATTATATTTGATCAGTGGTGTATGTCCGTAGAACTACAACCGAAATGAAGACGCCTGTGCATATGAGAATGGGTGGACATAATCCATATGAGTTGAACAAATGCCAAAAGGCAAAAATAGGCCTCCACAAGATCCTGGGATGTGCATATCATTGGGCTGTCGAAGTATAAAGTACAAAAGTATAACCAAGAAAATAATTTGGAACTTCTATATGTTCTGCAAGAGTTGACAGGGCAATTTATATTAGCTGACACGTTCAAAAGCTGGTATAATCAAAGTAATGGAGCAGTTTTCTTCTTTGACCCTAACCTTAGTGGTGTTCACAACAAATTTGAGGTACATTTTCGTAGTGTAGTGTAGATCTCAGATATCTCAGTCGTGAGCTCTAAGGCTGTATCAAAAGAAAGCTATTATGTTCGGTTTGCTTAATAGGATAAAAAAATTAAAGAAATAATTTATATCTTTTCTTTATTACTTTGTTATTTTATTTATTTATTTATTTTTTTTTTTTTAATTTAAACTATGCTTTAGTTTCAATAAAGATTTTTTTAATGTTTTTCAAGTTATCAGCCTATACAAGCAGGATAAACACAGAGGTGAAAAAAACATTAAAAACTACTAACATTGCTTTTGATATGTCAAACTTTCTAATTGTCACGAAAAATTTTCATATATAAATAAGAAAATTCGTAAGCATGATTGCGACGGGTTAAGTTGTGTTTTACTATCCAAGGTCCGTTTATTATGGTGTGAATGCATTTAGTTTGTCACTCTGCTAACTTTAATATAATGGTGGCATTCTATGATGTTTTAATGTTAAGTAAATTCACCCAAAATATACGGCCTTGACCTACTAAATGTTATTAATAGTGGTGCATTACATATTACGGCTTGTACCTTTGCAATTTTCTGCTAACTTTTTAAAATGTGGTAATATCAACAGTGGTTGATGATATATTATGTTGAGAAATTAATGGGAAGAGGCTAAAGTTTCATATATCATAGTATTCACAGTATTTTTAAGAGTTGGGTTAGTAGAGAAGAAAGCGAGAGAGAGAGTTTCAAGCCGATTAACTCATAAATTTAACAAAATATAAAAAATGAGAGCACTATGTGGTTTTATCCTTTTATTTTTTTATATATTTATATATATTGTTGTAGAAGAAAATGAAAAGGGTAAGAAAAAGAAAAGAAAACGAAAATTCTCAAATAAAAAAGATAAAAAACGATAAGTAATAATAAAATTAAAAATTAAATTAGAGTTTTCAGTAAAAATACGCTATCGAAAATTAAAAAAAAAAAAGTTTCTTTCACACAAAACCGCTTACTTTCTACCTTTAACCAATTCACTGCTAATACATTACACTGCCGCACTATCTCATTTCCTGGGATTAAATGTCAAACTGAGTAATTAGTCCTTTTCTTTTTCTGCTTCTCAAACTCGACTCCTCAAAAGTTCAAATTCCCCAATCCATCCTTTTCCGGCGACAGCTCCAACCAACTTTCTATAGTCCAGCTGTTTGCCAGTCTACCTTCATCAGCCGGCTCAACCTGCCCCAATTTTTGCTTTCGCTAAGCTCGACCATTAACTTCAAAGTCGATGGTAGCAAAATCATCAAAAATTAAAGAATATCACACCAAACTGAGAGTTCGATCTGCTAAATGGATATACATAACGAGCTAATAGCTTTGCACTCAAATACACTTACAAAAGAAATACACAAAACCTTTCATAACTGAAGCGTCAAGCTTTCGGTTTTGGACTAGCTTAGATTTATCGAACCGACATTTCCGAGAAGATTAGAGCAAGGATGTAAGACCTAAGGAGCTTCGGAAAGTACTACCCGAGACCTTTCATTTGATACCCTACATGACTATATTTGGTAAAAAAAAATTTACATATCCCTTTTGTATGTATAAGGACCCCTCCTTAAATTCGACGTAAAAGGATATAACTCACTGTATGCGTGAGTGTTTACAGTTACCACCTTTCTATCAAATTTGGTGTCAATCGCTATAACCGCTCCGAGAAAAATGCATATGACAAAAAACCTTGAAAACGAATTTAGCAAAAGTTATCATTTACGTCCACTAGTGGTAGCTGCGCTCCTTAACGGCCTGCTCACGATGCAGGAAATGGCGTCCGCGAGTGTCCGAGCAAGTAATTCTAACTTCTTGGTCATTCTTACACCTGTGTTCTTGGTGGTAGTTTTGAGAAAAATTTTCGATTAAGAGAGAGAATCCGCATTGTCTGATACATGTCAAACTGACACCAGCTTGATAGTTGATAGTTAAGTCCTGTGTTAGAACCGAGATGCCGGTCGGCTAATGTACATTGATCTAGAATTTGTAGACAGTATCGCTTCGAACGAGTACTGATTCGTTCATAAGTTACTTAAAAAATTAGGGTAGCAGATACACCCATTGCTATCTATTGTAACTTCCTTCCCTATACACAATACGCTGGAATAAATTCCAGGGAAAATAAAGAAAACTTCAACCTAGAAGACATTGTTGAAGAAGGAAGATCTGTCTGCGCTTGAAATATAGCACTTATATGCGTCACTTGCTGCCCGGCGAGACCCTTGAGCGTACACTGCCAAATAAGAAGGAACGTTCTACAGAAACGATAACTTCAGTATTCTGTGGTGCTCCTCCAGAAGAACGAAGCCTAGAGGTGGTTGTTCAAATTTGACAGATAGTTTTAGACGTAGGTCAAGTAAGAGCTTAGTCACTCCACTTTACTGTTTAGTCGGAAATGGGCCACAGTTGTCAAGCGTATGCAGTTTTCAAACTTCTTCCAGAAAGCGTCATTATATATATGAAAGCAGGTTACAGAAAGACCTGGAAGAAAAACAAATTTCAGGAATAACTGGGAGAAAAATGGAAAGTGGGAAATGTCCTTGGAGAAGACTTCATTCACACACGGCGAAGGCAATCTTAGGGGAAGCACCCGGCGGAATTTACTCGAAGAATAGGCCCGAAGTTAGTGGAGTAGAAGTGTCTTTGATTTGAAAAACAAAAACTGCCAGAATCTCTGGCGAACTAGGTTCGAAGATAACCGGAAATGGTGGGTTCTGTGAGAGGGGCTACAGGGGGAGAAATTTCTGGTTTCCAGTCAAGAGTCTATGCGCTGTCTGAAATTTTGACTGTATTACAGACAAAACCGATGGGGAAGGGGTGATCAAACACGAATAGCAAGAGACAACTGATACCTGCCAAAGTATTACCACTTCACATTCACAAGAACAAAAACATATGCATATGTTCACGAGCCCGGGTATGTGCAGCTTCATGAGCGTTACAGGTGTTTGACTATAGGCACACATAAACAACCTGCCAAAGATCCTACAGGAAGGCCGCAGGTCGCAGATTCCTTGAATTCTCTGCAGGATGACAGCATAGCTTTTGAGAGCGTTATTTATTCAACGTGTTCGGGGTGGTTTCTCGTCTTCAGGGTGGAGCAGGAAAAGGCTAACATGATCCGTGTCGAACAAACCAATAAGCACCGTAGTGCAACTGCTCAGGAGTGGCTAGGACAATTCGCTGGGGAGGGGAACCCTACCCTCTTTCCACCCCAATTATAAACATTTGAAGATTATTTGAAGATAATGAGAAAAGTTAGAGGATTTTTAAGGGTGAGGAAGAGTTCCAGTTGACATTGATGGAAATTCAGTCATGAGTCCACTAACGACAGCCTGAGACAGGCATTCTATACGGATGGACGGTGGAAATTGCTTGAAGTTTAAGGAATTATAAGCTCTGCCGTTTTGCATGAGTTGAAAGGACCGGGTGAAAGCACGTATCAGAAGCGCGATGAATAAAAGGAAAGCTTGCTGTCATGAGGAGTTAGCTGACGGGATGGGTGGGGATTCCAGGAAGCTTGGTTTTAGACTGGTCACACGAAAAATCGAGGTTCACTTGATGATGAATCCCACTTTTTACCATAAAGGACAATACTTAGGTGTAACGGAGCAATGTTGCAGATTACAATCAGATTCTTTTCTTATGAAGAAGATTAAGCTCAACTGGCGGAGGATGGGATGACACGGAGTTCTTTGAACTAAAAAATTCCCCTTTTTCTCTCTCAAAGGTGGGTGGAAAAGCTAGCTGGAAGTAATGCACCAAGTTGATCTAACTAATTCTCTGAAGTCGGGGAGATGTTTACTATTTAGTTCAGTTTATTTGTTTGGGGACGCAACATTCAGAGTGTGAAAGTATCAGAAGGCAAAAGTGTGTTTTCAAATTAGTATTTTACCTGAAATACTCGATATGAAGATTAATGAGAAATAATTATATGGAGATGGGATGTTGTGTCCAAGATACATCGATGGCAAGAAATTGGAAGAGGATAAGATAGATGTTCAGATAGCTGAGTAATTAAAGCACAAGGCTGCCGTACTGAAGGTCGCGGTTCAAATCTCTGGTGGCAGTGGAATTTGCATCGTGATTTGACGTCGGATACTAGTTAACTCAGCTATGAATGAGTACCTGAGTCAAATCAGGGTAATTATCTCGGGCGAGTGCAATGTTAAACACATTGCCTCCTACAGGGTACTGTAATCCTGTAGGGTACCGTTACGGTCTTGAATGAAGTGCTCTAACACACTTCAGGGCCCTGATCAAATTAGATTGTTGCGCCAACGATTATTATTACTATAAGATTGATAGCCGGAGTTTCCAGAATTACTCATGGCTTGATCTCATAAAATAGGACTAGCCTAATGTAATGTGTGCGGTATTTTGCTTGCTTATACAAAATAATCAATGGGTCAATGTTTGATCTTTCTTATTAAAGACGGTTAAGCAGTGATGTGTGAATGTGCGCCGGATCATGATAGAGTTGTAACTATTTCAACTTTTCTTCAGCATTATTCAGGATTAACATGGTTTTGACACCATTATTTCATTATATTTAATGTATGGAATCATTTATTATTTAATTATCCGGAATTCTGTGTCCAGAAACTGATTTGGTAAACACGTGCTCCTTGGGTTCTAGCACGAACCCAGATGCGCATTGCACGCACTTTTCAAAGGAAGTAATTAGAGACATGAAAGTTATTATTTACTGCCGTCCTTAATGTATATAGTCATTTCTAAAACACGTGAAATTGAATAATAGCTATCATAATTTGTATGGATGATTGATTGTGCATATATTATTGACATCTTAGCTAAAAATAGTGTCAAGATTATCTCTAGTCTTTTCAATTGTACGCGAGATTTCAAAGATCGTAGCGATTCTTAAAATTACTTTTCTTTCTCTATTTCCAGGCTCTCTGATAAAAGATACAAAAACGAGCGAGTCGTAAGTGAATCGCAAGCATTTAAGTTGAAATGATATCGAAAGCCTCGTCAAAACCAAGCTCATAAGGCCAATTTTCTCCGGGCGCAGCTATAAATGCATGCAATTATACTTTTGACCTGTAACGAGAACTTGAGAAAATTGAAAATTAGTGCATAAATTTTATATCGGAAAATTCACGTGAGGATGGAATTGCTTCATGGAAAACAGAATAGAAAACGTAAGTAATTAAGTTTTGTATCTGAGTAGTTGTTTTGGAGTTTGTTGTCGACAAGCAGTTTAAAGGCATAATTGGTAATTCTTCACATGTGTATGGACATGTGAATAGTGTACACTTTGAATGTTTTGATTTATTGACGATAAAAGAGGCTTCATGCATAAAGTGGAAAATCATCTCCTCTAATGGAAACTCCCAGTTCAGTAACAATGAACTCATTTTAATGTTTGCACTATGATTCATAATTGAAACATTATGTTCTCCATTTATTGAAAGCTGAAACCCAATCACTAATCGCCTCAATATTAATTCGCACTAAATTTTCTATTAATTAAATGCATCAGAATGTGAATGAACGCCTAACAATGCACTTAAATCCTCTACCACAACAGGATAATTGGAACCATTGCAAACCAGACAATGCACATTTATGCATAAAAGCACCAATAATAATCTTTTCGATTCTGCATCAAGTCACAGAACCCGCAAAATGCATTATGTTCGTCATATTGATGCATTAAACCTGTTAAAACCTCTGGTTTCCCGTTGCGCTGCGTGTGAGGGTGAAATATGCGAAGCCCAAACACGAGTATCCATGCTTGGACACGGTGATGGAGTTCATCCGCATGTGAAAATGGAGTTGGTAGAGAATTATAATTCCACTCATAAAAGGACATAAGTGTCGCCACAAACAGACATACGGGCAGGTGGGCAAATCGGATGAACATTAATAGAATTACACGCATTCGGACAGATGGACAGGCGTGCCCATTTCAAAATTAAGGCATTCCGAGGATTAAATGCATTTTGGGTAATTATTTTCGCGAAAACAATATGCTCCATTGCCGGACAATTATCCTGCTTTGATGCAAATGTTGTTTGCTTCCAGTAGTGAGCTAACGAGCGGAAGAACACACAAAAGTTGTCAATAATCTTTCACAAAATGCTGTGAGGATTTGGATGTAATCTGATGTAATTTCGAATGAAACATCGAATAGCCGCTCCACTATCCATTTTGGATACTTTATTTGAGCTTATTCATTCCCGGTATTTTCCCTGATGGGGGATGGTTTGATATTTGGTTGCCAAATACTTCGCTTCGATTATCCTCTTAGCTAATCTGGGTTTATCAAATGACAAGAAATCATTGGTTTGAATTAGGAGGTGGTTACTTAGTCAAAGTTTTAAGAAAAAATTGATTTGAGGAGGGGGACTGTTAGTCCTCAAAGTAGGTATGTGCACTGTACATACTATACAATCCAACTATGAAGACTAAGAAAATTTTGATACATTACCTTTTGGACTATGAAAGTAAATTATGCTTCAAAAAGGATAAAAAGGTAATGAATTTAAGAAAAATGGGCGATTTTATATAAAATATAATTATTTTTATCTAAAAGTTTTTAATATTTTGTCCATCCACTTATGTTTTAAATTATGCTTTCAATTCTCTACTCTGAACATAAGATTGAATACAAAAAGCAATAAGTGGCCGGCCCTGGCATACTTGGCTAATATTTTGTGTAAAAGCTTTCTTCTCGCATAAATCGTTCCTTTTAAAACACTCCACCTGGGTTGATGTCAGGAGACTTGGGTGGCCAAGGAAAAGCGAGTATGTTTCAACTAGACAAACACCTTTGACAGATTTCGCGTCATGGTAGAGTATGGTAAATGACAGAAGACCATCGTTTAAGACTTTTAAATATTATTGCAGGTTCCTGCTGCCTTCTGCAAGGTACAAGGACCCAGGACTTTTGTTCCCCACCACACCCTAAATCATCACGGACGGACGGTGTTTGACAATTCAAATGGATCTTGTTCATCGTTTCTGATGAATTTTGGCCTTTTTACGACGATATTATTTTAGACCAGTTTCAGCTAATCGAAGATTCTCTGTTCAAATGGGCAAAAACATCCCGTAAATCTTCAAATTTTTTGGACTTTCTTAAAAGCTACTTTGCTGCCCTTTTACAATTTTCCAACCACAATTTAATAATTGATCTTAATGGTGTCAAACGTCTCACAATAATGCCAAACGTTTTCGCGATTAAAATCTCTGTTTTACCAAAAATGTATGATAATGCTACGACGCTCTATTCAGCAGCACTTTTCAGTGTAACCGTACTTTTTCTAGTGTCATCAGAGAGTAGAAATGTGGACAAATAATAAGAGTTTGATGCGTTTCCAAAAAAATATACATTTCATATGACTACATACATACAATTTCATAGCTTCATTGAAATGAGCTATGTTCATAATTCGCTGGCGTTGAACTGTATATCCATTTTTCAATAAAGAAAATATCTTCAAATCAATCTTGCACTTAAGAAACCATTATCATTCCGCTTTTTCAACATTACTTTTCTATCTACTTACCACATGTACCCAATGATTCTGAATTTCTCTGAAAAAAAAATAGCCGCACTTCCAAGCATTAATACTACAGTTGGGATATTATACTACCTCTTAGTGGATCTACTCCTACCTGTGCTACGAATCTGAGGGCGTCTTTTAAAGGTGGCGAATATACAAATTTCTCTAAGAAAAAGTCCACTACATGTGTATCTTCGTGGCTAGCCCAAGGAAATCGCATATTAAATACTAAACCGTAGGCGCATCTTCCATTCCTTATTCCAGTTATAAACAACCAAATTTACCAACTGATATTTTCAAGACGGTATTTTTATGAGGAATAATTCAGTGTTCGAAATATAAATTGGGCTTTTTACCGAAACATGTGCATTGTGGGTTATGCTATGCAGTGGAAGCCACTCTCCCAAAATGGTCGACGAGTGGGCCGTCCAGGGGCATTTGGTGCAGAACAGTAAAGGAGTGCGAGCGTCTTGAGAAATCGTGGGGGAGCTGAGGCGCATTTCAGGTACGAGCGATGGTGCATAAGTGTGGTTGATGCTATTGTTTACTTAGAGCATTCAATTGCAACCATATTATCTATGATATTTTAGAGGACTCTGTCGGCGGTCTATTCTTATTCGATATATTGTTTAAATATTCAACTTATTATACTTCAGTAGATATGAATATGCTAACCTTTTTCTATAAAGTTTTTTTCTTCTATAGCCAAAGCGCCCCTTTAGTTAACACCTTCAATCTTTGACAGTTTTCCATTGAATAATTCAGAGTACTGTCCTGCTTTGATGTCAGAAGCTATCATCATTTAAAATCTTAGAATTTTCCGTCCTTCCCTCGGATTTTTCGCCTCCGCGCGCGCGGTCAAGCCAGTTTCTACCATAGCTTTTAACTCCGGATAGCTGAGTGGTTAGAGCACAAGGCTGTCGTACTGAAGGTCGTGGTTTAAATCTCACTGGCGGCAGTAAAATTTTTATCGTGTTTTGACGTTGGATACCAGTCGACCCAGCTATGAATGAGTACCTGAATCAAATCAGGGTAATAATCCCGGGCAAGCGCAATGCTGCTACTTGGAAACAGCCAGTATTATACTTATAGCATTTAAGCGTGATATTCCCGTCCAGGGTAACGAACATCTTCAAAATGCATTGTTGCACACCAGCGGAGTCTTCCTATTTAAAGAAGAAATAAACTTTCTCTGAGCGGTTCAATGCTGTCCTGGGGAAGCTTTTCAAAGGCAAAATTGTATCGTGATATATTATTTGAATGGCAAGGTGGACTGTGACAAAACCTTGTTCGGAGAACAGAATGTTGATTTGCACTAGACACTGTTTGGTCACTTCCAAAGATGTGGTTTACTGCCAGGACATGAAGACGGATCGAGGAGCGTTGTTGTTGGCTGACAACAACCGTGCGCGGATTTCATCATCGTAGCTGTTATCGGTTGTGATTTTCGACCCTAGATAGGAGAAATTGTCAACGGTCTCAAAGTTGTATTCTCCTATCCTTATTCTTCTTCGTGTTTGTGTTTGACCAGTGCGGTTTGATGTTGTTGGTTGATTCGTCTTCGGTGCTGACGTTACCATCATATATTTTGTCTTGCCTTCATTGATGTGCAGCACAAGATCTTACGCCGCCTGCGCGATCTGGATGAAGGCAGTTTGTACGTCTCGGGTTGTTCTTCCCATGATATCGATATCGTCAGTATAGGCCAGTAGTTGGGTGGACTTGAAGAGGATCGTACCTCTTGCATTTACCTCAGCATCACGGATCATTTTCTCGAGGGCCAGGTTAAAGAGGACGCATGATAGGGCATCTCCTTGTCGTAGACCGTTGTTGATATCGAATGGTCTTGAGAGTGATCCTGCTGCTTTTATCTGGCCTCGCACATTGGTCAGGGTCAGCCTAGTCACTCTTATTAATTTCGTCGGGATACCGAATTCTCTCATGGCCGTGTAGAGTTTTACCCTGCCTATGCTATCATTGGCGGCTTTAAAGTCGATGAACAGATGGTGCAACTGATGTCCATATTCCAACATTTTTTCCATCGCTTGCCAGAGAGGGAAAATCTGATCTGTTGCTGATTTGCCTGGAGTGAAGCCTCTTTGGTAAGGGCCAATGCTGTTGTGGGCGTATGGGGCTATCCGGCCTAGCAAGATAGTGGAGAATATCTTATAGATGTTACTCCAGTGTTGTTGATTTGGAAAAGTCTAAAGTTAGTTTGGAAATTTCTGAATCAGATTTGCGAAACCTATGAAAGGGCACAAACAACACCGAGTAGCCAGTTTTATTTTTTAAAAAGTGTTGTTCGTTATTTGAGAAAACATTGGAATGGTAGTGATACTGGAATACTGGAAGCTCGGCGCTTCAGGGAAGAAGGTTTTGTTTTCATTTTATGTGAGAAATTTTCTAAGCACGTTTCTATTTTTGGAGATAGCTATAAAATCAAAATAGTCCTTCCTATATTTCCGAACTTTCAGACATATTATGTATATATTAAAGACATATTATAAATGTTATGCTCATCCTAGACAAACATTGTATTTTACCGCATACTGATGTGTACATACCGCACCATTGATCACAGAAATCGTAAAAAACCGTTTGCGGTTAAAGAAGTGAATTTTCTCTTCGTTGGAGGTAAACGTTTGCGTCTCATTCCTTCAAATGAAGACCACTCGCCTTTCGGCGTCTTTGAACCTGCTCATAACGTAAATTTACAATTACGACTGTTTTTATGTTTATTTTCAAGATAATTCGCAATTTTTTTTTTTAACTAACTTACACACAAATCCTTAAAAGGAATCTAAAATTGAACAGTATTTTATCTGTTTTTTAGTAAGTGTGGAGCTTTCAGGGAGGTATATGTCAAGAACATGCGCATTCACAAACAAAAGAAACGAGACAGAGTTACCAGCTAACTTAAGGGCATTAGCTTTTCTCCCTTTCCGGGGCCCAAAATTGATATAAAATTCTGACTTTGTCTATGTATTCAATTTGAAATGTTCCCTTTTGCTTCATTGTCCATTTCGAGTTTACTCATTTTAAATTTTGTCCGACCCTTATCTTTCTGGGAAAAGAGATTCAACCCCCAATGTTCTATTCAAAGCCAAGCGTAACTCTTTTTGCAGCTCAGTAAATCTAGTATTATTCATCAATGTGCGCTTCCGGTTCTCCTTCCCAATTCACTGATAGTTTAACTACTTTTTATAAAACTAAATAAATAACCAAATGCGAAAGGAAATTCTGCCATCAATAAGTACAACATGTAATTGACAGTGAGTGGGCAACTATACCGTCTATCTGCTTTGGGGTCATCGGGTCAAAAATGGTAATGCGATGGAATGCAGGTGCAAACGCATTGTAAAATAGTCAGTTTCCCGACTATTGGAAAATACTTGGAACTGAAAAATGAACGGGGAACCACAGTGAAGATGCCTATAGACGCTATGTGGATAACATTGACTAAGAAACAGTAACTCTGAATTAACTCTTTTTATTCGAGTACGTTTGAAAATAAATAAGACTCTCTGGAAGGTTACTTCCTAGGTGCAGTCAACCTTACTCGGAAAATCACAATACCAATTAAGTAAAGTATTTTCATTTGCGTTTTCACGTTTATGCACTTACATATCTACAGTATCTGCGATAATCATGGAATGTGGTTAGCGTATGAGACTTCGTACATTACTTTAAATCGATTAGAAACTATTCAAACTATTTAATTTTATCTGCAGAAAAACAATTTTTTTTCGTGTAAATCATAATTGCTATAAAATGCAAATTTGACCTCTAAGTAAACATATGAATAAGTAATTAGAAAATTTAATTGCTATTATCCGTGCTTGCGTATTTCAGCCATTTTATGTAATATTCTGGGATACTTACTTCTAGATTATTCTAATTATCGCATCTTCTTATACAACAACATTCGCTGTATGAGTTTAGGAAATTTCCAGTAGTTGATTTTTATGGTATCCTGTCTTGGATGATTGAGAACACACCCTTCCATTCGATGAATTGAATTTAAAGTATGTCTAATCTAAATCTATTTGCTCTGTGTCTTACTGTCCTCTATTCTTTTGCGATAGCTCCTTCACCGCAACGGACACTTACTCCAGGGCGTCTCCGCTTCCTAGGAAGAGCAGCAGTCTTGATGCGGGGATATACCCATAACAAGACATAATGTGCAAAATATATCGCTAATGATTTGCGATATTCTTTTTCTTGCGTACAACCCTACACTCATTAGCAAAAGCCTCTTATTAAGGAAGGGAGCCTGTCATTAGAAATCAACCATATAAGCGTAGATACCAGAAGTTTGTTTGTTAAGCTTCGCTCGAGTTGAAAGGAGTTTCCTTCGAGTCTGTTGGCACTGGGTGGAACTCTGCCTATCCCATCTCTTTCAGGCCAACAAGGAACCTTTGGCCATGTAAGGTTGTCCCTCACTGCAGAATGCGGGGTAGCAAATCAACAGAACTGCTCGTAATCGTTGGCGGTTTACTGAAATGTATTCCAATTTCCTCCAGTATTTCCCGATTACTCTGAATTATGTGCTTCTAAATCATCTACCGCGTCTTCCACATTTTGATTAATATTGGAGTGCGAGTGGAGGGGATTGAAACATATTTATGAAAAACAGTCACCTCATTCATACACTCCCCGTGAAAAACTTGCTGAATCTTTCAAGACTATAAGATTTCCAAAACAAACTTTTCTTTCTATATCTTTTCTCCCATTACTTAACTATTCAGATGGGTTTTAATGACTAAGGTGATTGGACGATGTTAAGAGACCATCCTATGTGTCCGCAATCGGCTAAGAGGAGAAGTTACCCTAAAAACCTAAAAATTTGGCGATATTCACTCGCTAAGATTGGTCTGAACATCGAAGTCGATGGCATTTTATAGAACCAAATGGCGAAACTGAACACGACTGGTCGACCTCGCTTGCTAGCGGCGACATCCGGTCACGATAACAAATCCCTCTGCCACCAGAGACCTACCGCTACAACAGCCTGGCGCTCTAACTACTTGGGCCATCCGGACATCATTCAACACAGTTCAACATTTAATTTAATTAACGTGCTGTTCTCGATGCTTGGAAATTGTTCAAATCATTTAATCAATTTCAATTTTTTTC
This sequence comes from Hermetia illucens, assembly GCF_905115235.1. Lineage (NCBI taxonomy): Eukaryota > Metazoa > Arthropoda > Insecta > Diptera > Stratiomyidae > Hermetia > Hermetia illucens. The sequence continues at coordinate 70,643,139 of NC_051851.1, forward strand.
CTCTTCCACCTTTGCTCTGTCAAGTAGGCCGGTTCGTCTTGATCTATTATGTCAAGCTCATTCGAGTTTACTCGAGAGGTTCTCAAATCAATGCAACTCCTCATCTATAGTAAATGTGCTCATTTTAGACCTGACCGTAGCTCGTTACGTCACTGGTCCAATGGTTCCATTACCGCGAAACGCCATACAGTTTTATTGGCAGACGGTCAGCATTCAGAGCCATGAAGAGCAACAGAGCAAGCGGGACTGCAGTAAATTTTGGATTTGAGACGTTCTAATACGTCGATCACAAGAAACGCCAGTTCTGAGACACCATTTCATCCAAGTTGGCCTGATCCGTGAAGTGATTTCATAGCCCATTTAATCTTGGCAGTTTGCGTAAAACGGATTTGCTATCAGTGATGATGAGAAAATGGTGACGCCTTATGAGCGATCTGCGTCTTTCTATTCCCTCTCCTCTTTCTTACCTCCATAACATGTGTTGCCAACTACTTTCACCCACATAACCAGAAGATCACGCACAATGGCGCACAAGCCTTGAGGTCAGCTGATAACCTGACCAAACTTCCTGCAGTCGATCCTCTTGGGGTTCATGAAAGATTTGCCGACCACTACAGCTAGATTCACTCTGAAATGTATCCAACTGTGATGGAAGATCTCTCCAGCTCTACACCCTAAAAGCCCCATTGTATGCTTGTAGGGTGATATCAAGAACCTCCTTTCAATCGCCGCCGTTTTCAGCGCTGGAGAAATGAAAGGCAGGTATATTGCCCCTGTTAGACACTGATAGATTTTTTTTGTTAATAATAAAATCAAACCTGGACACACCTCATTTATGATTTCCGTCCTGTCCCAAATCGTATGCCTTGGATTGGCGTTGATATTAACGGGTTGACCTTCTTTGCTGCGATCGTGGATGTCAAATGCTATGTTTCCTCTGGTGAAGCTGCCCGGCCGTGTGCCATGAAAGTTAAGGAGATATACACGTTCTCTACTCTCGCTTGCTCTAGCTTAACCACGGTTAGGTCTTCCTGGCGGGTACAAATACTTTAGTTTTCTCCCAATCAATGTCTCTTGTGCTGTGGAATAAATTGTAATATTTACTTTGAAGCCTTTTGATGGTTCGAGCTTCTCAGATCCAAAACTTCTATATTGGTGCGACGTCGATGTTCTCTAGGAAGAAGACCAGCAGATTGGCGGAGGAGCATATTGCTTGCTGTAGATTTTTCTGCGCTACTCTCTGCATGATATGTTTGCGTGAAGGGTTCGTCAGTCCCCATCGGGCCGTCGACCGTCATCTTTTCCAATAGCTCGTTGGCGGCGTCGACTGGATCCATGCTATAGTCCGGTTTTCCAGAGCACTTTTATTTTTGTGTTCTTTGTTCCGAACCGCGCTTTATAATCCACCTATTCCAGTGCCTCCAGGTAGTATCCATTTATGTGCAGGAGAAAAGGTAAGCTGTGTGTGGTTTTGCAGACGCAAGGATTGGACGAGCTTGTCGTTATCCATGTGGATCTTTGGTAAACAGATATAAGCAACTGGTCTCCTGGGAATCTCGTCGTATGGGATGACCTTGAACTTTCCGCTCGCTCAGGTGTTGCTGATTGTAGCGGCTTTCGAACCGAGAACACACCTGGAGAGTTGCTATGATATGGAAGTTGCAGACCACTTCGGCAAATTGTTGCTACGACTTTTCACTTGAGATCGATTGCGTTTGAAGGTGGTGGACTCATCAAATGCTGGTCTCACAGATGTTGTTTTTTATATTAGCAAGGTCCTTTTCATCCCGCTCGCCGAACTACCCGCCTCCTTGTTCTTCGCAATTTTGCTCAGTACAGTATTCTGGTACCGACCATTGAGCAGAACTTCAGCGTAATTCCGCTTCTTTGCTGGTTTCTGGTGGCTACCCTGGCTTATGGGGGAACCCCCCACGTATACGGTTTCGGGCTGGGAATATTATTACTGGAACTCGCTACAGCCAGCTAGACGACAGTGATTTCCAAAGTGGGAATTACTAGTCCGTTTGCCGCCTCGCTCGCGAAGGTCCCATTTTACGCAGCAATAAGTGTCTATCTCCATTTTTCAGGTTCAATGCTTGTCTGTTTGTCTGTCTGTATGTCTGTCTGTCTGTCTGTCACACGCACTTTTCTCAGAAGCGGCTATACCGATTGACACGAAATTTGGTAAGAAGGCGGAAACTGTGAACGCCCAGACATGCAGTGAGTGAAACCCTTCTACGTTGAGATTTTACATGTTCCCATATAAGTAAAAGGGGGGTGTAAACATTTTTTTCACCGAATATAGTTATGTACAGTATCAAATGAAAGGTTTCGATTTGTACTTTTCGAAGTCGGTATTAGTTTTGAAATTTGTTAGAAAGGCGGGGAGTGGGAGGGGTGGAAAGTGATGATTTCTTTAACGGACCCATTCTCAGAAAGTACCCAACCGAAAAATGGTGCCCAGGCCTCAAATAATCTCTATATCGATTTTCGTTCAAATTAAGTTAATAATAGTATATTACCATATTTTTGGGGAAATTGAGTAAAACCCTCTTTAAGTTCATCCCAGAATTATAACCGTTGGTAGCAGTATAAAATATAATATAAAGTTTATTATCCCCAAGTTTGATTAAAATCATATTATTAGTAACAAAGTTGCAGTGGTTCAAAGTTGACTTTATCGTGTAAATTTACTGCAACTAAATATCAATATCACACTAAAGCGGGTAGTCAGACATGCTTAATGCATATACATAACGGGCTACGTACAAATGGGATAGTTCTTCACTCAAATATACTCACAGAAGAAGCAAAATAAAACCTTTCATACCTGAAGCTCCCAGCTTCCGGTTTCCCGACTTGTTAAAGTTGTTCATTACCTGGCAAGAATGGAGACCTTTGCTTAAATAGATGCTTCATTCATATATGTGTCGTTAGCATTGTATGCCAACTATTTCGCTAATTAACACGCCAATATCACGAGGTGATATTGATAGGATAAACTTAGGAGAACTTAACTCTATAAAATTGATCGATTTTGATGGGAAATATCTTTGAAAATAACAAGTTCATTTCGAAGTGGGTTTAAAAAATGCCTAGCAAAGAATATATTGTGATTAGTATATACAGTTGCCAAAAAAATAGCAGTGTAGTCTTGTTAATCTTAATTGTAATATTTTTACTACAAAGTATTTATTTTTGTTTCCAATTGTATTGGGATGTATATTGAGTGTTGACTTGTACACAACAAAAAAATGTAAGCAATCAAACGCTTTCTAGGAAATGGCAGTTTAAATGGTTACTTTTGGTTTCCCGGTCGATGAAAATACTTTCCCGGTCGATGAAAATAATAGAGTGTTAAGATTTCTCTGCGGTTTCAACTTATATTTCGTCCATAAAATATATTTTTAATGAAAAAGTAAAAATGTTTTATTGACTCTGATTAGTTTTGAATTGAAAAATATTGTTATTACTACAATGATGGAACGTGGAAATGCACTGAAAGCCTGAAATTCGAAGTAGGAAGGGAGTAATGTCCCCTTTGTTAGTGAGGTGCTTAGCCCTGCTACAATGGGTTAAGCGCCTTTCATGACGGCAATCTAGCTAAAAGATGACCGGGATGTGGAAGCTATGGTTCAAATTGTTCGCCGAAGAAAGAACAACTCGAAAGCCGAAGAAAGAACAACTCGAAAGCTGGAAGTCCGAGAAAAGTCCTTTTGCTCAGTAAAAGGCAAGTAACAGCACGTTTACCGTTTGCCAAAACCCATTTTAGTTGGGAGACCGAGAAATGCAGAAACATTTTATAGTCTAATGAGTCCAAGATTGTTTTCTATGGTGGCAAAGGTACCCATATCTACGTAAGACGCCTACCTCAGTCCGTCTTTGACCCCAAATACACCGTAAAACCAGTTAAGCACGGCGGTTCAAGCATTATGGTGTGGGTTTGCTTTTACTTCTATGGTGTAGGCCCAATATATTTGATCAAATCAACGATGGACCAAAATGTTTATGCTTATATACTGGAAAACGGTCCTGGCCCTGACGAAATTCTGACAAAATGGGTCTTTGAGAGACAACGATCCAAAACACACGAGCAGAAAAGCAAAGAAGTGGTTCCAGAATGCCGTTAGTATTGCAAAACTCGACTATAACAACGGGCTTTGGCCCGCGGTACAAGAATCGTGGTGTGCCATCCCCGTGGACCGCTGTCAACGGCTTGTTGACTCAATGACCGATCGTTGTTAGGCCGTTATTAAAATAAAGGTCATTCAACTATGTATTGAGCATAATTTATGTTTTTTTAACTTACTTTACTTTTTTAAGTTTTTTTTAAGCAAAATGTTGATTCTTATTTTTCTTGAGCCCTCGTTTTTCGTACTGCTGACACCTTTCGATTTTTTTTGTATTTATTTTTGCTTTGAATACCATTCTGGGATAGTTTTTCTGTTATTTGAAAATAAAGAAGTAATAAAAGTTGAATGCCAAGTCACACTTACAATCATTTGAATTGCCGTCTAACACGCACTGCTATTACTTTCTTCGCAGCTATATATTTTATTTTTCTCAAAACCCCATTTTAGGGAAGACTGAAGATGAAAAAGACTATTGAACAAGTCGTTCTGAAATTTTGATGTGTTGTTTCAAATCGAATATGTCGTGATTTGATAAGGTTTTTTTTTGGTATTCCACAAACAATTTTCTTTTTGGCAAATAATAATTGTTGGCGCAAAAATGCATATTAGATCAGAGCCTTGAAGTGTGTTAGAGTACTTCATTCAAGACCGTAATAGTACACTGCAGTACACTGTAGGCAGGCAATGTGATCAGCATTGCGCTCAGCCGACATTATTACCCCAATTTGACTCAGGTCATCGCAGCTGAGTAGACTGGTGTTCGATATCCAGCCACGATAACAACTTTCTTTCATATTTTTCCAAGCTGCATGGAATACGTACATATTACAGTCAATGATATTATCCCCACCCTAAATGTACAAACTTCCTATTTCCGAATACTGTACATATACATGCACGTATATTAATTGAGCGTACCCATAATTCTCATTTACTTCGTGCACAAAAGCATTCATTTGTACATATATAGTACGCATATTAAATACGGCTGGTTTAATGTACAAATATATCTATCTTCATTAGACACTACCCGCAAACTTCATTAGCACGTATATACTATTATATATACCTACATAGACACCTGTCTGTTTGGAGTAATTGATATTCATATACAAATGACTAAAAAACTAAAACAAAATAATTCTCTGAGACCCCATTGTTACGAACTTACTTCGTTGTGGTGTTGACGAGTTGATATGGGATGATGACGTCATACACGCTGTAGAATGCACGAAATTCACAAAAAATGGCAAAGTTTCACCCCCTATTATTTTGCTAATGATAGTTGGATTTTCGTCAAACTTGACCAAATTGTTCATTATGTTATTCCTTATACCCATACTATTTTTTACTTCTGGAATGGACATAAGGAAAATGTGGAAATATAGTATTATTAATTTTATTTGTACAGATATCGGAACCGGATGTATTTTGAGGTCTAGATTTCATAGGGATGCACCACTGTGAATTTTTTCAGATTTTCCAGTTTGAGGGTCATATTTTGAGCCCTCACTCCTCTATGTTTCATCCGATATCAAATATGGAACTAGTTGCATATGACCACATTTTATGAAAAAAAATTTGGCACCCTTCGTTGACATGTATCGGGAGCCTCCCTTAAACTTATCACAAGCCGACTCGATTCTAATAAGGTTTTGTTTCACACAAAACCTTAAAAACAAATTGAAGGTCAATATTTCAGGGGACATTTGAGCCATTTTTCCGTAGCTGATAATATTTATGCATTTGTTATTCGATATCGACATCATGGGAAGAACGACCCGAGACGTTGTCAGCCAATAGAGCCTATTTCAGCTTACAAAAACTATTCCGTCTCACCATAGGGTCAAATCTCTTACTATACAAGACAATGATCTTGCCAGTCCTCATGTATTCCTCGGAGACTTGGGTTTTTAGCAAGAAACATTCCGAACTCTTGGCCGCGTTCGAGAGAAGAATCCTCCGAAAAATGTTTGGCCCCCTGCATGAGGATGGCCTACATAACAAAGAAATCTATGAGCGATACCATGACCGTCTGGTTGTGGATAAAATCCGGCTCAATAGGTTATGGGGGGCAGGTCACTTAATCTGTATGAATGAGAATGATTCAGCCCGGAAAGTCTGTAAGGACAATATCTATGGTAGAAAAAGAAGACGAGGCAGACCCTACCTGAGATGGAGTGATGGAGTGAGTTAGGACGCTAGACAGCTTTTAGGGATATCGAATTGGTTGACCTCGGCGCAAACCCGGGATATCTGGAGTTCCTTATTAAGGCAGATCTAGACCGGATATCGGTTGTTGCGCCGTTGATGATGATGATTTACTATTCGCTTTAGTGTGATACTGACATTTAAAGTCTTAGATTGCAGTAAGTTTGCGATACAACGAGCTACAACTTAGACCTGAGCCGTCGAAAAAACACACATACACACATAGAGGATACAACTGATAGCGTTAGAGAGTACTAATCGAGACCTTTCATTTGATATCCCACATGATTATGTATATTCAGTCCAAACAAATTTTACATCCGTCTTTTTCATGTCTGGAGACCCCCATCTCCTTAAAGTCGACGTAGGACGATATTACTCACGGTATGCCTGGGGATTTACAGTCTCCACCTTCCTGTCAAATTTCGAATCAATAGAAGCAACCGTTTCTGGAAATGTGTCTGTGACAACCCCATGTTCCACACAAAATCATGTTGGTTCCTATATGCCCAAAGATTTTTTTTTTAATTAATGTAGTTGTTTTCGTGGAAAAGAACGTGTTCCTGACAGGCAGATGGATAAAGGACAGTAAACCGATTTTAATAAGGTGTTGTTTTCCACAAAACCTTGAAAAGGTTAAATGTAAGGCTGTAAAAAGGCATTTCTAAGGCAGGAGGACGGTGTGATTTCAAATGCCACTTGATTTTTGTGATTTTACCCCAACCGTACCAGCTGCACCATTTGCCACTTTTTTCTTCAAGCTAGGATCAAACTCCCAAATACCGGGTGCCTCGAGCCAAGTTTCTCATAGCACCCCAAAAGGATAGAACATAACTAGTAGCGCAGTCCCTTTTAAGTCAGATATCAACAAACAAAACAAAGAATAGTCGTCATTACCACTTTTTTTTGCCGACGTAGCCAAAGTTTTCTGTTCAAGAGAAATACAACACGAGAAGAATATCTCGGCAAGCAACCTCTCTTTCGTTACTGAAATAAAGGAATATGTTAATGACAGCACTTCGTTCGCAATTCCATTCCAATCTATTTGGAGAGGGCAGAATATTAATCTAAGGTTGCAATATAAAAAATGCTGTAGGAATTCAAAAGCCCGATTAAGAAATTATAATTCCCCTTCACAATCTAAACGAGACCTTTCTCGTATTCTAACTTATTTTATGATAAATGCAGCTCTTCCTATTTTCCTCAAGTTCAAGTGCATTGCTGAATGTACAAAGAAATTCCCAAGCAATTTCAAGATCGACTGGTAGCCCTAGCATCTTAAGCGCCACTAGAACAGAAATAAATAATTACAACGATTGCAACCGACTGAAAGCTAACAGAGATTGATAAGTAAAGTTTTCACACCGTAATTAACATAGTTTTACACTGCAATTTATCGTTCTTCCATTGAACAATCCAATAAGTGATTTAATGACTTAACGATTGCTAATTTGTGCATTTTCCAGAGTCAATACGGTGAAGTATTTATTCTACAATTGTAGAAACAGCCTGCTTACGTACCGACTTCTGCACTTGCGTACAGCATGGAAACTGATCATTTTAACAGTACGACCTCAAGCAGATTGCCTTAATTTACATCAATTTATCTCAAGTGAGCAGATTAAAGTACGCTAGTATGTATGGATGGCTGTGCTTCACATAGTACTTTCAGTTTCATTGATCATCCTGTATTTAGACTTAAATTACTGCGGTTGGCACTTTGTTTACCGATGAATTTACATGTGGGGATTACAACTTTACACATGAGCATTATGTGTTTCATTATTTGTTGTTGACACTGGTTAACGACATGAATTGAATTTCTCTTCTTACGGAAACCTTCAAGAAAGTGCAAAGCCACACAATGTTGGTAGTGAAAATAACACAAACATTCGTGAGGAAGGTCAATGTCGCGATGTTGTCTGTCTATTTTTATCACTTTGCACTAGAAAGTGAACGCATTTGATAAGATAAAGTGCAAAGCTAGAACAATGGTACCTTCTGGTCTCGACTAGAAGATAAACGTAATTTACTGAAGCAACTGATATCGACCAATTATCTCGAAATCCATCACCGGAATATTCTTGCGTATTGACTGCCTGAGTTAGAAGAGCACATTCTTAAGATTTTGTGTAAAACAAAACCTGATTAAATTCGGTTTACTGTCTGTCTGTCTATCTGTTTTTTTTTTCATCGTTGGAATGTGGAAAGGTTCAAGACCTACTGCTGGCTCCTGCTATGCAGTTATGTGAGACTCCTACTCACTAAAACCACCTCCTTCTTCTTCCACTCTCCCCACGGGACTGCTAAAGCATTGCATCGCGGGGCTGGATCAGTTCTTAACTGTGACGCAACATTGTTCGCTCCCTTTCTTGTTTTCTTCGCAGTTCTTCACGCCTTAGCTGTTGATGAATCATTTTCAGCTCAAATACTACTTGATTCCAAGCCTCCGTTGATTCCAACATATACTCCACTATATTTTCAGGTGTTAAGCGTCTGTCTGCGATCGTCTCCAGCCTAGTTCGGTGTGATGTAAACCTTGGGCACTCAAATACATCATGCTCCTCATTGTCAGCCACGTTACCACATCTTGGGCAGCATCGTGACTCGTCGTGTCCAAATTGATGTAGATAAGCCCCGAGGTCCAACGGTCAGTTTGTGCTTCGTTCCATCTCTTTTGCCATTTTGCGATGAATTTCCACCGCGCTAGTTGCCTTCGAAGTACAATAGACTCCCCGATTGCATACATTTTGTCGTAGAGACGCCGACCTTCATCCGCCAAGATGTCTAGGGGGATTGTCCCTGCCAGTACATATGCTGCTTCTCCTGATGTTGTTCGATAAATACCGCATACTCGGAGTGCACTTAGTCGATACGCCATTCCTAGTTTTCCGCAGTTGTTGATTGATTGATTTGAAAGGTTGCCGAAACTGAAGCTGCGTAGAGTAGCACGGAACTAACTACCTTTGGAGACGACGTCGACTTTGTCTTGGTCCACCAATGTTCGGTAGTATCCTCGAGATCGTTGCAGCGATGGAAGACGCTTTGGTTGCAGCGCACTCAATGTGTTTTTTAAAGTTGAGCCTTTTGTCAATCATTACTCCCACATATTTAAGCGACTCTTGGGAGTAAATGGTTTTTTCACCAACTTTAATTTTCACCGTCGTGTCTTTCCTTCTTTTGCTGATTAGCACTAGTTCCATTTTATGTTAGACCGAACTGTTTCAACCAGGAATTGATCTTCCATATCGCTTCATTTTTGTAAATTTCGATCTCATCTAAACGTTTTGCAACTATTGTTACCCCGATATCGTCCGCAAAGCCAATAGTTGTCACGCCGTTAGGAAGGCGTAGCGTCAGCACTCCATTATACATAATTACCCACAGTAAGGGACCTAAGACAGACCCCTATGGTACGCCGAACGTCATTGGGAATAATTTCTGTCCATCGTCCGAGTCACAATATAATCTTCTTCCAATAAGAAATCCAACAACGATGAGTACAATGTACTTCGGAGCCTGTAGTTTAGTTAGAGCCTCTACGATTTTCGTCCACTTTGCAGTGTTAAATGCATTTTTTACATCGAGTGTCACCACTGCGCAACATTTCTCATCTTGTATTGCAGCACGGGCCAAGCCAGTCACCATGTTGATTGCATCGACGGTTGATCTGCCTTTACGAAACCCGAATTGCTTGTCGGATAGGCCTCCTTCCTTTTCCGCAACAGCGAGCGGCCTGTTGTATAATACTTGTTTAAATAGTTTACCAATGGTATTGACCAAACATATCGGTCGATATGAGGAGGGGTCACCCAATTGTTTACCTGGCTTCGGAATAAGTATCAACTTTTGCAGTTTCCATTGCTCGGGGAATTCTCCTTCTCTAAGGCATGCCGGAAAAACTTTGGCAAACACATCAGGTGCTGTCCTGGCTGCCACTTTCAGGGCGATATTTGGAATTCCATCTGGCCCTGGGGTCTTATTTTCAAGGAATTTCCTCGCTGCATCAAAAATTTCCTCTTCTACCACTACAGGAATTTCGTCGGGGTTTACATGGACTTTAGGCAGATTTGTGCAGTTCACATCCTCTGGGAAGAGAGTGCCCTCTGGGTGGTGGTGTGTGGGGAGCGCTTGCCTTTCAGTGATGACATTACAAATCTGTAGGCGCCACCCCATGGCCCCCTGAATTCCACAAGAAATTGAGATTTCGTCTTCGGAACGAGAGAGAGGCATCGCATGCCCTGTAAAGCTTTTTCTTGTACGCTTCCCGATAATAATGTGTCATCAACAAGTTCCTCCTTGAATATTTTTCCATCGAATTTGTTAGTTACCTAGCTCATCGTTTTTTTTGGGGGCTTCATATAATTCCTACGCGATAAGGGTGTCACTGACGAAGGTGAGGTCTACTATTTATTGTAATTCTCCCCTCCGGTATGCGCTGGCTCCCCCAGAGTTCGCAAGTACGACATTTAAACGCGAGAATGTCTCTAGCAGTATTTGCCCCCTTGTATTTGTTTTTCTGCTTCCCCAATCTCCTGCTCATGAGTTGAAATCGCCGGCAATTATTTTGGAGTGGTAGCGTCTGGCATCAATGGATAGTTTCTCAAGCAATGAAATGAATTCCTTCAGGGCTGCGTAACAACTTTAGATACATATAACTCCTATCTTGGCACGTGTAAATCCGTTCTCTGGATGTTTTTATCTTCTATAGCACGACTTCCGTAGCTCCATATTGCGGCTTTGCTGCTTTTGTCAGCTACCCATACTGCGCTATGTAGATTTTCATATCGTTCGCATACAATAGCTATGTCGACATTATTTTCGAACACGCTCTAAGAGAGCAGGTCTTGGGCCGCTCGACAGTGATTCAGATTTAGTTGCATAAACTTTATTTGTACTTATTTATGAACGCCTTTCTGAACACTGGGCATTTACTGCTTCCTGCAATGTGGGCGCTCGCGCTATTTTTCGACACAGAACACGCATTTGGGCTTTCCGTCGCAATCCTTCGCAAGATGGCCACTTGCGGCACAGACTAGATATGTCTTGTCAGCTGGTACAGGCTTTCGCAATGTGGCCGATCGTATAAGGTTCCAATTGGCCGAATTGAAAGTATTTCTCATGTCCAGGGTCACTACCACGCAATATTTACCCTTTCCGTGAATTTCTTCTTCTGCCAAACCAGTTAGAAATTTGGTGGTATCAATGGCTTCCCTGGCTTTCAACTACCAGGAGTAATCTATTGTAGATTACTATCTCGGTCTATAAGAGGTTGGTTCAACTGGAGGTTTACCAGCCTTAGAGAGTAGTACTAACTTTTGCGGCTTACATGCCGCAGGTGATATCCCCTCGGACATGCACGTTTCGAATAACTCAACGAACATGTCTGGTCTGTATTTTACGGCAAGCTTAAGGGCCCTATTCGGTAAGTGATTCATATCCGGAGTTTTCTGGTGTTCTTTTCTACCACAAATCTCCAGTAGCTCGTATCTGGTGAGTGGCGGTATTGCCATCACATTCAGAAGTCGCTGGAAGTTGTCAGTGTCCATCCCTTACTGGCGGAATAATTCCTGGATGATTTTTAACAAGTGGCGCGTGGTTAACGCGCTGTGCCCAATTCAGGGCCATATTTTTTTATTTCTGGTTTTCTATTGATGCTAAATTTCAACAAGTTTGTTAATCGAGCAATTATTCCAATTATATCCTATGTATAAATCTAGGAATATACGGCCTTGGAATATACCTTGTTTACATTTTCAACATATATTATTTGTCAACCTTGAAAGAACAAATTTTCATCATAGCCTTCATGCTGATATTTCATCACATTTTTGCATATATAAACGATTGCAATTTGTCACAGCTGAAAAAAATTTCATACATTCAGCCTCAGACGAACTATTTCCCCTTCCTGAATTTTATTTCTGGCTAGCTTATACATAGCTGTTAAATAAAGCCAAGAAAACAGGTGATTTCAGATCATTTCCACAGAAACTAAAAATGATTGAATTAATATAAAGCCAATTGGCTGAATATTGACGAGCGGTTGAAGATCGCTGACATTTTGCTGAAATGTATGAACCTGACATTGGTTTACTTAATCGATGATCCTTCATTTTGTTGTTTGTGGAAGTCGTTATTTAATATTTTAATTGGGTTAGGTGAACTGCCATATGCCGACAAAAGTACTTTTACTACTATTATTATTCACATTTTTTTTTACTTTCAGGCGCCTACAAATTCGCATTGCTCGGGATATCCTCCATCACGATAGGGATCTTAATATTCATGCTGAATCCATTACAGATGATTGTCGACGACGTATGTTTTTGAAAGATTGAAATCTTTTTCTAATGTTATAATAAGCCAGAAAGGTTAAGTCAGATTTTTCTTTTCTCATTTTCTTCTAAAACAGAAATTATCAGTGCACGAGGGGTCATTCCTTTTTGGACTATTCCAAAAACCTCCTCTAGACGTTTACATCAGTGTATACGTATTTAACATAACCAATTTGGATCGATTTCTTAGTGGAAAAGACAAGAAATTAAGATTGGACGAAGTTGGCCCATATGTATATCAGTGAGTATACTATTCATTTATTTTTTCGGATACTCAGTAGACACAAAACAAATTTTGGACAGACAGTTTTAAGCAGTTTCTACATCCAAAACCAAGTATAGAATAGTTGACAAACAATAGTTTTGGTAAACCTCTTGATTAAGGGTGTAAAATGACAATAACATAATCTAATCACTTCAGAATAAATTAAGCCTTGCTAGTTGGCGACGATAAGTACGAGACTCTTTAATCAAAGAGGCATCAATATGCCGATTTAGATACCAGCTATAATGAATGCTATTTCGTCGGATATTGCACCGTAAGCGCACAGGGGCCCTAATAGATTTAAACAACATAGATTTTTTTTTCTAGTAACTCTGAAGGTGTGTCTTGAAGTACAGCTGCTATGGCAATCATGACTTTTAGATATGAGTGCTGGTTGCGATATGTAGTCTGCATACCAATCTGGATGTTTATTTAGGTAACCTTTCTCCGCTCCGTAATTAGAACCATTTCAATTCTATACTCCGGGAATGCAATATCTCCGATTGTCTTGTTTGTGAGGATTTCAATCTCGTTGGTGGCTTGTGCTACGATAATCACTCCAATGTCATTTGCAACGGACCTTTGGGAACCTGTAACATCAAAATTCCATTATATATTCTTATCCACAAGAACAGACCGATGATAGATCCTTCTGGAGGTCACAGGTTGCCCGATACAGTTTAGGTTCATTGTCCAAATCGTTGCACAGTAACCTCTGCAGCGGGAATTCAATACTAATACCCACCAGGTATTTGGGAGTCTCTGATTTGACTTCGAGAATAACTAACACTCAAAATTTATAGATTTTTATTGCTGTGTAGTAGTAGTTCACTCTTCGCCTTGGCTATGGCGCTATGGCTCAACAAAATTGGGTTTTGGCTACGATTGATGCGTGTCCTGGCTTTAAGACAGACTTTGTGGCAATGTAAATTTCTGGACTCCATTCGATTGTCTGTTTGGTAAAAGTTCGATTGAAAGATTGGAACCGTGAACTCTTACGCATACAGTGAAGGACATCGTTCTTTGTCAAACTTAAGGGGCGGTCCAATCCATCCGTCATGGAGTGTAGAGTGCAGTAGTCCTAGGAAAATTCTTCTTCTTTTTCTTCAGCCTTTGCCTCGTTTACAAGCGGGGTCGGTTCGTTGTGATCAGTTTCGCCATTTGGTTCTATCAAATGTCTGATCTGAGTGCAATCTTGCGGCTTTTAATCCCCATCCAGAATATCAAAACATCGTTGTTTCGGCCTGCCTTTTGGTGGTTCACCATCGACTTTGATGTTCAGACCAAGTGGCAAGTGAATTCTCGTTAGGGTGAATTACGGGTGTTTAAATTTTACTGCGGATCCCCCTTAAGTTTATTCTAAAACAGTAAAATGCAATAATATAGGTTTTAATATGAAACAGCAGACTTCTGAGAAAAATGCGTGTAACACACAAACAGACCGACAGTAAACCTATTTTAATAAGGTTTTGTTTTCGCAAAAAGTTCAGGGTTTTTTTGAAAACAAAACCTTAAAACGAGGAGGGGGAAAGTGCAATTGGTCGTTTTCAAGTCTTGATTTTTTATGTAAAACTCTTTCCGTGAAACCTTTCTAATGCCGTTTGCACAATCTAGACTTGTACCTAAAATAAGGGGAACTTTCTTTTACCATAAATTTTGCTCTTTTTGTATCTTTCGAATGTAACGTGACTTGGGTCATTATGTTATTAGATAGATAATTTTGTCTAGAAGAAAAATACTTCTACTTAGAAGGAAATGCTGATGTTAAAGTCAACAAAAGTGGGACATATGGCAAAAGCTATAAGCTATAAGAACAAGACATGTTCCTTCAGTTGAAAAGTTTTAGAATTACATCTGGGACTACTTGAGGTACATTATCACTTATCTGTGAACTTTTGATCTTAACGGGAAATGCGATTAGAATAACTAATTTCACGATGATTTTGAATTTTTTAAAAAATTGAATAAGCGGGAGACAATGACTGGACACTTTAGGTGTGAATTGTTTTATGACTGTTCATGTAATGAATTTAGGAAAACACGCTTATATCAAGGAATGTTATTGCATTCTTTTCCTAGTGAAGTATTTACTAACTCAAGTAACATTCTTGATTTACCAAGAATTTATATTTAAATAGGAGGATGCGAAACTCTTAACTTTGTTGCTTACAATATTAGATTTCTGCAGTAATTTCCAGAATTGGTGTAACATTTGTTCTGAAAAGTGATGTTTTATATTTTGAGGTTGGAACCAGACCTACCATATTCAGTAGCCGATTTTGGTAGTATTTGCGTTATAAAGCCATCAGATCAATCCTATTCTCTATCTCCGCTTTCCTTGCAGATCTGCAGCAAACTATCTCATCGATAAGATGTTGAGGACCAAATTATTCCACCATTCTTGCCACTTTCTCAGTGACTCTTCCCTTACTGGATTTTGGAATTCTGTACCCACATATTTAAGGTGAATTCAGCCTTTTACACGCTGATTCTCTTGAGTTTGAGATTTACCTTACTCCGGTTATATATCATATATACCGATATGCTTGCGCTTCATCTCATAATGATTTTGAATCTAAAAGGTAAACTGAACCCTACCAGCCATGAGTGATCGGGGAGAATATTTTTGATTTCCTAAACAGTGAGGCGTTTTTCTTAATGATCGGTTATGAATTTGTGTAGTTCTGCCCAGTAGTTTATTGCGTCTTTTTTCGCACCAGGGTTTGGAAAAAAATACAATATAATACCAACTGCAGACCAACAAATGATCAATATTATTTTCGTTGTGTGGTGTTGGCAAATGTCCTTGTGGTTGATCGGCGTCAAACCATTCAACAGATAGTCGGCGATTGTCGCATAGGATCTACTTTTCATCTTACATCACTATTCTATGTAAAAGTGGATTAATTTTATTTCGCGTAAAGAGGGAAGTGCATGCTTCTAATCGGCGTATCTTCGGCGAATTGATTCAATTAGTGGGGAACCAGTTTATCCAACTTGTTTACCTTGTTTACCTTCCTGGACGCATCAACAGTTGAATAATGATCTGCGATATCTCGAACTGTTTGTCGGGGACTTTAATTGACTATCGTCAGTGGCTTCTTGAGAGGTCGGGCACGTGGCTTATTTTCAACCCTGACCGAAACTTTTCAAATTGGTGTCCTCTGGTTCGTCCACTGGCTGCTCCTTTTCCAAATGGCGTGTTAATATTCCTTATTGCCCCTGCCGCACTGTGTTTTAGTTTAAACCCATACAAAAAAATTGCCATTTTCTGGTTGCGATCCATTTTTCCTGTAATTGCTAACGATACACCTTGAAACAAACTGGCAAATGAAATGATTTATGAATTATATAAATAATAATAATGGTCGTTGGCGCAACAATCTATATTGGATCAGGGTCAGCATTGCACTCGCCCGAGATTATTACCCTGATTTGACTCAGGTACTCATTCACAGCGTGTCGACTGGTATCCGACGTCAAAACAGGATACAAATCCCCCGGCTACCAGTAAGATTTGAACCGTGATATTCCGTACGACAGCCTTGTGCTTAAACCACTCAGCTATCCGGACATGATTATATAAAGCATGCGATTTATTTGACATTTAACAGTCCTTTTGCTTAGCCTTTATCTACTTAATGCGATCACCATCCGCCACGTTCGAAAACGGCAATTTTATGCGCAATAGCCTAATATAAACATAATTTAAATATGCTTCGAAGCTGAACTTCATTTTCAGCCAGGTTATTCACAAAACGGATTGTAATAGCGTGCGCAGAACGAGAATCCCATTATATGGGGACTGATCCTTTAAGTGGCTCTTTAATTTATCAATCATGATGATTCCCAACGGATCACGAAAAAACAGATGACATAATATTTTTTGAAAAGCTCCAAGCCACCAACCGTTGTTGATATCTGGTTGAAATTATGGATTCTGATTGATAAATAAAAACTGAGGGGAAAATTGGTCCTGGCTACCTTGGAATATTCTCTTCCTTGTTTACTAATTAACATTCTAAGTATGCATACATATCCTTCTCCTTGTTTGTGTTCTTTGTTGATAGGTAGTTCTTTAGTCACAATCTTTACATTTTTACATTGTTCTTCTACCCTACGCAACCCTTAACCCTCTCACCTCTATTGACTTGCGCAGTCATAGTGACTTCAATGAATTAATCAAGTATTGGAGCGGCTGAACGGCCTAACCGATGAGTATAACTCGGGGAGTGTGGAAGGCCCTCCCTCGATTACCCAGCGCTTTCTCACTCTAGGCGCTCTTTCAATCACTGTATTCGCTACGGTTGCAAGCTGTTCACCGTACTACATCAGAAACGGGCATTCTTGGTAGCGGAGCCGCGTTTTCAACAGTTCCAATATTCAAGAAAGGCCCAAGTCTTCAACGTTTTCCGAGTGGCTCGGCCATAGCTCGCTCTCATTAAAGGTTCAATATCTAGTTAAAAAAAAAGTCGTTGACGTAATGAGGAAAAATGGCTGACGGTGAGTATTGATATTGGAAGGGAAAGAGGTTTCCACATTTCCCGTGGAGGCTGCTCTCCACAAGAAACCCTTTTTAGTTGTTAGTCTATTAATTTTCCTCTCTTTGGTTGGATGCGACTTTGCGCCCATTTCCAAATATCAACACCGAAACTCCTGGAAGATTCGACTAACTACTACCCTTTCTAGACTAGCGAAATTCGCAGTACCAATCGGCAGCGTCACTTCCAAATAGTGCGTCGGATGTGGCGGTAGAGATAATCTATCATTCTCTATCGATTGTTTAGTGGTCAAAGATGTTTCATCCTGCTTATGTGGAAGAAACAGACCATTCACGTCCTATAAAACTTCCTTTAAGATGAGTCTCAAATGAAACATCAAGCTCGAAGAAGCTACCTGAGAGGTGATGGCGCGAGTGTCAACCTTGGTGAAACTCGTTGTCCTTCCATCGGTGCAGGGATATGACCAGTTTTATACGATCGAGCTGGAAGCCGTTTTTTTGGTCATATGCCAACCGGAATTGTACTATACTTCTACCGCAGTGGCCAGTTATGCAACAACTCATTTTCCCATTACCGGTATATGCGAAGAAGTGAAAATATTAAAAAGCCTTCCCAAAGTTAAAATCTACATTCGTAGATTATGTAGTTGCGGATGGGAGATACTTTTCAGCGTTTAGCCTGCACGGCCTATACTTGCAAATGCTTCTGGAAGACAATCACCAATTGAACTTAAGGTCCAGGACAAATATGTTAGTGCTAAGACTTATGGTATGCGGGGCATGAAATGGAAGTGGCTCTGTTCTGTATGATCGAATAGGGATCAGGCAAAATAAGTAACATTAGAGGAGAAAAGATGTGTAATCCAAAACTATAATATGAAGTCAAGTGTATGGGGAGACTAACCGGAAAGCAGGCGAAAGGACTTATGTCACCTCTACCCAGCAACCCAACAGAACAGTTTAGAACTAGGGTCAGTTATTTTCCATAAATTTACCTTTCTGAACCCTAAGATCGGCCACAAGTTGAAATGCAATGTGACATATGTTAGCATAGGTTAACGTAGGAGAGCAGTAGCTGAAATTGTTTGTGAGAAGGTAGAGTGGAAGTTCAGGTGCAAAATGTTATGTTGATATATCCTTTCGTTTTAATTCTATAAGTATATTGCGAAGCGTATGTCTCACAATTTTTTTCTGATGCGCGGGGTGGTACATAAAATAATCTAATTAACTGATTTGATCCAAATTCTATTTGTAAACTTATGGTATAATTAGCGACTGCAGGCCTTTAAAATAAATAAAAATAGACAAATATTTTGAGTTTTGTAAATTTGGGGACAAGTTTTGCAAAAGAAACACAGCAAATATCGACTGCACCGTGGGTATGTTCAAAAGTTCATTAAATTGCCAAAATTGAGAATTTATGTTGAATTTGAGTGTGTGCAATAGATTTTTATCGGAGCTATAGAAAGATTAGACAATCTTGGCACAACTCCGCGCGATTCGCTCACGTTGCATTCTCACGCTGTAGCATTTGGACACTGCGCGCCGCCACTTCTCTGTAATTCATGGTTACATAAAATTTTAATTTTAATTGTAAGGAATCGATAAGGGAATTTATAAGATTTTAAGTCTATACTTTTATAGTTTAATTTTCGAAATCTAATTGGAATAATGAAAGCCGAAAAAATTGCAACAATATTCCTTTGAAGTTTTTGGATAAGCAATCCTTAAAAAAATGACGGAGAATTTACCGTTAAAGTCGAATTTTCTAATGAAAAATCTAAAAACTATAATTAAGGAACCCATGCGCAATTTTTGAATTGATTGGATTTGTTAGGGAGTTAATAGTTTGCAGTTTTCACGCAACGCAGGTCGCAGTCACTAATGAAAACTGCGGTATGAATACAAACCTTCGCAGCTTACAGACGCTCTAAAGCTGCGTCACGTCACTTCTTCGTTTCACCAAAGTTCATGGTGTGTCATTTCACCTCACAAAGCTACGTCTCAACTAGCGCCCGGCCTAACGTGCGTAGGGTCCCACATTGGGCGCCATTTGTAAAGAGCCGAAATTTTAGGGAGGACCAAAATTATTATCCTTTAATATAAACTTTTGAAAATTCCGCTTTGAGATAGGTGGGGAAATAAACATATATGTGGTTCTGAATCATAAAAATTTCGAATTTTTTACTTAAAATACAGTGACATTTCTCGGCCTGAGAAATCAGTGTCCACTAGGAAAAGAGAGTAAGTTGTTCCTCAAAATTAGCAAGATCTGTCATCAAGTAGTTGGAATGCTCAGAAGCTCCTCAAACGAAAATTGATTGCGCTGCTTCTTTCCGAAACTGTTTTTCACAGATTCAATCATCTGTCTGTTCTTTCTTTCCGCCATACCTTTTTTGGTGAAGAAAGTCCTGTAGCTCCTGGGAGATGTATTTCTTTCCGACGATAGATATAATGGCTACTCATTTTTTGCCAAATTTGTTTTTCATTGCTGTAACCTAATCTTTGATTGTATCGGCTATCTCTGAGCTACCTGACTTCACATTGCCCTGTTATACAGAATTCTAATGATTCAAGCAATGTTCTTAACAGAAGGGAAATATAACTCATCTATGTTTTTTTAGAAATTGGGGAGTTCTAAGTATGCATTAAATTGATTCCGGATCGGACCAAATGGAGAACAACTTGCTCCCACTCTTTATGGTCCACGGACTCCTCTTTTTGAGTTTAACACCCAAGGTTCAAAAAGTAAATGAGGGACGAAGACGGCTACGGTTTCGTACCAGGGTAGAGATGATTGATCAGACGCTGCCTCATCTCTGCTCTGGGAGCAGCGTGACCGAAGCGCCTCGCAGATGTTAAACGCTTCCTTTTATAATTCGCAAAACAAAATAATTCAAAAATAGGAGTCCGTGGACCATAAAGAGTGAGAGCAAGTTGCTTTCGATTTGGCCCCACCCGGCATCAAGTGGGTGCGAACTTAGCACTCCCCAATTCCTAAAAAAAGGTGTGTAACTCCGGCGAAGCTTTGCTGCGAACTGTGGGTGGATTTACGTTGAATATAATGCGAACTCTTCTCATCTATGTTCTAATTCTTCTGTTGAGTTTCCTACCTGAACCGCGTTTCTTTCCACCCCTCCATTTTTAGGAATTTTATCGAAGTTCATCTGACCTTCTGTCATCACATTCGGTATGAGAGAATATTACAGTATAGCCGAGCTTTTTCCGGAAGGATTTAGTTCCAATTTCCCTGATATGTCCTGCCCATGATCCAGCAAATTCACTGTCTATAGGATATCCTTCCACATCTTTTGTATGACTATATTCAAGTGTAATGTGCTCTTTCGAAACACCTTTTTCCATACCTTCTTATGCCATTAGATTCAGGCTAAGTAAGCTACCACCGAGGTAATGCATCCATTCGGTTTAGGCTCCTCCATTTTGAACTTTTATATTCTGGATTGTAATTCTCACTTTAGGCCTAGGATAAAAAAAAATGAAAAACATCTATTCATATACATTCAAGCATTAATGTCCCCTTTGCCGCCCCGGGGCCGCGCTTGATAGGGTATTTGACATCTCATTATGAAACATTATGACTGCCTATCAGAATGCAATTTAGTAATTCAGGATTTAAGATTAATTAATTCTCAACTGTTTTTATTTCCATTCACACAGAGAGTTCCTAGAAAATCGAAATGCAACATTTCATCCTAATATGACAGTAAGTTACCGACCAAAACGAAGAGTGAAATTTATTCGTGAAAAATCATGTGGCGATCCCAAAGAAGATATCGTGACAGTCCCTAACATACCTTATATGGGGGTGACTTCCGCAGCTTCAAAAATGGGTATACTCACGGCATTAGCTGTTCGAGCACTGAGTCGAACAGCAGGATCGCGAGTTATCCTGAACACTACAGTGGAAGATTATTTTTGGGGACACGAAGAACCTCTTGTTACTTTGGCATCAACTTTTTTGCCATCGGTTATCGATTTCCAGAAATTTGGATTACTGGACCGGGTAAGTAGGAATTTTTCCTTTTTTCCAAATTTATGTGAAATATGACGTCTATGAAAACTGGAATCCGAACAGCTCAGATTTATTTTGCGATATTTTACTTATGCTTAATAATTTTCAGTAGTAATTTGGAAACTTACCATTTTATCACGAGCATCATTAAAGTCGAGCAAGAATTATCATTTACTTGGATAATAATTGTTTATTTCTTCCTTTTCGTTCAGATGTTCGCCGAAGGTGACAACTTAGTTTCAATGAATTTGCCAGGTAGGAAGGAGCTCCTTGAGCGCGAACGACAAGAAGAGGAAGCAAGGCTCGCAGAAATAAAACGGAAGAAGGCAGAAGAATCAGTATCTGGCCGAGATGAGTATATTAATGAGGTCTATCAAGCTTTCTCTTACACGGAAGAATATGAAGAGGAGAAGGAAGTATATCGGCCTGTTGTTCGAGATTACTCAATTGAAACTTGGAACCATCGCAAGGGAATGAAGTTCTGGGGATATAGCGAAGACCACCCGGAAAAGTAAGTGTTTATTATAGTTTTCATTTGATACTGTTGTGTGCAACAATTACAATCCAATTAAGAACGTTTAAATGCACATTGTAATTACTATTTGTGGCAATGGTCCGTAAAGGGCTGACACTGAAGTTCTGATATTTTTTTCTACCAAACAACTCCCATTAAGAACATTTCACTGGTTCGGAAATCTTTCACCTAATGAACTTTCCTGTCTTCCACAGGAACACGGAATGTAACACTCTACGAGGAACATACGACGGAACACTATTCCCAAGAAACATTTCCAAGGGTGAAGTTTTCCGAGTTTATCGGAAAGCATTCTGTCGAACTTTACCAATTGTATTCTCACACTCAGGTGAGTTTAATTTACTTAATTATCTGCCGATAACTATGATGAAAATAGATAAATTATCTCCAATTGAAATACTCTAGTTCGTGCTTGAAATAATCAAACGATTTCGTTTTACTTGCATGTGCTTGAGTAATTTATGTATTATAAACTCAGTTATTTTGAATATGCATGACTTAGATGCAAAGATGTGCATACGCGGTACACGTGCAAGTATACATGGCTAAGTAGCATAGCAAACACCCCCGAAGAAACCATACATAAGATTTTATGAAATTTCTAATTACTGAAGCAGATTATTAATTATTTGCGTAGCAGATATTCACCATATTTCTATTCTTGTTATTTTCAGGAAGTTTGAATGGAATCGAGGCGTATTTCTTCAAATTGTCAGAAGATGCTTTTGATAATAGTTTAGATAATCCAAAGTCGTCTTGCTACTGCACTGATAAGGTTTGCCTGAAGAAAGGATTAGGGAATATGACTCCTTGTTATTACAGTAAGTATGCCTTATTTATTTTATATATTTTTTGTTGTTGTTGCCTTGAATACATCTGATTGAGAGGGTGGTATTAGTTCCATGCTCCATGACAACAGAGTTGGGTTGCATAAGCGCAGATTTTGTAGAGCAAGATTTTCGTTTTAACTCGAATGTCGTTTTATCCTTATCGTCGATTTAGATGAATCTCGTGATATTCGCCATAATTAGTAACAATTGAGTGTGAAATTGAAATTTTCCTGCTTAGTTCACTTCTATTTTGCATATTCTCAGACGTTGCTGCATCTTTCATAGGTAAATATCTTGGACTTGGATTGTTACTTACTACTGACTGAATGTTAAGGATATCTAAAGTGAAAACGGACTAATCAATTCCCTTGGTTGGCCTCTGTTTCTAAATGGATGACGGTACACGTAGATGTGAAAAATGGTTCCATCCTTTGTTTTCTTTTTGGTTTATTTAATGCGGTTGCCATTGAATCATATCCACTTACGTCCCAATTTTGTTAGTTCCAGACAGAGGCTTACGTTTCTTCTCAATCGTTCTGCATTGCATTTGCAGTTTTGAAGCAAACTGATTATAGCGATGACATCTTCGGATATCTGGTCAAACTTCTGGTCTTTCTCAACGTGCGGCTTATCCACTGCAACTTTCGCCTTCTGATCGACATGTCTTTTGTTCACTCTATTATAGAGTATAGTGCATCCACTGGGCTTAAATTTGATCATCATCACTGTCAATGCTGTGCAGATAATAAGCTTATAGCAGTGGACTGCACAAAGTCAAACACAAACTTCCATGACTACGGGGGAAATCGAAGCCAGGCTACCAGGTCGAAAAGCAGAGACTCAACAAACTCGGCCAGCCCACCGATAAAATTTATGATTTTATATCGACTCAGGCCAGTGTACTCCGCTAACACAATACAGACACGACTTAATGAAGTGGCGGTCACTTTCTCAGTGCTGCTCATATATAACAGCATCGAGAGCAAATTGGAGTAGAATGACCTTGAACTTGGTATTGATCTTGAGGTATCTGCAATTCCTTTCCATATCCAATCCGTATCTAGGACTGTTTATGAGTTAAATGACATCCACTTCAGCCCCACTGTCGATTCAATCAACGATAACCAGATACACAAATTGTTCTATGGTTCGGCGTAGCAAAGAATTGGAATAATGATGCCGTGGATTATAGAAGCCTTTCACGTCTTTTGGCAAAATCAGCACGAAGAATGTCATCGATCATAAGAACAAGCAGTATCGTTGACAGAATTTAATCCTCGGGGACTTTGGGTGGCAATTTCATCAGACATTTTACCTAGTATAGCACATAACATTTTAATAATATTAAAGATAGTCAGCTTCCCTTTCGCCTTTGTGCCATTCAGGGTTCAATGGGGTCGGATCGTTGACATCTGGTCCACTTTTCTCAGTCGTAGGCTTGGTCTGGATGGAGTTGAGAGGTGCTAAAACTATCACCTATCCTAGAAAATCGAAGTTATTTTGGGCAACCTTTAGGTCATTTCCGTCGACTTCTATGTCCAGACTAATGCTAGCTATCCATCACCGCAAATTACATAACAATCGCATCGAAGAAGACTAATCCAACGCAAAGGATCCGCCTTCTTAACCGCGAGGTGGTGTTTATCATATATTTGCCTATTGACCTGCGCTCGAAATCTTACGGATTGTGAGGGTAAATGGCACTCGAGTTTAAGACTTTCGTTAATAATGAAAAAGGTGGTTGCGTTGATTCGTGGTGAAACTTGATAGCGCAGTTCTGCAATGGTTACTAGCCAAGTTCTGGAGAGGTAACTGTCACTGACAATGATAGTGCCTATTCGATTGGGAACGGTCATTTTTTTACATTCAGCTCACTTTTGGATAAGTTCCTCGAGATTAGATTTGGGGCTCAAGGAAATCATCGTTCAAATCATCTGCATAACACAATGTGTAGGGCACTGGACGTTGGATATCTCGTATGGTAGTGTCCATGACTAGAACGAAAAGGAAGGGAGAGGAGCGCTTCTTTCATGAACTCACAAAACTGTGCTAAAAAATCACAATGGTTTTGCCTTATACAATACCCGAACCGGATGGAAAATCGAACGTTGCGCTGGAGTAAGTTTCTTTTTCTCTATGGAAACGGACGTGCTTTCTTGTCAATCAGTTTGTATCTTACCCTCCTCAATAACTCAAGTGAAGAACTCGCTGCAGTATAGTATAGTATTCCAACTCTGCGCTTTGCAGAGTTTATTTGCGATGTGGTGTTTTTCTGGTTTCATTTGTTTGGTTGTCCCTTCTGTGTCAGGATGCGGTGTCGTGGAAGGTGCGATCAGAAGGAATGGTGGTAAACTGTACCAACTGGTCATCAGATCATTCGACTTCTTGAATGTCATCCCAAAAATTCTCAGAGATCGCAATAGCGATACATTATTAAGTGTGTGGACTACCAAAATAGAGGAGTCATATTGAGTTTCGTGCAGGACGTAGGTGTCGATGCATCTCTTTTCAAAGAGGAGACCTTTATTTAGTGCGCAGGCATGGATTTATATAGATCCATGCATTAATAACTCTTGCTGATTCCTCGACTCTTTTGTTAACACGAATAAAAGTTACAAGTAGAAGATTTTTAAATTCGATTTTTACTGAGTTGATTTTTTTTTGGATGTAAAGTAGCAAATAAATTACAGTTGCCAGTAACGCACGTGAACTCCGGTATCGTGCTTACAACTGCCTCATTTGGACTCCCTTTGCAAATCTTTGGAAAATAACGTATACATCGTCATCGCCAACTGCACAATAATCCGTATCTGGCCAAGGTCTGTCTTAATAAGGGACCCAGGCATTTTGCGTGGAGGTCCATCGACTCGATATCCCTAAAAGCCATCTATCGTCCTCGTCTATGCCATCGCTCTATCTGAGCAAGGGTATTGCACAGCTTCTTTTTCTATCGTAGGTGTTACCCTTATAGACTTTCCGCACCGGATTATCTTCACCCATACGTATTAGGCTACGGAATCGTCGATTCTCGCGTAGGACATCAAACAGGATTTTTCTTCCTATCTCATTGTCTTGTATAGTAAAAGCTTTAACCTTATGCTGAGACGTTCTGAGCGGAACAGTTTTTATAAACTGAAATAGGTTCTATTTTCTGCCAACAACCGTGCGCAAATTTGATTGTTATCGGTTGTGATTTTCGAACCTAACCTTACAAAGGTAGATTGTAAATCTCGGATTGTTATTTCCATAATGTCAATATCGTCAGCGTAGGCCAGTAGTTGGGTAGATTTGAAAAGGATGGTGCCTCTCGCATCTACCCCAGCATTACGTACGTATGTCAGGTTAAAACGAATGCATGATAAGGCATATCCTTATTTTAGACCTTTGTTGATGTTGAATGGTCTCAAGACTGATCCTGCTG
This sequence comes from Hermetia illucens, assembly GCF_905115235.1. Lineage (NCBI taxonomy): Eukaryota > Metazoa > Arthropoda > Insecta > Diptera > Stratiomyidae > Hermetia > Hermetia illucens. The sequence goes on from NC_051851.1 coordinate 70,669,406, forward strand.
CCTTTATCTGGCCTTGTGTATTGGTCATGGTAGCGAAATAGTAATCGGAATATATATTGGTCCTCTTATATGTTTTGACTTTCATCAAGACTGATAGTTGGCGGCGTTAAATTAGCACGTAGTCAATTTGATTGAAAGTGGCCCCGTGTGGACCGTTTTCCGCAAACCAGGTACTTCCAACAATCATTTCGTGCTGCACTGCTAATTCAATAATACACAATCTGCGAGACATCGGTTCCCTTTGATCATGGCATTCGAGTCATCCCATTTCTGGCTCAATGCTCGTAGTCAAACTGGTACTTTTATTCTTATTCTTTTATTATTGTAATTTTCTCTTCTCTAGATTTTTTTAAGGGGGGAAACCACATTAGAAGTCCTTTTTTTACGGAATTTTTTGAGATTTTTTTAAGTGGTAAGAATTATTCGGAATTCAATCAAGTTTGGACATTAGAAGACCTTTTTCTACGTCCTTTTTGATATTTTTTTTTATCTAAAAATAAAAGAGTTATAAGATAAGATTCCAACTGAGGAAGGAGTGGTGACTCCAATTTTTTATCTGAAACTAAAAAACTTTTAATTTTAGATCACTAACTTATTTTCTAAGTATCTGCAACGTATTGTGAGATAGCTAGGCTAACGATCTTAGCAATAAAAAAAGTCGATTTTTGAAACCTCCTAATGTGGTTTCCCCCCTAAATGTATTATGTTCTGGGGTGTGTGTGTGTGTGGGGGGGGGGAAGCTACAGTTTCTGAGCACTCAGGCTGTATTGGCCCATTATACTCGCCTCCTCCGTCTAACGGAATATTCCGGATTCGTTAACATATCGTAGGATTAGTGGATGTGATGCTACCCATCGCAATTGGAGAACATCGGCATCAAAGATCTGATGCCTGATGCGTCCATAGGTGAGGCATTCACATAGGAAATGTGTGGCATTTAGGCTCTGCCACTTGTCATTGTAGGAAGCTTGTTCCCAATTTTTGAAAACACACTTAGCCAAGGCTACTGATACTCCAATTGCTGGTTCCGGTCCCGGCATCTTTCGCTAAAGCATCCGAGATTTAATTTCCCTCTACGCCACAGTGACCAGGTACCCAGAGTTCAGGGGTAGTTGCAATGCTCCGGCGAAGAACATGTAATATTTTGTAAATAACCTGAGACAAACTTCTTGTGGACAAGAACCCCCCACGTAACACTTCAACAGAGCTACACCTCGGTCTTCGCGGTCAATTTCGCCACTTTTAGGTTTTGAAATAGTTCTGCCCTGGTGGTTGATATAGCCAACCCGGCCATTTTGACCATCTCGTATATTTTCAAGTCGTTACGTCTCATTTATGTGAGTAATTTTAAATGGAGCATATTTTCCACAATATCATTTTTCGATCTTTTAAATTCCGGCAGAATTTCACTCATAGATCAAATTGCACTCAAACTAGATTTTCAACGATATCAGACCTTTTAAATTGTTGCATAAGCCTAATAGCTAATGCACTTAAAGCTAAAAATATCACTTTAGCTCTCTTTAATAATATGTATAGGTATAATATTGGACCTCATTTGATGATGATGGTGTATTAAATACTTTTGAATTTTGATTTTGATTAAATATTAGATTGAATCGATGCAGCTGCAGAACAAAATGTAGTTGCAAATGCCGGAGGCTTCGTGGCGACTTTCAAAACAAAAATTAGCCTTTTGATGTCCTCAAAATTGACAAGTTCAAAGCTCGTGATATCCAATGGCAGGAAATAAACAAATATTTCCTAAAATTTAATTCATTTGGGTTAAACGCAATATTAGTGTCAACCCTCTGCACATATTACCTGTTTATTGCCTTTCATCTATTTTTCCATGGTTGACATTCTATTTACACAAATTATCACCCCTGGCCACTTAAATTGCATTTGATTGGTACCAATATTATCGCTTTGATGTGCACATTTAACACTGCACTCATAATTTAATCGATTAAGTTGATAATATCCCATTCAAAGTTTTTGTATACTTCGACAAGTCCAATTTTTATCAACTGATTAATTTCAATTGGAACTTCAATAAACCACAGAATCCCTGCTACCCCTAGAATAAATAGATTCACGTTCCAATAGAAGGGCAAATAATCTACGTATAATCCAGCTTGTAAATCCAATAGTCTGGGTATTCGTTTGGAGTGCACCTTCGGGGTAATAGCTGATTATCTTCTGTACACAGGATACGGTTTTGTTTATCATAAATTCAATCTTATGGATGGAGTCTAATTTTGAAAATTAATGGAATATGTTTCGGAGTTACATTAAGTGTAAGTTTGCTGAGATTAAATGTGTTCAATGAAAGTTGAATTTTGTTTGTTGACATTTAAACATTTCTCTTGAAATGTATTTGCAACAGAGAACAAACATGAAGATATTGTTGTGTGTTGCAACTATTGATTTAGATAGGGATTTTTAAAATCAAACGTTTTTATGACAATATCGTTATTAGATTGTTAAAAACAATAATTCATCTTCATGAAAAGTAATCTTCGATGGTTCAGTTAATTCAACAATAACGCTTGTTGTTGTTTTTCGGTCTGTCTTGTTTCAACAGCTTTTTATTCATTTGCAGTTATTCTAGGATCTCCTTTTCCTCCGCAAATTTCAGGCAGTGCAAGAATATGTGTTTTGAATCTTCCAGGACTCCATCGTGTCCTGCACTATTAGGTGAAGTCCAATTTAAATGTTTCCCCGCCCCAGGGCAGTATGCGAAAAGCAGAAAGTGTACTCTGTGAGGGAGTTGGCCTTTTCCCAAAAGATATGTATATACGTAATTACTTTTACTCATTGCTTTTTTTTTACTTTCTGTCCTTTTTGCAATAAAAACTAGAAAAAATCGGGAAATCGCAATGATAGTTTGAATCTGAGGCATTCAGTAAGATTGTGGCCAAGCAATAGGGAAACCCAAACTTTCATAAAAAGTCGGAATTCGAACCGCCTGGTGAGTCCCTGGAGCTGGTCGTCCATATGCAATTCCCTGCCAGCAGGGACTACCGTGGGTCACAACCCGGTTTAGAGGGTATGCAACTCAAGTCGTGCGAGATTATCGGATCGTTAGCTACCTAGAAAATACATTGGCATTTGAACGCAGATGCCACAATACCAGCTATACTACAGAAGCAACAAGAAAGCGTTATGCAGTGGCTTATTCAGATTTATCGGAACTGTATTTGGCTCGAATATATACCGTCTAGTTTTCATACCGAAAGTGACTGTGGGAAAAGCGTTCATTCAATCAATCCTACCTCTTTCGTGTTGAAGGTCCTACAGCAGGCCCTGGACATCTACTTAATGACGATTATGGAGGGGTTGCCCTTTTTAAAATGTCAGCACGTTTACTTCCAATTCAAATACATAGAAATCGCTCAGTAAATACTGTGGTTAAGCGGTCGCTATACTACAGGCATTATACCATAGCGCTTGCCATTTTGGCCGACAGTCAAACGGGCGTTAAGGTTTTATGCCCACATTTTCCAGGATTGTGTGCTACTGCAAGGATGCGTAGGTTGGCGTAGTCAGCATTCTGCTAGTGACTGTGATGCTTGGAATTCATTTGCACCATCTATGCCTACACGGAGAAAATTTGGCCCTCCTATATAACAAGACAATATCATTACAACTTTTAAGCGAAACGCGCCTAAATACGTACAGGATTACGCCGGTTTGTACAGGTACTGGCCTATAGGGGACATGGCATCAGGTTCACTATACTCTACATTTTGAAATGTCGAAATTGCGAAGTGGAGAGACAAATGCTCAGGTACTTCTTTCGTGATTTCCCAACTCTAGCTGGAGCTAGGCTGCCGATACTATTATTGGTAGAAATTCATATGGGACTTCAAAGGGCTCTCTGAGTGCAGAGTGGAGGAGTTGGTTTCCTTTGTTAACGGGCTGGCTCTAAAGATCTAAACCGACTTGATACCGCCTCTGGCAGTGTTAATACTTTAATACTTTTCTATCCACCATCCATCTTACATCTAACCCCCTTTACTTGGAGTTAAAGCGAAGACACCTCACAGTCTAAAGGTTCTAATCATAATTTTCAATTTGGGTTTGATTTAAGGTATTCTGTTAAAAGTAATGTCTTCAATGTACATTAAAGAAAACGATGGTCAGAATGGCCACTCGGATTGGCTACGTCTAACTAGGACAAGGGAGCTACCATAAAAACCTAATAAAAAGTAGCGAAATTCACTGTGCTAGTCCGGCAGTACCTTAATGCAGATTTGCTTATGTGTCGCGTTGCCGTGTGCTTGCACGTCTGAGGCAGATTACGGAACCCTTCAGTCCCTCACGTAATTTTCAAAATTAAACAGAGTGTTCATTAATCTCGAGCTTTTGAACCATTTAATATGAAATATTGAATGGAGCTATATTGTGGGTTTTAAAAACGCATGCGAGGTTTAGATTAGAGAATTAAGAAAATAACGGATTGAACGCACGTTCCTAAATGAGAATTTCAGTTTTCTGGGCAGATCACTGCCGCTGACAGTGTCTGTGCCTGTTTCAAGGGGATCGGTCGCTAAAAATTCAATTTTGTTTAGATTCAATCTGAGACCGTGTTGCATGAGGCGTTCATTCCATTTTTGGACAAATTGCTCGAGATCATTTTTGCTATTAGATGCTACGAAAACATCGTCTGCATAAAGCAGTGTGTAGGGCGCTGGACGTTGGATGCCCTGTGTGACGATGTCCATAACAAAAACAAAGAGGAGTGGTGCGAGAGCACTTTCTTGATGAATACCAACAGAGACACAATGTTTTGATACACCCGCCATACTTCGAACTTTACTTTTCCGATAGTAGAGCAATTGGACCCAGCGCACGAGTTCTGCTGGTACTATTCACGGTTATTTCAACGATTTCGCGAATATGGTTGTCAAGAATGCGTTAAAAAATCTTCATGGTGGGGGAAAGTAACCGGATGGGACGATAATTTGAACATTATGCTGGACTACCTTTCTTTTTCCATATCGAACAGTGGTACTTTCTTGCCAATCAGATGGTGTTCTTCCTTCCTGAATAACTCGATTAAAGAATTCACTGAGCCACAGTGTTGGGTCTCAACTCTTCGCTTTCCAGAGCTCAGATGCATATCGTCAGGTCCTGTGGCTTTCCCCGATTTCATTCGTTTTATTGCCTCCTCGAATTCAGGTGCGCTGACAGGTGGAACTGGTTCAAATGTCGGCAATGATTGTGAAAGTGAAGGATGGGCAAATTTTTCAAACTGAAATCTGCTCAAAGTATTCTCGCCATCTATACGTTGCGGCTCGACGGATGGTAAGCAAAGTACCACTCTTGTCATTAAGGCAACAGAAGTGTTCGATATCCTGTGTACGTTCGTTTCGGCTTTTAGCAAGACAATACAGATCTCTCTCGCCATCCCGAGTGTCCAGTTTATCGTAAAAATTTGTGTAATGGTCCGTTTGGGTGACAGTGATTGCTTTCTTCCCGGTTGGCATTCTTATAAATTTGCCAATTAGCCAGCGTTTTATCGTCGGGAAACTTGTGGTAGAGGCTTTTCATTTCAGGGACCTTTATTTCAACATCATCATTCCAAAGCCAAGTATCTCGATTGATGTACCGCTTACTCGGCTTGGTGACCCCGAGGGTTGCAGAGGCCGCTTTGTGGATCATGTCTTTCATTTGGTTCTATGATTCTTCCATATTCGTAATGGTCGGTAATCGCGTAATTGAGATAATTTCTTCTTCTTTCGTCACACCAAACCGCCGCCATTTAATGCGCCGTGAGCCAGTGCGTTCCTGACCCTGTTTTATCGGTGGCTTAATTCAAAGAACGGCAATCAATGGCCAGTGGTGAGGTGCAATGGTCTGATAGGGAACGGCTTCGCAATCAGTGACGATGAGAATATAGTCGATTTGCGTTTTATTATTCATAATTACAAGGTCATGGGTGTCCGCAAAATCGATTATAAGCTTGCCACCCTCAGTGCGCGCTCCGAACCCCTTTCCCCCATGGCACCTTTTACCGTCGGCCTTTTCACCCACATGACCATTAAGGTCGCCAGCAATAATAATATAGTCGTCAGCAGGCACTTGACAAGTCTTTTCATCGAGAAGTTGCCAGAAGGCATCTTTCTCGGCATCAGGTCGACCTGTCTGTGGTGCGTATGCGGTGAAGAAGTGAATAGTGCGATCAGCAGATATAATGGTGTATTTTGTCAATCGAACAGTAAATCGTTCGACTTCTTTAATGGCATCACGGAAACCATCGGAGATGGTGTGCTTGTTCCGAAGGACTCTTGCGAGTTCCTCGGCCTTTCTAGTTAGGGTACCAGCATTGAGTGTGCAGACACGTATTTGTTTTGTTCGGACTAACTTGCTTATGTCCTGACGCCGTCCATGCGCCAAGAACCCTTGCCCTGTTTCTCGACAGGATCGGGGCCCGTGCTGCCGCATCGGCTGGGGTGGAATCTCTAGCATTTCTCCGAGGCTTGTGACTCAATTCGATCATCTTGTTTGCAACGACATTGTATGCATTTCGTGTAGTCGGTCACGCGACAGGACCTATCACCAGAAGAGATCAGGTAGGATTAAGCATAGTGGAATGACTCCAACTATACTCATTTATTTCTTTCCCTGATCTCAGCATTTTATTTTTGCTTTTACTGAGGATAGTACAGAGTATGTTGCTTCAAACTCTCCTCCTTTGCTTGGGCTTGCGATCAGCATACTATGTTAATAGTAGGGGTTACATACCGTAATAAATTTTCAAAAGAAGGCCTTCATAAGAGAATGGACGATTCCGTAGCCCATATAACTCAATGATGAGGATGGTCCACCTCGAAGAGGCCATAAGGGCAATATCTATGGTACAAAAAGAAGACGAGGCAGACCCTGCCTCAGATGGAGCGATGGGTTAGGCCAGGACGCCATACAGCTTTCAGGGATTTTAAATTCGTGAACATCGGCGGAAAATCGGGATGTCTGCAGTTCCTTACTTAGGCAGGTCTAGACTGGATACCAGTTGCTGCGCCGTTGAAGGTGGTGAATTGAATTAGAAACAACTAATAACTCTGCACTGAACCAAATTCACGGAAAATATGTTACAAAATTGCATCAAAGTTTGACAAGGAGAGAGATTATTAAAAAGAAAGGATGTTCTATGAAGTACTAAAATAAAATTCATTGTTTAAATTGCATTCTACAATGCAAAAATATAAAGTGTCTCATTCTGAGGACACATTGACATCCTTATCGGGGAAAGCGCCCTCAATTCCGAGATTGATCGCCGTCTTCAAATGAGAGCAAATGGTTGTTGCCAAGAGATCCATCCTCAACCGAGGAGCGATAATGTTTCTTTAGTTACATGCGAGTAGCTAGCCCCTATTTCTATCATTGTCAATCCCCTTTTAGGGCAAGTAGAATGAGATTGTGAGTCCATAATCTGGCCAAGTAGCAAAAGCAAAGCTTCAAAACCAGTACTTTCGACCATTAATCTAGATGCGATTCTGCCGAAATGATCTATATGGAAGAATATCCTATTAAATTTGTTTATTATTAATGCAACAAAATCACGAGGCTCCAATCCACGTACCTATAAAAGGAAAGATTTTTCAAGTTGTAGTTTTCAGATGAGAGTAACTTCAATTTGTTTAGGTTGGATTTGCAACTCTATGGCTTCTTCAGTCCGATCAAGATTTTGTTCTCTGACTCCATCTTTCTCTAATATTACTTTTTTTTCATTATGGATGAAGCTGTTAATATGAATATTCAAAACAGCTATAATGACTAAGGTCGGCAAAAATGGACGCTACATGTTTCATAAATACGACACTCAAAGTGTTAACTGATATCAAAAGAAGATTTCAGAGAGTTTAATTTATAACTTATTGTTCAAAAGGTGGATGGCTAGTAATGGTGTGGGAATCAACGGCCACGTGAAATATTTAACACCGCCGGCTAATAGGATATAAGAAGTGGCTGCATAACTACTGGACAAATGAACCGAAGTATGAAATTCACAATGTCCATTTGTACTTGTTAATTCTGCGCTAATTTACATAAAGAAACACCAGGAAAAAGGATGGACAAGCAGCAAAAATTAGTTGGAAATAGTATTAAGGAACGAATGGCCCAAAGTAATCCTAGGTTCAGTAAAGAAATTGCTGAATTCATATCTAGGAGATGGGTAGCAGTGGACAAAGACAAATGACTACCGACAAACAATTGGGAAATTCTTAAATGTTTTTCCTGGGTCCGGAGTTGTTAGTTTTATATTTTTTGCCGCTTACTAGTAAACTGAAACACATATATATGTATAACGTAATGTTTTTTTTTGCAAATGGATGTAGAACTTGCCTTCGAAATGTTATTACCTTTTCTTTGAAAAACTTACACATCGCACGAGTGGAAAGCATTTGCGTACCTGCCTCATGCGTACGTCATTTGCACATGTGAAGATGCCATTATTTTAAAAAACACAAAACATTACTATTTTTAATTAATTTTAAGCAAAAATGACAGTGCGCGGAAGAAATCTAATGGACGCGGTTTAGACTGCTTGAAGGTCATGGATTTTTCATTAACAAAGGAGCACCATGTGTATCGAAGAAAGCCTCTGTTGGCTCCACATCGTAAGCAGGTGCCTAACGTGGTTGAAATATTCCACTTATGTCTTGTGATGTATTTTGTCTGTCACACGCGCTTCACATTAAACTTGATGAGGAAATTGGAACTATGAACCGTCACGCATGCAACGGGTGACATTATTTTACGTTGAGTTTAAGGGTCGCTCCATACAAGATTAGGCATGAGATTTATTTTTATGAACTATAGTCATGTGGGGTATCAACTGAAAGGTCGCTATTGGTACTTTCTGAAGCAGGTCATTGTTTCCAAAGTATGGCAGTAATGGTTCAAAATAAGACCAAAACTTCAAAATCTTCCTAACCAATTAACTTCTTTCCTTTTAATAATATATTTCTTTGATTGTATCTTTCTGTGGAGAAAACTCACAATGAGTAGTTTAATTTAACAATGTGTATTCATCATCAATATTACAGAATACATGGTTTGGAAAATAAAATGATAGGGTGCCTACATGATTTTTTTTAATTTCTCACTTACTTTTCCAAAACTTTTTCCAACCAACTTACATTATGCTTGCTTCTGACTAAGAGATAAGAGTGGAATGTTAATCATTCTTTATACTTGGAATGGGCTCTCTGCTATTACTCCAATTTTCAGGGATATTTACGATTTTTATGTATCAAGGTACACCAATCATCCTGGAGAGGGTTTCATACAGCCACTGTGCGTGCTGAACTCTATAGATTCAGGTTGACATTATGACAGCTTTGTAAAGTAGACGTTTGCTCTCGAGTTTTAGCACAATGGTCTTCATTTGGAGACTTGCACGCTTTTTATTTTTAGCTTCCTTTGAAGCGCTTTTGTCTTGATATGTTTCCTCTACGTGGGCCGCACGTCGAGATGCATGCCGAGTTACCTTATTTTAATTTGTAATGGGTTGTAATACCATTATCGAAGATTGTTTGGGATAATGAGGGATACGAAGTCCACAACCACTTGATGTTGGACCGGACGAAATGGAGAGCAACTTACGCTAAAATTTTCAGTGACTGTACTGGAAGCAATTTTTTTATTTTGAAAAATCGACCTTCGTGCTACCCTTTGCCGAAAGATTGTGCCACATCCAAGAACAACGCTGAGTATTACAGTTCTGCGTATTTGCTCCATGGTATTGTGTTACTCTCGAAACTAAAACCGGAGCTGAAGAGTAAGGTTTTTGTTTAACGATGTGAGTTAATCCTAAGTCCCTAATCCATATCTGCTGTTTCTGTTCCACGGACCCTTCTATTCCGGGCTACAATCCAGTCCAGGTTTTGTCGTGAACATAATTCATGCCCACCTCGTGTTATGAATTGTATATAAAAGGACAAATTAGATCTAATAATAATTCCGATTGCGCTGATTGCACTGATGAGCCTAAGCCCTGGCCGAAACCGCAAGTTTTACTGAAGAATTATTTTACTTTTCTGTTTCTAAATATGGTGTCACTTTCAAAACTATTGATTTTGAAGCAATAGGGAATAGACTTCCTTATTTATTTTATTCATTTTAGATAAATGATATAATAAATGGGTGGAACTCCAATGACATATTCTTAACATAAATACAACTGAAATTTAAAATGCATCTATAACCTTATTTTTAAATACGGCAAAGGACAATCCTTTGATCCAGTTGCAAGAGATTATAATCTCGTAAAATTTGCTGGTGGGTGACCCATAACTCGCCATTCATCGTGCTGTAAATTTAAATTGAACTCTCTGAAATCTTCTTTTGATATCAATTAACACATTGAGCACCGTATTTATCAAGCATTTACCAAGCTTCCGTTTTTGCCGACGTCTGTCATTTTAGACGCTTTGAATATCGAGGTTCATGTCAAGTCGATTTGGAATTCTCGATGGGGCTGAAGAAGTCATAGGGCCGCAGATCCAACCTAAACAAATTAAACTTACTCTTATCTGAAAAATTTGACTTGAAAAATCTATATATTGATAGGTAGATGGGTTGAGCCTTGGATTCTGTTGCAGTAATAATGAAGAAGTATTATGAGATATTCTTGCATACAGATACTTTCGGCAGTATTAAAAGCGGTCGCGTCTAGATTGATGGTTTTGGTGAAGCCATGGTATGACTCCGGTGCAAGTGATTATAATCGCGAAGCATTCAAGGCGCAGGAGAATAAAAATAACAGAATTCCGCAAAAGGCGCTTCGCAAACACTACGGGTGTGGATATTGAAACATGATACACGGCCCCGTCTCCGAAGTGGAGGCTATCAAACGGTCCATTAACTTATTTCAAAGCTTGAATTGAATTCAAGCCATATGAAAGAAAACTAGGCGATTTGTATAATATGAGTAAGGAAGGTTTTTTGAATAAAGCAGAACGAGTAAACTCTCTTAGAACGAGACTCTTATATGGCTGTCATGATTGTGATAGGGAGACAAGAGGGAAGTATCATAATCTTTAACGGCGCAACAACTAGTATCTGGTTTAGGCCTGTCTTAGTAATGAACTCCAGATATCTAGGTTTCCATCAACTGGTTTGAAGAATGAAGGACCAAACCAGATGTTCTCGAAAGTCGGCACAGAATGTCGCTATAATAAAAGTTAAAATGTAGCATGTTATCGGAATTCTTGTGAGACTCAATTAATTTGAAGGCTGGGTATCGGAGGGGAAATTTTTAATGAATAACATAACGTACATTTGCTTACATTCAGAGGGCAGAACAGAGGTAGGCTGTCGTGTTTTGATTGAAGTCAACTTGTTTAGTAGTTCAGTTCTACTATATAGAGAATCCCGGGACAAGTAAATAAGCAAGGGAAATCATTTATGAAGAACTCAAATAGGAATGGGTCAAGAATGGAGTCTTGCGTGACCCTGGAGAAAGAAAAGAAAAAAATTCCATTGAAAGAGACTGTACCCAACTTATCACTTAGGTATGATTGCAACTAGGACTCATGGAACCCTGGGATGATACTTGGTTCTGGTCCTCCCTGCATTTGGGAATCGTTGTAATATCTGAAATCTTCAAATTCTTGGGGTTATTGCCGAGATATGGAATTATGTTAAAAATGTGATTGTGATACTTGGAAGTTCCTACAACATTTTTTTGAGATGAGGCCGTGAAGCAGTGTTATCAAAAAGCAAAAAAATGTGAGATCGAAAAATGTGATAAGAAGTTAGTAAATGGTAGTTTTATATCAGCGTACTTTTGTTCAAGCAAAAAGAAAAGATTTTCACCTCTGCGTTGTTAAATTTCATGTCATACCCAAGTATATCATGAAATATCACAACCAATTCTCGTGCAGAGAGGAGAGAGTATTTGGAGCTTTTGTGTGCCGGAAAATAAGGTTGTCGGATGCTCAAGGTGGCGTTTCGTTGCAAATTAAGGTACAACGCATTAAAGTATAATTTTCTTTTTACGCTGTAAGCAACAATTAATTATTTTTTACTTTGGTTGCTTTGAGGCCATAAGTTAGTGCCTGAAGGTTGCATGTATATATATACGTTCCGAAGTTTTAACTCCGTATCTGATGGCAGAACGTTTTTTTCGTCAAATATCAACTTCGTTTCGATTTTTGTTGAAAAATACATATTTAATGAAAAAAACTGAAAATGAATAAAGGTATTGAGATAGTAAATGAAGTGAACTCCAAAATTTACTAGATTTGTTGCCTTTGGTACCGAAAAGGCAACACTGACCTGGAATTTTCTTCGATTTGGCTTTCGAGGCATGGACAACTTTTTGAGTCGAAATGAAGGGCTTCTTCGTTGTCGCTGGTAACAAATGATTAACTTACCATCTACCATGATCTATTCATGGGATACGATTCGCAGATATAGTAGATATGTCTAAACAAATCCGCCAGAAGCAAAAACTATTTTCGATCTTTGCGAATAATATGAACCAGTTCATGAATACATTAGCACCGTGATCTAGAAATATCTGTAAAAAGTATGATGATGCAAACTCTTTCATAAAATACATACATAATTTCCCATACATTCAAAATTACCCAGGGGATGCATTTGACCTAAGCAAACACAAAGCTACTCTTCTTGAGAATCATTGAACATTGATCTATTTCTAAAATCCAAGATTCCCTTCTGGGAAAAATAGTAAGTTCAGTGTTCCTGGCTACATTTTAACTATCTGGAGAGGAACCCAGATTCGGCTCAGTAATTTTGATTTAAGGTAAATTCAGACACTGTCGATTAGATGTGACCAGTATGGACTTCATTCAAGGTACCTCGTTACGGTTGCATACTTGCTCAGGTAAACTTACTATTGCCAGTTCGCGCATTTTTTTTAAAACCTGAAGGGATAGATTCTTCTCCTTCTCAAAAGTGAAGAAATTTAAATTTGATAAAATATTTGCAGCATAGCCTATTTTCTGGTTGACGGATATCTACAATCGACTGTGGAGTTTTAAGAAGAATACCATGTCGATGTTCTGTGGCACAGGCAAACTATGAAACGCAATAAGCCCTAGTATAATACTCCAACAAAAGGGCTGACAAATAAGTCCACTAATTGGCGAATAAGCAAAAACTAAGGTGACTCTTGGCTCGAATAACAATACCACCTCGAATCCCCTGTGACAATCAGGTTAGAGTAAACACTAAAGCCTTCCGACTCGAATATCTATAAGAGGAGATGGATACCGCAGCTAACAGACGTCCTCGGCATGAAGAATCAACCAATGATATTCACATCCACGTGAACTATAGTACGGCCACAAATATACTTGGCTCCGATGATGAATTTAAATTGTCATACCGGGTAATGCTGTGATCTCAAAGAACGTGGGTACGCGCGGAATCGATTTCACAGAGAGAATAAAGGAGCCTGTGAAGTCTCTGAATAAAAAAAAAGTACATGGAGCCACCGCACAACAAACAAGTCAGCAGGATGAAGCGTTATGCACCTCAATACTTATTCCGCCGAGACAAAGGTGGAGATCTGATTTCCGACCGATGGGTTACGTATTTGGATAAACTGCTCAACAACTAAAATATCGGCGAGTTGGAAGTGCCGCCGTTGAAGACGACAGGGAGATGCTGGCAACATCAAAAACGGAAGAAACGGTCCGTGAAACTCATCGGTTTAAGAATTATAAGAAGCCTGGAGCCAATGAATTTACATTCGAACTGGCTAAATCTGGAGGCGACCAACTAAACCAAACAGGTCACCAACTGACGCTCAACGTGTGGAACAGCGACCCAATGCATCATTTGTTTCATACATAAAAAGGGGGATATCATGCAAAGCAGCAATTATAGAGGTGTCACCTTGCTGAGTACCATCTATAAGATAATTAATCTTTGTTATCGCACTAGGCCGGATAGACCCACAGGTTCAGTACATCATTGGTCCATACCATAGAGGCTTCACTCCTGGCAAATCGGCAACAGATCAAATTTTCCCTCTGTCGCAAGTGATAGAGAAGCTGTTGAAATATGACTGTCAGTTGCACCATCTTTTCATCGCCTTCAAGGCCATCTATGATATCATATTCAGGGTAAAACTGTACACGACCATGAGAGAATTTGGTAACCAGACGAAATTGATAAGAGTAACTAGGTCACTTTTGAGACCATTCGTTATCACCAACGGTCTAAGATAAGTGGATGACCTATCATGCATCCTTTTTAAACTGGCCCTGGAAAAAGTGATCCGTGATGCTGATGTAAACGCGATAGGCACCTTTGTCTACTAGTCCACCTAACTACTGCCAACGCTGACTATACTGACATTATGGGCAGAACAACCCGTGATATACAATCTACCTTCATCCACATGGAGCAGGCGGTGCGAAATCTGGGGCTGCACATTTATGAAGGCAAGGCGAAAAATATGGTAGCAACTACAGCACCAGAAAGAAAATGACTAACAACTTTAAATCGCACTGGTTAAATGTGAAAAATGAAGATAGGAGACTACGACTTCGAGACCGTTGATAATTTCTTTTATCTAGGGTTAGAAATAACAATCGAAAACATCGACGAAGATGAAATCCACGTACAGTTGCTGGCAGCCAAAAGAGCTTACAAAAACTGTTCTACCCGAAACGTCCCACCATAGGATCAATGGTCTTACTACAGAAGCCCATAGTTTTACCTGCCCTCCTATAGTCCTCGGGGACGTCCATTTTTAGCAAGAAAAATTGCGAACCCTTAGCCAAGTTGGAGAGAAAAATCCTCCGAAAAGTTTTTGGCACAATTCCGTAGCTTATATAACGATGAAATTTATTAGCGATACCAGGACCATCTGGTTGTGAATAAAATCCGGGCCAATAGGTTGGGCTGGGCGGCTCCATTAATCCGTATGGATGAGGATGATCCAGCTCGGATAGTCTGTAAGGGAAATATCTATTGTAGAAAAAGAAGACTTGGCAGACCCTGCCTCACATGAAGCGACGACGTAGGTCAGGACGTCAGACAGCTTTTAGAGATGTCAAATTGGTGGACCGTATAACCGGAATGTCTGCCCTTACAACAAAAACAAAAGCAACAAAAAATGAACAAGATTTTGTTTTGGCATGATTTATAAAATAGACGGAAAGGGGGAGGGGTAAAATGAGGACACTTAAATCAAGGGAAGTTACTAAGCTCTTTATTTCATGGAAATCTACTCCAAATTAAGGCATCATATGCAACATTTTCGTTAGTTTAATTTTGCAAATATTGGCATTATATTTATTCGTTTACAGGGAATCGAAGCAAATAAATATTTCGTTTACTAACTACTTTTAAATTGTTCTCCATCAGATATTCCAGCTGCAACATCTTTTCCACATTTCTTTAACGCGGACCCGAGTTTGGTGGATGCTATAGATGGCTTAAGTCCAAGCGAGGGGAAGCATGGATCCAGTATTGTTCTACAGCCGGTGAGTATTTGCATTGCATTACATGTTAGCGCCGTTGACCATAATCTTAAATCATGGTAATTAATTGAAGTACATATATGCGTACAAATCTCTGCAGCCAGCCAGCCTGGAGCTATTGTATTAGCACATATTAAGATTTCGATGCTTGCCTAATTATAATTCCAAACACCGCGGGCTTGCTAATTGCCGAACATAAGAAGTTGATGAAACACACTTAGCGAATCAATACACTTTTATTGCTCTTTGTTTTCAAATGATCATTTATGGTTTTCACTTTCATTCAAACCTCAAATGGGAAATATTTCGCAGTCTGCACGGAAACTAATTATTCCTGAAATATTGACTGTAGTTATTACAATTGCGAACTTGACAGGCCTTCCTTACACGCGAATGCCCATACTGTTTTCTTTGAATTAAAATATCATTTTCATGACCGTCTGCTTTTTAATTGGCACCTGGACCCAAGTAGAGGTGAAAGAGTGATTATGTGTATTAAGTGCTATTTTGTCATTCTTGGGATTGTCGAAGAAGCTGTAATTAGCGGAATGAGGCAGTAATTATTCTGGTCATTCGCAAACTTCTGCAAACTTATTTCTTGCTTTCTCTGAAATGCCTTTGAATATGTAGAAGAGTTCGAGAAGAAGTGGTTCTAATTAATGACAATGGTAAGGTGCCGTGTGGGCAGGAAGTAGACCTTTTGATGCGCTTAGATGCCGTCGTCTTGGCCTTTAGTCATGCGTGTTTCCGTTCTTTCTACTTTTCTAGGTTTTTTATTTGTATAGAAACAAATATGATAACATAACGACTATGATAGAAGTGAAATAGAAAGGTGAGTAATGTGGATGAATATACCAATATTCCAAACCTATTTGAAAATAATTCGAAAACCATAAATTGAGTCATTGTCACCTAAAACTGGGTACGTATAGTTTATGAGTGAGATCGCGACTAGAAATACCATACATATATAATGATGTTAATATTTTCTCGTTCTTTCGTTATAATATAGTCTTGTTAATGTAAATGGCAAGGGCACTCGACAACGTAAGATTTAACACACGATTTCCTGGAGGTTATTTTCAAACAGAATGTTCATAAAGCTTCCTAATGATGGCACTATCTAGATAATGTTGACATTTCTACTTTCGTGGCAATATATTTATTATATTGTAAACTTTTCTGCAATTGCCCGTTACTAAAAGAAAGCCTGGTTGATTTCCAATGTAGAGTAATCTTATATGCAGTATTAACTTTACTCGAACAGATATTCAATTTATTTCAATTTAGAGCATTACTAAGGGGGAAGATATTTGCAAACTGCCAAAACTAAGCCAATTTTCAGAATTGTTGCAGATGAACTGCTATTTTTACACTTAATGCTCAGCCTAACTGAAATAGGATATTTCCCATTATGGAAATTATCTTATTTTACTCAAGAAACAGTAAACTTTTGTTTAAACAAAATCCAACAATGAAGAATGGCAACAATAATCGATAACAAACGTAAGAAGCGAAAGCTTATACAAAAAAGACTGGAAACGGTTGTAACTTGTGTACATACGTAAAGTTATATAAATTAAATACAGCTGTTAGCAGCTTGTGGGAGCTCCTTTATTCCTAATCACCTCTGTAACTTCTGTTGGAATCCTCTCCTATTCTTCCAGTAAGGCTGTTTTCAGTCCATCTTTATTTGTTACTCCTATTGCTCGTTGGTTAATTTCAAACTATAAATGCTTTTCTATGCTATTTCAGCTGCCGGGATACATTTTACAAGAGCCGCTCTTTAGTAGCAGTATGGTTCGGGTCGTTATCCTTCTGGAAGACGAAAGAACTACCAAAACCCAATCCATTGGCACTTTGTTGCAAATTATTTTTGAGAATATCAATGTCAATTACATTTATAACATGCAAGGCACCAACTCCCTTTCCATTATACCGCCCCGGACCATAATACCACCTCCTCTATGTATGAACGTGTGCCTCAAGTTTCTTGATTTCATTCCTTCTTTTTTTTCGCCATACTTTTTGTCAACTATCTGATCCAAATAGGG
Source organism: Hermetia illucens (assembly GCF_905115235.1). NCBI lineage: Eukaryota > Metazoa > Arthropoda > Insecta > Diptera > Stratiomyidae > Hermetia > Hermetia illucens. The sequence continues at coordinate 70,686,939 of NC_051851.1, forward strand.
TAAACCGGCTTTCATCTGAGAAAATAGCAGATTCCCAGAACGATTATGGCTTTTGCACATATCCTTTTGCAAATTCCAAGCAGAGTATACGATTTAACTTGCTAATAGATGGCTGCCTCCTAGGAATTCGGCCGAAAAAAAAAACACTTTTCCGTAATTTGTACCACAGAGGTACACTATTTCGTAAAACGAACTCGATGTTCTATATAATTTTTAATAATTTATTGACTAATGGCTTAGCACCTGCTGGACATACCCATAAGCAGAAGTTGTATTCCAGAATACTGTCCAGAGCTTTTCAAGGAATTAGAATCGGATGTGCGTCTTAGCTCAGTGCGACCACGACATAGTTTACCTTCTTGCTCTGCGATTAAATTCGGTCAGGAAGTGGTATTACTATCCCCTTGCATACTGCCTGGGTAACTCAATTCCAGGATGTGAAATAGTAGTTGCCAAACTAAAAATCCCACGTATCACTTTTGTCAACGGCTTTTGCTGAATGCAATAAAACGGTTTGTATCGCGATGTCCTTAATTTACTTTCTTAGGGTGGCAACTTTGAATCCTATTTGCTTCTCTCCAAAAGAAAGATCCTGGAAGACTACTCTTTCTCTTTCCAGTATTGAAACAATCCTTCCCACCTTCGAAAAATTAACAATCCTTTTCTTCTGAAATTATCTTCGCGGTACGGCACAGTGCACTTCTTTCAAATTTGCTCGAATTTTTCAAATCAAAGTTGATTTTGGACAATCGCTTGCGGGAAGTGATAGAATGTGGACAATGTAATGGAAATTCTTCGCAGCACTTGACAGAGGTAGGCCCAACAGGGCAGCTGTGGTTACGAGAAATGCTTGTGAAGAGACAAATGAAGATCAGGCACTGGTAAACTGACAGAAAAAGCTTTATTTTGTCCATAATATCCAATTGTTGAAAGAGAAGAGCTATCAAACAAAACCGAAAAAGTACTGAATATCTTACCATCCGGACTCACCAGCACCTCAATGCAGCCCCACTTAGTTGTATACAATGCAAAAGTGATCCAATAATTTGAGAAAACTAAACTCAAACAAACAATTTTAAGACTTTGAGATTTGTTGATTAGGAAATTCAGTATTTAATCCAACACCACTTGACTTTTTTCAATTGTTTCATCCTGTTTGGTATAGAATCATAGAGTTTAGCAACATATTCTGGTGATATTGATTGTCAAGCATCCTGTACGCGATCCTACAACTTATTAATGTCCTTTGGTGGTGTCGCATATTTATATACTAGATCTTGGTTTATTTGCTTTCATAATATTATGATCAATTTTAGATTTTCTACCCTATACACGGAGGGGAAAGGGATGTAAGACGAGGTAAAAAGACCCATCTTCTCCAGCCCCGTTGAAAAATTATGGGAATTATCTCTCCTTAAAAAGTTATATTGCCTTAAAGTGGGACTACTTTGATGCCGTAACGATAGGCATTCCTTTCTATGTTTAATATTTTTTAGAAGAAAGCCTGTTTTTTTTTAATTAGAGCTTTCAAACCAATTTTCCCCGAATACTCGTACACCTGAAGTTAAGGCTTTCTGACTTTAGAATGTCCTTTGTACCGATGACTTGCAAATTTCAAAAATTTTTGCGAAATTGCGGCAACAGATTTGATGAAAAACAAAAAACAACTGATTTCCAACATTCTACAATATGTTATAAATAGGTTCATGTATGAAAGGCATAAAGGACAACGACGTCATTGACGCTAGAATTAGAGTAATATATTCTCCACCATTGCTTACTAATAACAAGTGATCAATGTTTGCCATGTAGTAATAGTAGCATCATTAATTTATTCATATTATCTTTAGAAATCTTTTAATGAGATTCATTGTTAATTATTCGACACTTTAATATGCGTAAACGTGGGTATTAGTGTGCCTTATATATGCATACAAAAACTTCTAATGACTACATTTTACTGAAGGAAACTTGTAAATGTCTGATAATTTCCGAATAAGTATTTCAGATTAATTATACGTCGTTAGAAGATAAATAAGCATTTTCTGAATTTTTAATTTTTATCAAGAATTGCATATTACCTTGTATTGTTCAACTTTAAGCCAATCATGCTTAGGTAGCTTATCTTAGATATATTGCATTTCTAAGCTCTTGTTTGCAGGCTTTTGTACTCCTAAGTACAGGACTTAAAGCCTCGGTGGATATTAAATGAAGTCGTGATGTATGTTACATACAATTAACCAATACTTGATAATTCCCTCTGTTTTAGCTGCTTGCTCTGCTTTAGATGGATTCAGACCGCCGCCTAATGCTCATGCATTATAGAAGTTCGTTGAAATCCAAGAGCTCCTGCATTGTGGATACAACCTTATTTTTGCCACGATTTAAAAAGGCAATTTGCTGAGTAAATTAATTGTTAGTTTTTTGGCAAAAAATAAACAAAAACTAAAAGAGTCTAAAGAGAGTTAACCCACCACACGCAATTTTCGTTCATGTACTACACAAGTGAGTCGATTCGGAACTCAGTTGCTGTCTAAAGAATTGCGCGAAGCGTTGAGATTTGTTTGTTTGGCTTTGAATGAATAATTCAGTTGTGTCAGTTAACATCCTATTTCAAAACAACTATAAAGTGCTTCATATCAACACATTCGAAAGGATTTGTGAAGGTTTTGGAAATGGCCTGGAATTGTAAACCTGCAACCAGCGGTGTCGAGTGGAGTAAGTTCATCTTTGACCATCTGTCATACTTGAGTAGGAAATATGCCATCTGACGATTAAGTCTAGCATCATGGACATAGTGTAGTAGTGCTTGTAACAGCATGACTGCAATCAGTGTCAGGTAGCCTACACTTAACTTATGTAACTAATAGAATGCTCGTACGTCATATCTGTAGATGGAATCTATTTGCGTGATTCGCAGATTTTATTGCTGAAATCAATCAGATTTTAGTAGCAGATATCCCAACCGAAAACTTTACCTTCCCGTCCAACTTGTGAATCTATGGGAACTAGATGTACGGAACACGGAAGTTGCTGTAGCACCACCAAACGTTCGTGTCGACTTTCTAGACTGGGGCCGTCCCGGCTCGTGCATTAAATGTCAGTACTGAGATCAATTTTCATTTGATACCACACATGACTATACTCGGTGAAAAAAAAAATGTATGGAGACCCACCTTAAATTTCACGTAGAACGATGCATGCATGAGCGTTCACAGTACACACCTTCCCACCAAATTTGATGCCAATCGGTATAACTGTTTCTGAGAAATATACGTGTCATAGACAGGCAGACAGATAGACAGATTTTAATAAGGTTTTATTGCACACAAAACCTTGAAAATAGTTTCGCAAAAAGATGTGAAGTTTGAGAAGCTGAAATACACAGAGAATTCATAAAAGCTCATCCGACTGAAAGTGTGCTGGAATTTGAATTTATCCTACACTCGTGTTAACATTCGAGTTTCTCGCTGACTTCTTTCTGCCTAAGCTTGTTGTCGATGGCTGCGATCACCTTGTCGAATTCGGTCCATATCCCGTTTGATTTCAGCATATGCCACATTATATTTTCGGGTGTAAAGTGCTCTCCGTGCTTCCCGGTTGTAGCTTGTAATACAGCCCTCTTAGCTGCGAATCTCGGGCAATGAAATAAAACGTATTCTGCGTGCTCTGCAATATTTGGATACATTCGACAATATGGCGAATCAACATGCCCAAATCAATAAAGGTATGCTCAATATGCCCAGTGCTTGTCCCACCTTTCCTGCCATTTCTGGATAGTTTCACTTCACCTTGAACTGTTGCTGGCGAGCTGGAGATTCTCCGGTGAGATACGCTCGATCGTAAAGCCGTTGCTCTTTTCTTGCCAGAATCTCAATCGGAATCATTCCTGCTAACTGCTAACGCGCGTTCAGTAAGCACAGAACGTTCGGAGCGCACTTACGCGCACTTCCGTCCATACTGGGGCTGCATACAGCGGTATCAAACTGACCACCCTCGAAATAAGGAGTTGACGGCTCGGGTTGGGCCGCCTATATACGATAGCATTTTTGCAATCAGTGCTCCGATATTATATGCTTGGGTTGCTGCACATTCATGTGATTTCAACTTTAGCCTCAGGTCAACCGTTACGTGCAGGCTTGGAATAAATTGATTCTGTGCCAACTTTAATCTTCAAAGACGTGCACTTTCTCTACTTGGTAATAAGTACTACTTCCGTCCTGTGAAGAGTAGACCAGCATTCTCTAACCAGGACTTACTATCATAGACTGCTTCATTCATGCATAAAGCTCGACTTCTTCCAGGAGGCGTGCAACGACTCCCGCTGTCCACGAAGCCAATGGAGGCCACACTACCATGTCGTTTGATGTAATTTCGTTCCTTCATCTGAATCGCAGCACAGAAGCTTATTGATTAGAAAGTCGGCAAAGATATGCACTAGGTACTTCGGCTCGCCTAAGTTGATTAGGGACTTAAGCATTTTGCTCCATATCACGGAACTGAAGGGGCTTTTCACATCGAATATGATCACTGCGTGCAGTTGTCATCGTCAAATGTGGCCTTAGATGTGTTAACCACCAGACTAACTGCATCTGTCGTAGACCTCATTTTCCAAAAATCTATAGTTGTTTGATTCTAAGAGGGACCGTCTTCTTTTTCGGGAATTGGAACTGCTATAGATTATTCTCTCGAATAGTTTGCCAGTATTATTTAGAAAGCATTTGGGCCTGTACGACGGAACTGCTTTCTGTCCATCTGTTTGTTTTTCAGAAACGGTTGTACTAATTGATTTGGTGGGAAGATGGGAACTGTGAACGCTCATACATACGGTAATTTACATCGTTAAAACGTTAGATATTGTCTTCTATTTGTAGTTAAGTCTAAAGTTGATAGACCAGTAGCTTACTCCAAACCTACCTAGCTTTGTACTGAAGAAGGGAGTAAGTTGCTCCCGAAATATATATATACATAATAAAATAAAATTGTAGTTTGGAGTAAGCTACTGGTCTATCAATTTACATCGTTTTATCTGGAATTGAAGCAAGGTGAAAAGGGGGTTTAATACACCAAATACGGTCATGTGAGGTATCGGATGAACAGTTCTGATATTTACTGGAATAGGTCGGAGGGCGGGGACTGCAAAGTGGTTATTTCCTTCACAGACCTCTCAGAACCTACTCTACAAGATAAACTGAAAAACAGCACTATATGATGCCTAGGCTCTAATATAGGCTCCATACAAAATTCTGTTTAAATAAAGTGAATAATATTATATTACTGTAATGTTTAGTAATTGACTATAAAACACTCACATTCTAAAATATAGCTAGTAATATAGCTATAATATAAAGAAGACAGAAATTGCACCATTACTAGCAAAGTTATAATAGGTCAAAATAGTCGCTTTAGTGCAAATTCTAAGACATTGATTTTCAGTACCATGCGAAAGTGAATATTCTGACATAATGTATGCATATAATTTACGCACTAGATAATAATGGGATAAATGTTCACTGAAAGGTTTTTATATAACCTGTATCTGAAGCTTCCAGCTTCTGGTTTCCTGGCTTGTTTCTCGGTTCAGCAAGAGACTCGGATACTCTTGATGGAAGTTATGCAATTTGGAGAAAAGTTATCTCAAAATACGATTCTTTATTTCACTTAGGGAGTAATTACGAAATTGAGTGCAGTAATCGATTTATTCATGGGAGAGCTACCAAATACTGGAATGCTGACGATATTGCATTAATCTGAAGGGGCAAATATGAGGATACCTCATGAGATAAAATTCAAACTGGAGTAAGAATTATTAGTGCCTGGTGCTGGAAAGCGGAGCAGCGCCGCAGTCTAACCAAATTCACCAGAGGTGAAATATTTGGGAATTACAGTAAACAAAAAATTACTCTGGAAAGCACAGGTTGAGAACATATGTATGTCGATAAGCTATAAGGGCTTGTAAGTCCATAACAGGAAAAAAATAGGAATGAACCCAGATTACACTGGATGTACACTGTATTAGAAAGGCCAATGATTAACTATAGAGTGGTAATCTGGGCAGATAGGACCAAGGTCAGCACAAAAGTCAAGAAGTTGCACAAACTTCAAAGACTGAATGCGGATGTGTCAGTACACAACAGTCACTCTGAAGGTCCTTTTGGGATTAACTCCTCTTCATCTTTACATTCAGAAGCAGGTAAGGACGGCAGTTTCCAGAATGTTCCGGAGTTTCAGCGATGTTCCTCTTACAACCACCAAAGGAATTTTAGATGATAGAAAATTCCTATTTTGGGCGACATCCACGCGACAATCAAAGGCCCTTAACTCCAATCAGGTGGACTTTAGGCTTTTATTGGAATACATCAATATACTGAATACGCTCGACTTACATAATAGGCTTTGGATATTCTGAGATCATATTGGGTTAGAAAGCAATAGGGCAACGGATGTACGGGCCAAAAAAGGAGCAGGAACGTCGTTAAACGGCCCAGGACACTTTTGTGGAATCGGGAAGAGATTCATAGCTATGAACTGGGTGAAGTTATCAGGAACGGAACAGCTTAGGATGCAAATGGGAATTAATGTACCCAAGCGCATGAAGGATTGTTGAAAACTCACCAAGAAGGATCTTAGGATCATAGTTCTCACTCTTCATTATAGGCTAAATTACCAGCTAGTAAGTTAGGGATATCTACAGACATTGCCTGCATATTCTAAAGGGAAGGTGATGAGACCTTCATACATATTCTGGGACAAAGTCCGACACTTATGCAAAGTAAGTAAAGGCTCCTGGGAGAATATTTAATGCTAGATGCCAGGCTAACACACCTGGGAACAGTAGGAAATATTTTAAAATTCCTATCGGTTATAGGTTTGATTGACATTATATATTATATTATAGCCAATAGTTCTTCTAGTGCATGGTGCATCTTCCCTTTACATTATCATTTACTGTGAAATGAATAACGAAAGAATAAGTCTAGCGTGATGTTGGGATCGAGAAAAATGCACCAAAATTTAAACTACTGTGGCCCTTCTACAACTCATTGAAACTTCCATGACCGGTCACTCCGCGCGTGAAAAACGTGGCGTTACACTTTCCAATCAAAATTTGCAGATTGTAGTGTACAAACCTTGATTCCACAAATACGATTTCGGCATATCGGCAGGAAGATCCTGACATATCCTTTAGTTTAGCTATGGGCATGTGATAAAAATTTTTGAAATTTTACTATGTACTTTGTTATGTACATGCATTGCAAGTACATGATCGATTAAGAACATGACATATGTATATATGTAGCATGTAAATATGTATTAGCGAATTTACAATTTTCATTCTTCTATAATTTCCTTCACCAGTACTAACATTGAAATCTTCTCAAATTTAGAAATAATGAAACTTCTCCTGCATATGAATGACGGGCGTATTAAGATGTTACTATACACTAATTGATTCAGCATTTATTAGCATTAACATTATAAAATTGAATATTACACTTGATGCAACAATTTACACTTAGCAATTATATAACCTAAAATAATGCACAACCTTATTGTTCATTACTTCATCAACTAGTCTGATTTCTTGACAATGTTAGAGCGATTACCTGGGAAATTCACTATAAATCAACAATAACGATTCAACGTGTAGTAATTGATGCTCAGAAATAATTTAGCTGGCGGCAAACAGATGCTGTGAGCTACTACAGTAATAAATTACTAATGACATATCTAGTTGACTTAATTTGAATTAACATGAAGGAAATGCTAATGTTTGGATTGCATGTTGGCTTTGTTATTGATAGTAATTTGCCTTTGCGTTAGTGCGATATTTTTCATACCGCACGTAAATAATTAACCCGCATCTTGGTGCATGCTTTGCATCTAAAGGCGCCTCGAGAAACAATTTCTTCATTCCGAACTTATACATAAATATGAGAAGATGAATCTATAATAGAAGGAAATTTCTGTATTCACCTTATTTGTACATTTTTAGGCTTTCCTCTGGTGGCCTTTTTCATTTAAAGTGCAATATCCAACATCTGATGTTAGCTGTGTTACGGTTTATACTAAATTATTGCACGTTGTCACAGTGACTACAATTTATCGAAATATCTGCAAATTGTCTAAATATCTTATCAAATAGCTTTGTTGCCATCAATAATGCTTCCGCATATAAACTCGCCCGCTTACTCTTTACCAAGGAATAAAATGAGCCTTTGTAAAGTAACACTTTTCTTGGATATTTAGTTTCAACTTTTCGGATATATACAAAATAATAGTCTCTCATGTAATCAAGTCCAAAATTACCATTTTCGATACAAAACCACATTTCAATAGAAAAGCATTTATCTTTAGCCCTAAGTAAATGTACCTTTCCGCTTTCCCCTTCTTATAATCGCACTTTCCTCTAGAATTCTCGTCCCTGAATCTGGGAGAGTCCAAAAGCACGTGGGTCCTCTGGTTCCCCATCCCAGAGTCGACAATCGAGGGAATTCTGCAATTTAAAGCTGCAGAAGTACAGGTGATATCATCCACACCCGTGGAGAGTTCGGTGAGATTTTATTTCCTCTGTAACCACTACCCAATTATAAGGATCAGCCTGTGTACCCTTTCTGAGCAATCCAAACGCTACTGCCACCTGTTTTTAGATATCCTCCTTTCGGCGTTTTTCGTTTGTAATTAAAGATGGAAAGAATGCACGTTCCATATATTCGTCATCTAAACAAAATATCAATCAGCATCATTCCAGAATTACCGAGTTCTGCATTATCTGAGACGGCGGTAAAGACAGAAAGGTTACTTTGTGAAAAGATTGAAAGATTGAAAGTGCGAAATCCAACGCATGTATTTGAAAAAAGGAATGTATAATATTTTTTTTTCACCAAATGTCGTGCAAATGACTTTACTTTCCGAAGCAGGTTTTAGTAGAAAGAAATAGGAAGTGGTAACTTATATTTGAGGTTATTCTCAATCGAAAAATCTAAAGAAATTCATGGGAGCTCCTGTTTACGATATCTAGAACACAAATTAATCTCCATCTCAATATCTCTCTAAATAAAGTTGATAATTGCGTATTATTACACTTTGTAAACTAACTGGAAACTGTAATAGCTAAACTATTCACTTGAAACTCATTTGGAATTAATTTCAAAAATCGATTAAACAAACATTCCACTTGGCTATATATATATAATCACTGACAATTTAATAGCAACTCTCGGATTTCTAGGCAGAACGAATGTGTGCCATCAGGAAAATTTTTAAATAAAATTCTGCTATTTGTTTACATTGTTTTTTGCTTGGACTTGACCAGGTTGGGTTGGTAGTGCTTCTTCAGCTTAGATACTTGGGCTAGAAACTCCAGTTATGATAGAACGTCGCGTTGTGTTTATCGCAGAATGCGTGGTTAAAGGGTAATATAATAATGATCGCTGGCAGATTTTTTTCTAAATGAAAAACCGCGGAGGGAGAAGGATATGAGCGAGCCCCCGTGCTTAAAAGGGGGAAAATTTTGTACCAAGTGGACCTCTAGGTTGGGGTTAGTTGGGGCTACATCCAGCCCCAATGTAACAGCATTATAAAACATGCGTTGGCCAAGCACGTTTGCCTGGAGAAAAGACATTACACCTTATATTATAGTGGTCATCCAACTAACCATTTCATCATCATCATCAACGGCGCAACAACCGGTATCCGGTCTAGGCCTGCCTTAATAAGGAACTTCAGACATCCCGGTTTTGCGCCGAGGTCCACCAATTCGATATCCCTAAAAGCTGTCTGGCGTCCTGACCTACGCCATCGCTCCATCTTAGGCAGGGCCTGCCTCCTCTTCTTTTTCTACCATAGATATTGCCCTTATAGACTTTCCGGGTGGGATCATCCTCATCCATACGGATTAAGTGACCCGCCCACCGTAACCTATTGAGCCGGATTTTATCCACAACCGGACGGTCATGGTATCGTTTATAGATTTCGTCATTGTGTAGGTTACGGAATCGTCCATCCTCATGTAGGGGGCAAAAAATTCTTCGGAGGATTCTTCTCTCGAACGCGGCTAAGAGTTCGCAATTTTTCTTACTAAGAACCCAAGTTTCCGAGGAATACATGAGGACTGGCAAGATCATAGTCTTGTACAGTATGGTGAGACGTTTCGAGCGGAACAGTCTTTGTAAGCTGAAATAGGCTCTGTTGGCTGACAATAACCGTGCGCGAATTTCATCATCGTAGCTGTTATCGGTTGTGATTTTCGATCCTAGATAGGAGAAATTGTCAACGGTCTCAAAGTTGTATTCTCCTATCCTTATTCTTCTTCGTGTTTGACCAGTGCGGTTTGATGTTGTTGGTTGATTCGTCTTCGGTGCTGACGTTGCCACCATATATTTTGTCTTGCCTTCATTGATGTGCAGCCCAAAATCTCGCCTCAATCACCGCCTGCTCGATCTGGATGAAGGCAGTTTGTACGTCTCGGGTGGTTCTTCCCATGATGTCGATATCGTCAGCATAGGCCAATAGTTGGGTGGACTTTAAGAGGATCGTACCTCTGGCATTTACCTCAACTTCACGGATCACTTTCTCGAGAGCCAGGTTAAAGAGGACGCATGATAGGGCATCTCCTTGTCGTAAACCGTTGTTGATGTCGAATGGTCTTGAGAGTGATCCTGCTGCTTTTATCTGGCCTCGCACATTGGTCAGGGTCAGCCTAGTCAGTCTTATTAATTTCGTCGGGATACCGAATTCTCTCATGGCCGTGTACAGTTTTACCCTGGCTATGCTATCATAAACGTCTTCAATTCCGTAAGATGGAAAGACATTCTAGGCACACTAGACAATACCTTCAACGCGCTGAACTATCTCTTACGGATTTTGAAGGATTATCTGAGGAACCGCTCCCTTCTCTATGAAACATTAGAGGGTCAAAGGTGGATGGAGGTCACGTTGGGGGTAGCACAGGGATCTATCCTAGGGCCGGACCTCTGGAACGCTACCTATGACAGTCTGCTTAAACTCGACATGCCAGAAGAGTCGCGCCTGATCGGCTACGCCGATGATGTCGCAACACTTCTTGCTGGACGCACTGTCGAACAGGCGCAAAGCAGACTCGGCATATTGATGCGATGGGTAAGCGGATGGATGACGTTCGAGTCAAAATCAGCGGTAAAGTACCTCGGGTTGACTCTTGACTCAAAGATGAGCTTTTCTGAGCAAATCCAAGCAGCAGCGAACAAGGCTGCGGCTGGAATTTCGCCGTTAAGTAGGCTAATGGCAAACATTGGGGGTCCTGCGTCTAGTAGGTGACGTCTCCTGATGAGCGCAACGCAGTCTGTCCTGCTCTACGGCGCAGAGGTATGGGCTGGAGCTCTTAAAAAGGAGGTATATCGTATACGCCTCGCGCAAGTACAGAGACGGGGAGCTTTACGGGTGGCGTCTGCGTACCGCACTGTCTCTGGACCGGCCGTGATGGTGATCGCGGGAGTTATCCCCATTGCCCTTCTTGCTAGGGAGCGTCAGGCCATATACAAGCGCAAGGGAGATGAGCCAAGGGAGGTGGTTGCTCGCGAAGAACGGAAACACACTCTAGACGAGTGGCAGCTCTCTTGGCAAAATGAAACTATAGGCAGATGGACTGCGCGGCTCATTGGCAATTTAGGTGCGTGGCTGAATCGGAAGCATGGTGAGACTGACTATTTCTTACTCAATTTTTAAGTGGGCATGAAGGTTTTCAGTCTTACCTGCACAAGATTGGAAAGGCGCGTTCTCCGGATTGTGTGTTTTGCAATGGAGTTGTGGACGACGCCCACCACACTTTTTTTCTTGTGCGGACAGGGGATCTCTCTCCAGACAACATTGTCGAAGAGCTGCTGAGGACTGCTGACAGGCGGAACCGTGGCCCTTCTCCTTGCTAAGAAGATAGAACTCGACCGGTGAAGGAGCCGGATGGCGGGGGGTTCCTTGAACTGACAGTTCCCTTACTCCTCTCCCCTCCTGTTGGTGACTTCCCTGATTTAAAGGCTCCGCAAGGCGGGAGAGTTCGGGGACTACCCCGAAGTAATGTGACAAACGGTTCCAGGCTAGCTTTCTGACGATGGCGAGGTGTTTTGTTCAAGTTGAGTCCAATACTGTGTGCGTAAATGCATTCGCCTACCCTACCCCAAAAAAAAGATGCTATCATAGGCGGCTTTAAATTCGATGAACAGATGGTGCAACTGTTGTCCATATTCCAACAGTTTTTTCATCGCTTGCCGCAGAGAGAAAATTTGATCTGTTGCTGATTTGCCTGGAGTGAAGCCTCTTTGATATGGGCCAATGATGTTCTGGGCGTATGGGGCTATCCGGCCTAGCAAGATAGTGGAGAATATCTTATAGATGGTACTCAGCAACGTGATACCTCTATAATTGCTGCACTGTGTGATATCTCTCTTTTTATGTATGGGACCGATAATGCCTCGCTGCCAATCGTCAGGTATTGATTCGCTGTATTGGGACAGGGTATCGGCTAGCTGCTCATCAGCTTTATAAGATATCTTATCCAAAAAAACCCGAGAATCTTGTTTGTTTTATGTCAGACAACAGAGTGTGGATGAACATAGAAGAAGAAATAGGCACAGCGTGGGCTGACTACCTGCATTTCGTCGAAGCTTCGTCTTACCAGTCGTTTTATTTCGACAGGACAGGAAGAATAGTATCAAATTTTTTAAATTAACAAGCAAAACCATTGTCATTTCGCATAAAAATAGAAGAAGACACTCCTTAGACGATCGAACGACAATATCTCATAGGTTAAGGCACCAAAGACACATACATCTAGATATTTCTAGAGGTAACTACGAAACAAAAAGAATATGTAAATAACAGCGTTTTTATTTGATAACTAAGATTTGTCTTAGGATATAATAAACAATATTCATGTGTACCAAAAACGACGGCTAATGGTTTCGTCCAGGGCAAAGGACATTGCTTTACCCAGGGAGCAGCGTCACCAGAACTGGATACAGATGTGATGTATTGCGATCATATAAAAGGGAGCGAATGCCATCTGTTGCTGCTTCCGGTAACGCTGCTCCCACGGCAGAAGTGCTCTGGAAGAAGCCGTTGGTCGTTATTTTGAGTACTTTGGTGCTAAGCCCAAAACAAGGGGTCAGTGGACCAAAAAAGTCCGAATAAATTGTACTTCATTTGGTCTGGTGAGATATCAAGTAGATATGGATTTAGGATCCCTCATATTCCAAACAAAAAACTCAAATTTAGCTCTCGGTATGACTGTGGTCCCATGCGGTTTGAGAGCCGAGTAATGAACTCCCGTGGTCCATGCTCCATGAGTCAGCGTGGGCATTTTCACGCAGCAGTTTTTTGTCATAATTTTACCCAATTTTTTGTTTCAAATTGTTACCTCGGTCTATGTCATTTTGCTGACGCACATTCTGATTCAAGAACCTTTCTAATTGCTTTTTCACTAGCGCGTGTGTCAATTCCTCTGCCCATTTTTTTGCAGCCAATTCTAATATGATGCGAGTGAACAAAAACATGCATATCTACGCATGTGTCCATCATACATGTTTCACAAAAGGTAATTCATAAGTCTTTCAAAGAATTGTTAAGAACTAGCCCGAAAAGTGAACACATAGAGTGCAAGACAATTAAACAGAAAGAAGGTTTATTAAAAAAAACACAAAAAGGGGAGATGTGGCGGTATGTAGGAGGAAAAGACATTTTAATAAGCGCCCCATTGTCATTGTCAACTAGATATTTGCCTGAAATTTATTTATGGGTTTAAGTCTTAATACATATGTAAAACTTCATTAACAAATTGTAAGAAAAGTAAATTCACATTTTAAACATTGTTTAAGATATAAAATTCCTAAGTTGGTTGAATATTTGATTTAATTTCATGAACCATCTGAAACAAAATTTCAAAAGTCTTTCTGTCAATGAAAATTAAACTCCCTTACTTTATTTTAGATAAAATAGCCTTCTCCCTTCTCGGGCTCGTGGTGATGATGTGCATAATTTTCGCCTTGTTTTGAGGTTTTCTAGAAGTCAAACCTTATTAAAATCAGGTTACAATCAGTTTGTCTGTAATTTTTTTGTGAGGGAAATCGATCATGGATCCGTCAGTTGGGCTGAAAAGTTTGTAGGCTAACATAGAGAAAACAATTTTGGCAAAAATTCTATTATTCAATATAGTTGTACTTCGAAGGCGGTATAACGCTTATAGCGGTCATACAATTTGTTGATATCATTTGTATAGGAGAATTTGTCTTTAGCCCCAAAACAGGCCTCAGTTTTGGCGATTACCTCTTCACATTACGATTACAGTCGATACGGAAGCAATTCGAAACCCAATTCATGCAATTTTGCTATAGTTTGCATTGATTGTGAGACGGTGTACTGTCTTGATAAAATAGCAGTCTCTTTTTCTTCAAATAGGGCCGTTTTTCCTTAATTTGATTCTTCAAACACTCCAATAACGGCAACTTACCTTCTAGGCCTTTGTTGAGTTTACGCTTCCTTTAGCAGCTGTCTTATCCATTTTACTATTGTGACTACCACGAAGCAGATCGCTTTTTCTACCACTAAACAGGATCCTAGCTCTGAATGCGTATTCCATGTCTTCAGTTTCATCTTCGCACCTATGACAATCAAGCGACTAACGCAAACTAATCCTATAGAGATAGTTCCCGTACCCTCCACTTTAGAATAACGTTAAATCATAGTGTGTCTTGTCGTATTTTTATGTTTGGAATAACCTTGACTGGTAACTAATTATTCTTCTCTTAGTCTCTTGCCACACATTGACCCCTGTCTTCTCATCGGTTATATCGGATATCGACCGGGATCATCCCTGCAATTCCTCATGTAGCCTCATATGATATTGCCCGGTAGACGCAACATTTTCTAAGACACACTGGTTGCACATATAAGAAAACTGAATTGACTATCGACAGAAATAATTGTCGTCTATGTTACAGGCCGTCTATATTTAATAATATTCTGGTTCATGTTGGGCTGGTAGTAACTGCTTTCTGCCTAATAAGCTTTGAACACAGTTGAAAACTTAATTTACCGTCAAAAATTGCTCCTGGATATTTCAGTGAAAGTTGAAGAGTTTTATTTTATCGCAGTGCCGCTTTGTTAAAAATACCAGCTCAGTTTTATGCCCGGCGAACTGACGCTAAGATTTGATCATCCAGATAATTTCCAACCCATAGAATTTTACTCCATTATTTCCGAATTCATCGATGATAGCTTGCTTAGGTAGTAGGAACCGTTAGACGCCATTTATTTTATGTTCCATAGCAGAGAACCGACGACAAACCCCTGTGGAATACCAGCCATTATTTTATATAATTTCGACAATTCGTAGAGTCATAGAGTACCTTCCCGTGTCCGGAGTGGTCGAAGATTATATTTAATATAGAATAACTACTTTTTGTTGAGGGGTGAGCGGTGCTGAGTCTTAACCTTGGGCCGCGCTAGTTTAGGGAGCAACTTCCTAATTCGGGTATATTCTCAATATTTTTAACATTCATTTATATTGCTAACCTCACACAAGCAATAAACACATGTACATATATCTAGAAAAACAAAACGACGAGATACCGTCCGCTTGGTGAAAAGGGAGAAACCCTTGGCAGGTCAAAAGCAATGGTGTTGGTGCAAACGCTGATCATCTGGGTCGGCGTCTATACAAAACGAGATGCAAATTAGGGCAAGGCCTAATCAAAGAAAACGGGAGAAAGAGAGGAAGATGAGGATTTGTCATCCTAAGCAAGGCCAGGGTATTATTGTAGGATGAAATATATAATAAGGTGAGACCGAATATTGATTGATTGAGTTAAGGGTAAATTTTGGCCGAAGGAATCAGAAAAGCAATTTCATACAGCAACTGAAAATGCACAGTAAGAGCAAACTTGGAAGCTGCTCCAGACGAGAAAACAATTCGCTTGGATAGAACATTGCAGAATATGCTCGAATTCAGAATATGTTTATCTAGTGATGAAAATATGTATTACCTTATTTTGTTTAAAGATTGCGGGGTCCCTCAATAAGGAACTCCAGACATCCCGGTACGCCATCGCTTCATCTCAGGCAGGGTCTGCTTCGTCTTTTTTTATACCATAGATACTTCACTTTTCGGCTGGATTATCCTCATCCATACGGATTAAGTGACCCGTCCACCATAACCCATTGAGCCGGATTTTATCCACAACCTGCCGTTCATAGATTTCGTTGTTATGTAGGCTACGGAATTATCCATCGTCATGTAAGGGGCCAAAAATTCTTTGGAGGATTCTTCTTCGAACGCGGCCACGAGAACCCAAGTCTCCAAGGAATACATGAGGACTGGCAAGATCATAGTCTTGTACAGTAAGAGCTTTGACCCTATGTTGAGACGTTTCGAGTCGATCAGTTTTTGAAAGCTGAAATGGGTTCTGCTACCTGTCAACAAACGTAAGCTGACTTCATCATCGTAGCTGTTATCTGTGAATTTTGACCCTAGATAGAAGAAATGATCAACAGTCTCATAGTTGTAGTCTCCTATCTTTTGACCAGTGCGATTTGATGTTGGTGCCTGGTTGGTTTTTGGTGACTTGATGTTGGATCGTACTAAATGGGAAGCAACTTACTCCCTACTTTTTTGGTCCATAGGCCCCTCGTTTAGGGCTTAGCTCACAAACTTCAAAAATATTAGACGGCTTTATGGTTTCTTACAAGGCAGAGGCAAATTGTCAGACGCTACCTTATCTCTGCCATGGGAGCGGCTTGCAGATGTTGAATACTCTTTTGTATCACTCGCCGAAAATGAGATAACTGCGAATTGGGCCGGTCACGCTGTTCCCTGGGCAGTTGAGGTGAGGGAGCGTCTGACAATTTGCCTCTGTCCTGGTAAGAAACCATAAAGTCGTCTTCGTGTAATATGTATTGCCTTATTGGAGTAGTTTAAACTGCAAAACCTTCAAAATGAAACTATTGTGAGCCTTATGGAGTTGTACAGGAGCACGTGAGCTTAGCTATACGAATACCAGCAGGAGCAATGTACAAGCTTCGGGATATAGAAGCAATCTGCATTTGATGTATTTTCCACCTTAGCGAAATTTTTGAAAAGATATGTTTAAATAGTATGCCAGGGATCTGAAGTCTATGTTCTGTATCGGAAAGAAAGCTCTAAATGGAAGATGTATTGAATCTACGAAGGCATTAACTCTAGATGGAATATTAGTTATTGGAAATTTTCAAGATAGTGCATGAGCTCGGGAAATTTGCCAGTTGCAGAAAAAGGCAATCATTTGTTGTGATGCCCAAAATATTGGAAATGAAGAAGCGATTCCGTATTCCAAAAGAATGGGAAACAATTTTTATCGGCCGTATCCACTTCTTCTATACGAAGCAGTTTTTTTCGGCGTAGGTACAAGTTCCTCCTAGAGGCTACCATATCATATTGGTCCCGCTTATCAACCTCGTTTTCGTAGGGCCTTCAAAGTCTGGCCTGCCATTGACAGAACTCATAAGAGGTCTTCATCTTCAATATTTTGGCTTTTTTTAAGAGTTTCGCTCAGCATCTGTGGTTTTGGTGATTTTCTTGGCTACTCTCCTCGGCAGTTCTGCGATTTCACATACCACTGGACCCCACGCTTTTCATTTGTTCTTAGATAAATGTTCTGTGGTGCTAGCGCATTTCTATGCATTTGGACCATCGCTTGTGTTTTGTTTTCGTTAACCTTTGAACCAACTTGGTTTGTTAACTCTACCACTTCAATCGTTCTTCTAGGATCTCACCGGCATCAAGTCATTATAAGAATTCGAAAATAAGTACCTACAGTCAGTTCTTTAATATTAGCGAATAAGCCGCTTGTCAAAGATTTTCCGATTTATAATGGACACTACACTCTCCTATGGATAATTTAAGGGTTTTTCTGCTAATAAACTTGACGTTTAAGTCTCTAATAATTATTTCACTATCCCAATCCAACTAGAAATGAATAGAATTAATTTTTCTAATATTCAAAAATTTTCTCTTCAAACGTATTGCCCATAATCCTTCATTCATAGGATTGAAGCGTGTAACTGGTTATACATAAATTTTATCAAACATAAATTCCAGCTTTTACCTGCTAAAATTCGTTTTTTCGCTCTCTAATACGATGTCTGACGGGAATTAACAAAACTTGCTTCCAATGGAATAGCTTCCTGATATCTGGTGTAATAGGATGTGGAATTTGCGCTACGAGACCCCTTGGAAGCTCGGGTTGTCTGCAGGCGAGCTAGGTTCCAATCGTGCAATGTCATTTCCGTTGCTGGACTATGGGACAAGTTTTATCATAGGTTGTTGGTTGCTGGTCTCCAAATGATATCTTATTGCTCAAATATCCGCCGGATACCTGCTTGTTCTATCCGTCGTCGGAAAGGTATCCAATATCTGTGCTGATACTCCTCACGAAAAGTTTACTACATATATAATTCCTACCTCTCATTTTCGGAACTAACTTTTTTTGAATACAAATTTTATCGAGTATCTTTTTTTCCTTTTCAGCAACTGGGAGTGCCAATGAGAGTGCAAATGCGAGTCCAAGTAAATTTATTAATGGGGGAAGTTTTTGCCAACACCGAAATAAGGCCTTTCAAAAATCTTGTTTTACCCATAATTTGGGTGCAATTGGTAAGTAATTAGCAATTTATGCAAATCAGTTCTGAATACCCGATTTGTTCAAGTTCAAGTAGATTAGGTCGTTTACTAAAGTGGTTCGTAATTACCATCATCAACCACTTAAGTCACTCTAACAAGGAATCATTGTTTAAGCTTTGCAATATATTTTTGCCCAGAATTGTATTCACAACGAAATCCGACTTAACAGTGAGTAAAACTTTAATCCATTTTCTCTTTCACCAGGGTGTCGACAACTTAACGCCAGGACTTCAAATCCTCCTGCATCTTCTCTTCAACATTTGTCCGTACGTGCAGAGCGGAGCCATCGTGGTGTTCATTGTGGCCGGAATATCTATCCTGGCCACTTCGGCACTAATCTGCTTCTGTGTGCCGAAACCGATGAAAGAGGTCAATCCTAAACTGCACAAGAGATATTCAGCAGTGTACATGTTTCCATATATTGGACGGGAGCTATCGAAAGCGGGGGATGAGGAGTCTTCCCCATTTCGTGCCTAGTTTTTGTTGTTTACTGCTTTTGCTTGCATCCATTGTTCTCACGGGTCGAGCAGAGTTAGATGCTTTTTCCAATTCACAAGACTGTCTAGGAAGTAACTAGTGAAATTATGTCTATTTGAGATTTTAGCGTAGTAAGGGGCGTTCCAGGGTATTTTTCTATACTTAAAATAGATTTAATCAATGGATATTTGGTATATACAAACTGTGATATGTAGGAAAGTAGATAATCATTAGTAAAGTCATGTTTTTACACTTAAGGCATTGGTTGTGAGTAATTAGTTTAGTAGGGAAACTTTTTGGATGGTTTATTTCTACTTTATTTATTTTTGTATACGTAAAAAATATGAGCTTAATAAAAAAACAAATACCCAACTATTTAATATTTTTTCATTAACGATCATGGATATCAAATATTTGATTTCAGATAGATATTTGTGGGAGGTATATTTTTTAACGCCTATTATTTGAGGAAGTTCTGCATCTGATTTAATAATCGTTGGCGTAACAATCCAATTGGATCAGCAGAACAGCGAAGACTTCGATCAATTGTTGCATCTACGAAGGGTTGCCTCTATTTACGGCGGCACTAAACTTGATGTGACTCGGAGCGATAACAACGTTAAATCTACTTTTGCTCCACTGTTACTCGAAAATTCAAAGCTTTCATCAATTTATATCCGCGTCGTGACATCGGGTTATTCTAGCCTAAAACAATTGCTAATGAAGAACTTTAGTTATCGTACGAGCCACACACCCGTGAACATGGAAATGGTGGCGGATAAGTCACACATTAAGGAAGGGCAACCATAATCGTCATGGTCAAAATATCATAGTTCCAAGTGGCACTTTGTAAAGCAGGATTTACTATGTGTTACAAGCTAGGGGAGTGTTAAGTTAAAAAGTACAAACTTATAGTGAGGAGTCGGCAGTTCTCCAATAAGGCGCGTTCATAGTTGTCTGATAGGGACACACCTCTAAAATCTCAGTGATTTGACATTCACTGATGACCGTAAGAAATTAAGCACACAAAGTCAATGAATACCAAAGTTGGGAGACTATTTAAAAGGGGTAATCCGGCCCGGTCACATAGGGAACAGAGCTCTGATCCGGAGGAATTACCCTCCACACAGTTTAGTGCAAGAATAATTGAGCTATCCAAGTTTAACAAGGCCAAGCCATATAGAATATGGTAAGAGCTTTTAGAGTCATTTATAAAAGACAGCAGGATGAATAAAGATATTGCGAGGAGAAGTCGACACCTGCTGCCCAAGTAGTGTCACCGGTGCACCAATTGATACCTAATTGCATTGTCATAGACCTACTGCCAAACAAAAAATGCAGAAAAGATGAGTGTCTCCCAGGAGTTCAACAGGCACTGCAAAGAAAGAAAGGCATACTAGTAGTTCCGAAAAACGAGACTAAGTGCACATAAAAGAGAAGTCTGTGTCTGCTCATATATAGAAAACAAAAAGTTGATACGGAAAGCAAAGGTCGGAATTCGCGCAGATGCAACTGGTATCTTCAGCAAGGGGAATCTATCGTACGCGAAGATATTTGAAAAGATCAAAGCTGACCCCGATCTTGGAAGGGCGAAATTATGTTTGAGCTGAAAAAATCCAGCATGGAAAAAACTGATGGCTAAACTTGTAAACTGGCTTGGGGATAATCTCGCTGTACGTTCCCAAAAACATGAGGCCTATTAACTGTTGAAGGGCCTCGATAACGCAACATTCAGAGAGTAGATCTGCACTGCCTTGAAAGAACGCCAATAGAGTCTGCGTACAAGTTTGTTTAATTGGATGTGTGGGGTGCTTGCACGCCTCACGTCTGGATACTTCGCGGTGGCATGGGCCAGTGGCATTGATCGGTCCGATCGATGGATTTCTCCATGGCTCAAATCGAATAGAAGCTTTGGCGCACTTGGATATAGTTTTGGTTAATGAAGATGATGCAAGCACTTTTGGAAACGGGGATCTGCCCTAATTATAACATTCGCCAGTCATCTTATAGCGCATCGTGTGTTCAGGCGCGTTAACCTTGCCAGAACATGTTCAGTTCGACCTCTTAGTTACGTCGGAAGAGCCCACAATGCACCCTGGTAACTTCTTGAACCGAAAGCACTATTGACGTACCGGCAAGCTGCGACCTTCAGACGAGAATCTGAGATATTTTTAGGTGTGAGCATTTATCAGAAATGTTCACCAGCGATAAAGATGTGCATAGAATTCGCGCTCACAGCGTAAGCAAACATAAAATCCTCGCTCACAGCCTAAGCAACATGAATGGGCGGTAGGCCGAATTATTTTTTATTCGATCACCGGCTGCTTGAAAAGTTCAAACTGACAGGCGAGCGCCTCTCATCCACATTCCTGCCGCCGGGCAAATTCGGACTGTTTAGACGCACTTAATTGGCCGATTTGAACGTTGATGACTGGTTTTAACAAGGATCACACATACAGCCATCGCCAGGGAGCTAAAAAGCGACACAGTATGGAAACATCATACCTAAAGCCGAGGAAGGCCGCCCGTGTTAGAATTGGGTATCACATCAGTCCTTCCAAGCAGGACTTGAAATACTCAATTGTGATGATAAACAGGAAGTTAAGTTTTAAACAAATCATACAACATACTTATCATAAGGCATCCATGGCGCCTGTGGCCACGAGAGGGCAGTGGGCTCGATCCTACTTTAAGCGGTCCAATTTCAAGAAGGATATTTCACTTAGTGAGTTCTGCCTTCGGAACCCTCTCAGATGAGCAGCATTCACCATCTCGGGAATGATATCGATTGACATCTTGACAAACGAGACGACGACCACAACCAACGTGGAGTCAATCTGCCCTTTACGCAAACTAAGAATTACTCTCACTCCAAAATCAACTCAGTGATTACATTACAGAGTAAGCTGGGCAGAGTAGAAGAGGTGAGGAAGACGCGGTTACGAATGCATCCAAGCAAGGAAACTTAGCTAAAGTAAGTGGTGGTTTCATGGGGCAAGTTCGAAATTATTTTAGAGGTTAAACATGCACCCACTTCCTTTGCTGATCAGTGTATTTTGAAGATTTCCACTTCCATAAAAATGAAAGCAAGCAGAAAATCACGATGAATCTCGTACCGTTCGCTGTATAAACAACATATAAATTTATCTAATCTTCTATCATTAAAATATCCTTTTTGGAGGTCAACATTGGCACTTCTATTGAGTTTTACACTGTGTCCTTGTCTTGACTTTCGCTAGATCTTACTCACGCTAATATTCTCAACTCTTTTGTGTTTGTTTTGTACCCTATGAGTTTCGGTTTAAGAATTCATTCAAAATATTTGTCGAATAGAAACCTGCAAGTTTTAAAAGTATATTGCTACAGAAATATCAACAAGGTCTTACATGTGTCACGGTTACGACCTTGAGAAGTCGAAAATGGCATATGACTGGTATGATAATATCGAGGGACCCCGGAATTCCCGCTATGTCAAACCACGAAAATTCTTGCAATATAGGTTTGAATTTCTGAGCCCAAGAAAGTAAGAGGGTGAAGCACATCTCGCCCTCTTGCTACATCCTTGGTACTATGCTTTCTTGAACTGAAAGCCGATTTCTGGAAGGATCTTAAAGTCACAGCGATCACGGTATTTGCATAATGTCGCTCGATGTTCCTTCTAGTATGATCCCGAAGCACCAGATAAATGACACGCGAAATTTTGTAAATCACATGTGTGAGGCTGAAGTGTCAAAAATAGTACGGCTTATATTCCCGGGTCTTTCTAGAACATCGGGGTGTAAGTACTTGTCCATGGGCTACTAAAGCTAGTCTTATGTGTTGGCGCGGCAGGCATGCTTAAATTCGCCATTTTTCTTACGTTTTGGAGTAGTTTGGCCGTCGTAATTGATCACAGTCAACCTGAAATGTCCGGATAGCTGAGTAGTTAGAGCACAAGGCTGTCGTACGGAAGGTCGCGGTTCAAATCTCACTGGTGACAGTGGGATTTGTATCGTGATTTGACGTCGGATACCAGTCGACTTAGCTTTGAATGAGTACCTGAGTCAAATCAGGGTAATAATCTCGGGCGAGCGCAATGCTGACCATATTGCCTCCCACAGTGTACTGTGGTATATCATAACGATCTTGAATGAAGTGCTCGCACACACTTCAAGGCCCTCATCCAATACGGATTGTTGCGCCAACGATTATTATTATTATTAACCTGAATGGTCACGCTGGCCATTTCTAAATTTGAGTAGTTCATTTCATAATTATATCCCTTATATTGTTAATATTCTATAAATTTTCATTTGTCAAGTTTTGGAATCATGGAGCATAGAAAGATTAGATACAACCTTAGTAATAGTCCAATATTGGAAAAAAAACAAAATTTTGGGTCTACCGGACACACATCAAGAAGAGACGGAAGAAGGGTTTTTTCTTCTATGCAGGTGTGACATTTTCTTTACTGCAGACTGGTTTATCGATTTTTTGCATAAATACAGCTTTGGCTAATTTCAGGTTAATTTACCTGCAATTGATTTCAAACCCAATTCTGTGTCACGTATATAGTTTCAAGAATTGGAGGCAATTCAGGTTGTCCAATACGGGATCCATAATTATTGACACATTCTTCAAACCTCGAAAATATAACATTTCGAATGTAACATTTCCGATGAAACGGGCGGTCTGAGGGAAGTATAGGACAAAACGTGGATGTACCCATGGAGCATAAAACCTGGGAAACGGCTGCTGAGCCTACACCAGCAGCTTTACTACCAAACCCTATCTCCACCACCACGTGGTGATTACAGAGAGTTCTTTCTTAATGGAAAACTGAAAGCCGGAGAAGGATGAAGGCGAGCCTCCCGCGCCTAAGAACGGGACAAATTGTATCAACTGGTCCTAGAGGTTCGGGTAGGGTAGGGCTGACAACCCTACGCGGAAAATCGATGTTACGAAGCCGCAGAAGAAGCCTCGGACAGGATAGACTTCAAAATGACGAACCCACAACGACAACGGAATAACGATTTGCACATTTTCTCATGGCAAGTCTGTGAACTCGAAAAGTACAGCGAACAACCGCGCCAGGCGCAGAAGTTTTACCAACTAATCAGCAGGACGAATTCTTATAGACGTCGATGCTCATCCTGTCGAAACTAAGAGGGAAATCTGATTTTCAACAGAATGGCCATATTGGAGTATTTTGATGAACTGCTCAATAACCAGAATACCGGCGAGTTGAAGGTCCCGCCAATTGAAGACGACGGACAAATACTGCCACCACAAAGTATAGAAGAAACAGTCCATGCAATCCACCGGCTTAAAAACGATAAGACGTCTGGAGCCTATAGAATTATAGTTCAATTGGCTAAATATGGAGGCGACCAATTACACCAAGTGGTTCATCAACTTATGCTTGAAGCGTGGGACAGTAATTCGCTGCCCCACGCTTCGACTGGCAACGGGGCATTATCTTTCCCATACATAAAAGAGGGGATATCACACAGTGCAGCAATTATAGAGGTATCACGTTGCTGAGTATCATCTATAATATATTCTTCACTATCTTGCTAGGCCGGATAGTCCCACACGCCCAGTACATCATTGGCCCATACGAAAGAGGCTTCAGTCCAGGAAAATCAACAATATATCAGATTTTCTCTGTATGGTAAGCGATGAAAGAACTGCTGGAATATCGCCATCAGTTGCATCATCTTTTCACTGACCTTACTGTCACCAATGGCAGCATAGCCAGGGTAAAACTTTACACGGCCATGAGAAAATTTGATATCCCGCAAAATTGATAAAACTGACTAGGCTGACGCTGACCAATGTGCGAGGCCAGATAAAAGCAGTCTCTGACAAGGGAATGCTCCATCATGGATCCTCTTTAACCTGGTCCAGGGGCAAGTGATTCGTGATGCAGATGTCAATGCAAGATGCACTATCCTCTCCAAGTCCAAACAATTACTGGTCTACGCTGACGATATTGACTTTACGGGAAGAACGGCCTGAGATGTATAGTCTACCGTCATCCAGATCTAGCAGGTGGCGCATAAGCTTAGGCTGCACATTAATGTTGCCAGACGAAGTACATGGTGGAAACGTCAGCACCAAAAACAAACAAACGAACAACATCGAATTGAACTGGTCAAACAAAAACAATGAAGATAGGAGACTACAACTTTATGAACGTTGAAAATTTCTCCTATCTAGGATCGAAAATCACAACCGAAAATCGCTACGATGATCTCACCCGGAAAATTTATAAGGACAATATCAATGTTTCGAAAAGAAGACGGGGCAGACCCTGTCTGAGATGGAGCGACAGCATAGGGCAGGACGCCCGACAGCTTTTAGGAATATCGAACTGGTGAACCTGGGCATAAAACCGGGGTGTTTGGAGTTCCTTATTGAGGCAGGCCTAGACCGGATAAAGGTTGTTGCACCGTAGGTGATGATGATGGACAGAAAGGTTTAAGCGATAAAGCATATATTTCAAAGACTTAATAATGGAAGGTTTAGGAGGTAATTGGTAGATGAGACTTTATTTTTTTCACTATAGTGAGTAATTGGATAAGTATGGCAAAAGACACAGAATAATAGCTTTTATCTTTTCTTTATTACATTCCCATTCCGTTCGCACCAACCATGAAAAATCGGAATATCTGTTTCAACGTTCGTAGAGCTGTTAGCTTTTCATTTCCTTTGTATTGAGCCTGAAGAATTAGTAATCATCAGTCTCGGAACTATTATCAAATGAATGGAAAGAAAACTTACTTACTTAGTCTGAACTTGTTCTACATAAAACAATAACTTTATTAATAGCTCTGTTTATATTTAAGCAATTAGTGTTCAGAAAACTAACATAACAATTGTTTCGATTTTGTATAACAATTTAAATTTAATAAATATTATTATAAAACACAAGCATAAAATATTTAAATATCTAAAAACAAAAACGAAAACAGAATTATCTTAAATATCACATCATTTAAACAAACACATTTTTATACAGAAACTGCCTAACAATTGATAATCTCTTTATGTATGTCTAACAACTCTAATCTTATTTAGTCGCTGGTAATTGTATCCTGAATCCATTTCATATAATATGACGTCCTTGTATACACATCCGGAAATCCCTCAAGTGCACAACCAGATCCAAACGAGGTGACTCCGGCCAGAATCCATGGCCCATTCTTCGTCAGACGACATTGTAATGGCCCTCCTGAATCACCCTGCAATTTAATATAATTAATAGTTGGTCGGTGTAGTGGTTATACATTGGAGAAATTTGAAAATTAAATTGAACTGAATTGGGAGCTATATTAAGCAGGTTTTGTCTAATTGATTTAAATACAATATCCGAACTCTTATGGTTCGAAATATTGTAATTATGCGTAAATGCGTAACGCGCATGTATTTAGAACAATGATTTGGCTGCTTCATAGAATGCAGTTGCTTATGAAATTATTATAGGATCAATAGAACAGTAGCTGAGCTATATGTATTGTGAAAATGTTTGCTTCAATAAGTAAGCTTTTATTAAGAGTGTCTGTATTTTAACGAAATCGGTCCATCTAAGTTTCACATTCAGAAGTCTATGATGTAGTAGAGAAAACAAGTCGGAATACCAGAAACTGGCGCTTCAGGTATAAAGGTTTTGGGTTTATCTTATGTGAAAAACTTTTCCATTCGTATCTTTTCCAAAGAAATACGTACATATTACAGACGTAGATGTTATGCTCACGCCAAACAAACAAAAATTGCCTATTGCCGAATACTGTATTCTATATCCATGTATATAAATTGATCGTACGACTATTTCCTATTTACTTTGTTCATAGAAGTATAAATATGTACACATAAAGTATGTATATTGAATAATGAATAATGTACAAATATGTCTATCTGAATTGGCACTACCCCTAAACTTCATTTACATATACATAAATATGTCTGTCCTGTAATTGATATTGATATAAAAATATATATAATGATTAAAAAACTGAAGGTAAATGTTTCCATGCCCTCCCATTCATTTGAGATCACTTCGTTGTCATATTGACGGATTGATATGTCATACACGTTTTAGAATGCATGAAATTCACACAAAATGTAAAAGTTTCATCTTCTATAACTTATAACTGTTAATAATAGCTAGATTTCATTCAACTTTTTCAAAGTTATGCCTTATATTATCCCTTATGCAAGTGCCAAATTTTATAGTTTTAGCATGAACTTAAGGGGGTTTCCGGGAAAATTTATAAAATCTGTTAATATACTATTATTACCTTTATTTGTGCATTTAATGGAGCGGGATGTATTTTCGGGCCTAGATTTCGTTTAGGTACACCACTGTGATTTTTTTCAGAATTTTCGGTTGAATAGGTTCTGAGAACGAGACCAGTTACACTTTTTGAGGGTCATATTTCGAGCTTTCACTCTCCTACGTTTTAGCCGATATCAAATATGGGACCAATTTCAAAAAGTACTAATTGAGCCCTTTCATTTGATATTCCACATGGCCACATTCTGTGAAAAAAAAATTAACTTTTGTTCACATGTATAGGGAGCCCTCCTTAAAGTTAACAGAAAATTGCGCCACTTACTGTATGTATAGGGAACAACAGACCACATGCTCTCATCAATTTTTGTGACAATCAATCCAGCCGTCTCCAAATAAATCGGGTGTGACAGACAGACGGGGGAGTCAACGCCGAAGAAACACGCCAGAGTATGAACAAAGATACCTCAAATATAAACAGGCACGCAAAAAGTTGCAGTGGGCGAAAAGTAAAAATGTGTGATTAGGCAGACTCAGATCCATGGGGAGGAGCGTACGTAGGCAAAAAAAGGCAAAAGGTCCCCTCCTATTATGCGCCCTAGATTATTGTGAGAGATAGTTTCGACATTGTTCCCTCAACATCCGGAAACAATCTTTCCAATGATTCCAATGAGCGCCGAAAGACATCCTTTCAGTAACCACAGACACAGAAGTCTTGGACGCCGTGAAAAGGGTCCGCAGCCCTCGGCATTTATCGAATCCCCAACAAAGCGCTGAAACTGGCAATGAGAATGACACCAAGTATGTTCGCACGGGTAGTTACAGACTACCTAAAAGAAACATCCTTCCTCGCAGAGTGAAAAATGCAAAAACTTGTATTGATCTCGAAGACAGATAAGGCGATAGGTGAACCAAAATGCTAAGACCTATCTGTCTTCTGAATACAATAGGCAACATCTGCAGGGTGTTTTTCAATCAAATTCCTCGGACGGTGATCAGCTTTATCCCAGATTATCCCCTGTTAGACGAGTAAGTGAGTTTTACGTAACAACGAAATTAATTGCGTACTGCAGAAAGTCAATCCGAAGAAGGCTTCTTTCTG
Organism: Hermetia illucens; assembly: GCF_905115235.1. Taxonomy (NCBI): domain Eukaryota; kingdom Metazoa; phylum Arthropoda; class Insecta; order Diptera; family Stratiomyidae; genus Hermetia; species Hermetia illucens. The sequence goes on from NC_051851.1 coordinate 70,715,478, forward strand.
GTCTTGAAAACGTTACCGGGAAAATGGTCAAAGAGTTACCTCATATCGCTATCAAGTATCTCATCCAGTTATTCACGGAGCTGGAAAACATCGCTGGTTACAATGATCCCAAGCCTGGCAAATGTTTAACGTTAATAAACTCACATCGACCAATAAGTTTGCTATCCGTAGTAACAAAGCTTCTATAGGGCCTCCTCCTGACAGAACTCTCAGCTTTCCTTGCCGACAAAAAAATATTTCCCCAACATCAATTTGGCTTCCGCAAAAGGCATAACACGACGGAGCAAGTTCATAGAATTGTAGCCTTCAGTAGCCTTGTATTATAGGAGATGAAGTAAGTATTGTTCTGCGGTGTTCCTAGACATAACACAGGTAGTTGATAGAGTATGTCACGAAGTTCTTACAAGATTAAGAGTTTAGAATTCGGTACAAAATCTTTACCGTGCATGATCACAACAACATGCTGGCATGCCGCAAGGAAGCGTACTGAACCGACGCTGTACCTTATCTACACATCAGCCATGCCAACTAGCAGTAATATAGGCAAATCTACATTTGCGGATGATGCATCGTTTCTGGCCACCCATGTCGAATCTCGATTAGTATCTTGCGGCCGACAGCGGCATTTAAATCGGATCGAGAATGGCTGACCAACTGAAAGGTCGAAGTCACTGAGTCGAAATGCACTCGTATAACATTCACGCCCAGTCGGGAAACCTGCCCTCCAATCAGCTTAAATGGAGCCCAAGTTCCCCAATTTAGTGGTGCCAAACACCTGGGATTGCATTTGGATGGATAGTTTACGTCGAAAAAGCATATTCAAGCCAAGAAGCCACAGATGACCATTAAAGTAAGCAGTCTACACTAGCTTTAAAACAAGCGTTCTATACTTAAATTGGAGCACAAAGTCCGTTTGCACAAGGCAGTCATAAAGCCTATCTGGACATTCAGGATCTAGTTATGGGGTTCTGCGAGAATATCTAATATGGAGCTATTGCAATGCGAGCAATCTAGAATTCTACGTACAATTACAAGTGCGCCTTGGTTTGTGAAAAGTAACCGTCTTTACAGAGATCTTCAGATACCCAAAGTCATGCGTGAGATTGCAGCCTATACTAGCAAATACGTGTACAAACTGACAGCTCATACCAATAGCTTGGCAAAGAATCTGTTACGAAAAATCCGAAACTCGACGGCTCAACAGGCTCCAAATATTGGAAAGATGAATCCAATAATATTAATATGGTATTTGATGAAAGCACAAAGTTATACTAGCTTCTAATAATCATACAAACTTCGATCTTTGGAAAGAGGTTAAATACCATAGTTTTAAGATTTGATTACTCAATGTGAGTTTCATTTGCTGTAAATGAAGGATTCATTAATAAAAAAAAATAGTTAAAAAAATGTGGGGTATCAAATGAAAGGATCCAAAAAGTACTTTTTCAAAATTTTGGATATTGGGTGAAACATAGGGTAGTGAGGACTCAAAATATATGCTCCGAAAAGTGAAACAGGTTTTGTTCTCAAAACTTATGCAACCGAAAAATCTGAAAAAAAAATCACAATGGTCTACCTATATAAAATCTAAACCCCAAAATATATCCCATTCCGATACCTGCTCAAATACAGTTAATAATAGTATAATACCGTAAGTTAGAAATTTAAACAAACCTTCGCTCCTTTCAACTCATCCTAGAAGTACAAAATTTAATACCATTATAAGTAATACTATAATATAATAATAATATAATACACAATTTTGCAAAGTTTGAGGGAAATCCAATCATTGTTAATAAAATTATAGGAGATCAAAATTTTGTATTTTACGTGAATTTATTGGAATCTAAGACACGTATGACGTCATCATAGTGGAGTTGGATATATAACGAAATATTTAGAATTTTTAGTTAATACGAATGGAAAAATGTGAACCTAACACAAGATGAACACAGTAGCACGAACCTTCGAAGCCTGTCCCAGATATGATATCGAAATCATAATTGGGGATTTAACAGCCCAGTAGGGAAGGAGCCCGTATTCAGGCGATACGTTGGCTCTCATAGCTAATACCAAAATACAAATGATAACGGACTGCGGATCAATTAGCCGTGTCACACGAAACAGTTGTTGGAAATAGGAAGTTAACACTGAACCCATCCATAACACAGCCCTCCGTAACATCTATAAGAAGGAAATGCATGCCGCAATAACCGCAGTCAACAAATACCCTGGAGATGAAGCATCAACAAATGATCTTCACAATCACCTGAAGAACGTTATTATAAATATGGCCACAAAGATACTTGGCCTCAGACGCAAAAAGAGTCGTAACGGCTGGTTCGTCTATGAATGTAAGCTAGCAATGGAACGAGAGAATGCCGCATACCGAGTAATGTTACATTCCCAAAGAACGCGAGCACGCGCGGAGATTTATCACGAACTCCGTCGAGCGGAGAAGCGACTTCACAAACGGAAAAAGGAAGCCTGGGAGAACCAACAAATCTCGAAAAGTACAGGGAGCAACCGCACCAGGCGCGTAGGTTTTACCAAAAAGTCAGCAGGATGAAGCCTTATACACCTCGATGTTTGTCCTGCCGAGACAAAGAGGAAAATCTGATTTCCGACAGAATGGGTATATTGGAGCGATGGGTCGAGTAGTTTGATGAGCTACTGAACAACCAGAACATCGGTGAGTAGGAGGTCCGGTCAACTGAAGACGACGGACAAATTCTGCAACCACCAAGTATAGAAGAAACAGTCAACCGCCAGGAGCCGATGGAGTTACAGGCGAATCGGTTAAATATGGAGGCGACCAATTACACCAAGTGGTTCATCAACTTGTGCTCAAGGTGTGGGACAGCGAATCAATGCCTGACGATTGGCAACGAGGCATTATCTGTCTCATACATAAAAAGAGAGATATCATGCAGTGCGGCAATTATAGAGGTATCACGTTGCTGAGTACCATCTATAAGATATTCTCCTCTATCTTGCTAGGCCGGATAGCCCCATATGCCCAGAACATCATTGGCCCATACCAAAGAGGCTTCACTCCAAGCAAATCAGTTACAGATCAGATTTTCTCTGTACGGCAAGCGATGGAAAAACTGTTGGAATATGGACATCACTTGCACCATCTCTTCATCGACTTTGAAGCCGCCTATGATAGCATAGCCAGAGTAAAACTGTACACGGCCATGGTAAGGCTGACTAGGTTGACCATGACCAATGTGCGAGGCCAGATAAAAGCAGCAGGATCACTCAAGATCATTCGACATAAACAACGGTCTACAACAAGGGGACGCCCTATCATGCGTCCTCTTTAACCTGATGCTGAGCTAAATTCAAGAGGAACGATCCTCTTTAAGTCCATCCAACCACTGGCCTATGCTGACGATATCGACATGATGGGAAGAACGATCCGAGACGTACAAACTGCCTTCATCCAGATCGAGCAGGCGGTGATTGGTGCAAGATCTTGGGCTGCACATCAATGAAGGGAAGATAAACTATATGGTGGCAACGTCAGCACCAAAACCCAACCAGGCAACAATATCAAACCGCACTGGTCAAACGGGAAGAATAAAGATAGGAGATTACAACTTTGAGACCGTTGATAATTTCTCCTATCTAGGGTCGAAAATCACAATCGATAACAGCTACGATGATGAAATCCGCGCGCGGTTGTTGTCAATCAACAGAGCCTATTTCAGCTTAAAATAACTGTTCCGCTCGAAATGTCTCACAATAGGGTCAAAGCTCTTACTATAGAGGACTATGATCTTGCCAGTCCTCGTGTATTCCTCGGAGACTTGGGTTCTAAGCAAGAAGAATTGCGAACTCTTGGCCGCATTCAAGAGAAGAATCCTCCGAAGAATTTTTGGCCCCCTACATGAGGATGGACGATTGGACGTAGCCTACATAACGATAAAGTCTATGAGCGATACCATGACCATCCGGTTGTCGATAAAATCCGGGTCAATTGATTACGGTGGGCGGGTCACTTAATCCGTATGGATGAGGATGATCCAACCCGGAAAGTCCGTAAGGGCAATATCTATGGTAGAAAAAGGAAACGGGGCAAGGAAACAGGTTGAGGTCGAGCGATGGCGTACGTCAGGACGCCAGACAGCTTTTAGGGATATCGAATTGGTGGACCTCAGCGTAAAACCGGGATGTCAGGAGTTCCTTATTAAGGCAGGCCTAGACCAGATACCGGATGTTGCGCCGTTGGTGATGATGGTGAAGTGTCGAATCCAAGCTACCCTCAAATATCATCTGAAGCCACATGACAGATATAGCATTCGTGCCCTCCATATTCAAGCTATGACCAAGACAGATTTCTGCAAGTACCTAGCAGTTGATAATCTGGAAGATGCTCTGCTGTGTGAATTCCTGCGCCGATGGTACTGAAATCGTATCTCTCAGAGAAGAATAAAATAAGCTTCGCTTGCTTATGCATTCGGAATGTTGCCGGGGATCAAACCCGATCTGGTAAACGTCAAGTGGCGGATATGGGCTACAACGTCCAAATTGCAAATGCATGATCCAAACTTTTCCAATCTGCGTCTTGTCTGTAAACTGACTCCACTTAACTTGAAGGATCGATCTTTCAATCGTTTGAGTTCGGTGAATTCGGATTGGGAGCGGATCGATGAATGGAAGACAGCCATTTGTTGATTTGAATTTATCGAACAGATCCTCGGGAGGTCATTGCTGAGACGGAGGGATTCATGTGTGCAATTCATGACGTCGTGGTCGCCACCCGAGCATATAAAAAGCTCATCATGAAAGAGCGGGTGGAGAACGACCAGTGCAGAATGTGCGGTTCGGCGTTAGTTGGACCATTTCATTTCTGGCTGCACTGTTATGGTACCGGTGCACACAAACAGGCATAATGCTGTATGTAAGGTCATCCATCAAAACCTTGCATACATGTATGGGCTGAACATATCCGGTTTACCAATATGAGTCCCAAGCAGTACTTTATAATTCTGTTACATCATGTGCTAAGACCGGCAAGTTCTAACTGATTGCTACATTTCACACGACAAACCTGACGTGCTGTTAGTTGACAAGACGGGTCGTTGGGCGAATATTATTGATCCCCCACACTAGTAAAATTGAACGGAAGTACGTTGAGAAAAAGGTGAACTATGAGCCACTGGGTCGACAAATCAAAGAAACCTGGTTATCTTATTAAAAATTTAGCCTTTGTCCGATATAATTTTTAGGCACTACACCACGAACGCCATGCAAAAAATTGACGCGGGTTGCAATACGTGACGCTGCAATCATATGTTTCTAAATACCACCTCCTCGTTATGTGGAAAGAGTTCATTTTTCAATGATATTCAGCTTTTTACCGATTGCAAACGAAGTATTCGATCAAATAATAAAAGAAGATTATTGTCCGGTATAATTTTTTGCACATTGTAGTGAGTGTGTCAGGGAATCAAAGGACAAAAAAAACAAATGTGCAAAAATGTGTCGCTTTGGAAGGGGTGAGTCTCAATAAATCAGTAAAACCATAAAACGCTAATAACTTAAAACAAGGCAACATTGAAGGAGGAGGAGGGCAATAATGTTATGACGGCATCCGAAAGAAAGGGCTCCCATTCATCAATTGTATAGTAAGATCCGAAACTGCGTAGCTCTGAAAACCATCAGATACATATTAAGAAACCAAACAGCTAGTCTATTGATTGGAAGTGTCGTGGACTATAGACGTATCAATTTATTTAATTCGAAATGAAGATGCTGGTTTAGTAACTGGCCACTCTTTTCTACAGCAGCATCTGCACACGAAGGGGATCTTTACTGGAGTGGCAGCATTTTTACTTTACAATTAAAGCTACGAGACGGCTTCTCACGCCATACTAGACCCTTGGGCACTTGGATGGTGGAGGTGTACCATTTGGGAAGTAACAAATCCGGGAAAGGGACTTGTCTAAGTGCACCTTGTCGAATATCCCCTGACCATATCAAATAGGAAGGACTATTGACTTAAACAAAGGCTGTGGCATGGGGCGATAAAACCCTACGCAAGCTATCCAGTAGCCATTTTCCATGAGAAAGCCAAAAAATCTACATAGCTCAATCAGAACATCTTAAATTTCGAATTAAATGGTGCAAATTTAAGTCCATTTTCGATATCTAGCGGCAGCATAGCAAAGCATTTGTCAGAATTCGTGACGTCTACTACCGGTTCCATTACCAACGAAATTTATGTTGCCAATTTGACTACTTCGCACCCTTCTTTACAACTGAGATTGGTTTAAAAGTGTGGAGTAAATAAAATGAAATAGAACCTAAATTTTGATCAAGTTGAATCCGATTCCAAATTTATGTCCACTAACATATTTCCATGGGATTTCCAGAAAGACGACAAATATTGAGTATTCATCGAGTTTCTAAAGGTTAGAAATTCATATAATGGTTGATGTCCAAAGCTTATTTTCCTTCCGTTATTGTGTTACAGCAGTATAAATATTTGGTCCTTCGAGTTTCACGTTTAAGCCATAAAAAGTTATTTCCCAATACAAGTGATTTATGCACTTCCCACTTATTGGAATGTTCACTGCTAAACCTTCGAAACACATTCGTTTACATACCACACATGTTCCACCTTTACCATTCAGCTTTCCAGCACATAGGTGTCCTCTATGAACACGAACAAACGTTCCGTAAGCTTCCCGGCATCTATGAATAAAAACAAAAGTTTTTCTGTTTATGCTGTGAAAAGTACTTTATGTTTTAGAAACGATTTTTATGGAGGTTCTCACTGCAGGAAAATTTTGTGTAAGTTGTCTCACCTCGCACTACTGTGTAGGGGAACATCTGTTTTGAGCAGGATATCCGTAATATCGCCGCTTATGTTTGACTTCCCCCATCCTGTCGCAACGCAATCAATATAAGGGAGGTCCTTCACCTCTTGGACACTTTCATGCTTCGCCTCGTATAACTCATCTCCGAATCCGGCCATGAGTTTATCATTTCGTCGCTTCGGCGGGAATTCCCGTCCCCGTCGACTATTCATGCTTCTGTGCATTAGTCCGGATATCTTTGTACTAAGTAACTCCTTCATGCTTGGCAATGTAAAGTTCTTATGTCTGATTCGGACCTTTCGTAGAAAATTGTCGTCCTTCTCTAGGGCCCCGAAATCATCAATTTGACTGTCCTGCTGGCTCTGCTCCAAGCTCGATTGGGTGTTCTCATCGAATACAAACGGCAGACAAATTTTTCGTATGTTCGAGGACCAGGACATGTCTGCTGGCGTGGATAACTTCATCAGCACCAAATCGTGCAGAAAATTATGATAGTTTTGATGAAGGACGATTTTCTCAACAGGTATTCGTTGTTCATAGCCGGACTCTACGACACGATCGTACTCGCCCAGCACAACCGTCCAGAGTGGTGGTAGGGGTAGATTGAACAGGTCACTGGAAATTGGAGTCGAAATTTTATGAATTTATATTCAAAAGAGGATTCTATACACATATTCAAGTTATTTGTTGGATTTTTTTCGATTGCAACGAAATCGGTTGTCAATATCGGAACTGACCAGTGATTGCAGTAAGACATAGCCGATAGCGGTTCGTTGAATCAACGCAATTCATTAAATATAATTTTCATACTTATGAACACAGTGCGCTGCTGAGAGGATCCAGTACTGATCGATGAGAACTCCTCCGCACCAGTGGCCTAGGAATCCCATTGAAGGATGTAGAAGTTCGAGCGATGCCTGCCACGGAAATTGGCCTTCTCGGGTCGGACTTCCAGCGATTATTTTCGGTATGCGGTCGTTGTAGTAGAACTGGTTGGGTTTGAAGTTCCTTGGTTGACGACGAACTGGTCGAACCCCACATTCTAAAAAAGGAAATACATAGTTTGTTGTTATTACAATTGCGGTTTTAATTTCTATGCAGTTGAAACTAGAAATGAGAACAAAATTTCAGATTTTGTTTGCAATTCTGTACACAGCATGGAACGAAAACTGTATGCAAACATTCATGTGCACTTGAATTTTCGCAGGAAAGTTCCCATTGCTAATAAGTGAAAGGGAATTTTTTGACTGAAAGTAATCTTTCTGTGCGTGACTTGTTGCTTCTCTAGAATTCCATTCCATCAGATTCTAAGAAATTCTGCTCTGGGTAAGATATTCCGCTGATAGACAAATACAGAAAGTGCAATTCATAAATTATGGATACATTCTGTGTTTGGATAAGATATTAGATACATAGATAGATTTTCATAAATTAAATGTTGTTGAATTTACACTGTCACCACAAATTCCTTTCTGCGGGTAAACTACGATTATGAGTTTCCTCCTCCCCCGTAAACTTAAATGCTTGGTGACGTATTCGAAAAAGTTCCATGGGCTTTTCTGAGTAACTTGGTTTCTGAGCAAGTAGGACTTGAAAATCATGCAACCGAAAAAAAATGATTGGTTGTTAAAATAAATAGCTATATTAAACTTTTATGGTCGAGAAAGAAATACTAAGTCAAGATTAACTCCTACGGTTTTACCTCTCTTGGGGGGTCTAGTATAAAACGTTTTGCTTCATTCACCACGGGGATGTACCAGAAACTAGTCATATGCTTCCCGAGCTCCGGTAATAGTTCTGCTATGACTCACTGGCAGCTATTTACCGATCCATTGACAAAACATCTTAGTATGAATGTGATGATTCAAATCTGGATTTTCCTGAATTAAGCACCGCTATTATTCATGTTCAATATAGACTCGTATCACTATCTCGTTGGCATGGTACTCCGAGCTCGAATAACAACACCACCCAAAATCTCCTCTGACAATCAGGTGATAGTTAACACTGAAGCCATCCACAACAAAGCCTTCCGTGACACCTATAAGAGGGAAATGGATGCCGCAATAATACACTTGGCCCCAGCCGCAAAAGGAGTCGGAACGGCTGGTTTGACGATGAATGTAAACTACCAACGGAACGGAAGAATATCGCATACCGAGTAATGTTGCATTCTCAAAGAACGCGGGCACGAGCAGAGACTTACCACGAACTCCTTGATCGGAGAAACAACTTCACAGACGGAAAAAGGAAGCCTGGGAGAACCAACAAGTCTGTGAACTAGAAAAGTACAGGGAGTAACCGCGCCAGGCGCGCGAGTTTTACCAACAAGTCAGCAGGGTAAAGCCTTATACACCTCGATGCTCATCCTGCCGAGACAAAGAGGGAAATCTGATTTCCGACAGAATGGGCATATTGGACCGATGGGTTGAGTGCTTTGATGAGCTACTGAACAACCAAAACATCGGCGAGTTGGAGGAGAAACATCTTCTCCAACAGTACAATTCATCGGTTAAAAAATCATAAGTTGCCAGGAGCCGATGGAATTATATTCGAATTGGTTAAATATGGAAGCGACCAGCTATACCAAGTGGTTCATCAACTTGTGCTCAAGGTATGGGACAGCGAATCAATGCCTGACGATTGGCAACGAAGCATCATCTGTCTCATATATAAAAAGGGAGATATCACACAGTGCAGCAATTATAGAGGTATCACGTTGCCGAGTACCATCTATAAGATATTCTCCGCTATCTTGCTAGGCCGGATAGCCCCATACGCCCAGAATATCATTGGCCCATACCAAAGAAGCTTCACTCCAGGCAAATTAGCAACAGATCAGATTTTCTCTGTGCGGCAAGCGATGGAAAAACTATTGGAATATGGACAACAGTTGCACCATCTGTTCATCGACTTTAAAGCCGCCTATGATAGCATAGCCAGGGTAAAACTGTACACGGCCATGAGAGAATTCGGTATCCCGACGAAATTAATAAGACAGACTAGGCTGACCCTGACCAATGTGCGAGGCCAGATAAAAGCAGCAGGATCACTCTCAAGACCATTCGACATCAACAACGTTCTACGACAAGGGGATGCCCTATCATGCGTCCTCTTTAACCTGGCCCTCGAGAAAGTGATCCGTGATGCTGAGGTAAATGCAAGAGGTACGTTCCTCTTTATGTCCACCCAACCACTGGCCTATGCTGAGGATATCGACATCATGGGAAGAACGGCCTGAGGCGTACAAACTGCCATTATCCAGATCGAGCAGGCGGTGATTGAGGCGACATCTTGGGCTGCGCATCAATGAAGACAAAATAAAGTATTTGGTGACTACATCAGCACCGAAAACCAACCAACCAACAACATCAAACCGCACTGGTCAAACGGGAAGAATTAAGATAGGAGAATACAACTTTGAGACCGTTGATAATTTCCCCTGTCTAGGGACGAAAATCACAACCGATAACAGCTACGATAATGAAATCCACGCACGGTTGTTGTCAGCCAACAGACAATGATCTTGCCAGTCCTCATGTATTCCTCGGAGACTTGGGTTCTTAGCAAGAAGAATTGCAAACTCTTGGCTGCATTCGAGAGAAGAATCCTCTGAAGCATTTTTGGCCCTCTACATGAGGATGAACGATTGCGTAGCCTACATAACGATGAAATCTATGAGCGATACCATTATCGTCAGGTTGCGGATAAAATCCGGCACAATAGGTTAGGGCGGGCGGATCACTTAATTCGTATAGATGGAGATGATCCAGCCCGGAAAGTCTATAAGGGCAAAATCTATGGTAGAGAAAGAAGACGAGGCAGACCCTGCCTAAGATGGAGCGATGGCGTAGGTCAGGATGCCAGACAGCTTTTAAGGTTATCGGCGTAAAATTGGGATGTCTCGAGTTCCTTATTAAGGCAGACCTAGACCGGATACCGGTTGTTGCGCCGTTGATGATGATGATTATTTATGTTCGCTCTTAAAATTAATAATGATCATACGAAATATTTTTACCCTAATTCGTGTCTATTCTGATTTGCACGTATTCACTTAATAAAAGGATATGTTACCTCTTACTGATCTCAATTGACTTTATAAAAAAAGTTCAAAGTCGTTCACTTTAATGCCTTGTTACTACTCACTCATCTTTATTCGTAAGTTATACATTTCAACTTTTCGTAAGAATTCAAGTCCATGCTTCCTGTAAATGAACCATGGTGCGCCTGACCAAGCCAGGAACAAAGGGCGAGTTACTAAGATCCTTTTTATAAGGCTAAACCCACAAACGAAGCTTGAAGTCAGAATATTTTTGCGGTTGGATGCCATTATATTCATATCTAGTAGAGGTGCACAAAACATCATATCATATCACTTTTTGAAAAAAATGTTATAATACTTCTCATATACTCCACCTCTCATAAGTAGTAGTAAAGTAATGTTACAAAGATCGCCCTTCAGTACCCTAACCGTAAAATACATATGATGTTATTAGCCGATAGTTTCAAATGTTTTTAGTTTTAGTTTAGTTTTAGACGGTGAAAGTCCCGAGGTCTTACCTATGGATGTGTGGACTGTGTCCGCAAATGTCCGTTTATTACTACGGCTAGGTCGGCCGCAAATGCTCGCGCGAACACTTTCATATCCTCCAGGAGCCATAGCAAAGTATCCATTACCAGAAGTCATAACAGAGGAGAGAGAACACTTCATGTGGGTAGCCCCTAAGATATCCTGCTTCAATAGATTTCTTCATTGCAGCATGTGAAGGATCCTGATTAACAGCAGTTCGATTCTATGTTGCCTTGCTCAGTCCCAAATCGCTGCGAATGAGACATAATTGAAGGTAGCTTCGATGCCCATGATATCGCCTTTTCAATTTTTGCTGTGAGCTAATGGCGTGCTATCTCCGTGGATTTGCCTTTTTGGTAGGGATGTTGCCTATGATAAAGTGACCACATGGGAATGTGTGTATCCCTTATGAACGGATCTACTGGCCTTTTTAGTCTTTTAGTAGACATTAGACTGATCGGTAGAAGCTTTCTGCGCCCGTGCAAAACCTATACTCGGTATCTACGGCGCGGCCAGCCAGAAGGGATATTACAGCAAATCCCTTAATGAGAGGAAATGGAAACCTGACTATTACCGGCCTGTCCATGACATTGTTGCCTAACTCTTCCAAAATAGGGAAAGGCCAAGGAACTGCAGGCTTGCCTGCCAGAACACTCTTCTCCGCGTGTGCCAGGAAAAACGGAAGGAAGGGAAGCCGGTGGTGTAGACGCAACTGATGGACGTTGCTACACCACCAGGTGTGGCGACATCCAGCGAAATCAGACGAAAGAAACCGGAACTTTGGGCGGAAGGTGAGGATAAGCTGTTATCCCCGGTGAGATCCACACTGAACGCAGCAGGCTTTTCAGTTAGCTGCGGTTTTTATATTAGACTGCATTTATGGCTACAAACAAAAAAGTTAGTCAAATTAACTTGCAGTATGTTAAAGCTTCTTCCTATTTACTGGCGGAAAGGCTGGCAAGGCTGCAGGATAGTCCTGGCCAAGTTGGACCTTATTGGCGGTTTCTACAAACCTTTCAACACGAAGGTATTGCAAGAGGAATTGGGACACTGCAGAGCGGTTGTTACCAGCAAAATGGCGATAGATGGTATACTATCATTTGAAATTTCAAGCCACCTGGCATGGACGGCATCTATCCAGCGATGCTAAAGGAGAGTATGTAGCATTTAGCGCAACTTCTAAGAAATGTTTTAGGCTTCCTGCCTTCCTTTCGGCAGAAGTGGAGGTAGTCTTCATACCTAAACCTGGGAAAGATGACAATTCAAATCCAAAGACCTTCAGGCAAATCAGCTTAACATTATTTTCGCTGAAATGTCTGGAGAGACTGGTTAAGCGTTACATTCGAGGGAAGGCCCTAAGGTTGTACCCAGGTTTCATTTAACAAACATGCTTACCAACGTGGAAAGTCCCATGAGCCTGCTTTTCACTCTTTGGTTTCAAGGACAAAGAATGCAATTCTGAAAGGCAAGTACCAATGGAGTGTTCGTGGATATTGAAGGTTCTCTTGACTGTGCACCCTTCCAAATGCTCTGCTATCGCTACCTAACAGCAGAAGAGACGAAATGCTGCCCTCACTACTATGCGTACTGTAAAATCTGCCAATACACGTTCAAGTTTATGTGGATAACGTGGCTGTGCTGGCTGTTGGCCGAGATGTCAGAATGGTGTGTAGGAATACATAACGCGATGTTGATTTGATTGACAGTTTGTGTCTCAGGCATGTACTTTCAGTGAAAATGGTATTATTTGCAAAAATGAGGAAACTGAATGGTCTTTGCCTTTCAGAGATGAGGGGCACAATCCTTCAACTCTCCGAAGAAGTGAAACATCTGGGAGTTATTCTAGACAAGAAGCTTCTCTGGAACTAATGTATAGGTGAAATGAACTGTCACAGCTTATGGGCTGTATGAGCGACCCTTGCCTAGACCTGGGGGCTTAATCCTCAGGTAGTAATGTGGATATATGGAATCTGGAAACCGATCGAGCTCTGTTTCTAAATTCAATATGGTGAAATGACCATGGGTACCCGGTCATTGTGGTGTAGAGGCAAATGAAATCTCGGATGCCTTAGCAAAATAGGGTTCAATTTCCCTCATCCGTGGACCAGAACAAACAAATGGGGGTTCAGTAGCATTGGTTTAGTCTATCCTAGCTGGGAATATGTTCAGATTAGGAATTATCCAAGATGATACGTGTCCATCCTGCAATGAGGGAGGGGAATCCACGGAACATGTGAGAGCCCCACCTATGGACGCATAAGACATCAAGTTTCTGGTGCAAATGTACTCCAACTGCAGCGGATAGCATCACATCACTAACGGAAATTCTTGCGATATATAAACGAATCCGTTAGACGGAGAAGTCGAGTACAATGGATCACTATCGTCTAAGTGAGTAGAGGGTTTGCCTCTCCCCCATCTCAAATACACACACACACATTAAAGAAGCAGAGCGCGTACAGGCACCTCTTCCACCGTCTGAACTCCAAGCATTTAAAGTGCTCAGAAAGAACAAAACACCGGATGCGCAAGTGTAGGATGAAATTGCCATATGTAGGAAGATTGGAGTCAAAATGCTGTCTTAGTTATGAAAAGATGACAAATTCAGTTGCGAGAATTATACAAGGATTTAATTTCAATGTGTTGATGAAGATTTCAAATAGGAATTCAACAAACTGTTAGATATTCTCAAGATAACAGATACTGAAGTAGTGCTGGCAATACAAAATTGAAGTCACTCGGTACTCCACAAAAATAGACTTAGCAGAAGCTGCTTTGCCATTCAGGAAAAGCTACAGAATCAGCTAATAAGACATTTCCGCACAAGCTCTGGATTAAGGGGCTAACCTCCCTTGTGAGTCGATTTCCTTTATTGCACTGGTATAAATATCCAGGAATACGTTCTTTAAATTTTAAGTTGATCTGATTAAAATTAACTGAGATATAATCGTTAAAAAACGAATTCTCCCCGAAACGACGTGAACCTAAAACTTTAAATAAAATTACTCGAAAGCCACTAAACCGATCTTTTTAAGGTTTTGTGTGAAACAAAACCTGCACCGACATAGAGGACAGCCTTGTGCATACACATGCCAAGTTTCATAAAAATCCAACTATTATTGGGAAAGTTATAGCAGTTCAAACTTATCAATTTCGTGCTAATTAACAGCATTCTAAGCCATACAAATAAGATGCTGACGTCATAATTAACGAGAATAATTGAAATTCGAGTGAAATATTAAAATTCCATTCAAGAAGAATCCAATTCTACCTAGCCCTTTTTATATTTGATGTGAGTTAAATTGTTTTTATTCGCTAATAATATTAAACTGAGAGCGTGAAGCGTACGACGTTGACCATCAACGTAGGGCTTTCCATCAAATGATTTATTTAAATCTCTTTCTAGAAAATAGAGAGCAATGGAATTTTTAGCTATATTACACGGAGCTGTCGTGCACTCGTCGCTCCTCACATCTTTTGCTTTTTTTTCAGCCTTCAGTTCATAAGCGGGGTCGGCTCGTGATGATCGGTTTCGTCATTTTATTTTATAAAATGCCTGATCAGGATGTAATCGCGAGACCTTTAAATCCCCATCCAGCGTATCAAGCCACCATTGTTTTGGCCGGCTTTTTGGTTGCTTACCATTGCTTTCGATGTTCTGATCAATATTGGTTGTTGAATTCTCGTTAGCGTGAATTACGTGATCACACCATCGAAAACGCCTCTCTTGCAGTTTTTCCACGATCGATGCAAACCCATATCGATCGCGGATATTCTCATTTCAGACGTAATCAAAACGTGTCACGCCACCAGTGCAATGCAACATCTTCGTCCCCATTACCGCAAGATGCCGTTCATTGTCCTTTATAGTCGGCCAACACTCAGAACTATAGAGAGTGGCAGACGGACGACATTGCAGTAAATTTTAGATTTGGGACGTGCGCTGATACGTCGATCACAAAGAACACCAGTTGGGGAACGCCACTTCATCCAGGTTGCATTAATGCGTGAAACAATTTCATTACGCAATTCTCCATTGGCTGATAGCATTGACTCGAGATTTTTAAATCGCTGAGTTCTGGCAATGGGGGTAACCTGCCCTTCGAGATATTTAAATCGGTCAGTTCTGGCAATGGCAGTAACCTGCCCAGAACTGAACGATTTCAATATCTCGAGTTAATGTTATAAGCCAATGGAGAACTACGTTATGCTCCTCACATAGGGAAACACAAAACCTTTTATACCTGAAGCGTCAAGATTCCGGTTTCCCGACTTGTTTAAAAACTTGGTGGGCTGATTACGTACATAAGAATATTGTATTTAATCCTTCAATTTTTTTATTCGATAAAAAATGGCTATCTTGCGAAAAATGCAATTTTAAATCCTCTAAAAAAGCATTCGTTTTTACTGTTACTTAACTGAAAATAATGGGTTGAACCCAACATTATTCAATATCGTTATGCAGTTTATAATTTGGAAAATACCAGTAGATTTAAATGGTGCACTACTGTATAAATAATCCCATGGCATGTTTGAAGAAGAGCACGAAGGGAAGCTTAACAAAGTATTCCCAATACAAACAAAGAGAAGATCAAAGTCATGAAAACAGAACAAGTCGGGAAACCGGAAGCTGGACGCTTCAGGTATGAAAGGTTTTGTGTATTTCTAATATAAAGACATTTCAGTGTGCATTTGCATTAGTACGTAGTACGTAATATATGGATATACTATGTGAGATTATCCATTTTCGGATGATATTTACATGCATAGTCTCCAATTTGTAAAGAAACGAGAGCGTTGACCTATTACAACTTTGTTAGCAACAGTACGATTTATACCAAACTTGGTACGATTATGCCTATAACATTAACATAATCCCAGCAAGCCTACATTGCTGCAAAATTGCATGGTACTAGGATGAACTTAAGGGAGGTTTTGTGGCCAATTACTAAAAGTGGTAGTAATATAGTATTATTAAGTTCATTTGAAGGGACATCGGTTTGTAAGGTATTTCGGAGCCTAGGCACCATATAGTGGCAGCCTTTTGATTCTTTTCAGATTTTCGGTTGGACAGTTTCTGAGAATGGGCCCGTTAAAGAAATGATCACTTTCGACCCGCCGCACTCCCCACCTTTGCAGCAAATGTCAAAACTAAGATTAACTTCGGAAAATACTAACCGAGACCTTTCATTTGATACTCCACATGACTATATTTGGTGAAAAAAATTGACACCTCCCTTTTGCATATATGGGGACTCTGCCTTAAATTGAACATAAATGGATGTAAAGCACCGTATGCGTGAGTGTTCCCACCTTTCTACTAAATTTGATGCCAATCGCTATACCCGATTCCGAGAAAAATGCGTGTGACGGACAGACAGACAGACAGACGAGTAGACTGACAGACAAACAGTAAACCTATTTTTTTGTGTAAAAGAAAACCTGTTTTAGGTACTTACGCACAGCCACAATTAACAATCATCAAGTGGCTGGATTTTAACTTCTTCTTCTTTTTCTTGAGGCTTTGTCCCGTTCATAAGTGAGGGCGGCTCGTCGTGATCGGCTCTATCAAATGCGAGATCTGGATGCAACCTCGAGACTTTTAAATTCCCATCAAACGTGTCAAGCCACCGTTGTTGAGGCCCGCCTTTTCGTTTTTTACCATTGACGTTCAGACCAATCTTGGCAAGTGAATTCTCGTTAGCACGGATTGCGTGATCATACCATCGAAGGCGCCTCTGTCACAACTTTTCCACAATCGGTGCAACCCCATAACGATCGTGGATATCCTTATTTCGGATGTGATCGAAACGTGTCGCGCCACTAGCCCAACGTAATATCTTCGTCTTCATTACCGCAATATGCCGTTCATTGTCTTTTATAGTTGCCCAATACTCGGAACCATAGAGAGCGACAGGACAGGATTTGAGACGTTCGTTGATACATCGATCACAAAGAACACCAGTTGTGGAACGCCACTTCATCCAGGTTGCATTAATGCGTGAAGCAATTTGATAACACAATTCTCCATTAGCTGATAGCATTGACCCGAGATATTTTAATCGCTCAGTTCTGGGCAGATCACTGTCGCTGACAGTGATTGTGTCTATTTCATGAGGGTTGGTCGTTGGATGAGGCGACGATTGCATTTTTGGACAAGTTGTTAGAGATCAGTTTTGATATCAGATGCTAGGCAAACATCATCTGCATACAGCTGGATTTTAACTTGTGCAGTCAATTTTAGAACAAGTCGGGGAATTGGAAGCTAAACGTTTCAGGTATAAAAGATTTTGTGTATTGCTTATATAGGTATGCTTGTTTGTTCTATTTGTACCTAGCTTATAATGTTCACGCATGTAGTTTGTCAGACAATTCACTTGCGTCTAAGAATGCAATAAAGCTGCACAAAAGTGACAACTTTGACCTACTATAGTTCTGTTAGTAATAGCGCGATTCCTACCAAACTTAACAGTATGATGCTCTATAGTACAGCCTGTGTTTATGCTACGCTTCACGATTCTAGAATAAACTTAACGGGGCATCTCAATCATTTTCTAAAAAAATATTTTTATAATAAATATAGTAATGTACTATTATTAGCTTCATTTAAACAGGGATCGGTACGGAGAGTATTTTGAGTTTCGGAGAATCGTTCCTTGAAGTAATTGACTCTTCTGGAATCCCCGCACTCCATTTCTAGGTAACCAATGGCAAAAGTAATACCGGCTTCGTAAAGTACTATTCGAAAGCTTTCATTTGATACTTCATATCACTATATTTGGTGAAAGAGAATTTTACACCCCTTTTTGCATGTATGGAGCGGAACTGCTACTCGTCGTATGCGGCGCGATTCACTCGTTCTTTCTACCAAATCTTGTATCAATAGCAGACAGATAGATATAACGACGGACAGACAGACAGTAATCCGTTTTCAACAAGGTTTTGTTTTACACAAAACTATAAAACTGAAAATATACAGGGGAAAAAAAAGTTCGCAATCTATATAACTTTAATTATATCTGTCTTTTGTTGCGGCAGTAAGACGTGGACAATGAATCAGTCCGGAGAGGAAAAGAATCGCTTTTGAACATCAAAACTTCAGAAAAATCTTAGCTCCAGTAGACGGCAAATGGCGAATGAGATGCAGCAATGGGTTGGCCCTATTATTCCAAAAACCAGAAGTCGCAATCCATATTAAGATGCGAAAGTTCAAGTGGGCCCGTCAGAGCCTATGGACGTGAAAATAATTCTCAGGTGCCTGCTGAAAAACACGTTGAAAAAGAAACCACCAGGTGAAAAACTCCGACACAAATAATGTGTTCATCTCTACACTGGGAAGCGTAGAGATAAACACATTGGACTGTAGCGCCATAGAAGAAGGAGAACGTGGTCAGATAGTAGTTATGTTAACGGTAACCAAGATATCTACCGACAACAAACCGGCTATGTCTAACTCTGCATCATCCTAAATCATTTTAAATCTTCTTGGATATTTGACAGCATTAACAACGGTGATGCTTCTTTCCATATTTTAGTGCATCTTAAATTTTTGCCTATTTTCGTATTTAGGTGCCTCTTACTTAAATGGCGTTGCTTCCGATTCGTATTTTGCTGTATACCAGGTTCTTTTGGCTTGTAATTAGATTGGCTTCCATAATGTGGTCTACGAATACTAGTCAGGCAGTCTCAAGCCAGTTCTAAGGGAGTTCCAGTTCTTCTAAATTCCTTTATTCGCCCCTGCATCAATGTCGGAAGTGCACTGTGTGTAAGAACTACAGCTATACTCTCGGCGCAGCCAACAACTACTTTTCCTCTTTCCTAGTAGAGGCAGGCATAAGACTCTGTCGTAAATGTTCCATGAGAATGGATCCAGCATAGAATCCTCAAGGACTCTGACTGTGACTCGGCAGATATTCGTGTCTTCATCGGTCTCGAATTTTAGCTCCGACCCGCCGTTATGTTCGTCAGCATATTCATTTTGATGACGACTGAGGATCAGCATGGGAAACTGATGGCATTCATAATCACTGCGCAGTACTCTTTTAACATGAAAT
This sequence comes from Hermetia illucens, assembly GCF_905115235.1. NCBI lineage: Eukaryota > Metazoa > Arthropoda > Insecta > Diptera > Stratiomyidae > Hermetia > Hermetia illucens. The sequence goes on from NC_051851.1 coordinate 70,734,932, forward strand.
AATATCTCACTATTGATCTCAGCGTTGCCGAACAAGTTAGTACCAGTGATTTCTCCCCCTTTACTTACGACATCACTGCTTTTCAGACTTGTGTCTCGGTGCTTATCTCTCCTTCATTTTAGAGGACTATAAAGCTTCTATTTTTCCTACCGCTGATCGCTGGTTGGTTTTACCGGCGACCCCTAGTTGCTAAGAAGGATATAATGTAGAAGTCCAGAGAAAAATCTTAATCGGCATTCTTGGTAAAGCCAGCCGCGGTAGTGATTTTATTACGGTGTCATATACTTTCAGTCGCTTGAAAATGTCTGATTTTGTGTATTTCATTTAAAGAAAACGGCGGCTAAAGCGCATCGAGATTAAAAAAATTTTACGAAAATGCTATTCTAAGTGAAACTTCATGCCATGCCCATGATTGGTTCTGTCGCTTTAAAGACAGTGATTTCGATGTTGAAAGCCAAAAAACTTCGAAGACGCAAAATTGTAGGAATTGCCCGATGAGCGTCGCTGCTCCAAAGCAAGAAACTTGACTTCCATATGATTTAGAGCTAAGCGAGTTGAGCATCGTTTTTTTCACCTAAGCGCAAAAAAGGAAGGATTTTCATCATCACGTCGTGGCAATGAATAATTTTTTTAATTAAAAAAAAAATCATTATGATCTGTTGAAATCGAACCAAACTAGCACTGGAGAATGGAATCGACTCCAATTGATGCGACTGAGACGAACATCGCGCGAAAAAAGCCACAAAACGAGCAGATGCACAAAAAGATGATTCTACTGTATGACAATAATCGTCCTCATTTTGCCAAACGCCTTAAAACCTACACATATTCCTCAGATATTACTTGTTCCGTTGAATGGAGCATGATTTGACTGATGAACAATTCCGCTCATATGAAGATATCGTCGTGGAATTTAAAGGGGGTCCCCACACATGTAACAACGGATGCACATTTTTTTCACTAAATATTGTAATGTGGGGTTAAAACTTGTCTTTATTTTGACATTTGATTCACAAGGAGGGGCCTGGAAATTCGCAGGACCTACCCAACCCAGGAATCTGAAGATAATCAGGAAGCTGCCGTTTTATGGTGCCTAGGCTCCGAAATACCCTTCATACTGATATCTGTCTAGATAAAGTTAATAATAGTATATTAACATAATTTGTAGTAATTGACTGTAGAACCCCCCCCCCCCCCCTATGTCCATCCTAAAATATGAAATTGTAGTAATATAGGCTATGATATAGAGCACGATTCTAGCAAGTTTCGAGGAACTCGCACTATTACTAACAAAGTTATAATAAGTGAAACTTGTCGCTTCATTGAAAATTCTAAGACTTTGAATGTCACTATCACCCAAAAATGGGTATTCTGACGTGCTAAGGGGAATATGCGTTAATAAAAGATATGCACAAAACATTACATACCTGAAGCGTCTAGCTTCCGGTTCCCCGACTTGATAAATATCTTCCAGTTTGATTTAGTTCATCCAGAAGAAAAAATGTAACAAAGAAAACTCTACTCGATTTTTTTTTTGTTTCGTAGATGAATTACAAACTGCATCTTTCACGCCATTAGGAAACACTAGTCTGGCGGCTTTCTACAAATTTGCATCCAAACCAAATATTATAAAATATTTTTGTTGAACTTTTGTTAGAACACAGCAAAAAAATCGTTTTTCTTTCCCCAAAAAAATCCATAAAAACGCCTTTATGAGACCTGCATTAGCACTTCAGTTCCCCCTGGACTTCTCAAAACCGTTGGATTCCCCTGTTTCTGTTTTCTGCCATAAGCTCCCAGCGCAATCCACTCGTTTGCTTTCTTAGGATAGTGAATTTCACTTAATGCCGCCCCTCCTAAATCTTTAACCAGCCGCTTCTTGTTAACAATTCTAGGTTGCTCACCTGTGTGTTAACGAAGATCTTTGTTCGAAATAGTATGAAACCAGCATACCCCGACGACACGTAGCGGAAAAGTGGGGTGGTCCCTTTCCATATCTTACTCTCATATAACAACACAGGCAGAACATTAGTCCAAAAGAGTCTCAACTTGACCGTGATGTTTATACTGTTGATACTACTACTGTTTTAAAAAGTATTTATTGAGTTCTTGTACTTGATATCCCACAAGAATATAATGGAATAAAAATATGTAAGCCTTTGACATCTATGGAGAGCCCCCGTCAAACTAAACACAAATCATACTACGAACATATGGCCATCTAATTTTATGACAATAAGTTCAGACGTTTCCGAGTAAATTGAATCGACAGTAAAAAGTTTTGTTTCATAGAAAAAAGGGAGTTATAAAGTCATCCGTGATCCTTACAAGGTAATGAGTTCCATTTCAAGCATCAATTTCCATTATGTGGGTGAATATTGAACCAGACGAGCCTATCAATGAAAAATGGCCAACATTACAATCATGATTCACTTATGCATCAAGTACTCCCAAAATTCTTGAAAATGTCCTTACGATTATGAAAAATTCTTCCATGGATGTATATTTCTGTCGTTTTAACGAATTAATATAATTATTCGGAAGCTACTCTCTTATAGTAATAAGCAATGCTATATATTTGAGTGTTCTACACGTTGCAGTCTTATTTGCATCAAGGTTCCTGTAGCCTTTCATAATTAATCAAGAAAACATTCTCATTAGCACAGCCACCCAGACGATGCCATTAGTTACGCTTATTAAGTAATTTAGTTACGTCGCTCAATTATGTAAAGATACAAATTTGGAGACAGTACATCTTAAGTTTCGAAATTGAAATGGCGATAAGAATCATTACGTCATATTATTTTGAAAGTAAGCTTGATATAATCGATCTAATTATAGCAATCTTGAATACGAATTTAGCTAAATAATTTAAAATGATTGGAATGGTAATATACTCTGTCAAATAGTAAAGCGGTTGAAAATATTTATATAATATGTAAGATGCAAATATCTGGTGCATCACTAATAACCTTCATCATAGCGGTTATCTTTTCGTTCATGAAAATTGAATTTACTCTAGCAAGACGCGTTTTTCAGATGATCTCTTTGCCGATGTATACAAATGGTAAAACTATATGTCGATGGACTTCCAAATCATATTGAATGAAACATATTTTTCCAGATTCCAAATAAGACTTCACATAAATAGGAGTACCAATTCCTATTACGAGTATAACAAATAACATAGAAATGGTAGGATTGGAAATTAATAGCACTTTTTACGGGTAGATCATGGTCCTTCCTGCAAAAGTACATAATTGATCACGGAAGGAATTCGGAAGTTTGGAAAACCGTGTAACTAAGCCATTTTAAAATTAAAAGAGGGAGAGAATTAGCGGTTTCTGTAAGCCTTTTAATACGAAAGTGTTGCAACAGTGATACCGAAGCCTGTAAAAGATGGCTTGTGAGGCCCAAGGAACTTCAGATAGAGTGTTCGAGAACATTGAAGGGGTTTTGATTGCGAGCTTTTCCAAAAACTTTGTGATACCACCAGAGAGCATGGTGCTGATAATATGGTGAGTTTATATCATATTACGCTAATGTTGAAATTGCTACATACTGAAGTAGGTTTTATTCACACACTGGTGAAGCGATGAAAAGATGTCCAAAGAGGTGTGCTTTCGCTATTTGTATGGAGTAAAAAGCCGGACTCTGCGTGAAAATTATGCGGATCCTTAATAGCATTTTTTTCATTGAAATATGTATTCCGGGCCCGAGAGGAATCATCTCAATTATCATATAGGAATTTGGCCAAAAATTAAAAAGCTGAAAATTTGGACTAAGAATCAAAACAAATAATTACCAGGAAAATATAAAACATAAACTGTTAATGAAAGATTAAAATAGCTCCTAAATCAATTAAATTATTTTCACTTTTAGGGTGAACAATGGCCTGTCAGAATGCCTACAATACTCCTGTAAGTCCTCCTTCGTTTTTCAACAGACAAACTAGGCATGTTCGTTTCTGACAGGAAAAGTTTGTGTGTCTAGCAGCATTTGGGCTCTGCCACCTGTCATTGTGGCAAGCTTGTTTCCAATTTTGGAAGAAAACCGTAGCCAACGCTGTTGATACTCCAATTGTTGGTTCCTATTTTGCTAAAGCATCCGAGATTTAATTTCCCTCTACGCCATAGTGACCATGTACCGAGGGTAGCTCCACCATATTGAATCTATAAATAAAGTTCAAGCGGGTTCTGCATTCCTGAATGATTTTCGAGGTGGTCAAAAGACTACTCAACGCCCTTACTGCAGTCTGGTTACCACTGCAGACTGCAATGCGCCTACCCTTCAATCGCTCGTCAATCACTCAGTATGTTGCCCTTCGGATCGCATATACTTCAGCTTGAAAAACCGTTGCACAACCATGTCCCAAAGGAAAAGCCCACTTCTCGTTTTTATTCGACAGGTAGACTCTGGCCCCAGACCCCTGTTCTGTCTTTGAGCCATCAATGTAAAAGACTTCCGTATATCCCGCCACGCATTCCTGTGGGACTGGCCAGTCCTCTCAACGTTGAAGGGTAACTTCATATCTTCTACCCAACTAATATATGGCGACACGAGATTCAGAAGACATTATCAGAACTAGATTCAGTCCTTCCAATAACTGTGCCTCCATGTCTATTGTTTCCCCATAGATCTAATCGAATTGCAGTGCTTTGAATAAATATATCCGGGGGCTGCAAATTGAATTGAATTGCACTTAGAGCTGCGCCGCATGTCGTGCTCATGACACCGGCAATACCCAGGCACCCAGTTCTTACTTTAATCCACCACACTACGGATGCATAAGCGAACACTGGCCTAATGATAGCATCGTATATCCGCATTATCACATGAGGTCTGAGTCACCAAGTTCAGCCAAAGATCCATCTGCACAGCTCAAGAGCTGTGGGAGCTCGTTTCAACTTTACCTCTACATGTTTATTCCAAAGAAGTTTTTTATCCAGAGTGACTCCCAGTTATTTAACTTCTTCGGAGAGTTGAAGGGTTGTACCCTTCCTCTCTGGGAGGCAAAGTCCACCCAGTTTTCTCCTTTTTCTAAATAATACCATCGTAGTTTTATTTGGATTGACTAAAAGTCCATGCCTAAGGCACCAACTGTCTATCAAATCAACGGCACGTTGTATATTCCTACACACCGTTCCAAGATACCGACCAACAGCAAGCACAGCCACGTCATCAGCATCAGCTTGAGCGTGCATTGGTAAATTTTGCAGTTCGCATAGTAATGAGTCGATCAACATACTCCACAGAAGTGGCGATAGCACACCTCCTTGAGGGCAGCCTTTTGTCGCTTCCACTGTTAGATAGCGATCGATACTCATTTCATCATACAGCAATCTCTGCATTAGCATAGCATAGATCCGCTTAATTAAATCATTATCGACACCTAGCGCTCTGGCGCCATTACAAAGTTTTTAAAAAGGCAGTCAAATGCCTCTTCAATGTCCACGAACGCCCCCATCGTGTACTCATCCTTAACAGTTGTTTTCTCTGTCATTGAAACCAAAGAATGAAGAACAGATTTACAGGAATTTCCACCCTGGTAAGCATGTTGGTTCCTGCCTTCCTGCGAGTGTCGTTCAACAAGTTAAACCTTTTAATAAGAATGAAGTTAAGCTGATCTGTCTGAAGTTCTTTGGATTAGAATTGTCATCTTTCCCAGGCTTCGATATGAAGACTAACTTAACCTTCTGCCAAGAGGTAGGCACATAGCCCAAAGCAAGACTTACTAGAAAAATATCTCTTAACAATCGCTCTAAGTGCTCCATACTCTCGTTTATCATTGTTGGATAGATGCCATCCATGCCGGGTGCTGTGTTCAAGGGACTGTGTGGAAACTTTCACCTTTTTGTTGGTAACAACCACTTCTGCAGTGTTGCAGTCCACCTTACAGCAATTGCGTACTGAAGGGGTTGCGGGTTGCAACAACCGTCAACTCTCCCCCTACCACTACTCTCACCCGTTCTCTCGGATGGTGTACTTCTAGGAGGGTTTGTACTGATTCCAGTTCAGTTCAGTCCGCCAGTGTGTAATCAACTTACCACTTTTGAAGTATAGATTGCTAGATAAATTACTTAACCTCTTCTCGGGCCCATGAATGTTGGAGCACACCCTACGTTTGCAATCATGAGACCAGCTGAAATTATGGAACCATATAGCTTCTCTCCTCTGAGATTGCATTTGCCACTGCACCAACAAATATTTTGGGTGTTCGCATTGCAACCTATTAAGAGTTTGAGACCACCTGATTCTGCATACGCTACATACAAGATCCCTTAGCTCTTGCGTCGGTGGAGGGCACAAAGAATCATAGGGTAAATGAGCGAAGGTAATTCTGATGTTTTCCGCTCGCCATTAATCTGGTATAGTACGATGACCGTAATTAAGTCCTGGGAACGGAACTGCCTCAGCATGATTGCCTCTTGGTCTTATGGATCTTTCATCGTAGAAGAAGCCCCCTTTACTGATCCAATGCTACAGATTCTGTTAAATCGAACCCATGGCTCTTGCACGAGAAAAATGTAGAAAAGTCCTGGAGTTTTGTCAGTCTCGCTGCCAGCGGATAGAAGGCGGATTTGGCATGCTGCAGGTTAATTTGACCAACCTTTATATTTTTCGACATAAGCTTAGCCTAATATGTAATGGAAAAGTGTTAGAAGAGTATGCCGCGGACCACATGTGTCGGGGTTTCCCCCTCACCGTGCCACGCTGAGAAAAGCTGCCTTTGGAGGTACAGCAGTTCTCACGTCCTCATCCATCAAACGTCTCATCTCATCCCGCAGAGCATTCGTCTATTTTCCTTTTAACGCCTTCACCGGTTTGCGGTGTTCGGTTTGCATAAATTGGATCACTCGAACTGGTATCAAGTCAGTTCCGTGCACGTCCCTGACTTCGGATTGTTCCGGTAATGGTGTAGGAGAGGTTACTGCCAGGTAGGATTTACTCTGTAGTCCCTCCACTAGTGCGACCCGTCTCCCTAAAAATCCTTGAATTGTTGGCGGAATTTCGAGTTCCTTACTCACTTTATTTCAATTTGAGTTTTACTTTGGCCAAGTATTTCACAACTGTAAATTTACTTTTCTGACCATCTAATGCTCTAGAATAACTACATTTCCAGCAATTTAGCATCGGGATTCCCAGTTCAAATCGAACATACACTTTGGACCGTTACTGCATTCGTTACTCTTCGAAGCGAACATCTGATAATAGAAGCACAAGTGCCGTAAACAGGCGGAAATGAAAAATTTTCTCATATTTTCGGCCAATTATCGGAAATTCACAGAAGCATCCTTCATTAATGCGCAAATTGCGTAACCCATTATTCCAATAACTATTTCGTTTCGCCTTTCATCGATACAAAAATCGACACTTCTTCCAAATACGTTGAAAATCCGTAATTAAAAAGTGAAATTCCCGCGGATGATATGTGCTTTTCATTGTTGCGATATTACCATGACTAATATGGACTTTTATGAGGAAACATAATAACATACTCCACTTGTGTATCGGCCGAGCTGCAATTGTAGCAACAAGTGTCCAATTAAACCGTAACAGCTAATCATACGGAGTTAATTAAATCACTCATGTACTCTCAGCAGAGCACCTTGTTCGGCAACATCGCACCTCATGGCGCTACCATTATCACTAACCTTCCCCAACTCGCTTCTTATCACGTAAGACGCCGATTGTGGGTCCATGGCCTCCTGGCTGTTATTCTCGCCGTATCGACTATTACTTAATTGCCATCATAACCGCTTGCCGTAAGTAAATCTGATCGCAGTTGTTAAGAAGAGTGAAAGTGCATTGCGCGGAATGCGAAGACACGATGCGCTCAATTACCTGCCCAAGATACCAAAGAAATTAAAGAAGAGTGGCTGCAAAGGTGTAAAGGTAAAAGTACACTCAATTTCAGAATAATGACGTCCTATCATGGCAAAGTGGTGCGAGCCTCCAAGTCTCCTTCGGTGGAACTGAAAACGAGATGAATTTAATGAACGAGTTAATAGTGGGTTTGTGATCGCCTAACGAGGGGAGTTTATTCACTTTTGGCGGATGACAGTCAAGAAGAAACTGAGCCTGTGAAGGTTTGAGCCAGAAAGATAAGATGACGGCGCTTGGAGTGTGCTCACTGTAACTAAAGATATCATTAAGATAACTGAAATCATAACTCACCTGAACTTTGATGTTGCGATGCTGCCGCCGACACGGTGGATGGGTAAGAAGTAGATGATCCGCGTAGCGTGAAGATAAGCGTGAATGTCAGGAGGAAAGCCATTTTGCACTTGCTTAGACGCTTGGATGGTTCTTAGGCACTCACCGGCAAGTTGCCACCAGCGCTGTGATTTGCATTTTTCACGGATCTCTGCGCTCGCTGGTAGGCCAGCGTTTAACACTTCACCGGCTCAACTGGCATCCCGAACTGTTCACTTTTGTGTTTACCTTCTCGAGAGGCTTTTCACGTTTTCATGGTCATAGGTTTGCTTCATTTACGTCTTTCTTATGCACTTTTTACCTCGAAGCAAGAAAACATTTCCCGATGATTAGAGCCACCACAAATCTGATTAAGAAATATTTCTGGCTGCAACCAACCTGGCTAGGTTCTGTTTTCTTTTAGCTATCGCTGCACTAACGACAACGAGATGCTTTCAGAAGTGTCGAGTGGAAAGTGAAACTTTTCCAGCCATAAGACAAAACGAAAGGGTGAATTATTAAGATAAGACACTTGAGCTGCAGGTATTAGGCTCCAGCACGAACTAATTACAATATCTAATTAAAGATGATGACGGTAAAGGAGTGAAAGTGTTGGAAATTCTAATTTTCAAGTGGATTCGTACCATTTTCTGTTGGGAAGTGGAAAATAAGGAGATACGAAAAGAGAAACGCTAGATTTGGAGTTCTCGATGAACGTTAATACTTTCAAGAATCGTGTGCTTTCCTATGCAACTAATGTTAATATCGGCAAGATCGAAATATGAACTCCTCTATATTTCCTAAAAAAACTTTCGGGGATTGAGGCATCATTTTAAGATATTGTGCTATTTGAGATTTCAATTTGTGTGTATGAAGCACTACGAAAATCTACACTGAAAGGAACTCTTCAGTATATTCGGTAGTAGTTTGCACAAGTAGAAGCAAGAGGAACTTCAAAGGAAGAATAATGACGACAATATCAATAGTAGCACCTATTCTGCAAGCTAAAACTTTTGGAAATCAAGATCGGCGCATTCGTAAATACGCAGAATTCGTGGAAAGAATTTATTTGGTAGTCTCCTATGTCATGGTTCGCAAAGAATTTTCGCCGTTGTTCGGCTTGCTCCAGGAGTGCCTGAAAAAAATATCTAGTTGTCCATAAACTTTTGTTTCCTAGACCACAGCATATCTAAGCTTCGTTTTCCCGAGTTCATTATTCCTAAGGCAGCCATAAATAGAAACATTTATTTACTTTTCCTTATAGTTAGTTAGATGGTAATTATGCTTTCTGATTGAGGCGAGTGAGATTGGCGGTGATCGACGATCGCAGGAATTGAGGATCTGCGATTTTTTTCTAGGGGTCAAGAGTTTTTGATCAACATAGATATCCACATTGAATTTGTTAAATATTTAAATTATTACGAAACGCCTTTGCTTTTTATCAATCAAATTCGAACTACGAGCTCCTGCTAAACAAATAATTGTGCGGCAATCTAACTTGACCCGGACCTTGAAATGAATTAGAGCACTTTATTCCAGACCGTAACGGTGCACTTCAGGTAAACTGTAGGAGGCAATGTGGTCAGCATTGTGCTCGTCCGTGATTATTATTCTGGTTTGACTCAGGTATTCAATTACAGTTAAGTCGCCTGATATCTCTCTGCCACTAGTGAGATTCCTAGCGCGATCTTTCGCTACGGCAGCCTAGTGCTCTAACGACGAAGCCATTCAGAGCCGTTAAGTACTTTATTTACCACAACTTTCAGGCCATATGGGGAAAATTATATTACATATTTTGTAGCTTACTGCAGCTCCTAAAGCCGCCTTTCCTTAGGAGCTTGAGAGTTAGTACGAAACTATTTGCCTTACATACTAGATATGCTCAAGAATCAGTTGTTCAGTAGTTTAAAGCGGTTGAAATTTCTAGCACCAGAAAAGTTAAGTAAATCCCATTTGTAATAGGGGTACTTCTGAGAATATTTCACAAATGTTTTTTTCATACAATTGAAAAATATACATAAAATTTTGAAGATAGCTGCAATGGCACCGCAAATTTTTCCCTCATCGATATATGGTTCTGTTGCATAATAGTAAGATTTGCCTTGGAATAGAGGTAAAGGAAATATACGACTTTGGGATTTCATTTGTTATATCAAAAATTTCAATGCCCACATTTTTATGCACTCGATTTTCTCATTGTTTAAAAAAATAATCAAAACTAATATAGTTAGGTTTGGGACAATGAATCAATGTCTGATGATTGGTAAAGAGACATTATCACCCCACAGATAAGAACCGTGATGCAGTGCGGCAATTACAGAGGTGTCACGTTGCTGAGTATTATCTATAAGATATTCTCCGCTATCTTGTTAGGCCAAAGGTCAAAGGGTAGTATAGGTCCCGGGGCGAAACGTGGATTGGTACCCACGATGGAGCATAAAACCTGGGAAATGCCTGCTGAACCAACACCAACAGCTCTACTACCAAACCCTATCTCCACCTCCACGTGGTGACCGCTGGGAGCTCTTTCTTAACGAAAAGCTGCAGACGGAGAAGGATGAAGGCGAGTCTCCCGCGCCTAAAAACGGGACAAATTGTACCAACTGGTCCTCCAGGTTGGGGGTTGGGTAGGGCTGACAACCCTACACGGAAAACAACCGTTACGAAGCCACAACAGGAGCCTCGGATAGGACGGATATTAAAACGACGGACCCGGCAACGACAAAGGAACAACGATTTGCGCATTTTCTCATGGAACGTGCGCTCCCTGTACAGAGATGAAGCTGATAAGCAGCTAGCCGATACCCTGTCCCAATATAGGGCTGATGTAACAGCGTTGCAAGAGGTGCGATGGACAGGGACCGGTTTCCTGGAGAAGAGCCACTACACCATATATTATAGCGGCCATCCAGTAAACCATGTGCTCGGAGTAGGTTTCTTAGTCAGCCAAAAAATGAAACCTGCTGTTATCGGCTTTGAAAGTATAAGCGAACGGCTATGCACTCTGCGCTTGCGAGGCAAGTTTAGAAATATAAGCCTCATAAACGTTCACGCCCCTACAGAGGAGACTGCAGAGTCGGAGAAGGATACCTTCTACGAGGCAGTAGAAAGAGCCCTCGAAGCCTGTCCCAGATATGATATCAAAATCATACTTGGGGATTTCAACAGCCAAGTAGGGAAGGAGCCCGTATTCAGGCGATACGTTGGCTCCCATAGCTTACACGAAAAAACAAATGATAACGGACTGCGGACTATTCAATTAGCAGGGTCACACGAAATGGTTGTTGGAAGTACCTGGTTTGCGCGGAAAGCGGTCCACAAACATACGTGGGCCTCTCCAGACGGGACCACTTTCAACCAAATTGACCACGTGTTGATCGAACGCCGCCACCTCTCAGCCTTGATGAATGTCAGAACATATAGGGGGGCCAATATAGACTCGGATCACTATCTCGTTGGCATGGTGCTCCGAGCTCGAATAACAATACCACCTAGAATCCCCTCTGACAATCAGGTGAGAGTGAACACTGAAGCCATCCACAACACAACCCTCCGCGACACCTATAAGAGGGAAATGGATGCCGCAATAACCGCAGTCAATAGAGGACCTGGAGATGAAGCATCAACTAATGATCTTCACAACCATCTGAAGAACGTTATCATGGATACGGCCACAAATATACTTGGCCCCAGCCGCAAAAGGAGTCGGAACGGCTGGTTTGACGATGAATGTAAGCTAGCAACGGAACGGAAGAATGCCGCATACCGAGTAATGTTGCATTCTCAAAGAACGCGGGCACGCGCAGAGACTTATCACGAACTCCGTCGAGCGGAGAAGCGACTTCACAGACGGAAAAAGGAAGCCTGGGAGAACCAACAAGTCTGTGAACTAGAAAAGTACAGGGAGCAACCGCACCAGGCGCGGAAGTTTTACCAACAAGTCAGCAGGATGAAGCCTTATACACCTCGATGCTCATCCTGCCGAGACAAAGAGGGAAATCTGATTTCCGACAGAATGGGCATATTAGAGCGATGGGTTGAGTACTTTGATGAGCTACTGAACAACCAGAACATCGGCGAGTTGGAGGTCCCGCCAACTGAAGACGACGGACAAATACTGCCACCACCAAGTTTAGGAGAAACAGTCCGTGCAATTCATCGGCTAAAAAATCATAAGTCGCCAGGAGCCGATGGAATTACAGCCGAATTGGTTAAATATGGAGGCGACCAGTTACACCAAGTGGTTCATCAACTTGTGCTCAAGGTATGGGACAGCGAATCAATGCCTGACGATTGGCAGCGAGGCATAATCTGTCTCATACATAAAAAGGGAGATATCACACAGTGCAGCAATTATAGAGGTATCACGTTGCTGAGTACCATCTATAAGATATTCTCCACTATCTTGCTAGGCCGGATAGCCCCATACGCCCAGAACATCATTGGCCCATACCAAAGAGGCTTCACTCCAGGCAAATCAGCAACAGATCAGATTTTCTCTCTGCGGCAGGCGATGGAAAAACTGTTGGAATATGGACAACAGTTGCACCATCTGTTCATCGACTTTAAAGCCGCCTATGATAGCATAGCCAGGGTAAAACTGTACACGGCCATGAGAGAATTCGGTATCCCGACGAAATTAATAAGACTGACTAGGCTGACCCTGACCAATGTGCGAGGCCAGATAAAAGCAGCAGGATCACTCTCAAGACCATTCGACATCAACAACGGTCTACGACAAGGGGATGCGCTATCATGCGTCCTCTTTAACCTGGCCCTCGAGAAGGTGATCCGTGATGCTGAGGTGAATGCAAGAGGTACGATCCTCTTCAAGTCCACCCAACTACTGGCCTATGCTGACGATATCGACATCATGGGAAGAACCACCCGAGACGTTCAAACTGCCTTCATCCAGATCGAGCAGGCGGCGCGAGATCTTGGGCTGCACATCAATGAAGGCAAGACAAAATACATGGTGGCAACGTCAGCACCGAAGACGAATCAACCAACAACATCAAACCGCACTGGTCAAACACAAGCACGAACAAGAATAAGGATAGGGGAATACAACTTTGAGACCGTTGACAATTTCTCCTATCTAGGGTCGAAAATCACAACCGATAACAACTACGATGAGGAAATCCGCGCACGGTTGTTGTCAGCCAACAGAGCCTACTTCAGCTTACAAAGACTGTTCCGCTCGAAACGTCTCACCATAGGGTCAAAGCTCTTACTGTACAAGACTATGATCTTGCCAGTCCTCATGTATTCCTCGGAAACTTGGGTTCTTAGCAAGAAAAATTGCGAACTCTTGGCCGCGTTCGAGAGAAGAATCCTCCGAAGAATTTTTGGCCCCCTACATGAGGATGGACGATTCCGTAGCCTACACAATGACGAAATCTATGAGCGATACCATGACCGTACGGTTGTGGATAAAATCCGGCTCAATAGGTTACGGTGGGCGGGTCACTTAATCCGTATGGATGAAGATGATCCCACCCGGAAAGTCTATAAGGGCAATATCTATGGTAGGAAAAGAAGACGAGGCAGACCCTGCCTAAGATGGAGCGATGGCGTGGGCCAGGACGCCAGACAGCTTTTAGGGATATCGAATTGGTGGACCTCGGCGCAAAACCGGGATGTCTGGAGTTCCTTATTAAGGCAGGCCTAGACCGGATACCGGTTGTTGCGCCGTTGATGATGATGATCTTGTTAGGCCGGATAGCACCATACGCCATAGTAAAGAGGCTTCACTCCAGACAAATCAGCAACAGATCAGATTTTCTCTCTATGGTAGGTGATGGAAAAACCGTTGGAATATGGCTATCACTTGTCTCCATCTTTTTATTGAGGTTTTGTGTAAAACAAAACAAAGCCTCTCCATATATGCAAAGGGGGGATTCAAAAAATGTTTTCACCGGATATAGTCGTGTAGGGTATCAAATGAAAGGTCTCGATTAGTACGGAGCTGATATTAGTTTAGTCGTGAATTGCAAAGTGCGCGAGTGAGGAGTCAAAATGTACGCACTTAAGGTGAGACAGGACTCATTTTTGGAAACTACGCACCCTAAAAATCCGAAAAAAATCAGGGCGGTGCGCTTAGATGAAATCTAGGCCTAAAAATATGTCCCTTTCCGATATTTGCTCAAATAAATTTATTAATAGTATATTAACAAGTTTTAGAAATTTACTGAAAAACCCCCTTAAATTCATCCTAGGACTATCAACTTCCGCACCAGCATCGAGGACCGCATTTCGCATACACATGCCAAATTTCAAATTTGCCAATTAGCGCCAAAGTCATAGCAGTTCAAACTTAAGAATTTCGCGCGAATGTGCTGCTTCCAAAGCCATGCAAATATGATACTGACATCATAATTAACGAGAATAATTGACATTTTCGTGAAATATTAGAATCACATTCACGAAGAATCTACTTCCTAATTTCATCCTAGAAGTACTGAATTTTGCATCGGCGTACAGGACGTGCATACACATTCCAAGTTTCATTAAAATCCAACTATTAGTGTCAAAGTTATAGCAGTTCAAATTTATCCATTATCCATTATCCATAAGTAACGAGAATAATTGACATTCGAATGACATATCAAAATTCCATTCATGAAGAATCTACTTCTCCGCAGCCCTTTTATATCTCTTGTAGGTTAAATTCTTGGCATTTTCTAATAATATTAAACTCAGAGTGTGAAGCGTATGAGGTTGACTACTGTCAATACAGGGTTTTTCAACAAATGATTTATTTAAATGGTTTTCTAAAAATGTAATTTCTGGCTATGTGACAGGGAGCTGTCATGCACTTTTATTTAAATTTATTTAAATCGCTCAGTTCTTGGCAGGTTACTGCCATTGACAGAACTGAGCGATTTAAATATCTCGAGTCAATGCTATGAGCCAATGGAGAACTGTGTTATGCTCCCCACATAGAGAAACACAAAACCTTTTATACCCGAAGCGTCAAGCTTCCGATTTGCCGACTTGTTCATCTTGAAGGCTGCCAATGGTAGCATAGTGAACATAAAACTGCACACGGTCATGAGGGAATTTGGTACCCCGACCAGATTTGTAAGACTGACTAGGCTGACCCTGACCCTTTTTGCGAGGACTGATAAAAGCAGCATGATCACCCGAGATTCAAAACATCACCACCAACAACGGCCTATGGCATCCTCTTTAACCTGACCCTGGAAAAAGCCATTTGTGATTCTAATGTTAATGCAAAAGGTACCCTTTTCTTCCAATCCAGCCAGCTACTGGCCTATGCTGATGGTATTGACACTATACTTTGAAACTGTTCATAATTTCTTTAATCTAAGATCGAAAATCACAACCGATAGCAGCTCTGACTGCGAAGAATTTTTGACTACATACATGAGGATGGACGATTCCGTAACATATATAACGACAGTTATGAGCGAAATCGAGATAAAATGTGGGTCAGTAGGTTGCGTTGGAGGGTCCACATGGGTGAGGATAATCCAGTCCAGAAATTCTATAAGATCAATATCTGCGGGTAAGCCCAGGAAGCCAAACAGCTTTTAGCAATATCGAATTGCTGGATTTCGGCGCAAACCCAAGGTGTATGGAGTTCCATATTAAGGCATTCGCAGACCGGATATCGGCTATTGCGGCGTTGATCATGATTATGAATATTTTTTGGCAATATTTCATTCTCATAATTTCATTTTAAACCGTATGTTTACCTGTGTGTGTCTCGAGTGACCACAAACCTTCATCCATGCAACGTATGGCAAAATAATGTTGGATTCAAGAAGGAGGCAATAATCAAATTTTTATTATTTCAGTGGTATTCCGAGGTTTGCAGGTTTTTGTTGCTTTAGGACCTTAAGAGAAAGTGAACGGATCAGTCAAATAAGAGGTGCCAATAAACTTAAAATTGGAGGAGATAGAAATACTTCTAGGATCGAAAGATCGATAGAAAAGAGCAGGAGAAATGCGTTGGAAGGAGCGGAGAAGTTATAAACGATTCTCCGAATTGAAAGAGTCAAGTAAAGTTTTGAAATGAAAGTGATAATTGCAGAGGATGAGAAAAAGAACCTGGCTGCCAAAAAGCTGCAACAGATGTGAAAATATGAAAATATAGTATTACGAAAAACAAAGTGAGGAAGAGAAAAGTCGTAGATAGACTATGAGCAAGTAGGGTCGATAGTAGACTCCCCGCTTTATTATCACTAATGGCGGAAATCACTTCGTCCCTTCGTCGAGTTCAAAAATCTTTCGATAGCGTGAGTAGGAAGTCTATCTGACCTGCTCTAGGAGGGACATTTCGGCTAATATTTATTATCAGAGCGGCATATGATGTCCCAAAATGTCAGGAGGAGAAGTTTCAGAGGAATTTGAGGTCCGAAATGGTGTACGCGAAGGCAACATCTTACCACCAATATTATTTCTTTTTCTTATCGGTCTCGGATTTCATGCTGACTTGTCTGGACGACGTGGAGGAAGGAGTTCAATGCAATATGACATCTTTACTCAAACAACTCGACGATGTTGATGACATCTGTTCACTCTCTCGTCGGGTCACAGGCCTTGGCCAAATGGCTCCGGACTTGGAAAGAGGGGCAAGCGGAGTTTGACCGAAGATCAACGCCAACAACACCAAGGTTCTCAGTTTGACTGATCATCGCACCCTCACTATTGCATCAATGAATGGAGCATCGAAGGCATTAATTAATTTTTATAGCTAGGAAGCGCAGTTTCTGTCGACGGTGGCACCGAACTGGATGTCGCTCTATGCATTAACAGCGCTACAACCTTTTTTCCCGCCTTGTCCAAAATCAAGAAACTCAGTAATGTCAACACAAAGATCATGCAGTGGAATCCAGTCTCAGCAGGTGGCCGATGAGTGGGTCGCTCCAGGGCACTTCGTGTAGAACGGTAAGGAAGGAGTGCGGCCCCTTTGGGAGATGTAGTGGTGGTCTAGCGCTAGATCCCACTAGGGGATTAATGGCAACCATATATTGTGGCCGCGTAGCTGAGTAGTTAGAGCACAAAGCTATCGTACGGAAGGTCGCGGTTCCAATCTCACTGGTGGCAGTGGGATTTGTATCGTGATTTGACGTCGGATACTAGTAGACTTAGCTGTGAATGAGTACCTGAATTAAATCGGAGTAATAATCTCGGGCGAGCGCAATGCTGACCACATTGCCTCCTACAGTATACCATAGTGTACCGTTACGGCCTTGAATGAAGTGTTCTAACACACTTCAAGGCCCTGATCCAATACGGATTGTTGCGCCAATGATTATTACAATTATTATATATGGTAGATATGTATGACATTAGATATCGATACTTAATTAGAGCAGAAAAGTGACTTTTTGAGGTTTTGGATGAAACAAAATCTTTCTGTTTGGCCGTCTGCCTGTTATATCCGGTTTATTCGGAAACGCTAAGAGTATTGTCACGAAATTTGGTAAGAACACGTGAATTTCTTTACATATAGTAAGTGGCGCCAGTGTTTGTTGAGTGCTCCCCATACATGGGAAAAGGGGAATTATCGTATTTTCAGAATATAGGCATGTAGGGTATTAAATGGAAGCGTTTGATGAGTCCTTTTAGACACTGATCTCAATTTTGATATTGGGTGAAACCCAGGGGAGTGAGGACTTAAAATCTATGCCCCTAAAAGTGTAACATGTTTCTTTCTCACAACTTTTCTTACCGATATGTATGGCATCACCATCATATAAAGTGGATTCTTATGAATGGCGGAGTTGGATATGTAATTTGATATTTTGAATTTTTAACTATGTAGCTATGCAATAGCGTGCACAGGAAAGACAAGAAGAACACAAAGCCTTTATATCTGCGTCCGGATTGCAGTATTCCGACTTGTTTATCGTTTCGTTTGGATTTCTCGTTATTTTGTAGAGTATTCTGGAGCGGATACTAAGATAAGGCGGACATTGCGCGGTGTTTATTTAGCGCGCATATATGAGCAACTTTCTATATAAACTGGCGCCAACTTTCTTTCCTACTTTCTACTACCTATTCGATTTTGTTTTTGGTTCTGCTGTTCAAGCCTTATGGTAATCGCAGTTTACAAATAGTATGCAGATTCTCCTTGTTGCTGCATAGTAGGAGAAATAATGATTTACAATTCCTATTGGTGGCACAGTACTGAGTAATTTGACTCCAAGTGTGGTTGAGTCGTTCGTGGATTTATTATATTATATTTCGTCTGGGCTGCAGCGACTATAAATACTATTCAAATCAAATGTCTGGGAGTGTAAGGCTAATTGCAAGGCTCTAAATTTAAGACTCGAATTAATTAACTTGCCTCTTTCCTCTTCTTTGCTACAAATGGTATTATCCCAGCAGGGAGTAGAAATTTGAGATTTTACCACAGTAGAAGACAGGAAAAGCAACAATAAGCCTTCCTAATAATGTATCCAGTCGCCTTTATAGTTGGAAAGGGCCACTACGCCTACTTCGCTTAACCGGTCCTAATTTCCGTAACTTCTGAAGCCCATGACCGGCAAAACTTTTAATAAAGGAAAAGTAGGTAAAAATAGAATAGAATAGAGGGCAAAAACACTCTTGATGTAAAAGTTGAATGGTAAGTGCTGGTAAATGCTGCATCAATGAGATATTTGAAAATTGTTGGGATAAAGACTTAGCATTTACTAATGCAACCAATTCCTTTCTTATTCTCCGAAATTGAAAACGATTAACAAAAGCAGTAAGCCTTTTTCATGAATTGAAGAATATTTGAGGAAGAAAATTGACAATACGGCTCCTGAATTTTAGATATTGATATTTAGTTAGATATTAAAGACAATTGGAGATGTACGATAAAGCTCCACAGTCCAGTCAGAGAGAAAGTAGATATCTTTCGCGAAATAGAGTCAAAAACTATTTACTGTTGCCGCTCGTACGAGTCGATAAAACCGTCTATTCCTCTTTAGTACGCTCCTTGTGTAAATTGGAGCTCTGTATTCTGGTAGAGTACTCAGTGTGGATGCTCATGCCAGTCAAGTGAATAGAAAGCAACCCTTATTACTAAAACGAGTTGACTCCTCTCCATTACAATACTTGACTGAAATAGCATAGAAGGAGTTCAATTACACGATCCGAATTATTAGTATAGTGCCACTGAAGCCGCTAATAATGTGCAAAACCCATTTTGTAATAGTTGACTTTGTAGTTAGTTAAAATAAGTAAGGCTTTTCAATTTGTCGAACTATATCGCTTTTGCAACCTTCAAGAAAACTTAACATGAAATTTAAGTGACTTATGTGGTATGTGTATAAATTATAGCCAGGAAAATTAGGTTGTTTTGTCCTGAATTTGTATAAAGTAGCAAACACCACATTTTAGCCACTCCTTCCATGGCAGGCAAATATGCAAAAGATAATAACATACCAATGTTGACTTCATTTGAGGATATATTCTGGTGGGAGACAAGGCAAGATATTATTGCGGGCATCATCAGGAATTTTTTCCGGATAGTTAAGTTTCTGAGAATAAGTTCCGTTTTAAGACTTCGCTTTTTTAACCTTCACCTTCCTAATTCGCAAACGGTAAAAAAAAATTCAGGCCCTTTGTTGCGTGTTCACGAAACCCTTTTTAAACACAAAATAAAATGTTACCATTCACTGAATGTAATTTTCTCATCAAATATCGTGTCAATAAGTGCAACCATTTCTGCATAAATTGCGTGTGACATTGGGCAGAGGGATGGCTAGATATACAGATAAGCATATGGAAAATTTTACACGATATCCCAGAAAATTTGGTTATTTGTAATAAAATTATTTAGCGAAATATTATAAGTTGTGGTTTAATTTTTGGCAACATTGCGATTTTTAGTACAACAAATAAAATCGCGGAAGCCCATAAACATTCATTCATTCTATGTTTCCAAGACCGAAAGCAAGTAGTAGCAATTGTGAATAAAGCTGTTCATTTTTTACTCCTGCATAAAATCTAGACTGCAAAACACGTTCCAATCTGATAACTACTTAAATAAAGTCAATAACAGTACAATACTAAAATCCTTAAATTGGCCGAAAACCTCCTTTAAGTTATTCTTTAGGTTTCGGACGAAAGAGCGTGGAAAATAGTGTAGTACATAATACTGGAAACTTTCGAAACAATACTATTATTACTACCAAAGTTATAGTAAATCAAAGTTTTCATTTTCGTATGAATTTACTCTTTCCTAAGCCAGAAAAGTGTGGCGCTGGTTCGTTCTATTATTCTATTAATCTGGAATTAATTTCTTTGGCAAAATAAGAAGAAATAAGTCTTACAACCTTGATGGTTATTTTCTGGTAAATCTTTCGATCCCCTGAGGAGGAAAACCAACGGAAGCGAAACTTATCTTAAAGCTAGACTCCAATTTCGTCAAAAAGGCTCCTTTGTCTTTGTCGTGAGAATTGCATTACCGAAAGCTCTTGAGATTCTCTTTCATAAACGACTTCGGAGTTGCAACTTCGATATCAACGACTACAATGCTACGTAAGAAGCGACAGATATTAAGACAAGGAAAATCGACAAAGGAGGAAGGATCAAAAAGCTGAAACCTTCTCAAGATAGATAAATGCTTTAAACATAATAACACAAATCAACCAGAAACCACTAACTTATTTATACATATGTATAAGACTTACGAATTCCCTAAGTTGGGCACACTTTGGTATAATTAATCTAATTTTCATTATGAAAGCTAGTAAGCGACCAAAGATTTTGAAGATTAAGCTGATCGACAACATAAACAGAACTAGCCGGGACTCGCGGAGCAGTATCCTCTATGGAGTAATCGCCGAAAAAATAGATACAATTTGAAGTATAAAAATCGCTACCTCCCTCCCTAAACTCAAAGTAGAAAAATGTAATGCAAGGCTGACACTGAATGTATACCTTGTAAGAGGAAAAAGGGCGTCGACTGTCGCCAAGTAGCAGGCAACGGCAGTTTGCCAGTATTTAAGGAGAGCTTTGGATGCAATGAAGAAACGAAGTTGACAAGTTGCGAAACAGTGCAAGTCTTGCTCTCACAGACCATATATGAGAAGGGAATCGAAATGACCATAATCAGCGAGCCTGATAACAGTGGTGCCTGAGCTACAGATGTTACTGACAAGGCGGCAATATGGGCGTGTGGAAATCAAGCCATCCAAAAAGTGATGAAGTTTCCAGAATTTGGATTCATCAGGCAACAATTTCTAGCATTTAAATATATATTTACTATGCTCTCCCAAGCACGACGCTCGCAGAATTGGAGAAAATATAAGGTATGCTGGTCTCGGCTGCAAGGAGTCGGAACCCAAAATCATACCGGGTGATTTCAACGCGTGGGCTGTAAATTGTAGAAGCCGAACTACTAACACAGGGTCCGTATTCTGCTCGAGGCTTGCGCAGTGCTAAACTAGGTGCTTGGGACAGGGTCGGGCTCAATAGTCGGTTGGACATATGTGAGTACCAAATTGGCAAGAAGAATGGGCTGGTTTGTCAGTTAGTATACCAGACAATTTTCCTATATAGACCATGCGGCAAAGGATGTATTCATAGAAAGGCTATTAGAAGGGCCGCAATCCTGATGGAATAGCTGCATGCTTGCATGGATGCATAGTGAGAGCATGCGACGTTGCCATGCCGAGACAGCTTTCAGTATGGTAACAACACCATTAATGCTATAGAAGTTTGCTTGGAGATGGTTCAGCTCGACCATCTATAAAAAAAAAATAAAATAAAAAAGACAGACAGTGACCCGATTTTAATAAGGTTTTGTTTTACACAAAACTTTATTAGGAATATCCGCCGAGAATCCCCACACAACATCGGGCACGTTTGCGTGCTCGTCTTAGCACAAGGAAATCTAGAAAAGTCGTGAGGGCTTTAGATATATTACCTATATTATACCGTGTTATAAGAACATCAACCAGTCTTTCGCGACTCCAAATTTGCTTGTTGTATGACCATCACATCAAATTCATCTGACAGCCTGATCGATCACCTTAAATATGGCATTATGTCTGTCCGTGTATAGCATCGGCAGCATTACATTACATTCAGAAACAAGATAGCCTATCAGTTCTGACGTTAAATCAGACATTCTGCACTCGTCCCTTTCCATCCAATATTTAATTATAAACATTCTACACAGACAGGCACAACGCCTTTTTACTAACATATGTTTGCCCGCTGTTTCTGCTTCCCTTAAGCGCTTGACTAACCATGTAGTAACCAACCTCCTTGTTTGTTTGATGTAAGTTTCACTCAGGATAAGGAACCTTATGAATGTCCTTAATCCCTGCTGGGTCTTTTGGGTCTATAAGTAGCTAAATATAGAATCATATTTTTCCTGATCGTATTTCACCATCTACTTGAATAGCCCTCCCTAATACTTTTGAATTGAACGAAGTTAGGGAAATCGGATATTTCAACACATTTTGCTATGCTACTTCGCACCAATGTAGGAAAAAATATTATACTCCTTTTTCGCCCATTTTTCGCCCTTAATCCCAAAGTAAAATGATGCTACTCATTGCAGGTAAAAGAACTCACAGACCACATATTATCGCCTAATTCCATGAAAATAGGTTCCAAATACATTGGGCAGGCAAACAAACAGACAGACAAATAGACGAACACACGGACAATTGCGAGTAATGGTAAACGCTCGCAATTTCGGAAGGTGATGTCTGCATTGCGCTCAGGATTTACTTGAGCAGACATGTACGAATCTTAGATGAAAATCATTGGTGAGCCGTACCGAAACCGTCTCTCTGTATGGATTACAAATTCGACTGGTACAGTGGCGATTTGAACATGCGCTCGACAAGCCATACAATATACTGCGATTCAGGCAGCCGGTGGCTTTGTATGGGCGAAAAATAAATCATGTATCTGTAGACAACTTCTACCCCCCACCAAGTTTGCCAATGACTGAATTCGAGGCAATGTTTGAAAATTTTCTTTTTGACCCAAGGGAACGAAGTACCAAGGTTATTATCGGTGACTTCAATGCTTGGGCATTCTAGTGGGGTAGCAGAGAAGCAAATGCAAGGGGGCGCAGTTTATTAGAAGATTTTGCGCAGTTGAATGTAGTTCTGGCCAACGAAGATGACGTAAACTCCTTTCGGAAAGAGGGGCTGGCTCGGTTGTAGACCTGACCTTTGCTATTCTATGGGGGTAGCAAATGGATAGTACCCGCCGCAATTACAAAAAGGCTTGTCAGTTTCATCAATTAACTTTTGCATCATGTGTTCGGTGTACCTGGGCCTTCGACAACATTCAAAGGAGAACTTCGTTGCCATACAGATATCCGTGCACGTGTTGATAAAAAAGCAAAACTTGATAGTAAATTAAGTAAGCACATTTTTATAGTAAATAGGATTTGCGTAAGGATCCCACGTAAGTCATTGATATCAAAACATTGTCAACGAAGTCATATACTTAAATCAAAGGAACAAATGCAACCAACATTTTCCCTTTAATAATGAAAAGCTAAAATACGTCATTTCCGTCTTCAACTAAAAAAACAAGACGGGAAAACGGAAGCTCGGCACTTCAAATATGAAAGGTTTTGTTTGGGTGCAGAACTATCCCATTTGTACGTAGCCCGTTATGTATATGCATTTAGCATCTCAGACTACTCACTTTATTGTGATGGTGATATTTAATAATAATCGTTGACGTAACAATCAAATTGGATCATGGCCTTCAAGTGTGTTAGAGCACTTCATTCAAGACCGAAACGGTACACTTCAGTACACTGTAGGAGTCAATGTGGTCAGCATTGCGCCCGCCCGAGATTATTACCCTGATTTAACTCAGGTACTCCATTCACAGCTGAGCCGACTGGTATCCGACACCAAATCACGATACAAATCCCACTGCCACTAGTGAGATATCAACCGCGACCTTCTGCACGACAACCTTGTGCTCTAACCACTCAGCTATTCGGAGATAGATATTTAGTTGCAGTAAATTTACATGGTAACGTCTACTTTGAGCTACTGTTAGTAATAGTTAGTAATAGTATGATTTTGATAAAACTTGGGGATAATATCCATATCATTCATACCATATTCTATACCACCATAAATTTTTATAACTTTAGAATAAACTTAAGGGGGCTTTTTACTCAATTTCCCCAAAAATATGGTAATGTACTGTTATTAACTTAATTTGAGCAGATATCGATATGAAGAGTATTTTGAGGCTTGGATACCATATAGGGGCAGCGTCATGATTTTCTTCAGGTATTTCGGATGAGAATGGGTCCGTTAAATCATCACTTTCCATCCATCCCACTGCCCGACTTTCAGTATCAAAACTAAGACCGGGATCAAAAAGTACTAACCCAGCCCTTTTATTTGATATCCAACGTGACTATATTCGGTGAAACAAATGTATATGTATGGGGACTCCTCCCCTCCCCTTAATCTGAACGAAAAAGGATATCACTCACTGCATGTCTGGGCGTTCTAAGTTTCCACTTTCTCACAAAAATTCGTGTCAATCGGTTTAGCCGGTTCTGAGAAAAGTACGTGTTACAGACAGACAGACAGACATACATTGAACCGATTTTAATTAAGTTTTGTTTGGCAGACCAAACCTTAAAAATTAGACAACAAGGGAATTCGAATTTGTTTCCTTTATTCAACTACTGTGAAATCGCTGTGGTGCAATGGTATAAGCGAAACCTTATACCGCCACTTTAACCTAACTTGATCAGGGATAGTAAAAGTCCAGATGAAACATGGGAACGAAAGGAATTAGAGATAATTAAATGGAAAGTTCTTTATAGAATTATTGCTTTGAGGATATTTTCTTTTGAGGAGTTGTCGGCTTGTTCCGGATTGATTTTTTCTCACAAGCAATGAAAACATGAAATTACATACTTTTTTGGGGATTTGAGGGACAGCACCTAATTTCCTAAAGAGAAATCAAAATTTTTCAGATAATATTATGTAGCCTGGTTACCCAAACACCATGATTGTCCTACAACTAGATGACCAATCTCTTCGAAGCTTGCACACTGCAGAATAAGTAAGTATTCATTTTTTGCCTTATGAGTCGCCTAATCAATTTCAGAATAAAGAAACCGAATTCCTAAACAAATTCAAAAAATTCAATACTTGCTAGATAAAGCATGACTAGAGAATACTAGAAATCTGCGCTGAATGGGCTTCTGATTATAATCACATAACATCATAAATCACATTAGAAAATTTCCTAAATTTTCGCACAAACATTTCAAAAAGCCATTAATGAAATTTGCTTCACAAAATGCACACAAATAGCGAACGCACGGAAAGAATTTTAACGAGGTTTTGAAGATTTCATCAAACATAATTATTCTCACTACACCTTGTTGGGATTTTGAAGCTGAAATAATGGACCCACAATTTTCACTTTCGCGGATAAACGCAGCGCACGAAAAGCTTTGTGTAGGGTCCAAAACGGTTCTCAAGTTCAGATTTTAAAGTTGCTTGAAGATAGTTTTTTACCCGCTTTACGACGTCTATTTGGATACTAAACTAACTGACTAGCGCCATCAACATTTGTTTACAATTTCTTAGCGCCCAGATGCCTCCCAGCTCCACATGGTGGTAACAGTCACTTGGGGGATGTAGTGAACTGTTAACATCAAAGAAGTCAGAGCCCCGTATGGGATCATGGAACGCGGCAAAGCCAAGGTGGCTCCATCGTCATTGTCTTGAGATCTGGTCCCGCGCATTTCAACTTTGCGTTAGAATTTCGAGGTAGCGATTGAAGTAACCACGCTGCTTATCACTTTCCCCTTCGATGGAACATAACGGCTCTTGTAGTATTGTAACCACATTAGTGAATTTATGCATGCAGGTTATTGCACCATGTGCGTATGATATCCAGCAAAAAGATAGCACGAATGAACTTAGATAAGTTTGTTGTTTAATGGGGAAAAGATAGATACACTTAGGCTTGCGTACACAAGGTTAATGATTCCCCAAGTTCCAAGGCCTATACCGGACTAAGCCATTAACAATTGTGGAAAATTTAGGGAAATCAAAGTGAAATATCTACGAAGTTTTTTTTGTGACATCACACACTTCTTCATACCGTTTGAAGTTTGAGAAATTTGATGTTTTTGGTTAAATTCGACATTTTGAGTATACCTACATATATCTTCAATGTAACCTGCATTCTACACTTTTGCGACCTGGACCGTATGGATTCGCACTAGTAGATAATCAGCTGCTGCACTAATGCACTTCTACATACATTGCATTCTGCCAATCTGATCGGGACCGAGATCCAAGTATCTAAAAGAGAGTTAGCCAACTGCGAATTATTACCTATGACGATATGAGCGTTACAATCATCCAATAGGATGAAATTAAAAGTGTAATGCACTAGATAGGTAGTTGGATTGCGGTTGATGCACGGTAGTATCTGATGGTGGTCTTGCAGATTTTATTGTAGGCGATTTACACCCCACGTAGCGTTAATCATCATCTCTTGGGAAAGTTTAATTGTACCTAGATCAGATAGATACACTACTCGCATTCCATAACAAGTCGAATCCGATCGCTGTGGATGATTGCAATATTAAATTATTATATTGCGTGGTTTGTGCTTTTCCTATGAATATAATATCGCGAAAATGCAATCGAATTTCATTGCAAATAGCAGGCTAAAATCCATTTTAAGATATTCTGTCTTTTTATGAATGGAAACCTACATACATATGCGTATATTTCATTTCTATTACCATTGCAAGCATAGCTAGCATACATTATCATGAATGTATGTTTGAATCAACACATTTGTTTATACATGTAACAGCACCTTTGTACACGTGGGAAAAGCCCCGAGAGATTGGTAATGACCGCGGTTTTAAAAGGCACTTATGTATGTGTATGTATATTGGGATAGCCTCACCACAAGAAGCAAGCCAAATTTTGGAAAATACAGTGATTAAATACGGGCAAATGTTCCAGTTCATGTTTTTGATAAATTGCAAGATTTGAAAATATTTTATCATCGTTAAACTATTTATTGCAAGTCGAAAATATGTTTTTTTTGGTAGAAACTAAACCTTCAACCCCATCCTCGGAGGAGGTGAGGAGTTCATGGACATGCAGAGCGAAACTCCTCCCTCTTTAATTCCGATGAAAACTAGTAGCGGTCACTTACCCTTAAGAAACTATCCTAGTATAAAAGTTCAAGATTCAGATACTTTTTCCTCGAATTTTTAAATAAGAAGTACTGAACCAATTGTATTTAAAACTTATATTATCCAAATAACATTTTCATAAAAAAATGTGTAAAATTATTCTATTTATGCGCCATGTAATAAGACGATGAGACAAAATTATAGCACAGCAGTGGTGTATTTTTGACTGACAGAATGTCTGAGCATGGAAATTTGAAATGATTATTGAAATATAAGTTATTTCCTGTACCATCAACCAAGATTTTTGAAGAACATAAAAGTTCGGCGAAATGGCGAAGTTTTGTAGAAAAAAATTGAAATTTGCAATAAAAAATTTTTTTTCTGATCTGTCAAGTTGGCATTTTTTATTCAATTCAAAAACCCTTAGTAGGCAGAATAAAGAAATGTGTCTAAAAGATGCTGACAAAATTTCGAGCTGCGATTTGTGGCCAATTAGCCCATCTCTTCTGCAGAAAGAGCTTCTTTTGAAACCTCGTTCCTTCGCCTGCTTATGCGATTGCCACTCTTATAATTCGTAATATTGATTGTCATTCTGTTATTTTTACTGGTTATAGTGTACCTATTAACTGTAGTATGTCAAGTAAGCCTATAAGTGTCAGGAATTTTTATATATTCCCTACTTGATAAGTAGTATTAAGTATTCTCCCAGGTGCTTTGATCTATTTCGCATAAGTGCTGGACACTGTCATATCCTCCCAATAAGCACCCTGGACTGCTCCATACCTCCTCAGCTGTTCCTCTTAATTTTTAGTGTCAGTGTTTAGTATGTTTAGTTTCCGATTCCACGGCAGACTTCTGGCCTGAGTAGAGGCGACCTTGCGCTTTTTCTGGCTAGTTCGTCGTTGTCTCATTGCTTTTGGGGATACCACATAGAAATAATACTAATCTTAAAAATTTAGGCAGCACCCCGCCTGACTAATATTTCCGGTCACTCTAAACACCATCCTTCTTGGCTGTATCTTTATGTGCTGATGGAGATGGGTTAATTCCAGAAGAACCTCTAGGAATGACGTTGGGGATGTCACCATTACCCCACTGATACACCCGACAGTCTTTGGAGTTTGTGAATTCTTTAATCAGATAGATCACCATCTGACTAGCAAGAAAATATCGCAGTTCCAATATGGAAAAAGAAAGGTAGTCCAGTAGAATGTTCAAATTAACACCCGATCCGGTTACTTTTCCATACGATAAGGATTTTTGAACGCATTCTTGACAACCGTATTCGTGCAATCGTCCAAATGACCGTAAATCAAGCCGGATCTGTCAAGAATTGCGGAACTAGTGACATAATACACGCTGCGCGGTTACTCATGAAGAAACATCGTGAAAAGCATTGCCCTCTTTACATTGCATTTCTGGATCTGGAGAAAGCGTTTGACCGTGTCCCACACGAACTTATCTGGTATGTTCTACGACAACACTTAGTGCCAGAAGAGTTCGTGCGCTGGGTTCAATCGCTCTGCTGCGATCCGAAAAGTAAAGTTCGAAGTGCCGCGGGTGTATCAAAACCGCTTCTCTGTTGGTGTTCATCAAGGAAGCGCCTTCTCGCCACTGTTCTTGTTACAGACACTGT
This sequence comes from Hermetia illucens, assembly GCF_905115235.1. NCBI lineage: Eukaryota > Metazoa > Arthropoda > Insecta > Diptera > Stratiomyidae > Hermetia > Hermetia illucens. Next base: position 70,763,914 of record NC_051851.1, read on the forward strand.
CACACGGGATATTCAACGTCCAGCGTCCATTGGACTGCTTTATACAGATGATGTTTTCTTAGCGTCCAGGAGCAAAACTGATTTTGAGCAACTTGTCCAAAAATGGAATGATTACCTCATGCAACACGGTCTCAGATTGAATCTAAAGAAAAGTGAATTTTTAAATACAGATCCCCATGAAACAGGTACAATCATTGTCAGCGGCAGAACTGAGCGATTTAATGTTTCGGGTAAATACTATCAGCCAATGGAGAACTGCGTTATGGAATTGCTTCACACATTAACGCAACCTGGATAAAATGGCGTTCCATATTTGGTATTCTTTGTGATCGACGACCTGTCACTCTCTATGATTCTGACTGTTGGGCGACTATAAAAGACAATGAACAGCGTCTCGCGGTAATGAAGACGCAGATGTTGCGTTGCATTAGTGGCGTGACACGTTTTGATTACATTCGAAATGAGGAAACCGCGATCGATATGGGATTGCACCGATCGTGGAAAAATTGCGAGAGCGGCATATTCGATGGTATGGTCACGTAATTCGCGTTGACGGGAATTCACTTGCCGGGATTGGTCTGAACATCGAAGTAGGCGGTAAGCGACGGAAAGGCCGGCCAAAACAACGGTGGCTTGATACGCTGGATGGGGATTTGAAAACCTTGTGATTACATCCAGATTAGGCTTTTGATACAACCAAATGTCGAAACCGACCCCGCTTGTGAACGGGACAAAGGCTGAAGAGAAAGAAGATGTTTATTGTGCGCAATTAAGTTCTTTCTGCCCAGATTACCACCCCATAGGTTATCATAGACGTTGCTATTGCAATATATATCCAGAGTAGCATCTTCGTTTTCCAACCCTATTTTTTTCTGCTGTGAACCTGCAAGTCATCAGAGCCCTTATAGCTTTCCAACAAGTGTTTCCGACAGGCGTCTTTCGAAGTGATTTTTGGTCAAGTGTAATTCACAATTATTTGAACTCCTTTTCACCTCCACGCCAGGGAACCTATAGCTCTCAGGTGGCTAAGCTTACTCTTCCCAGTGAATGATACTATGGTGGTTTTTGCTGGATTGATGCGCAGAACCAGATTTGCCCCAACAGATTAAAACAATGTCGTCAGCGTAACCCTGGGAATCACCGTGCCCTGTGGGCAACCTTGGTAGTAATCATGACAGTAGAATTTGTACCTGTTGGTATTTCTATTTGCCTACTCTCTAACATTCTGCCCATCAAGAAAGCAGACTATTTGCCACTCCCTTGCAGATCAGGGCAACTTTTATCTTTGTGTTCGAGAACATTCAAACTTTTGTTCCGTCAGCTGATATGGAGCGGTTTCGGTTGACCATCCTGTCAGGTACGTGTATTGACACTGATGTAGGAAGAACTTTAGTTTTAGCATAGTTGTCTATGGTTGGTCTGGAAAATTTCGAGTAAAAAGGATCATTTTTACTCACTTTCGGAATAAAGACCAACTTTGCCTGTCTTCATGCCTTTCATGTAAATCTCATGGTTATGCTGCCCTTTACCACCCACGAAAAAATTTCTAAGATGATTTCTAAGGCTCTCTGGAGTGCTGCTGGGAAGGTGTTTAAAGTTTAAAGGTTCGCACCGCCCATATTGCCCTAGCTTCCGAGCATAAATCTTTGCTAGTTCCCAGTTTACCTTTCTTCTCTTTTTGTTCGCTGTTGGGTTGTCAAGCAGAATGTTGTCGCCTTCCGTCGTGGGGTAGGTACCGGAAATGAATTCTGAGAAGAAGATGTACTCACTCCTCTTCATTCTTGGTAAATGTCCCATCTTCCTTCTTCAGACGCTATAGTTTTGTATAGCCTGGTTTCTTCGGTTGTTTGTTCGATCCCTTCACTGAATTCTCTGAAGCTTTTCCGTTTTTCTTAACTGATTTCGTTGTTATACGCAGTCAGTGCATTTTTGTATCTCGGCCAGTCTCCGCACTCACCTAGTCTCCTTCTGGCTAGGCATCTGCTCCACCAGGGTACATCTCTTGATGACTTAACTGTCTTAACCGGACAGCTTCCACCACTATTTCTAGTTCCAGTTCGCTCCTAATATCACCGCCCCTTTATAGGTGAGCCATGTTGTTCCTCAGGTGCGTTGCATAGGATTCCCAATGCGTTGTCTTGGGATTTCTTATTACTCTGTTTTGTTTCGGAATTGCCCTCAATATCGAATCTGATTATTCTGCGATCCGATATATAGGCTCATACGACGCCCTCCAAATTTGATCTTCCTGTTCCCTAGAGTTATGCATAGCACTTCATGACTAGTGTTGTTCAAAAATATTGGAGTGTTCCCTATGTTATATATTTCTAACTTCTTGCTTAATATAAATTCAAAAACGTACTCACCTCTTCAATTAGTGTCGCTGTTCCCTAGACTTCCTGATAGAGTAGGCGCCGCAGCCGAGCAGAAGTGGTAGCGCCCTTCTGTCAGAGTACTTCAACAGTGTAGCGATTAGCTCCGGGGGATTCGGAAATCGTCTTCTGGGTAGTAGCCCGATGCCATGACTGCCTCCCCTGGGCAGCAGGTCTTCTTCTTTGCAGTCGCCTCAACATTGAGCACTGCTTCACGCAGCAGCTTCTTCCTTTTTGGGTGGTATCACGTGGCTTCCAGTGTTTCGGAGATGCGCCGCTCTCTTCTTTGTTATTTGCTGCTTTGCATTCCTGATTTGTTTCCACATTTGATTCTCACGGGGGGGGGGGGGGGGGGTTGGAAGGCCGCCATGCCATAGTCCCCACAGTATGATAAGGTCGGGCTTATTCACTGAGGCTCCCTTGAAAAACAGTCATTTACACTCGACTACAAACTACCCAATGGGCGTGGTTCGCATGACAACCTGGATTGGGGAGGAGTTTTTCGATTCCCCAGTCTAGATCCGTAGCGTTTTGTTAATAGTAGGGTCACCTCGTACAGGGTGTGGCTATCAGGGGTATTGGTAGATGAGGAGTTTGGCTGGCTGAAGAAGGACATATCACCCTCAAAGGGACCGGCTGGCCCCAAGGAGCTATATTCGTATCAGTCTATCATGCAGGGGTTAAGCACGCACCCGCAAAATGTTGAAAATAAATTTCAAACCGTCCTTAAAGCTTGGAGTTGGACATTTAGGAAGTTGAACAGTTTTACCTTGATAATGGAGCAAAGTGCTTAATCAAACCATTATAACTTTCATAGTTATTATAAGTTTGCCTCCCTTCATTAATGAATATCAATTGGTTAATTAATTAATAGAGTATTTGCATATATTACAATGATGAAAACTGGGTCTCTTTCACTTATGTAGTACTGGTTGACTGCCACATAAGCAATTCTCGCGCCAAACGCCTTTTTGCTACACGAAATGTGGTTCTCTAATCTCTTACCAGTTCAAAACTATTCTACCCGAAATTTTAATATGGTATTCTTCATAGTATAAGCTATCAAAAAATGTAAAAAAAAACGAACATTTTGACGCTAAGTTAACTTTCTAAAAATGTATGGCCCCTCAAAGTGATTTTCTTTATATCCTGATGGTAACTTTGTTAAGGTAACAATCCTCCAAAACTACTAGTGAATTGTAGAAACTCTCGTCTCTTAAAAAAATATGGCGCCTCGAAATGGGGCTGTTTTCCTGTCTTAACGGTAGGGTAGCCGTTATCCCTCCCCAAAATACCAATGGTGGTGCTTGAGATGGTAGATATTTTGATATCATCACGGCAAAGTTTTATTGATCAGCGCCACAACCGGTGAGTGGAAGGGGGGTGGAAAAGGTATAAAGGAGGAAGAAACAGGGCCCCACTTTCTAACATCGTTAAAGAATAGTGGAGGTCAACCCCGTTAAAAGTTTAGGAAACCCAAAACGAGTTATTACGTTTCAATGCGAAAAGTTTCGACGCTAACGGCGGTCCAACACTATGCTAATGAGAAACTGGTAAAATGATATCAGCAACAACAACAGCAAAATGCAAGCAACAACATTCCTTGGTCGGATTTTGCATCACCAATGGGATATGAACTAAGATAATAAATGCGGTTTGAAAAACAATTGTCATTGAAAAATTATTATCGGGCGTCGAAACGTGCTGACGTCGAAACATTCGCCGTCAAAACGACCTGCTTCGCTCAAAATAGTTATTTTTTCATTCACTCAAGCGGGTGCGAGAACGTCTGTAGTTTGCAACGATGATTGCCGCACCAGCAAACTTATTAATGGTAAGAAAATTACCTTTTCCCAAGGTGCCGTAACTATTTAAGAAATAGTAATTATTACGGGCTTTTAGCGGGGATAGAAAGCGGCGACCTTCCTATCCATTTTATGGGGTTTGAAAAGGAGGATCTCCTCTCATCTCCTTTCATGTTCTCTTTTCCCCTTGGAGATAGGGTTCAAAATTAAAGCCTACTTTCATGATGCGAAAATAAACTCACTTTGAAACGCCCTAACTTTTTAAGAACAATTTCTTAACAATTTTAGAGAGCGATTACTCTTTACTTAAATATCCCTTTAAATATCCTCCCTACTCTTTCTCCTCCAAGAGGGAGGATTGAAAAATCGAGTTTTACCATGATGATAGCAAAAAAATCTCAATTTGTGGGACCATACAACTTTAAGAGGAGGGGGCTGCCCGCCACGAACTGTCAACGGGGTTGAAGAAAGGGACTTTCTTTTCCCATCATCAAAGTCACCTTGCACTGAAATAATATCAAACTAAGACTTTTTTACGGTATGTGTCAGTAACTGTGGATGAGTTGAGTAGGAGGCAAAAGTGGCAAGGCAAATAGGAAGCTCTCTTTTCCGAAAAAAAGAAACTACTCCCAATACGAAAAAGAAATTTTAAAAATCCCAAATAATTGAAATATTCCATGGTTATTCAGATTGAGGTCAACGCCAGTTACTACTTGATTAGCTTTAATTGTCTCATTGATAAATCTTCGCCCCCTCTAATTTTGTGTAAATTAATATCTCTTTTATTACTGCATTCCTTGTCAAATTAGAACTTACGGAGTTATTCTATTTAAAGCCTACTCAAATAGGTATTGGAGAAGGGTTCAAATAGCCCCTAAAATACCACCATATAATCCAACTACGAGAAATCGTTTTACCAAGGGAAAATGTTATTTGGAAGTCAAAAACCTGTAGCTGGATGCTTCAGGTATGAAAGGTTTTGTGTTTTCTTATGTGATCACTGTATCGATAGTAGTCCACTTACATTAGCATCTGACTTTACAGCGAGAGTTGAGCAAGTGTGCAGAAGTTCACTGCAAACAGATACAAACAAGTTGGGAAACCAGAAGGTAGATGATTCGGATATGAAAGGTTTTGTATATGTCATATATCCTTCATATGTATTTCAATTTGTACATAACTAAAAATTCAACACACTCTTTTTTCAAGAGGTATGTACTTATAAATAAAAACAAAAATTACCTATTATTGCTTCCAGGTACATGCATAAGTATATGTAGATATCTTTCTAACTAGCAATGAGCAAGAAACATCGTATTCGAATATGACTAAAGAAACTGGGATTGATATATGACTAATTGAAAAAAAAGTAAATAAGTAAGTAAAAATAAGATATTGTGACCCTCTGTGTACATGCATATATGTATGGGCTTCAGACTTTTCATTGTATTGTTGCACTGATATATATCGGTATACATATATTATACATAAGTGGAACATTTTCTAGATATGATATCATATCTTAGGGTAGAGTAAATTCACATGAAATAAAAAACTTCGACCTACTATAATTTTGTAAGTAATAGTAGGATTCCTCTACATTTGGATGGCGAATTTAAAAAATATATTAGTATGCTATTATTAGCTTCGTATGAGAATATATACAATTAGGCCATGTTATTATTTATAATATATATTATAATTTTTCCAAATTTTTTGGTTGGGTAGGCTCTTAAAAAAACCTGTCACCTTTATGGTCTCTAAATCTCGAGTTATAACTTAGCCTTACCTAGCCTTATCTTCCAGGTGATAATAAAAGTGAGACCAATTCTAAAAAGTAATATTGCTGCGATCTGAGGAAGCCAGTAATATATAGTTTTGTTGTTGTCCGGCCCGCTTTTCTTCCCAACTAAAGCAAAACCGGAACTCGAATTCGCTCATCCTGCTCTCAGCTTCTTCTGTTCGTTGATTGACCTCTATATTTCCGCAGTCGACCACGATTTTTGACGTACTCTTGGGACGTCCTTTGTTACGAACATACAGAAAAGACTTCCTAAATCTACTGCTGATTATTGCGGTTTCTACTACTATCGAGATGGAGAAAATATCTGATTAGTTGTAGAAATCTGACTGCCGTCGAAACAGTGAAAGTTGAAATCTACAAAACTTCGACTATTGTTATTATGATCACTAAGCCCATGCCTACCCAACACAGCAAAGTGTTATCACTTTGGCAATCGGACCACCGGCCATCATCACAATATCACCTTCGGAAGGCTGCGTGCAGTTACTCCTATTCAGCTTATACCACCGGAATTCTCGCACAAAATAAGATTCTGGAGACCATGCACATATTCCAGAAGCCAAAAAAAATCGATAGCCAAACGTCGTAGTTAGTTTCGATAGCAATAAGGTTTTGTATTTGCATTTTGCTAGCCTGTAAATATGCCCGTGCCTTTCAGTCTCCTTCTTCGACCAGCAGGGATTACTTTGAGTCCATTCATAAATACTTAAATAAAGGGTTCTCTAGCCTTGATGATATTTGAGAATTACTTTCATTTGTAATCACCGCAACAAAAGACTGTGGGTTCAAATGAACATACAAATTCACTGTTATCCACTACTCAAGTAAAAGTTATACAGAAATCCGAAAAATGGCAAATTTTGATCGCTTATGTCCGTCAGCACCTAATGTTACTTTTTGAAAGCAATAATAGAAGTTCAGCAATAAAGAAGTTAACATAGTAAAAGCGAAAAAGATTCCAATAAAAATATTCAAAAACACACTATATAAAAACTATAAAGGGAAGATGAGTTTACAAAATAAGCCGTCCGAAAAAGCTGAAAAGAAAATCACAGTGACGCGTCTGTACGAAAACTAGACCTCAAATATATCCCATTCCGATATCTGCTCAAGCAAAGTTGATATTTGCACCCCGGCACATTTTTATATTTTCACGAAAACGCATATTAACTTCGTTCCAGAAGCACAATTTGTTAAAATTTTTATCACAAAACAGTTTTGAATTCCTTATAACTTATCTGCAAAGAATACAAAAATTGCCAAACATGAAAAATTATCATTAACTTTTCTTTTCATTGCTTTCCCCAAAAATTGCATGGGGGCCATATATGCACATATCCATGCAAAGCCATTTTTGCTTCGTGGATCGTCTCAGGCAATTGTGAAACATTTATGAATTTGAGTATCGCTGCGCAACAGCTAAACGCATGTTATCTCTGAATTGTTGTTGTTGTTTCCGGTCCAATGAATGGGTCTTTGGCAAACTATTGCGAAAAAGCATTTTGGAAGTGGAGGAGACATGTGTGCAGGGAGAACGTAACTTGAGTCTGTCTGTCCGTCTGTTAGCCACACGCATTTTTCTCGGAAACAAATATAGCGATTGACACCAAATAAGCTGGAAAGGTGGGAACTGTGAACGATCACGACAATGATTTCGGTTCTTGCTTCGATTATCAAAATTTTCTTTGGCATTTCATTATGAATTTAAACGGATTTGAATTTTCTTTTCTAAAAAAGAAAAACGTACTCACATTTATCATTTGCATGAATTCACCGCTTTCGGTTATTCCTTATTTGTTTAAAAACAACAAAATACCATATATTCGTTAAGCCAAATATGGGGCGCCCTTATAAAATGTAGATACAATGAAAAGTAGAAATTACTTTTCCAAACGCTAAGCAGATACCGTTAGATGTTAAATAAGAGAGCATGAAACTTTTTATGATCATTAGTACATTATCTGAGAGATAAAGCTCAAAACAGGTGTTAAGATCTTAAAAGAAATTGTCCCATTTTGCAACGGATATGTCCAAAGTCCTTGTATCGCAAGAAAGAGACTTGCCGAACCGTAGCTTTCGGAGCGGGATAGACAAGTCGGGAAACCGGAAGCTAGACGCTTCGGGTATGAAAGGTTTTGTGTATTTCTCTTATAAGAAGACTTGATTGTGCATTTGTCCCATTAGTATGTAGCACGTAATATATGCATATATTATGTGAAAATATCCACTTTCAAGTGATGTTGACATTCATTGTCTTGAATTTGCAGAGAAGTGGCAGCTTTGACCTAGTATAACTTTGTTGGAAATAGTGCGATTTTCACCAAATTGGCAGGATCATGTTATATGCTGTAGCCTACAATGCTGCAATGATCCTAGATTGAACTTAAGCGGGGTCTTCCTGTCAATTAGTAAAAATGATAGCAGTATACTATTATTAACTTTATTTGAACAGGTATCGGTATGGAGGGTATTTTTGGGGCCTAGGCACCATACAGTGGCAGCCTCCTGACTTTTTTCAGATTTTTCCGTTAAGTAGGTTCTGAGAATAGGTCCGTTAAAGAAATGATTACTTTCAACCCTACGCACTCCCACCTTTCCAACAAATGTCAAAACTAAGACCGGATTCGAAATTAACCGAGACCTTTAATTTGATAGCCTACATGACTATATTTAATGAAAAAAATGTATACCGCCCCCCTTTACATGTATGGGGACCCCCCCTTAAATTCGACGTAAAAGGATGTAACTCACTATATGCGTGAGGGTTCATAGTTCCCACCTTTCTACTAAATATGGTATCAATCGCTACAACCGCCTTCGAGAAAAATGCGTGTGACGGACAGATAGACAGACAGCAAACCGAAATTGTTTCCGATTTATCCTTATTCCAGGATATGCTGATTGTAGTAAATTACAATAGCGCTTCGGATGCTGGACGAATCCATTGGTAAGTTTTACTTTTGTGAGTTGCCTCTGAAAACTGTAAATAATTATAAACCAATTATATTGATTTGCTGATGGTGTCTTTCGACGAATTAATGAGCGGGTGGCTTTGGTGGGTAAAAAAAAACAACTACAGGAACATATGCACCAGTGCCTTTTGAAGATGATGATGAAAACCCCCCGAAAAACAGATAGATAGATAGCACAGGGACAGTAGACCAATTGCAATAGGTCAATGTGATGAGGAGCTGCCTGACCTTTGAATTCCCCATTGCAACCCTGTAAGAGCTCTCTAGGCCGCTCGTCTAGTCCGAAGATACGCCGACCGTAGAACACATAGTTCACTGGTGCATCAAAAGTTAGAACTTCTACTAGGTTAAGCATAACGTTTCAACATCGATGGGGCGCATGCGCTCGCGATGCCTTCTATGATATGAAAAACTGTCTATAAATGCGTGTTTGTCAATAGCTTTCGCAGACCAATCCAACGTTTTTCTTATTCTTGGACTAGCTAATCAAAGTCGGACCCACAACCAAACCGGACTTTTGTTTGTGGTAAACCTTAACCTGACCATCGTTAGCCAATATAATATCAAACTGAGCGAAAGCCTCCAAGAGACAATATCCTCCTGCACTCGCTTTCAATTCTGTTGCTCATGTGTTGAAATCACCGGCAATGACTTTAAGTCTCCGCTCATTTACGTTCAGTCCAACATGTCTTCGAATTCAACCAAGGTCAGGATTGGAGGATCATAGCAACTATTGAGGTATATGCGGGAGATCCTTCGGTCTGATTGTCGGTCACCCGTACTTTTCTCGAAAATGGTTATACCTATTGACACGAAATTTCATGTAATGATGAATATGAATCCACGCACACGCGGTGGTTTCAATTGTTGCTGAGTTGAAGTCAAGGTGCAGTCCCCATGCAATTAAAAGGGGCGTGGAAAAGCTTTTTCACCAAGTATACCCATGTTGAGCATCAAATGAAACATTAGTTTGGATTTTGGTTGCAGAAGGGAGGATTATCGGGGTGCGAAAGGGGTCATTAACTTTCAGGATCCGTTCTTGGAAGCTAATCACCGAAAAATGTGAAAAATATGACGGCCCATGCACATAGTATATAAGCTTCAAAATACTCTCCGTTACCATATCTCCTCAAATAATGTTAATGATTGTGAAATATTATGTTTTGAAAATTGGCTGGTATTACTGACAATTCCGGCGTTGCATTGTGAATGCTTATGTAGCGTTCACAAGGCGGTCTCTGGTGGACATCGAATAGAGAGCCGAATAGATGTTAATTAAGTAACATTTTTTCAAAAAACACCTTGTTAGGTCACTTCTTCATTTAAGAATATTCTATAATACTTACAGAGCAAAAATGTTCCTCCTAATCATATGTAAGCGAATTAAACAAGTCGGGAAACCGGAAGCTGGGCGCTTCAGGTGTGAAAGGTTTTGTTTGCTTCTTCTGTGAGTATATTTGAGTGTAGAACTATCTCATTTGTGCTAATATTGTTCATATTATATTCTATAGTATTAAACATTTTTATAACTCTAGAATAAACTTAAAAAGGGTATTTACTCAATTTCCCCAAAAAGATTTTAATATGCTATTATTAACTTAATTTGAGCAGATATCGAAATGGAGAGTATTTTGAGGCCTGGACACTATATAGAGGTAGTTTCGTGATTTTTTTCAGATTTTTCGGTTGGGTAGTTTCTGAGAATGGACCCGTTAAAAAAAACATCATTTGCCACCCCTCCCACTCACCGTCTTTCTAACAAATGTACAAACTAAGACCGGGATCAAACAGTACTAATCGATACCTTTCATTTGATACCCAACATGACTATATTCGGTGAAAAAAAATGTATACCCCCCATTTGCATGAATTTGGACCCCCCGTTAATCTCAACGTAGAAGGATATCACTCAATGCATGTCTGGGCGTTCACAGTTTCGACCTTCTCACCAAATTTCTTGTCAATCGGTATAGCCGTTTCTGAGAAAAGTGCGTGTGAGAGACAGACAGACAGACGGACCTACAGATAGACGGCGAGTAATCTATAATAGATTACTCCCGGTTGCTGAGAGCCAGGGAGGTCTCTCAGATCGGTAGTATAGGTTCCGTAAAGCCAGATCAACCATTGATGCCATCAACATGGTTACTGGCTTGATCGAACATGCAATCCACGGAAAGGGCAGTACTAGCAAATATTGCGTAGTAGTGACCCTGGATGTGAGAAATGCATTCAATTCGGTCAATTGGCACCTAATACGGGAATCTCTGGCGAAGATTGGTATTCCCGCTTTTCTTGCAGCTATTGTCAACAGCTGTTTGCAAGAACGGAGGCTTTGGTATGACACTGATGACGGACTCCAGGAGTACGCTATCTCTGCGGGTGTCCCACAGGGCTCCGTCCTGAGCCTACTGCTGGGGAACATTATGTACAACGATATACTTAATCTTAATCTGCCGGAGGAAGCCACGATGGTGGGATGCGCCGACGGAAAGCACCTCGAAGATGCTGAGTTATACTCATGCGAAGCGATCAGTGCTGTTAAGGGTTGGCTAGAGAGTTCTGGTCTGACACTTGCAAAGGAAAAAACGGAAGTGGTCCTCATCACCAAGTACCGTAAAATAAATTTTCCCCGTATTCAAATTGAGAATCATATCACCACTTCTAAGTCTGCCATCAAATACTTGGGAGTGATGATAGACGGCAAGCTTAGCTATAAGCAACACGTGCAGTAAGTTTATGACAAGACATCCACTGCAAGTGTGGCCTTGGCAAGGATGGTGCCGATCGTGGGAGGGCCACGGCATGCTTCTAGGTTGCTTACAATTAGGGTAGTGAGTTCGATCCTGCTCTATGCAGCTCCAGTTTGGGGGAAGAAATTGCAGGTTACATTTAACGTTAACAAACTGAGTTTAGTCTACAGAAGAACAGCCCTAAGGGTGTGCTCGGCATTCAGGACTGTCTCAGAGGATGCAGCATTCGTCATCTCTGGAATGATGTCCATTGACTTCTTAGCAGATGAGAAGTCCACCTCTCTTTCATCGCAGGCGAGGAACGCCCGGGAAAGAGTCGGTGGACACATAGGCTCATCCCTGCCATCAAGGAGTGGTTGGAGAGACGGAACGGTGAGATTAATTATAATCTTACTCAGTTTCCCACGGGGCATGGAGGATATCTCCAGCACCTGTTCAGGTTTAAACTTGATACATCACCCGATTGTCCAAACTGCGATAGAGTCCCAGGGGACCCAGAGCATGTATTCTTCCTCTGCCGATGATTTGTGGAGGAAAGGAAGAACCTAGAGGAGACTCTAGGAGAGGTGCTCATACCAGAGAATCTGGTGGGAAGAATGTTAGCATGTCAGGAAGACTGGCATGCGATCAATTCCATGCTCGTGTCTATCCAGAGCAAACTGCGAAAGGCAGAGGAAGCTAGAAAAGCGCGGTTACGTACGCCGCGTAGAAACGAACGGGGACCAAGCTAAAAAGGGCTGACTCCGTCCCGTGATGAAATACCGTACGGTGGAGTCGGGGTGGTTTTAGTGGGTAAGAATCCCACACGCTGGCGTGTCCAGGACAATGTCTTTTGAAGATTTCCACCTCCTCAAAAAAAAAAAAGACAGACATTGAACCGATTTTAATAAGGTTTTGTTTTGCAAACAAAACCTTAAGAATGTCATGAAAATATCAATCCGGAGATGAGATTCTAGAAGTTTTCATTCTTATCTACATGAAAACCCTGTTGCCATTTATAGTGGTTGTTAAAGACTTGCAGGGAGTCAGTATCGCAGAAGGTTCTCTGCATTTCATTGCTTTTAAGAACTTACCAAAACTAAAATTTTCAGACAATAAACAATCAGCTGAACCAGTACTCTGGCTGGAAACGGGTCTGTTTTTCCACTTGAAAGTTGAAATATATGTTCAGGAACCCAATATTTACTCGTCTACAATGCATTGACCTTACTCGCAACTTAAATTAAGCCGAAAAATAGAAGTTAAAAGTGGAGTCAACGGAATGCCTATCATATCTTATTGACAGAGGTAGGGTTCACCCCATCATCAATGCGGGCGCCTATTTTAGCATAGGTCGATTTAGGAGAAAAGAAATATAATTGCTCCTCCTCAAGCCTTTAATTTTCTCGTATTACCATTTGTTAATTTGCTCATGTCTTTTCTCATATGAGAAAGCATTTAGTTGTACTTTTCCAATTTAAAACAAAACCGTCTACTGAAGTGCATCCCACCACCATGCAAAATCAATAATGCGAGTTTCTATTGATTCACATTATCCGCCTGTTTGCATTTCAAAATCGTGGCTTAACTCGTTCTGGGTGCAATAACATCAAAGCAGCTGATCTCATGTAAACCACAATTATCTGAGAATTACCAACGAATACCGAACGCCCGTAAACGTAACCGGCCATCAACCTCCGTTCGGTTCGGTAATGGAGCGCCAGCCTGAACTAAGGTCGTCGTAATGTTAGAATAGCGCTGCCGAACCTCACAGTGCACTTCCATGCAGCCAGCTAGAGCTGCAATTGCATTTTACTAATGAAAAACGAAAAGTGAAAACTTTCACTGAAGCAGGGAATTGTTCCGATCGAATCGCTCCTGAATATGTGCAGCTGTACAGTGTGTTATCCAAGAGGGAGCACACTTTGGCTTTCCCAGCGGAAGTTGAGATACTTCTTTATCAATTTTGCAACCATGTCGGCGTTTAGGAAAAATTGGACCTGGCAATTAAGATAATCAGGACTTGAGGGGTACCATTTGAAGCAGCTGAATCATTAAAACAAATATTCACCTATTTTAGGGGATGTGCATAATGTAAATTACGCTATTTCTGTATTTCATTTAAAGGATAGAATTTAGAGCGAGGGAATCTTTTTTCCCGATTATTTTGAGTTTAGTTTGCATTACAACATAAAGGGTTGCTCCACAATTCTCGTTTTCCCTACATGAGTGCGTTCTGGTTGGTACAAATAAGGTGAGTTGCTATCAAAAATACATCACCACATTCGAATGATTGGTTACTGGAGTAACACATGCTGCATATAAAGCTCGTAATGAAAAATATCCGCCAGTAAAACAGTTGAAAAACTACAAATAATTACTAAAATGTGTCAACCATTTTATGCAACTAATTATTAACCTCGCAGCTAACCGGAAAACGAAACGATAATGGTTTGTTATAGATATATGAACATAGATGGATGGATTGAAAGCAATAATTATTGGGATTTTAATTTATGATTATTATACAACAATTATGCAGTTCTAATTCGCAATATAATAAGTAGCAATTGATCGCTAGAGATTGAATGGAAATGTGATTACCTTTGCTCTAGTTTCGCATTCCGGTGTTATCTCTCGAGCCATTAAGCTTCCTTCAGAAATTGTAAGAATTTATCAAGTATAATTACAGCTTACAGTGTGTGGGAAATTTATTAGAACTACTTTTGAAAAAATACATAAATACATAGACCGGGTTTTACCAAAAATTCTGCTCTTTTCTGGCTTTTTGACATTTAGCAGAGTCTTACACAAATACTGTACTTTTGTTGCCAATCATAGACTAGGTTATAATAATGAATGGGTACTTGACCCTCTACGATGCAATCGTCCTTAAATTTTTCAACAGGTGTTCCTTTCACGAAACCTAATTTCTCATCCGATAAATATACCAATAATTCATAAGGCAAACTCGGAAAAGATTGTTGAGTTTGGACTTTGCAAAACAGAGACTAAATGGAAGCTAAATTGCTGATTATTTTTATTAAAATATCTAGTCACCTTTTTCCAAAAATTATCAATTAGATTCAAATGCTATTTGCATCTATTGAACCACTTTATCATCATCGGAATGGTAAGAACTGGTTTCTTCGATGGAAGTCGGCATAAAAAACCCAATTCTCCTACTCGACATTATGCTGAGCCTTGCTGACATTGGTGGCATGGCATTCTGAATCTCTATTGTGGACACATATATTTATTTTTCGCTCATCTGTAGACGAAGTTAACCTTTTACGACCACATTCCATTTGGTATTAGTAGTAATTCTGCATCGACTTTTTGTTTGATTCTGTTCATACCGCAGCCGCGATACGTTTGATATCAATACAATTGAGTTTTTACTATTGGTTATCAATTTTTTAATCTCAAGAATCAACGTTTCTATCTCAGAAATTTTTCGAAAGAAAGATCTGAATAATAAAAACCCATAAAATAAAAAGTGTCATACACAAATTAATTAAAAAAAAAATAATAATTAACCAATCAATAAATAGAAAAAAAAAAACTTAATTAACATCAACCTAAATGATCTCAAAATCAATGTAGAACACGTGGATATTTTAACAACTATTATATCGCAAAACAGCAGTATTCACTACAAAATACGTTCAAAAATGCATTGTCACCAGAACATTGAAAAAAAGAAACAAATATAACAAAGTATAGTAGAAACACACATCTTCCAAGAACAATAATAATAGCAACTGAATAATACATATATAATATGAAAACAACATGATGTTCTTAAAATTAGATGAAAAATGTAAGTGGCTCTAATAATTTGGCCACACTCTGTAGAGGGAAATAAATGTTGACGATATTGATCTTGAAGAGGTATGAAGCATTGAGCCTTTCCAAGACGACCTTGGCACTAGAAAAGAATGTTTCCCATATCGTTCAAGATAATCACAAAACAAAAATAAGGGAGAGTTTAATTTTTTGTTTATTCCCGAGTTTTTGGGTAACATTCTCTTTTCCTGTGAAATAGTTCTAGAATTGGGTTTGCCTAGTTTGGGAGATTGGGGAAGCGGCTGCCCCAAGCACTCAGAGTTTCTATCAAGTTCATTCTAATACTATTCCTTTAAAATCACCTATTCACCGGCTTTTAGCGTGCGGCGTTGGCAGACGTTTGCAAGTCTGAGAATATCTTGCAAAGGAGCAGTTCTTGGTGGAAGAAGTATCTTCGTCTAAGTCTCAGGAAGCCGGGCAGCTGTATATGAAATGCTCGGTCTCCTTTACCTCTTCCTCAAACATATCGTCGAAATCATCTTAAACTAACGAATGTGAAAAATGCCATTTTTCATATTCGTTAGTTTCCAGTTCTACTCTATAAGGCGCTCCTTATGGCATTGTGTCGAAACGCTAAGGAAAGCGGAATGGTTCGAATCAGCAATTGCATTTTTGCGAATTTGCACCCTTCAGAGAAAAATGTATGTTAAAGTAACGATGTTCGAAAGTGTTAACCGAATTTTCAAAATCAGCATTGCAAAACGTCGAGTATGCCATATCCGCTACTTTTGAAATTCGTTTAAGCACGTCATAATCAATCTTATGTCATTGCAAACTGTTGAATATGGCATATTCGCGACATAGAAATTTATTTATTTAATTTTTAGGTGGTGCATATTAACGAATATGACACATTCGCTTGTTTGTAACAAAGTAGTTGTTGATTCAAGTGTTTCTAATCAATTCAAACTAACGAATGTCTTAGTTAATTTCTTGGTGCTAGAAAAACTTAGGAACGATATCATGGATACGGCCACAAACATACTTACCCCCGGCCGCAAAAGGAGTCGGAACGGCTGGTTTGACGATGAATGTAAGCTAGCAACAGAACGGAAGAATGCCGCATACCGAGCAATGTTGCATTCTCAAAGAACGCGGGCACGCTCGGAGACTTATCACGAACTCCGTCGAGCGGAGAAGCGACTTCACAGACGGAAAAAGGAAGCCTGGGAGAACCAACAAATCTGCAAACTAGAAAAGTACAGGGATTTTCTCTGCGGCAAGCGATGGAAAAACTGTTGGAATATGGGCAACAGTTGCACCATCTATTCATCGACTTTAAAGCCGCCTATAGCCAGGGTAAAACTGTACACGGCTATGAGAGAATTCGGTATGCCGACGAAACTAATAAGACTGACTAGGCTGACCCTGACCAATGTGTGAGGCCAAATAAAAGCAGCAGGATAACTCTCAATACCATTCGACATCAACAACGGTCAACGACAAGGGGATGCCCTATCATGCGTCCTCTTTAACCTGACCCTCGAGAAAGTGATCCGTGATGCTGATGTAAATGCACGAGGAACGATCCTCTTTAAGTCCACCCAACTGCTGGCCTATGCTGACGATATCGACATCATGGGAAGAACCACCCGAGACGTACAAACCAACTTCATCCAGATCGAGCAGGCGGCAATTAGGGGCGAGATCTTGGGCTGCACATGAAGGCAAGACAAAATATATGGTGGCAACGTCAGCACCGAAGTCGAATCAACCAATAACATCAAACCGCACTGATCAAACAGGAAGAATAAAGATAGGAGAATACAACTTTGAGACCGTTGACAATTTCTCCTATCTAGAGTCGAAAATCACAACCGATAACAGCAACGATGATAAAATCCGCGCATGGTTGTTGTCAGCCAACAGAGCCTATTTCAGCTTACAAAAACTGTTCTGCTCGAAATGTCTCACCATATGGTCAAAGCTCTTACTCTACAAGACAATGCTCTTGCCAGTCCTCACGTATTCCTCGGAAACTTGGGTTCTTAGCAAGAAAAATTGCGAACTCTTGGCCGGTTTCGAGAGAAGCATCCTCCGAAGAATTTTTGGCCCCCTATATGAGGATGGACAATTCCGTAGCCTACACAATGCCGAAATCTATGAGCGATATCACGACCGTCCGGTTGTGGATAAAATCCGGTTCAATAGGTTACGGTGGGCGGGTCACTTAATCTGTATGGATGAGGATGATCCCACCCGGAAAGTCTATGAGGGATCTATGGTAGAAAAAGGAGACGAGGCAGACCCTGCCTAAGATGGAGCGATGGCGTAGGTCAGGACGCCAGACAGCTTTTAGGGATATCGAATTGGTGGACCTCGGCGCAAAACCGGGATGTCTGCCTAGACCGGATACCGGTTGTTGCGCCGTTGATGATGATGATACACACCATCTGACTGGGATCAACTTATAATATTAGGTCGTAGAAATCGCTCGCCATTTAATGTAATTAGGTTTCTTCATGGAGACTTCTTAAATTTCAATACTCAGCTTGACAATTTTATATCAAAAACGAAAAAAAAGGAAAAGTCAAATTTACAGATTGTGTATGCTTCCAATACAGAAAAACAGAAAAAGATAAAATATTTGTAAAAACAGATTACAATGAAGATGGATTCAAAACTTTATTTAGGAAACGGAAAGGTGGATCAAAAACTATCGATGGGTTGCTTCCGTCACTAGACTTCCTTACGCTGATGGGATTTGTATTGTGTGTGTGTGTGTGTGTATGGTGGGGGAGAAGCTACAGCTTCTGAGCACTCAGGCCATGTCGGTCCATTGTAATCGCCTCCCCCGTCTAACGGAATATTCTGGATTCGTTAAGGTATCGCAGGATTTTCGTTAGTGGATGTGATGCTACTCGTCGAAATTGGAGAACATCGTCACCAAAAATCTGATGCCTGATGTGTCCATAGGCATTCACATAGGAAATGCTCCATGGATTCCGCTTCCTCATTACAGGAAGGACACGTATCATCTTCGGTAATTCCTATTCTGAACATATGCCCAGCTAGTGAATTATGGCCTGTCAGAATGCCTACAATACACCTGCAAGTCCTCCTGCTTTTCAACAGGATAAACTTTGCGGTACGTATATACGGTTCTGGCAGGAAAAGTTGGATGTATCGAGCAGCATTTAGGCTCTGACACCTGTCATTATAGGAAAGTTGTTCCCAGTTTTTGAAAACAGATTTAGCCAATGCTAGTGATACTCCAGTTGCTGGCTCCGGTCCTGGCATAGGGGAGATTGACCCCTCTTTCGCTAAAGCGTCCGAGATTTAATTTCCCTCTATACCGCAGTGACCAGGTACCCACAGTAGTTCCACCGTATTGAATCTAGACATAGAGTTCAAACGGTTTCTGCATTCCTGAAAGATTTTCGAGGTAATCAAAGGACTGCTCAATGCCCTCAATGCAGCTTGACTGTCACTGCAGATTGCGATGCGCATGCCCTTCAAGCGCTCGCCGAACACCCAGTTTGCCACCCTTAGGATCGCATAAACTGCGGCTTGAAAAACCCTTGCATATTGTCCCAAAGGAAAAGCCCACTTCTCGTTTTTATTCGGGAGGTCGACTCCGGCTCCAGAACCCTCTTCTGTTTTTGAGTCATCGGTGTAGAAGACTTCCGTATATCCCGCCACGCATTCCTCTGGGTCTTCTCAGTCCTCTCTACGCCTCAGGGTAACTTCATATTTTCTACCAAACAGATGTATGGGGGCACAAGAATCGGAAGGCATTGTAAGAACTGCATTCAGTCCTCCCAGTAACTTTTCCAATGCTCTGTGCCCCGCACATCCGTTGTTTTCCCATAGATCTAATCGAATTAGTCTATGGGCTGCTCTCATTGCAGTGCTTTGAATCGATATATCCAGAGGTTGCAAATTGAGTAGTGCATTCAGAGCTGCGCCGGATGTCGTGCTCATGGCACCAGTGATACCCAGACATACAGTTCTTTGCAGTGCGGCTAGTTTAGAGTGACTCCCAGATATTTCACTTCTTCGGAGAGTTGAAGGGTAGTACCCCTCATCTTAGGGAGGCAAAGTCTATCCAGTTTTCTAATTTTTGTGAATAAAACCATTGTGCTTTTATTTGGATTAACTGACAGACCATGTCTGAGGCACCAGCTGTCTATCAAATCAACGGCACGTTGTATACTCTTACACACCGTTCCAAGATCCCGATCAACAGCAAGTAGAGCCACGTCATCAGCATAAGCTTGAGCGTGTATTGGCATATTTTGCAGTTCGCCTAGTAATGAGTCGATCAGCATACTCCACAGAAGTGGTGAAAGCACACCTCCACACCAGTAGTCAGGTAGGGATCGACCCCTACCTCAGCGCACAGCAATCTATGTGTTAGCATAGCATGGATCCAAGATTTGTATTTCTGAAGACAAAAACAAGACCTTTTAAAATTATGCAGACAGGGTTTAGTCCCACGAGCTTATCTGCTACTGCCGACAAACGTGAGGGTTGTTGACAGGCTCCCAGAGCCTGATGCCAACAAGGAAGAGTATTTTGATTAAATTTTATTTATTTCTTTTATGTGTTATTATTTTATACATCATTTTTTTACCTACCTATATATTTTTCTATATTTTAATATTTAGTTTTTTTATACTTACATTTGTTTTTCCTTAATGTTTTACTTGAGTTTTAAAATTATTACTCCATTTTTTAATGTATTTTGATGTACTATATTTTTTCTCAATAGATGCATTTTTGCACAATCTTTGCATATTTGGATTTTTTTTTCTTCAATTTACCTTCTGTTTGCACCATTTTTGTAAACAATTAATCGATTCATTATGTAAAGTAACGAATGCGTTGAATAAAAATTCATGGTAGACTAGCGAGTCTGCGGAAATTGCATATTCGATACTTTCCGTTCAATTTCGCGACGTTCATACACAAATTCTCCATAATGTTCAGCCATATACGATAAACTAACGAATATTTTAAATTAATTATATAACATTGTTAATAAATAATTAATATTTAATCAACAACACAGGAGTAGAATGGAATAGGCATAATTAATTGGAAATTAGGAAAAATATCCTGCATTTTTGCTCTCCTGATAACTACACAAAATCACATTCGTCAGTTTAAGATGGTGTTGACGATATAGTCGAGACTAGCGCCCTTTTTCAACTGGTAGTTTAAGGAGCAGTGCACGGGTCAAAGCTTGAATCGAATTTTATGTCCCTCTTCTTGTGGGCTAATATGATAAAAACGCCGCTCTAGAGGTCTGAAGTTCTTTAACAAACTATCATAAATTTCTCCATTCCACAACCCCCCGCGATTTCATCTCTCTTTATGGGTGATGCCAATTTCATCGCTGAGATTCCTCTACAGCAAATAAAAGGATATATATTTGCACCTGCGTTATGGTCCTCATTTTTCCGTAATCTCGAAGCACTTACAGTCATTTGACGACCGCTTTTTTCTTTCTTTGATTACGGTAGCGTATGAGACACATGACCGCACAATTTTTCATCGTTCTGCCAGTTAATGGTATCTAGCCTAAATATGTCGCTAGCTACTGTCCGTTTCTTTTCTAAATGAATGGCGGATAGATTTCTGATAACTTGAAGTACGGCATATTCTCGTAGCAACACATTAGTAACCGAAACTTTGGGTATGTGCTAGCAGTTCCTTGCCGATAGCAAAGTCCAATCTCGACCGAGGCATACACACATACTCGTATATAACATATTATTGGTATGCACCTCCAGTGACTCCGCTGTGGCAAAAACTTTGGGTGCCGTACGAGGATGATTTGCAAGATAGCTGATATTGCCTGATACGAGGTTTTTAGGAATATGAGGAAGCCCTACCGTGGTTGGCGGACCGGACCAATGGGAAAGACACTTCCTTTCTCAATTTTTTTTCTATGCTGCCTCCGCCTCTGTCTTGGGACCTCGACCGAATGATGAAACCGCAAATCATATATATACTTTGCATGTAAGTTTGAACTGTCAATGCACGACTTCGAATAGTTTTTTTGTATATTTCCGGTAAAGGTATGCGCGATACTCTTCATGTCCAATTAGGAATTGGGTTAGTTTTTAGCCAACCTCTACATGACGTCGTTTAATCCACTTTGCGATACCTGGGATCTGTAAGTCCAGCGTCCTTTATGAGAATTGTCGTGCCAACTGTTGACGATAAGTGTAGGATTTTATAGAGGCGTCAATCCTCGTTCGCCAAAATGTCGGTGGGGTCTATAGCAGGCATGGCATGCTACTTCAACAGAAGTGGCACTGTAGGCACACGATGTCCGCAGTGCGTTTAATCAATATGGGAGTACAATCTTTTCCTATTTGCTTCATGTTTCATTGCCGAGCCCCAGACAGGATCTGCAAGAAGCAACATCGAGCTAACAACACTAGAGATAAGGTGCCGACTGCTTTGCCTTGGGCCGCTTATATTCGGTAACATTTTCGTCAATAATTTTGTAATTCCCGAAACTTTTGTTGGTAAATTTTCAGGATATGTCTTGAAGTTTAATTTTTGGTCAATAATAACTCTTTACTTGAGCGCTTGTTACGATGTATGGTTTGTTCGCCAATCCTAATCTTAATCAACGTTTGCATCCTTCGTTTGGTGATTAGAATTACTTCCGTTTCATGCTCTGTGAGCGCCATGCCGACGCCTTCAAGCCAGGATCTGATTTCCTAAATTGCTTCGCTTGTCAAAATCTTGATCTCCTTGATGTCTTATGCCACGACGTTCACTCCGATATCATCTACGAAACCAATAACGGTCAGCTGTAGCGTCAATATTCCATCGTATATTATTATCCATAGAAGTTGGCCGATGTCTTTGTGGAGCCAACAGGTTGTCCGGTGTGTCTTACGTTCATCATCCGCATCATAACACAGTAACCTATGACAATCCGCTTCAGGTATCTATATAGGGTCGGGAGTGCCTAATTTGGCTAAAGTCTCAATTGAATTGAAAGTATTCTTCACATGGAGACTAGCTACCGCACAGGATTTGTTGGCCTCCATTTTCGACACCGCACTGATTGCATTCACAGTAGATCTCCCCATTCGGAATCCGAATTGCCTGCCCAAAAGGCTACCTTCCTTTCGGTATTCGGTAAGAGCCTGTTGTAGATCGTCCAAAGGTTTATTTAATTTCGGAATTACCACCACTTTTCCAAGAGGCGAGCCAATTTGGAACTGTGTTGACTATCACTAACAGCGCCTTATTCGGGATGTCATCTAAACCTAGAGTTTTATTTTCCGTGCTAGCAAGCATATTCTCACTTGGACAATATGAGGTCAGCATTGGACTCGTGCGGATAATAGCCCTGATTTGGCTCAGGTGGTCATTCTCAAATCGAGCCGCAACCTTGCGTTCCGACTGTTTAGTCCGTTATCCACCAAGCCATTCGTCTATATTGCTTGCAATTTAGGTTGATTACGCAACGTTTCTTGCTGACATGACCTTTAGCTCTACAATCTTTACATAGCGGGGACTCATCGCTCTCCGTTCTAAATACCGTCGTAATGTGACCAAAAGCAAGACATCTGTAACTCATAACTCTGTTTATTTTCCCTCCCCCCCTGCTACAATTCTGGAAGCGACTTCGTCGGGAGGCTGATGATCGCAGACCGTGCCTTAGTTCTGAGTTCGTTGATAACTTTGTATTCCCTGGTTTCTAATATTTGTTTTCCCTGGTTTCTAATATTTATGTCCGTCCCCTCTTCTATGAAAATCCCTATTTGACCTGAGAACTTTTAAGTGATTTATAAGCGCTTGGTAACTGACCATTAAAACATTCATTAATGCCATTTTTCACTACCGCATTTAATAGATGGAATCAAAGCATGCTATTATGATTGCTCCGCACACTTTTATGGAATACAAGGCAACCTTACAGTTTCAGATTTCAATCTCATTATGGTAACTCAAAAAGTTGTGCAATTAGTAAGCTTAAAAAAGTTGAAATGGAATAAAAAACAGTTCTGAAGATCAGGAAAATGTCAGAAAGTTTTTGGACGTGTGAGGACCATGCAGTCCCACCCCCGGAATCCCTATGAATTATAGAGCAAAAATAGTTCAAAATTAAATTTAAAGGACGAGGAATGATGAAAGAGTAAGTCCCAAAACTTTCTTAAAAAGGAGCGAACTCTAATATATGATAGGTGTAGACGGACGCGGGAACTGCGGCTTCTGTCGTTATTTGATAGGTGTAGACGGACTTGTAGAGTCTAAATGCTATTAATTTTTTTTTAATTCTGCCCTCGCAAGTCAATTTGGATCAATCACTCATACGCGTCATCGCTACTGGTTCTTGCTATGTGATGAAACCCATGGATTTACTAGAAGCCTGCAATCTTTCTTCACAGTAGCTGTATGGCGCAAGCTTTAGGGCGCTCATTCGGTCGTATTTTGCATAACCCGCAATACAGCCGTGCCCTTTTACAGTGTGTGATCCATCTATTACCATTTATGCTTTCTCCCTCAGCTGGTACAGTCTGTGTCACGCCGGCGACTGTCAAGGGTGAAATCTATTCGCACTGCTTAGCAGCCGCCGGAAACCTTCAGGCACCTTGTTTGTTCTAGCTAGAGCCAGGCTATGGATACCAGATAAACTATTCTGTGAGGATCTCGGAGAGATTTCTAGCTGCAGAATGGCGTAGCTGCATTCTTTCGTGAATGTTACCAGCTGGTTCTGAAGATTTGAACTGGTTACACTCTTCATTTTTACTCTTATCACTGCAGTCATGGTCTTAGGAGTTTGAGTTTGATCCCGATGGCGCACATCAGCGCTAATTGGCCGGCCACTGGTATCTACCTACCTACGCTTTCTCATCAATATCACCACATGTATCTGATCCGACGAAGTTCGTAGTTCGATTTTTTTCGGGCCAGAGTATGGAGATGACACGATGCAGGCATGTGTTGTTGACTGCTTTGATTTTCCGACTAACAGTGGTGATCCTACTCCTGTATAACAGCACAAAGGAAACATTGACATAAAACAGCTTCGACTTCATGTTGAAGTTGATATAATTGCGTTTGTAGATTTAGAACAAAGCAGCGAAGGTTGATTTAGCAATGTTACTGGGTGGAGCGCACCAAGCTCGGTACTGCCGCCGGCAGAAACAATTCTATGCATGTGCTGTCAATGTACTGCTCCGATGATTAGTCAGACTCTCAGTCTTGGTTTTGTTGGTCTTTATCCTAAGTCCAATTCCTTCCACGGCTTTTCTAAATCAAAAGGCATTTGGCCAAGGGTCAAGACTCGTTGAGAGAGCGAGCAGATGCGATCAACGTAGTGAACGTGTTTGAGAAAAAAAACATAGTCAATTGATCCTTTTCACGTCCTTCAGCAAAGACAGCATGAAGGACACCGTCGAGAAAGAGAAGAATAAGGGCGAAAAGACAAAGTTTTGATGATAAGATGCAACCTTAGTGGACTCCGCATTGGACTTCAAAATGTTCTGCGATTTCACACTGGTGCAGCATGTTATATGTTTCGATATTCTATGTCCTCCGAGCTCTCCTCCTCTTTCCAGATACACTCAAAGAAATTGTTTTTTTCCCGGAATTTCAAAATTAAAAAGAAAAGGATAAAAGTAAATTGAGCAGCCCCTAGATGCGTTACTGAGATGTCATGGGTATCTAATCCCGTGAGGTGCGTTGGTATTGCCAATTTTATCAGATTTCCGTGCTTGCCTCTCGTAGCGGCTACCTCTTCATTCTCCACGTGTTTCTCCAACCTCGCACCTACGAGCTTTTCCGTTTGTCCTACGTAGGACATACGACAAATTGGTAACTAAATTCGGTGTGAAAGGAAGCTATCGATAAGGAAATTGGTTCTGTAAATTTTGTGCTTATTTTCATCATATAAATTTCTTATGCACTCCGTCTTTCTTTCTCATGAGACAAACTGTAGCCACACGTCAGCTAACTGCTAACAAATTATTACATGTACTGCGGTTAAGATCTTTTCTTGTCTTTTGTTGGTTTCCACTTCAGACAGCAGATCATTTACAACCGAAAGTGAAATTTGAATTCTTTCGCATTTTCCTCATATTAAGTAGCATCCAGGCGTGATACCGTATAGTTCAATTGTGGCTATAGGAACATTCCTTCCGTGCGACCTGAAGTTTCCAAATTTGTTTCGATAATTGCTAGGAGCTTCTATAGTTGACTCCCCTCGAGCAATTGTTTTCGGGAGACACTTTTGAATCACTCCTGTCATTACTAGCCCATTTCGTAGAAGCATCGTGAGAGCGTGCTTAGCTGATACCATCAATTTGTCCGTGCGATGATTGCTTTGCCCATACGGAATTACATCGAGTCGAGAGCGAGCTCTGATAGCGTTGCATCCTACATGGAATTGTAATCAATTGCTATGTTTAATGGATGCAGCTCTCGTCATTAAAATCCCCCAATCATATCACCTTGAGGCCAAGTAAGGATTGGAATTCAGAGAAACGTATCAATAGCAGTTGTTGCTAACACTGAACGAGGAACACTTGAACGCACAGAAGTTAATAGAAATTGAAAGTCAATTTGTTTGGAAAATAAAACCTTATTAAAGTCGGTACAATGTCTGTCTGTCTTTTTTTTTTATACGTTGGAAGGTGGAAAGGTTCAAAACCTACCGCTGGCTCCTGCCATACGGTTATGTGAGACATTTACTCACTAAAACCACCTCCTTTTCTTTCGCTTACCCCGCGGGACTGCCATTTCGGTATTACATCGCAGGGCAGGATCAGTTATGAACTGCGGCTTCTGTCGTTATTTGTAACTTTCCACCGAAGCTCCTCTCTCCTCAGTAGATTGTAGATCGCCCTTCATTAATTTTTCCACCGTCCTCCAAGATGTTTCAGAGGCTAGCACGATATTCTCGGGTGTCAACCGTGCCTCGGCGTCAATTCCGTCTCCGCTCTGTGTGCGGCGAACCGCGGGCAGTTAAAAACAACATGCTCCGCATTTTCCGGAATCATCACGCATGGCGAGCAATACGGGGAGTCATTGCGCCCGAAGCGATAAAGGTATGCACGGTACCCTCCGTGTCCGCTTAGGAATTGAGTTAGGTGGTAACTAAGCTCACCATGCCTTCGTTTGATCCAGTTAGAGGCATCTGGAATAATCTTGTGTGTCCAGCGTCCTTTAGATGAATCATCCCATCTTTTTTGCCATTCCAAAATAGATTCGCTTCGTGCCAATCGCCGACAATTGGTATAGGACTCGCCGATTGCATATGATGGGTCACAGAGGCGTCGACCCTCGTTCGCCAAGATGTCGATGGGGATCAAGCCTGCTATCACACAAGCTGCTTCATTTGAAGTTTTACTGTAGGCGCATGACGTTCGCAATGTACTCAATCGGTATGGGGCTGGGATTTTTTTTCTGTTTGCTTCCACCTTCAAAGGCGATGCCCAGACTGGAGCTGCATAAAGCAAGATGGAGCTAACAACACTCGAGATCAGGAGCCGACGGCTTTGCCTAGGACCACCTATATTTGGTAACATTCTTGCCTTGGTTGCTAAATTTTCAAGATGAGACTCGAATTTCAGTCTTTGGTTAACCATGACTTCTAGGTATTTAAGCATTGGCTGCGACTGCATGACGTGTTCACCAATCCTGACCTTTATCGACGTCTGCTTCCTTCGCTTGGTAATCAAGACAGCCTCGGTTTTATGCTCCGCAAGTCTCAGACCAGCTTCCTCTAGCCAAGGCCTGATTTCAAAAATTGCCTCGTTTGTGAGTACCTCGATCTCATCAATGTCTTGTGCGACGATAGTTACTCCGGTATCGTCTACGAAGCCAATGGTTGTCACTCCTTTGGTAGTTGCAACTTTAAAATTCTGTTATTCATTATTATCCACAAGAGAGGACCGAGGACTGATACTTGTGGAACCCAGCAGGGTCTGTCTGTCTGTCTGCCCCTCTGTCCGTCTGTCTGTCTGCCTGTCTGCGTGTCTGTCTATCTATCGGTCACACCCACTTTTCTCCGAAACGGCTGTATCGATTGACAAAAAGTTTGGCGAGAAGATGGTAACCGTGAACGCCCACACGTGCAGTAAGCTACGTATTTCTATGTTGAGTTTGAAGAGGAGGGTGTAGATTTTTTTGTTGAGTTGGATATCAAATGAAAGATTTCGATTAGCACTTTTCGAAACCAATACTAGTTTTCACATTTTCCGGAAAGGCAGGTGGCGTGGGGGTGGGTGGGATGATTTCTTCAACGAACCCATTCTCAGAGACTATCAGATCGAAAAATTCAATAAAAATCATGAAGCTGCCTTTAAATGGGGTCCAGGCCACGAAATACTCTGCATATCGATATCTATTCAAATTAGGTTAATGCTAGTTTATTATTATGTTTTTGGGAAATTGATTAGAAAGCCCCCTTAGGGTAATTCTAGAGAAATAAAATTTGTAGTAATGTAGACTATAGAATATATGAATATAGCACTGACAAAGTTGGATACTCCGCGAACCGCATCTAGTTTTAATCAAACTCTCTATTTTAAGGGCGGGGTTTACTAGGAATGCTGTGCGGGCGAGAAATCCCGAAATCTTTTAATTCCAATTTTCAGGTATTGAAAGCCAAATTTAGTAGTCAATGAAGATATTATCATTGGAAACTAGAAGGACCTGCCTTCTTTGATTACTTATCATAGGAATAGTGGCCAAAGGATGGAGACTGCAAATATCCTTTTAGCTTCCTAATGGAAAAGTTTGTTCAAAATGAGGATCCTTTAACGAAACGCTGTTACGAAAGAATTCTGCACTGTAATGAATCGATGAACTACAATTTCAATTTCAATTCAATTACTCATTTCTAGTACTCGCTTTTATTTAGGGAGAAATTGCTGTAATTTACAAGACATCAAATTAACATTTCTCCATGGATTTTCGCAGAGTCATGAAGACTTTTCAACACCTTTTGCGAAAAAGTCACGAAGAACGTATAAGACATTTTGCCACCTGGACCACGACGACAAGGTTAAGTCGTTTAACCCAGCGTTGACCATGAAATTAAACTTAATCACCGCAAATTAGAGTGGCGAACAAATGGTCTATTTTCGCCCGCTTGCACAATTGCTTAGTTTTTCTTGTTTCAATTAGAGCACAATTTGATTCAATTTCCATTATTTGCAAAGTGGTGGTTTGAATTGCTTGCATTGAGGTAAGTACCGGAATTCACTTGGAATCTTGGAATGTTTTTATTTGAGATTCGGGAAACCAAATGTGTTTGAAATACTTTGTTGAGCTGGAGAACTGTTTCAGTCCAAGTTTTGCGGTAGCTTGTAGGAATCTGAAGTCAAAGAGGACCACTCAAGTCAGCACGCACAGAACAAAAACTAAGCCCTTTCGGGAAACTTGGAGATCTATGAGCTAATATTGAATTCAAAATGGTTTACTTCGACTCTCTATGTTAGTTTAACACAGTCTAACAGTCTAAGACTAACAAACTATGAGAAGACTGCAAGAATGTTTGGTGCTTCTGCTCATGCCTATGTGCACATGTGTATTTATATACGCTGAAATATTGCATAAGTTTTACGTTGGTGAAAGATGTAAATAAAACTATTAAAGTTTGTTGCAAATCGAGTGAGAATGTGAAATTTAAATAGATGGAATTTCAGCTTAGATGCATTAAAAAAATTCCATACCATCTATTTTTTTTCTCGAGAGAAATATAGACATTCCCTACTAGTTTATAGTTGCGAAAACGCTCCAGGTGGTAAACCTGCTCTTGAAATTCTCCCCTGCCCTTCAAACTCCATGGGATCCTATTTGCTTGTTGATTCTACTACTCAGATGCCACTGGTATCATTACCTGAATGGTAGGGTAGATATTAAGATAGGTATAGAAGCCGCTCCAACTAACAATCAGTGGTGTATCATTGACATTCACCCCTTAGTAGTATAAAACACGTCAACCATGCCTATGCGATAGTAATATCAAAAACCTACAAATTTTTGATGAAATTGGCATGAAAGTCCTCCTAAAAAATATTGAAGCTTCTTAGAAGGATTCCTTCGACACACCTTTGAACATTTCAGTCCTTCACCTGTCATTTAACAAAGATTTCAAATGTCCTTAAACCGATGACCATTATATTGACTTATGTGACTGATTATGGTCGAAAGGACATCTCGAGTGGCCGGACCTGGAGTGTCCGACCAAAAGAGGAGAGCAATCCCAAAAACCTAAAAATTTTGGGGAAGCTAAAGTAAGTTAGGTACAAATGGGAATGTAGTTAGTAGCAGGCAAAATTAATACCAGTATACCAGTTCATAGTATACTTGGAACAACTGTGGACTTTCTTCGGGTACTGAAAGAAGCGAACCAATCTGATAATACACTAGTGTGCGTAATTATTGCTGTGGCTTTCCACATCGGGTTGTCCGGTCAGTTCTGGTTGGAGAGTACCGTCCCCACGCATCCATGGAGGGTGATCAGATCCGAGTTTGGCTCTCGCTCCGAAGTCTCACCAGGATGGCTCGAGAACCCATATATTCCAGGAGAATTCCAGGAGTGTGTGCTCCCGGACCCATTATTTGCGGCTGACCTCTTATGGGAACTTCATGGGTTTTGTGGTTACCCGCATCTTATGGATCATGCATAGACTTCTGCTATAAACCGGTGCGTAGTTCCCTTTTGTTGCCGAAGAGGTGTTAAATCTCGCATTCATAGTATAGTCAGCGAGCCTAGTGTACAACACTAACGCGGAGCTAGTCAAGGCGGGACCCTGGTTTTGATCGGGAAATCAATCTGTTTTCGAAGAAGACCGTGGGCCATGCACTCTGTCAAACCATCAGCACCTTGATGTCGTTATACTTTAAATTTATGTTTGAAATTAGCATAGTTTACAATATTCATTGCACTAAACGATGCCATTTGAAAGCACTAATTGTATTTCAGAATTCCTGAGTAGCTTCAACAATTTTAGTTTGGAAGTGATTCTAACGGCTCAGTCAATGGAGGCATTGAGTTTGCCACCAGAATAATTCATATTAGGTATTTCTTTTTGGAAACTTAAAAGCTCGATAACATAAGCGCAACGTAGCCATTATAGCAACGAGAATATCTAGTTGCGTTTTGTAATCGTAGCCCGTACTGTAATTGAATGCTGCTTTATTAAGATTGATTCTTCTTCTGCTTCAGCAGATTTTGAAATATTAGTTCTCTCAGGTTCCAAAATTGTGCCTTTCGCTCTTTTGATGTTTCAGCAGCTCCTGAAGTAGAGGCCCTGATTTGTTCTATTTCCAGGCGTTCGGCTTATTCTTCATATATTTCAGTAGTTCCATTGACTTAGGGTTGCCTTGCATGGTTGATTTTCTAATTCATGTCACCCACAATTTTCCCGTAGAGCTTGTTATCATCTTTTTTCCAGCAAAGGGTTTTCATAATCCAAATTCCTAGGTCGTTTATCCCTTCCACAATATTAATATTCTCTAGGTTCCATAAGAAGGCATTTCGTTATTTTAGCCACTTCCGTTCTGCTGTTGCAGGCATTGTGGCCAACTTGATAGACATGGGGAAAGATTTGTTAGTAGTTGAATGGCTCCGATCCAAGACATGCTTGAGTGCCTGCAATAATACCCGTGGCGAGATAGATCAATCAGAGTGAAATTCTATCTAATCTCTCATTTTACAATGCTAAGCAATAAGAAATGACCGCAATAGCTGTTCAGCTCTATAGGGAAGAATAGTAGTTTCTGTGAAGCGTGAAACCATTTTGAAGTTATTTTATCAGACGTTTAGGTGGGGGGCTTTCGATTATTCTTATTTATCTTGATAGTTCTTGTATACCGGCTCATATATATGATAGTATGTCATTGAGTGATATCTTAAAGTTGAGAACATTACCTATTTCTTAGTCCTTAAACAATTTGTCTGGTATTTGGTAATCTCCCACGATGTGTTGATTTAAACGCACGAAACACCGTCTTTTTACGTTTTACCCAACTAGTGGCCTATGCTGACGATATCGACATTTGGGATGCACGACCCGAGATGTACGGTCTGCCTTAACCCAGATCGAGCAAGCGGTTGTCGGCGAGAGATAATGGGCCGCACAGTAATGAAGGTAAGATTAAGTACATGGTGACAACGTCATCATCAAATAGCACTGGTCAAATAAGAGCAATCAAAATCGGAAGTTACAACTTTGAGACCGCGCTTAAAATCTCCTATGTAGGGTAGAAAGTCATAATCGATAACGGCTTCGATGATAAAATCGGTGCACGGCTGTTGGCTGTGTACAGAGCCTACTCCAGCTTACAAAAGTGTTTTGGTGATTGGATCCAGCTCCCGTAATAAACAGCGCGGTATCTAAACCGCTCATCGTGTGTCGGTTCGATGTCTAGACCACGATAAACAGTAACATTGCTCCATCTAATGTAACAGCTTCGCTACAATCTGTGGCGACCATTCCAACAGATTTGTGTAGGCACCGGATGAAGTGGACTGAGGAAATGAACTTCCTAATCATCTGCTCCTATTACGGGATAACAACGGCGGGGTATTACATCTTGCCAGCCCCTGTTATACTAGAAATTCGTTGAGCGGTCCCATAATATGGGCACGTGAGTGTCCAGTGGGCTGCAGAGAAGTATCGCTTTATTATTCGCAGCGGCAAAATCCCCGCCATCAGCAGAGAGCGTGTTCGTCTTGAAGTAATCGTGGAAACTGATGCAAGAGTCGAAAAGGACGCAGGCGGCGCGACAAGAGCACCACGCTGTACAGCAGACAAAAGTTTCAATATTTGCCGAAATACTCTTCTTGACCGTCCGGTTCAGGTCTCCGATGAGGTAGATCTTTTGTATAAACCAGGTATTCCCAAGTTCTCTGTGTCTCCAATGCAATCTCAATGAATGATGAGATTGTGTCTCGGCTGCGTGCTAATATGTCGTTCCTTCCAGAATAATCAGTTATGTATTGCAGTGCAGTTGCCGCTACCAGATTCCGTGCTCAGAAGATTCGCTTTCGTGTTATTGGTTTGCCTGTCTATGTCTCCGTCTGTCACACACATTTTTCTCGGAAACAGCGGATACAGCGAGTTACATCATTCTACGTCGAATTTAAGCGGGGATCCCCACACAGGCAAAAGGGGGTGTACATTTTTTTTCACTAAATATAGTTATGTGGGGTATCATATGAAAAGTATTGGTTCATACTTTCCGAAGCCGGTATGAGTCTTGACATTTGTTGGAAAAGTGGGGAGAGCGGGGGTCCAAGGTGATCATTTTTTAATGGACACATTCTCAGAAACTACCCAACCGATAAATCTGAAAAAAATCAACAGGCTGCCACTATATTGTTCATAGGCTCCGAAGTACTCTCAATATCGATATCTGTTCAAACAAAGTACTAGTATGTAACTATAATTTTTAGTAATAGACTGCAAAACCTCCCTTAAGTTCATCCTAGAACCACGAAATTGCAGCAGTGTGGGTTTGGACATAGAGAATAATCCTACCAAGTTTGGGGGAATCGCACTATTACTAACAGAATTATAATAGGTCAAAGTTGTCGCTTCTACGCAAATTCAAGACTTTTAATCACACGATAGCCAATATTCTCACATAATGTACGCATATATTACGCGCTAGATACTAATAGGACAAATGCACACTCAAATGGCTTAATAAAATAAATACGCAAAGCCTTTCATACCTGGAGCGTCCAGCTTCCGGTTTCCCGACTTGTTATATAACAGTATTTGTGTGCAAAACTATCCCATTTATACCTAGCCCGTATCACTTTTGCGTCGGAATCTCCGGCATCATCGGTGGAAGGGTGGCGAGTCCTAGAAGACTTCTCGGCAAGTGATCATCAGTACATTGCGTTCGAAGTGATTGACGCTACTTGCAGGCGAGCACCAACACGACGTTCCCCCTGCGTGTGGAATGTCGCGAAGGTGAACATCGGAAGGTTCGTCGAAGCTCTTGGAGCAGGTAGGGCCGCGCTGGGGGGCACTCCGGGGGGTGGTGGTGTCGCAGCTGACACCGTCGTAAATTCAGTGATGAATCTGATAACGACGGCGTGTGAGGCTTCCATGCCCCGGAGAGGCTCCAGGCGCGACAAGCCTTCTATGTACTGGTGGACGGCGGAAATTGCCGACCTACGGAGGGAGTGTCATAAGCTCCGCCGTTTGGCACAACGTTTGTACGCCAACGAGGAGGCATGTGCCATAAAGGCACAATATAGATCAGCAAAAAGGAGACTCCGCAGCGCTATAAATAAAAGCAAAGCTCGCGGCTGGCAAAATCTTATTAATGAGGTGAATGATGACCCGTGGGGACTTGGCTATAAGCTTGTCACTCGGAAAATCGAGGCTCTGCGGAAGCCCTGCATACTGAGCACCGACCAGATGGACCGCATTGTGCGGGCATTGTTCCCCAGACACCCTGTACGGGTTGATGTAAACAGCGCGGAAAGCGTCGTGGATTGCCCCCTTTTCACAATGGGAGAACTCGAAGAAGCGGTTCTCACTATGAAAAACAGGAAGGCGCCAGGTCCTGATGGCATCCCGGCGGAAGTTTACAAACTGGTGTTCCGCCAACGGCCAGAATTGCTGCTCGAAGCATTCAACGCGTGCTTGAAGGAAGGCATTTTTCCTTCTCGCTGGAAAGTGGCCAGACTCGCGTTGATCCGTAAGGGTAAAGGAGATCCGGAGCTCCCGTCTGCATACCGACCGCTGTGTATGCTTGACACGGCCGGAAAAGTGCTCGAGAAGCTCATCAGGGGTAGACTCGCTGAAGCGATCCGTGCTGCCGGGGACTTATCCGCAAGGCAGTTCGGGTTTAGAACAGGGAAATCTACAGTGGATGCTGTTATGGAGGTCGTAGATGCGTTTAATCGAGCCGGGGCACACAGCCGCCGATCTCGACGGATAGTGCTCCTCATAACGCTTGATGTCAGAAATGCCTTCAATTCCGTAAGATGGACAGATATGCTGGGCACATTAGAGAACTCCTTTCACGTGCCAAGCTATCTCTTGCGAATATTGAGGGATTATCTGAAAGACCGCTCCCTGTTCTATGAGACGCTAGAGGGCCAGAGGAGGATGGAAATCACGTCGGGAGTAGCGCAGGGATCCATCCTAGGGCCGGACCTCTGGAACGCTTCCTACGATATCTACTGAGACTCGATATGCCTGAAGAGTCGCGCCTGGTCGGTTATGCAGACGACGTTGCGGCACTTGTTGCCGGACGCACTGTTGAACAGGCGCAAAGCAGACTTGGCATATTGATGCGACGGGTAAGCGGATGGATGACTGCTCACGGTTTCAACCTTGCGCTGGAAAAAACCGAAGTAGTCATCCTGACCAGAAGGAGAATCCCGACCTTGCGTCCCATATCGATCGGCCAGTTGACTATAGAGTCAAAACCAACGGTTAAATACCTTGGTTTAATGCTCGACTCGAAGATGAGCTTCTTCGAGCAAATCAAAGCAGCCGCGGACAGGGCTGCAGCAGGAGTCGCGGCCTTGAGTCGGCTAATGGCGAATGTGGGCGGCCCTATATCAACTAGGAGACGTCTCCTCATGGGAGCAACGCAGTCCGTCCTTCTCTATGGAGCGGAGGTATGGGCTGATGCCCTTGACAAGGAGGTGCATCGTAAACGCCTCGCTCAAGTGCAGAGGCGGGGAGCTTTGCGAGTGGCGTCTGCTTATCGTACTGTCTCCGAACCGGCTGTGATGGTGATTGCGGGAGTGATCCCCGTTGCCCTCCTTGCCAAGGAGCGCAAAGCTATCTATCGCCGTAAGGGCGAAAACTTAAGAGAAGTGGTTGCCCGTGAAGAACGTCAACGCACCCTTAACGAGTGGCAACTTTCTTGGCAAAATGAGCCAAGGGGCAAGTGGACTGCGCGGCTCATCGACAAATTAGACCCGTGGTTGAACAGAAAGCACGGTGAGATTGACTACTTCCTTACCCAACTTCTAAGTGGGCATGGAGGTTTTCAGTCTTACCTGCACAGGGTTGGGAAGGCGCGATCTCCTGATTGTGTGTTCTGCAATAGAGTGGCGGATGACGCTGAACACACCTTTTTCTCTTGCGAGAGGTGGGACGACCTCCGCCAGCAGCTTTATGCAGACACAGGGGAGCTCTCTCCAGACAACATTGTCAGAGAGATGCTGAAGAGCGCTGGCAGCTGGAATCGTATTGCGCATTATGTTCGGGCTCTTCTTACTACGAAGAAGATT
This sequence comes from Hermetia illucens, assembly GCF_905115235.1. NCBI lineage: Eukaryota > Metazoa > Arthropoda > Insecta > Diptera > Stratiomyidae > Hermetia > Hermetia illucens. The sequence goes on from NC_051851.1 coordinate 70,799,645, forward strand.
GAACTCGACCGGCAGAGGGATCGGACGGTAAGGGGTTCCCTGAACTAACAACTCCCTTCCTCCCTTCCCCTCCCGTTGGTGAAAGGAATTCCCTGACTTGAAGGCTCCCAAAGCCGGGAGAGCGGGAGGGCTAGCCCAAAGTAATGTGTCAAATGGTTCCAGGCTAGTTCTCTGATGACAGGGAGGTGTTTAGTTGGTAGTCCGCCAGCGTGCTGTTGCGGGAGCCCAACACTCTGTGCGTAAACGCATTCACCTACCCAACTCCCAAAAAAAAAAAAAAAATACCTAGCCCGTAATCTATATGTATTGATGATATTATTGATATTTTGGGTTGTAGTAAATTTTCACGGAAAACGCAACTTTGAGTTACTGTAATTTTGTTCAAGCTTGAACATATCATGCTTTAAACTATAGATTATATTACTGTATATATATATAACTCTAGGAGAAGCTTAAGGGGAGTTTCTAATAAATTCTCCAAAAACATATTAATATACCATTATCAACTTAATTTGAGTGGGTTTCGATATGAAAAGTGCTTAATGGTCTGGATGTAGACGTGTAGACGCACCTTGATGCTTTTTTTTAGATTCTTCGGTTAAGCAGTTTTTGAGAATGAGTCCGTTAAAGAACTTGATACGCCATATGAGCATATTTTGTGAGAAAAGTGACAAACAGATAGACTCTTGTGCGGAGGTGCGACCCCGGTGGCGGATAGGGGCTTACCTATTGATGTGTAAATATGTGTTCATGTATTTTTCTTTTCTGACTGTGGACTGTGACACTGGTTACCCATCTCTGGTGCATGGACCAAACTGTCTATGGGAAGGACACCCGGAACATAAGAGAACTAAAGAAGACCCGAGACGGAGGATGCAGAGGGTCGGAACCCCAGGACTGGCGGCTTTTGGGAGGATCAAGCTCCCGGTCGTCGATATCCCTCGACCGAGGTGCCTCAGTGGCGGGCAACGTAGCCACCGTGGCATATAATGCTACTAGTGTTTTAGATTTGGAGAAGTAGGTGTTTAAACGAAGTACTACTTTAACAACAACACCAGTAACACAATTGAAGAAAGATGATTTGGAAGCAGATCGCCGGAGAAAAAATACGGTAGTAGCATCCATCGCATGTGTTCAAAAGGAGCGGCAGCATGATGTAATCCAGGACCAAGAAAATGACCCATTCAAGAGAAGTTCGTCAACTTTGCCAATGCCAAAGGTCGTAAAAGATAAATGGCGCTGAAGGTCAATAAATTCCAAAGGTGAAGGACTATTTGAAAGCGGGTATCAGGATGGTACTCATGGAGAATAGACCCCTGAAACGGAGAAATTACCCTTCACACAGCTTGGTGCAAAAATATTTGGGCTGCCCGAGTTTATCAGGGAAAAGCACAACGTGCATCAAGCCTTAAAAAGTATGAAGGTATTAGAATGCTCTAAAACAAATCGTAGCAGGAAGAACGAAATTCCAAGAACAAGTCGAAGCCTGCCGCATCAACAGTGGTAAAAAATCTAGGCGGAAATGTTAGGAAGATTCGAAGGACCTAGAAGAATGATTTCATGTTTGAGCTAAAAAAATGCAGCTTGGGCAAAACTGATGGCAGTCGAACGAATCTGAGGTGTGAAATGCCATTATTAACGAACCTTAGAAAAACTGTCTCGGTGGCGTATAGGCTACAAATTTCGACTGGTGCAGACACCATATGTGCATGCGGTGGACAAGCCATACAATGTATTACGAGTCGGACAGCCAGTGCCATTGTGTGGCAGAAAATAGATGGACTACATGTGTACAGCCGTTACACCCGATTAAGTCTAACGCTGTCTGAATTCAAGAAAATGCTTGAAAATTTTGTTCTTGTCACAAGGGACGTAGTGCAAGGGTGATTGTCGGTGACTTCAATGCTTCGTCCCTTGAGTGGAGTAACAGAGAAGCAAGGAGAGGGGGGAACAGGCTTTTAAATATTTTGACATTTGGATATGGTTCTGACCTACGATCGTGATGTAAATACCTTTCGGACAAGGGACCTCAATCGTAACCTTACTCTTTGTCAACCCTGCACTGGCCCGTGGTATGTCCTGGTGTGTCAGCGAGGACTACACATACAGCGATCATCAGACATTCTTCTCTGAGTTATGTGTGGAGCTATAGGGCAGAGAACCAACGTGACGTGACTTATCCCTGCCTAGGGGGTACTTATTCCTCAGTAGAAGACTAGACTAGTGCTGGAATAATGAACTCTCCAGCTTTCGATCAGCCACCGAGTCAGAAGAGCGGGTCAGAGGGTGCTAGGTAAAATCGATAAGGAGCAAAAGAGCGTTTCTATTGGGAATCATATAATCACTTCTAAGTCTGCCATCAAATACTTGGTAGTGCAGTATGTTTGCTATAAAACCTCCGCTGCAAGTATGGCCCCCATATCATCCTTCCCAAGGGCATACATGCGAACTTGGGAGAGCCACGGTATGCTTCCAGCTCGTTTGTAATTAGTGAGTTCGATCCCGCTCACGCAGGCCTAGTTTGTAGAAAAGGTATTGTAGATGACATTCAACGCTAACAAACTGAGTGCGGTCTACAGAAGAAAGAAGCAGATGAGATGACGAACATAAACAATTTCAGGCCCATCTCTCCTTTATCGCAGATGAAGAACACCGAAAGACAGAGATTTGTAAATCGATGATAAGAATGTTGGGGAGTCGGGGAAGGATCAGTCGACACGTAGATTTATCCCTGACACCAAGGAGTGGCTAGAGAAATCGCATGGTGGGGTTAATTATAATCTTACCTAATTTCTTATGGGGCATGGAGGATATCGCTAGTACCTGTATACAACTGGATACCTCTTCCGATCTAGATTGTAACTCTAGAAGACCCAAAGTACGTATTCTTCCACTCTTCAAGATTCGTGAAAGAAAGAAGCAACCGACCAAGAAAATGTCGTTACAAACATGACGATCGGATTGAGTCACAAGCCTCGGAGAAATGTTGGGGCGTCCACCTCAGTCGACGCGACAGGACGGGCCCCGATCCTGCCGAGAAATGGGCAAGGGTTCTTGACGCATGGACGGCGTCAGGACGTAAGCAAGTTAGTCCGCACACAACGAACAAAACAAATACGTGTCTGCACGCTAAATGTTGGTACCCTAACTGGAAAGACCATCTCAGAGGGTTTCCGTGATGCCATTAAAGAAGTCGAATGATTTGATGATCGGCTGATGAAGCTCACCATCATATCAGCTGACACCACAAGACAGGTCGACCTAATGCTGAGAAGATGCCTTCTGGCAACTTCTCGATGAAAAGACTTGTCACGTGCTTGCTGACGATTGTATAATCATTGCCGGCGACCTTAATGGTCATGTGGGTGAAAAAGCACGGTAACAGGTGCCATGGGGGAAAGGGGTTCGGAGCGCGCAATGAAGCTGGCGGGCGTATAATCGATTTTGCGGACACCCATGACCATGTACTTATGAATACATGGTTTATCAAACGATTGCCTCATCTTCCCACATTTTACAGTGGTAACAGTAAAACGCAAATCGATTCTATTCTCATAAGACGCTAACATTTGACCACTGTCACTGATTGCAAAGTCGTTCCCTATGAGATCATTGGACCTCAACATCGGCCGTTGATTGCCGTCCTGCGAATTAAGCCACCGATAGAACAGCGTGAGGAACGCACTGGCCCGCCGCGAATTAAATGGTGGCGATTTGGTGAGAAGAAAGAAGAAACGTTCTCACTCATACGATTGCCAACCATTACGAATGGGGAAGAATCATGGAACCAAATGAAAGACACGATCCACAAAGCGGCCTCTGCAACCCTCGGGGTCACCAAGCCGGGTAAGCGGTACATCAACCGCGATACTTGGCTTTGGAATGATGATGTTGAAATCAAGGTCCGTGAAAAGAAACGACGATAAAACGCCTTCTAATTGGAAAATTTATAAGAATGCCAATCGGGAAGCAAAGAAAGCAGTTGCTGTCACCCGAACGAATCATTTCAAAAATCTTTACGATAAACTGGACACTCGGGATGGCGAGAGAGATCTGTATCGACTTGCTAAAAGCCGTAATGAACGCACACAGGATATCGAACACTTCTGTTGCGTTAATAACAAGAACAGTACTTTGCTTACCAACCGTCGAGCCGCAACGGATAGATGGCGAGAATACTTCGAGCAGATTTCAACTGAAGAATGTGCTCATCCTTCACTTCCACTATCTTTGCCGACATTTGAAGCAGTTCCACCAGTCAGCGCAACTGAAGTCGAAGAGGCAATAAAACAAATGAAATCGGGGAAAGCAACAGGACCTGACGACATCGCATCTGAACTCTGGAAAGCGAAGAGCTGGGACCCAATACTGTGGCTCAGTGAATTCTTTAACCGGGTTATTCAGGAAGGAAGAACACCATCTGACTGGCAAGAGAATACCACTGTTCCAATATGGAAAAAGAAAGGTAGTCCAGCAGAATGTTCAAATTACCGTCCGATCCGGTTACTTTCCCATACCATGAAGATTTTTGAACGCATTCTTGATAACCGTATTCGCGAAATCGTTGAAATAACCGTGTATCAAGCCGGATTTGTCAAAAACTGCGGAAATACTGACGCAACACACGCTACACGGTTACTCATGGAGAAACACCGTGAGAAGCATCGCCCTCTTTACATTGCTTTTCTGGATCTAGAGAAAGCGTTTGACCGGGTACCGTACGAACTCATCTGGTATGCTTTACGACAGCACTTTGTGCCAGAAGAACTCGTGCGCTGGGTTCAATTGCTCTACCACGATCTGAAAAGTAAAGCTCGAAGTATAGCGGGTGTATCAAAACCGCTTCGTGTCTCTGTTGGTATTCATCAAGGAAGTGCCCTCTCACCACTCCTCTTTGTCCTTGTTATGGACACCGTCACACGGGATATCCAACGTCCAGCGCCCTACACACTGCTTTATGCAGATGATGTTTTCCTAGCATCTGATAGCAAAAATGATCTCGAGCAACTTGTTCAAAAATGGAATAACCGCCTCTTGCAACACGGTCTCAGATTGACTTTAAACAAAACTGAATTTTTGACGACTCATCCCCATGAAACGGGCACAATTACTGTCAGCGGCAGTGATCTGCCCAGAACTGAGCGATTTAAATACTTCGGGGCAACGCTATCAGCCAATGGAGAACAGCGTTATAAAATTGCACGCATTAACCCAACCTGAATGAAGTGGCATTCCCCAACTGGTGTTCTTTGTGATCGACGTATCAACGAACATCTCAAATCTAAAATTTACCGCAATGTCGTCAGTCCAGTCTCTCTATGGTTCTGAGTGTTGGCCGACTATACAAGACAATGAGCGGCGTCTTGTGGTAATGGAGACGAAGATGCTGCGTTGGACTAGTGGCGTCACACGTTTAGATCACATCCGAAATGAGGATATCTGCATGAGAGGCGTCTTCAATTCGTGCAAACGAGAATTCACTTGCCAAGATTGGTCTGAACATCGAAGTCGATGGTAAACGACCAAAAGGCAGACTTAAACTACAGTGGCTTGATACGCTAGATGGGGATTTGAAAGCCTCGAGATTGCACCCAGATCAGGCATTCGATAGAGCCAAATGGCCAAACCGATCACGACGTGCCAACCCCGCTTGTGCTTATTACTGCTAGGTCCGTTGGTCATCTTCCTTTTCCATTGTGAAAGTTATGTTGCGGTGTATGTAAATACTTCCAGTGTTTTATTGATGTCTTGGCTTGTGTAATAAGAAACAACAATAAACTCGAGTTTGACATAGTCAGAAAGAAAACTCACACACAGCGTGCTATACCGAGGACATCGAAACATGCATATGGGCAAAAAATGGCCGCTTACTACAGTATGATACATCGGTTGCTAGTAACACTATTACGGAAGAGCGCTTCAAAAAGGAAAGAACTTACATAAAAGACTCAGTAATGAAAAATGGATATAGTAGGGAGGAAATAGAATATTACGTAAAACACAAAATGGAGTTAATAGGGACTAACTCACAACATTCTACAAACAGCAAAAAAGGGATAATGCTCCTATCAGGGCGAGCATTACATTTTCATCATTAACAGGCAAAATAAGGAATACGCTTTCAAAACACAAGATCGAAATAGTAAGTACAAACGCTAACAGACAACTGAGGACTAAGCTAGGTTCAACCAAAGGCAAATTCAAAAAAGTAGAGATGAGTGGAAACTATAAAGTCAACTGTCCAGAATGTGAAACAAACGAAAAAGCGACGACCCTCGAGACATCAACTCAATGGTAGCAAGGCGTATGGTGGAAGAGGGACATAACTTAACGATGGACAATGTGGATGTTATAAAGTGGGTGCGCAAACCCCAGCTTTTAGATGCAGCGGAAAGCACATATATCATCAAAGAAGGTAGGTAACCTTAAATCACGATGAAGGAAACTGTGCAACGACCCTGGTAAAAAAGGAATGCAGCAGGTAAAAAAAAAAGTGGGGGGAATATGGGAAGGATCAGAAAATTAATTATAACGTAATTAGTAGAGCTAAAAAGTGACGATATAAATAGGGGTAGTTTATGATAGGTTAACTAATTAACTAATGAAACTAATAAAAAGGCCTGCATAGCCTTCTATGCCTGCAAAAGCACCTTTGCAAAGAAATAGGGTCTCCGGGCGAGGATGCTTCTCTGGATGTACACCGCTGTAGTGCGTCCGATCCTAACGTACAGCTTTATTGTATGTTGACAGGCTTTGAGGAAAAATGCAATAGGATGAAGCTTAATAGGATTCAAAGAACCGCGTGTGCAGGTGCTGAATGTACTCCTGCATCTCCTCCCCCTAGATCTCCACATTAAATACGTTTCAGCGTGCAGTGCCATCAGACTACGTGAGTCCGGATGCTGGGCAGGGAAGTGCTACGGCCACAGCACCATCCTAGAAGAAGTATCTTGGGAAATTTGGGCATTTGCCACGGACTATGCCACATGCAAGCTGAACTTCACGAGAAACTTTGCTGTGGACTTTTCAGCCAGGGCAAAGTGGACGTCCGGCGACGTGTTGCAAGGTTTTGACTCAGTATTCTCTACCGACGGATCAAAGATGACCTGTGGAGTCGCACGGCGGTTTTCTCGAATACACAGAGTGTATCCAAGTCGTATGGTTTCGCAGATTTCGCTAGTGTATTCCAAGCGGAAGTACTGGCGATATTGGAAGTCTGTCGATGGCTGGAGCGAGATTCGAGCCAAAAGCGTAATATAGCCCTTCTAACCGACAGCCAAGCGGCCATTAAGGCCTTGTACTTAGCGACGACATCTTTCAGGCTGTTGGGGCAGTGCAGAGACGCGCTGAACCCTCTGGGCGGCACGCTCAAGGTCATCCTCCTCTGGGTTCCCGGGCATAGGAATATAGAAGAGAATGAGTGGGCTGACGAATTGGCCAGGCGAGGCTTTGCTCTTGGCAGCCCTTCGGTGAATACAGTCGGTGTTTCGCTGCCGGTTGTGGGGGCCCGAGTCTACTCGCACTACCTAGTAGCCGGGGGCCTAAGATGGCCAAGAATTACAAGCTCTGCCAAGTCAAGGATAATTTGACCCACTTATAACGTAGCCCGACCACGAGAGCTCCTGTGCTAGGCGGGTGCAAATGCATTCAAGATTACGGCGGGCTGCACGGAGCACTGACCCATAGGAGACCATGTCGCCAGGCTCGGCATACGCTACAATTCGCATTGCCGAAGCTGCAGAGAAGGAACTGAAACCCTCATACACTTTCTCTGCGATTGCCCAGCTCTAGCTAGAGTCAGGCTACGAACACTGGGTAAACCATTCTTTGGGGACCTCAGATAGATTTCTAGCTGCAGGGTGGGAGAGTTGCTTTCGTTCGTGAATGCTACGGGCTGGCTCTGAAGATCCGAGCCGGCTAGACTCTGCCTCCCTGCTCCAATAACAGCAGTCACGGTCTTAGTAGTTTGTGGCATCAAACCCGTGCACCACTGCGTTGATTGGGCTTCCCGAAGTAGCTATTGATACCTACCTACCTACCTTCGTCCCCCCTGTCGCCTTCTCTGAGTGTTGCCTGGCTCTAAAAGACAACGAACGCCTTCTGGAAATGGAGGTGAAGATGTTGCATTAGACTTTTGGCATAACATGTCATAACTGCATCTGAAATCAGGAATGAAATGAAATCGATACGGGGTTTCATCAACGTCAGCAGCCTTAAGGAACTTGTGGAAAAACTGCAAATTACTATGATGGATATACATACTAAACACCGAGGATAAAAGATATTTCGATGATCGGTGCTGTAGTCGATGTTAGAAATTTTTTGAGCAAATCCTGATTTTTCCTGATTTTTTTTTTTTATTGAGCAATGGGAAGACAGATAAACAGATGGACGAAATCAAGATTAAAATACTTTTCGATGGTTCCTACAAATGAAATTCAATAAAAGACTATTATTTTCAAATCATACAACGTTCAATATATTCACTGACTTCTTTGTGGTATTTTCCATTTTAATAAGGATTTACTTGTACAACATGAAATGTATTTTTTCATTTAAATCTTCCTCTTATGGCATCTGGAAAGCAGAAGAAAGAAACGATCGATAGAGTAATAATAATTGGCAACTTTGAGTTAAAGTTTGGAGCTGTTTTTATTACATGCATTTTTATCTAAGGTTTTCCAGTTTTACACTTTGAAATACAATATATATGTTTGCGGAAAAATAAGTTTCAAGGAAGAGGTAAGGCTGAAAAATTAGTTCATATGGCTTTCAGCATATATGGTTGGATATAAATATTTGTTTTAATAATCGCGAAATTCATAAAGGGGGCTGCGCGCCATCTTAGAAACAACTTTAACAAAACAAGAACACGGAATAAATGTTTATTTCTTGGCTTAGAGTCACTACATATGCAAACAGTTTAATTGACCGAGCTAGGAATAATTCTGGAAGAGATAGAATATATGAAGTTCAGATAATAGCTTTGACCGTTGCCTTATTTCAAATTTCAATTGGAAAACGATTTGTTATTGATAGGAATAATTCTTTGCTTCTTTTGTTTCGGTTTGACTTTGAAAAACATTTAACATTTATTTACGTTACATCGAATTTCTTCTAATATTTAATATTTTTCATTTCATATTTCTTTTTATTTCGTCGTAATGATATACTTTCATTTTTCATAATTTATATTTCTCTTGAAAATTGTCCCTAAATACTTTAAAATCCTTTTTAGTTATGAAAGTTTTCAATATATGTTTGCTTAATTTCCGTCGCAATTTCGCTAAGATTTGAAATTTTTACTTCGTAAAATTTAAAAACAAATTGACTTTCGAAATTCAGGATTTCCCATATTCCGAAGCTCATATGAAATTTCCTCAATACATTTTCAAACTTTACTTTCAGCTTCTAAATTTGTCTCGATTTGACGCTTTCAATTATTCAATCAAATTCTCCAAGTTGATATCAATTTTGAGTGTTGTTTTGTTGTGTTTACTTATTGTGGCAGCAAAATTGAATTTTTTTCGCGGAATGTTGTTAAAATGAAGTCTTGCCGAAGATATAATTGCCCGGAGCATTGGGGTCCTCCGCGGAGAAATACTCCCGCCACAAAGCGGCGAATTGTTCTCGAGTAACTTCCTTCTCGCCCTGGAATAAAGGAAATTTTCGTTGTTTTATGGAGTCGAGATGAATAGCTTTCAGCGGAATGCGAATAACAAGTGGGAGGACTGGGTGAGGGGAAGATATAAATTCGTTACCTTAGACATCTTTCCAAAGGCGTCTTCACATTCTTTCTTGTCTAGGCCGTAGCTGGAACATACGATGGCAAACTCAGTTGCATCTATGGCTCCGTCGTTGGAGGCATCCTCGAGGTCGAACATGAAATTCATGTATCTGAAAGAAATATGCAGAATGGTTTATTAAGTTGGATATTTCACGGGAGGTTCTTGGCAGAGAAAGACGTAACAATAAATGTTTGTATGCTCTCGTGCTCCCTTGAAATTTCAATGGGATTTTGCGGAAAACTTTAAAAAAAATAATTTACCGCCACTGTAATTCAAACGACCTGACGTTAATATGTTGTGGCGAGATTGTTTGCGGGTTTAGATATCGATCATTAGAAAGTTAATAAGAACTTCGGACTTCGGAGCTTCGTTTCGGATAATTTGCAACCAGTGACAAATAGGTTTGAAACTTCATATATACATATATGTATATGCATATATTGATGCCTTTTGTCATGTGCCGTACCCCTTTTGAAACTCCTTGATAGTAACTAAAGGATGGAGTCAGATGTGGACAATTAGACGATGCCGACTTCTCATTATATTCGTATATTTCAACACCCCCTATAACTAGCCGAAAAGTTCACATCTTCCTTCAACTTTTCTGCTCTAGAGTGATCTTTTCAAAGACTTTACATGGAAAGTGACCACAATACATTTTACACGTCTGATTCAAGATAATCAAGAAGTTATCAGCAACGCAGGTTACTTAGACTTTTAATTAATTTATTTATTATATTTTGATGACAATAGTAAATAAAGAAAACAAGTAGGGAAACCGTTAGACGCTTTTGCGCGATTTTGTGTGCTTCTTATGTAAAAATCTTTTAGTAAACATTTGTCCTATTTGTGCGTACCTCGCACCTAGCCCTGTGATTTGGGACTTAAGAGTACATTTAAAGTCTTCCCTGTTTGACGTAAGAGACGAATCGAAATTTGTGGGTTAGTAACCTGGAAATTTTGAAACTTTATTGTCAACTAAGTCTCGGGACTGGTCTTACGTCTACGACCTTTGGTTTGCATATGCAAATTCGGCGAGAGATGTTTCTGATAGCTACCGCAAGGCTCGCTCTCTTGACATCGAAGCCGTTCCCCGACAGGATTCTGACTAAAAGATTCCGGTCCAGGTTAAGAAATATCACAGTTGTACAACGCTATGCACCAACGGAGACTTCCGATATAGTGGAGAAGAAAGCATATACGTTGCTCAGAGCATTGTGATAGTGATGGGTGTTCTGAATGCCTAGATGAGATCTAAAAACATTTCGATCGGGCATGCGATGGGGAAATACGGTCTTGGTGACCACAACGATAACGGTGTGAGGAAAGCATCCAAGGTTCTATTGACCACTACGGGCGATGGTGGGAGTGACCCACTCGAACTTCGATACTAAGCGAAATCCTGGGAACGTCAGCATAGTACGCACCGTGACAAGAGGGACTTTCTCATTGCGCTGGGAAAGAAAACAGAAAATGTCGCAGAATACTATGCTTTTAGAAATGTTTGTCGAATTACAAAAGAATTTTCGGTCGACTTCTCATCCACGATGTTGAACAGCTGAAGAGGTGGAGAGAACACTTCATCACGGTTCTTAGCCGTATCACATCGAGTGTGATTCCTCTCTTTATGGATGAAGTGGCCAGTCACCCTAGCGTGCGGATAGAGACTGTTCAAAAGAGAAATCATTTCGGCCATCAATCCATTCAACACGAGTAAAGCCGATTTATTTATCGATGCATCTGCAGTTACTGCAGATCTGCTAGTTCCACTCGTAGGGAAATCTTGGGGATCCAAGACCTTTCCCAGAGGGTGGATAAAAAGGGATGATAATTAAGATTCCAAAGAGAGGCACACGTTTCGATTGTGACAATTGGAGCGTTATCTACGTGCTCCCTGCCCTGACTACGGATCATTCTGAAACATGGCGCGGAATTTAGTCCTTTGCTTCAACTGCTCTTCATCGGTTTCGAGGAAGCTTCCGATAGTGTGAACAGGGAGTGTATCTGGAGTGCTCTACTCAGGAGGGGCACTCCACAGGAACGATTAGCTATTATTAGAGCAATGTATGATGGCGCAAAGTGTCACGTGCTGCACCGTAGGAAAATCCCAGACGAATTGGTGGTCTAATGCGGAGTCAGCTTGAGTTGTATCTTATCACCTACATTATTTCTTCTTGTTATCAATAGTGTTATCCTTTTTCATACTGCCTTGTTATCGAGGAATTCGACATCTTTCCTTGGACACCTCGACTACGCTGATGACGTCAGCTTGCTCTTTTACTGAGTCATGGACATTGCCTAAAGCGGAAACAAAACCAAGGTTCTCAGTCTGACGGGTCATCGCACTCTCCCTAGTTGCATTGATCGGCAGAGCATCGAAGACGTCGATCAATTTGTGTATCTTGGAAGCGTGGTTTCTGCCGACGGCGGAATCGAACTGAATGTTGCAGGACACATTAACAGCGCTAGATCCGCTGTCGCTGACCTGTATAAAATCAGGAAATGCAGTTATCTCAATACCTAAATTAAGTTGAACATGTTCTGCGTTAATGTCCTTTTTGCATTGCTATATGAGAATAGACCACGGAAAGTGATCTCTATTGTTAGTCAGAAGATCCAAGCGTTCGTCAACACCTGCCTGGGTCGTTCATTGAGGTACACTGACCTGATGCTATTAAAAACGAACGTTGAAGGCAGCGGATAGGTCGCAGGGAGGTAAGGAGGGGTGACAATTGCATTGCTGGCTATACCATGCGGTGGAATTCGCTCTCCAGGGATGGTCGACGAGCCGATCGCCCCAAAGGTACTTGGTTTAAAACCGTAGAGAAAGAGTGCATCTAATACAATCGCGGGGAGAGCTGAAGCGCAATTCAGATAAGCGTCAGCGGCGACGTGTGGGTGCTGTCAACGCACTATATTGTATCTCACCAAGGGGTAAATGGCAACCATATCGTACTGTTTACGCATTTGGTAGCCAGACTATTCGTTTTGGTGCGTTACTAACATTCAGTCTTAGATTCTAGTAAATTTATGCAGAAGCGAGAACTTTGACCTATTTTAACTTTGTTAGGAATGGTGCGATTTTCGCTAAGCTTAGTAGGATTATACTCGAAGTTATAGCTTACACTACTGCGGAAGCTTAATTAATGAGATCATCGCCAGCAAATTCAGCTGAAAGACGCATAATGGACCAGAGTAATAGAAGCAGTGAAGTTATTAGAGAAGCTGAGGGTGACGCGTTCATGTGGCTAAGATCAATGATCCAACATCTGGTGGAGTACGTTAGTCAGCGGAATAATGTTCACCACACGATCAAGGATCAAGTGCGTTCTATTAGAGCAACTTAGCTTGAAGCTCAAGAGCACGCAAAAGCATGTCAAGACGTTATGATTGCAGTAGCAAAACAAACTGTGCTAAATATATCTTCTCTAAGAAGCTCTTTGGCAAAGAAGTATTTCAAACGGTCAAGGATTCCTCAGAAATGAGCAATAAGCGAAAAAGTGGTCCCAATGAGCAGGCGGAATCTCTACAACGAACGGCCATTCTGCGTGGATGAAGTAGAAAGTAAGAAGCAGTTGTAAAAAGAGAGCCGGACGGGCTATCATATTGTACGCGGAGACCTTGCGTAAGGTCAAAACAGATGAATCCCTGATTGATTTGAGTCACAGCTATAAGATGAACACAGAAAAGTGACCTACTGCTAAAGCTTAAAGCGCCACTAGGCCGTTAAAATTAGCAAGGATTTGGTTGTGATCGAGTGCAAGGATCTGGATGAAATTACTACAAAATCTGTGATATGCGCGGCTTTCTAGTCTCAATTAGTACTACAATCAGTGATAGAGACTAATGTGTTACGATGTAGGAGGGCATTCGGAGACAGACGGAACACTCCTACTGAAAATAGTCCAGTACAAAAATGCTTCAAGTGCTAGTTGTTAGGTAACACAGTAAAGACTTGCACTAGCTTCCAAGACAGATGCAATCTGTGCCGTAAATGCGGAGACCAACGGTATTTTCCAAGGACTGCAACAGAAAACCAAAATACATATTCTGTATGATACCAAAAATAGCCGTAGCGTCCATATTGCAGGAAGCAGTATAGGCCCAGCGCTCAGAAAGGCGTTCATAATTAAGTTCAACCAAGTCTGAATCACTGTCGAGAGGTCTCAGATGTGCTTTCCAAGAGGGTCTTCGAAACCAATGTCAATTTAGTCATTGAGTGCGAGCAATACAAAAAGCTGCATAGTGAAGTGTGGATAGCAGACGAAAACAGCAAGGCAGCCATATGGAACTGTCGAGGTCGAGCTATCCAAAATGCGAAGAAAAAACCGGAGGATGGATTCGTACGTGCCAAGATAGGAGGTATAGCTGTTATGCAGCGCCGTGCCTCACATTAGAATTCACGTTATTCCCGGAGAATCTATCTTTCTTTACAATCGCAAAATAATAGCCGGTGGTTTCAACGCAAAAAAGAAAAGAATGCGGTAACAAAGAAGGTAATGCAGGAGGATAGATATTAATAGAGACGTTTCCACGTTTGAAAGTGCTATTTGTCAAGTCTGAACGAGTTAGCACTTTTCGGAGGGGAGAGTTGCAATCATTGGTGGACCTCAACTTCGTCAATGATGCGCAATGGAGGGGCATGTCAGCGAAGATTGCACACACATTATCTTCCAAACCTCGCGTAGAAATAATATGAAGCCAACAAACAGAACAATGATGAGCAACAAATATAATGCGATAAATTATTTTATTATCGGGAAGTACATAAGAAAAAGCCTCACAGGTGGTGGAAAAATTGCAAGCGGAATACGATGCATTCACGGCCACATCGAGCCTTTCCGAAGACACAATCCTAATTTCTGGTGGAATTCAAAAATCTAAGAATGTTGTCTCAAAACTAGAAGACGGCCCCCGTGCAGAAGAAACCAACCTGAATTCGTGGAGCTACATGCGCAATACAAAAATGCTAGGAAAATATTGCAAATAGCTATCATGGAAAGCGAAACCGAACGTTAGAAGCGGAGGCATACTGAAGCTAGCTCAGATCTATGGGGTGACATATATGGATCGGTAAGGTCATCCCTATAAGGCAGGCACTCCCTACCGATTGCTTGTCCTTACGCTCTTTCCAGAAGAGGTATACGAGGTTTCCGGCAGTGCATGTAAACCTTGACGAAGTTCCTGAAGTGGTAAATGATAAAGTTCTGGAGCTAGAAAAGAAACTTACTAAAAACAAGGCCCTAGCGCCAGATGGATTCCCGAATACCTACTTGAAAGTAGCAGCCAGAGGCCAATATGTCTGCCCAATACAATTGGCAAATTTTTTGAACGTACACGTGAATGTATACAATGTATTCCTCCCAATCGCAGAAATGGAAAGGGCCTGTCTAACAAGCAAATCGGATTTCGTAAGGAGAAATCATCCGTTGACGCAATGAAAATGTTGATTAATCTGGCACATGCTGCAATAGACATGAAGAAGAAGTCAAATGCTGTGCAGTGGTAACACTAGATGTGATGAAGGGATTCAACCCTGTAAAATGGAAAAAAATTATTGAAGCACTGGTCAAACTATAGGCGTCTATACACATTATACACATTGTCGTGGAATTTCTCTTGGGGAAAAAACTCTATTTCAACTTGCGGTGTGACACAGGGTTCTATGCTAGGTCTCTTGCTATGGCTAATTAAGTGTGATGGGGTATTGGCCCTACGCATGCCTTGCAGTATGGCAACCATTCGCACGAGGAATTTAATTAAGAGCTGACACAATTCTTGAGCGGAAGTGGAGGTGATCGTGCTTACTGACATCGATTTTGACACGACGATTCACTATAGCGCCTAAGATGCGTTAAAATGGCTGAAAAAGTGGAGCATGTTGTGTTCGATTGCTCCAAATTTACTGCCCACCGAACAAGATTGGAGGCTGTTTCAGATTGGCGCTCGTCATTGTCGAGTTCATGCTGGCGTCAATTGAGTCCTTATGAGGATTTGTCATAAGAAAGAAGATCAACTTAAGTAATTTTTTTTCCCTAAAGCTGAAATTGATATACCCCAAAGGGATATCACAAGTAAAATTTAATTTGCTTCTCATGTGCACTTCACTTCACATAATGAATACCACTCTTTGCACTTGTTCAGGTTTCAACTATGTAGCATTTTAATTAAGGATAAGAGCAGAACAATATGCAAAATTCTCTCACATTCTCAACAATTCCATTCACTATAGTAGATTCGCTGCTGTACAAAATCTCCAAGGACCAATCTGAAGTGGATAACTAGCCAAGCAGACACGCAGAACAGTACAGAATCTAAACAAAAAGAAGATCCACTAACAGCAAAAGCTATGTTTTTAGCCGAAAGGAATTAAAAAGCCAAAAAACATGTATCGTCCCAGTGAACTTCTGGAGGTTGCCTCCTACCTATTAGAACTCGAGCGTGTTCTCTTTGTATAGCTTCGCTTTACAACCTGATATATTATGCGTGAAACTAGACCAAAGCCGGCGCTCTCCATTCTTTGTCTGAATAACTTTTTAGATTTGAGTACTGTTCTATTCGCTGGAGTTAGCAGTAGAATACGCCGCGGGGGCATAAGTGAGTGTAGATGTGGATAATAAGAAAGAGATTCATTCGTCAATTTACGATAAGAAAGATGAGGGTTGGGAGTAGCTTCCATTTTGCGCTTAATATTCTGATTCCTCGGGGATTGAATATTTGTAGAGTTATTTTTGGTGATGGGAATCAAATTGTTTGCACTTAATTCGTATATGCAAAAACATTAATATTCTGAGGATTTGGATATCCTTTTAGGGTGTGCTTGGTTGGTGCATTCTTTTCAATTAATTTTCCGACCAAAAAATAACATTTAATGGGAACAGCGAGACCTGGGAAAGAGCATATGTGTAAAGTATAAGTCTGAATACTTTGAAGCTATTACACGAACTTGCAAGATTTTTCAATGACATGTTTATGTTATTGTCTCCTTTTAAAGAATAAACAAAGAACAAGTTTTTGTTTGTTCCCAACAGACACTTGCCATTTTCTGCAAAATCCAAACCTTCAAAAATATTTACTTTACCAAGTGCGTTACACTAGCCACAGATCTGCATTCAAGTTGTCTAGCACGTTGTTGGTGGCGCGAAATTGCACGTGTGTCTCTCCCTTTACATATAGCAGGTGGCGTGATTTTGTGTTGAGTCTAAGGGTGGCAACCCATATATGCGAAAGGGTGCAAGTTTTTTCCCAGAATATGGCCATGCGCGGTAACAAATGGAAGGGCACAATCAGTACTTTTTGAAACTGGTCCCATATTTAATATCGAGTGAAATGTAGGGGAGTGAGGGCTCAAAATGCAACCCTCACAAAGTGTAACAGGTCTTGTCTCTATCTAACCGAGAAATCTGAAAAAAATCACAGTGGTGCATCTAAACGAAATCAAGGCCTCCAAATACATCCCGTTTCGATACTTGCACAAATAAAGTTAATAATAGTAATTAGCATGTTTTAGAAATTTAGCCAGACACCCCCTTAAGTTCATGCTAGAAGTAGAAAATTTGGTAGTGGCATAAGGGATAACCTAAGGCATAACTTTAAGAAGCTTGAAGGAAATCCAACTATTATTAACAAAGTTACAGAAGGTGAAACTTTTACATTTTGCGTGATATTCTAAAACGTGAATGACGTTATCATAACATATCAGTTCGTTAATACCACAACAAAGCGAGCTCATATGAATGCGGGGTCGCATGGAAATACTTCGATTCAGTTTTTTAATCATTTATATATGAATATCAATTACACGAGGCAGAAATACGTATGTATTTATATGTATATGCTAATGAAGTTTAAGGGTAGTGCCAACTTCAGATGGATATATTTGTATATTAAACCAGGGTAATACGGTAATACGAAATGTTTGTTTGTTTAGGGTGATCATAGCATCTATCTGTAATATTTCCACTTGAGGCGATTGAGGCTTTTTCTAAGACTTGGCGAATATATGGACGCCGTATAAGCTTATTGTATATCCCTTGCTTCGCCTTGCAAAATATTATAGAATGCATTGTTTACAAAATGAGATTAGGGTGTTTCAGTCATTAGGCCCCACCTAGAATGAGACCTCTTCTCTCATTGTCACAATTTTGTTCTTGAATATTCTGTGAATGTTTAAATTGTTTATATATTAAGGTGGTTGGGTCATTATCCGTAGTCTCTATAACAATTCGACACTGGATGGGTACGCTGAATCTCAGAGCTAAATTTCGTAAATCCAAATAGGAATTATGACGGCTTTAGAGTTTTTGTATAGAAGCCAATACATATTTTTTGTTTTCAGCTTCATTCCAGTGCTATTGGTTTGATCTATTTCGTCTTCATTAGTCCTCTATCTAAAATACTTTACCTATCTACTGTTAAGGGATTACAGCACAATTGACTGAGGCCTTGACGCAATTATGCCACTTCAGGGTGGCAGAGACGTAACAACATTTGGTTTGATCTCCATTTTGTGGACTACTTCTCGATTTGCGTTAGGTGGACTGTCAGAATTTTTGATGTAACCGGGGGAGCGGAGTGGATGCTTAAGATGATAGTATCATCTGCAAGCTTTGAGGTTGTCAGGTTTGAGTCAGATAGTAGATCCGAAGTGTAGTTGAGGTAGGGCGTTGCTCCAAGGGTGAGCCCCACCATGGATATCGTAATCGCTAAATGTGAAGCTTCCGCTGCAAGACAATTGATTCAAAAATTCCATACAACTATACTGGGAAAACAACTATACTGGGAAAACGTGGTAAATAGCTTTGAACTCCTATTCCCGTTGATCCTTGAGCATGGACTTACTCTGGCTAACTGATTGTTTTGTTTCTGTTCGTTTTACTTGGACCATCGTGAGTATTCCATGCGTTGAATTACTTTTTGAAAGATTGTCTACACATTTGTGCGGAATAAAGAGCTACGCACCCTCAATCATTATTTCATTGAAAGGCTTATCTACTTTCGGAATTGAACCAGTTTCCTTCTTTAATTTTTTGTTATATGCATGCCCGCAAGATTCATAATCATGGGCGAGTGGGTCTGAAAATAGTTCATCGCACGGTAATTAGCTTATATTTCATCCAAGTCACTCATCAATTATCCAGAAGTTTTCGTCGACCAACAAGGGGGCTGTCCAGAAGAAATAATGTATAATTTAGTACTCGGATTAGTGCCTCCCACAACCAACTTCTTTAAGGAGCTATCAGTCTAGGTCCCCCCTCAAAATGTGTGCACCGAAAAGTGTAACAGGTCCTATTCTCGGAGCTTATCCAACCAAAAATTCTAAAAAAACACAGTGGTGCCTTCATATGAAATTTAGGCCCCGATATTCGCTTAAATAAAGTTAATAATAGCATATTATCATATTTAAGAAATTTACCCGAAAACCACCCTTAAATTCATGCTAGAAGCACAAAATTTGGTATGGTTGTAAGTCATAATATAAGGCATAATCTTGAAAAGTTTGACGAAAATGTCAAAGTTGTGTATTTCACGTGAATCTATCGAACTCGAAGACGTGTATGACTTCATCATCATAACAAGTGAACTCATATGAACGGCGGAGTTAGCAAATACATATGCACATCAAGGAATATTTTGAATTGGAGGTATATATGAATGGAAAATCGTGAATAGGGTATTTTTCACAGAAGATCAACACAAAACCTTTATACCTGAAACATTTAGCTTCCGGTATTCCAACTTCTTTGTATGAAGCTTTGCATCTAAACCATAAACTGATTTATTATTTAAGTCAGTGTAAGGAGGACCCCAAATTATGGGTGGGGCGTTTCGATTTACCTCAGTTTGTAGTGCGGTTTTCTAAACTTTACCATAATTCATGTTTTGCTGGGTTATGCCTTTGCAGTTGTCTACCGGGAATGATATCGCCATTGTTTCGGGCGTAATTGTTGCTTAATTTTAGCATACAGGTACGAGTAGGTTTTTAGCACGAGTCCTTATTCTTCTTACAATTAGCCGTTTTGCACAGAACTCCACAAATTACATAAGCACTTGGTAAATTCGGTATATAGGTAGATTGAACATTGGATATGTTTCGCCCTTCTTAGGTTTGATTTCATCAGGTTCGAATTCCACAGGATAGCACGGTTATTGGAGAATAGAGTTTAAGGAATTTCAAGTCAACATTCATTGAATAAAGCACTCCTCCTTCTACGAATGGTAAGGAGCTTAAATTTTGGATTTCAGGTTCAATTCCAATTCGAATTTGCCTTGGCTTTGACGTCAACCTTAATAATTTCTTTTACAGATCGAACCCTAATGTTCTCGGAATTTTATTAAAATAATTAAAAAAAATATGACATTTATGCCATATTCAATCTAATATAATAGCAGTCAAAACGCTGTGTTGACTCTAATCAGATGTTTGTGATTGGCCTGTTGGAAATTACAGCCTATAAGTATAATAATCCCACATACTCTGGTCCGCCCTTAATTTGACTGAAGAGTCCTCAAATCCTTAAGCAAAATATAATATTAGGTCTCAGTTTTATTAGGCGGTTTTTGTCCTCAATATAATTCATACAGATGTCGTATTTTTGGACTTATATAAGAGAAGTGTCTGATGAGTTGCCTGCGCCTTCGATGAAACCACAAATCTAATTATAAGAATGGATAGTTGACAATTGAATGTATACATAGGACGAACATGCAGACACGAGTTCAAGCTATTTCTTGACGAGCATAAACTGCACAAAGTATACTTGTGCTAAACCAGGCTGCACTGTAGCTTCCCAAATTTCAATTTATTGCCAGCTCACCGACTGCAATCCAATCTTTAAGATGGTCCCAACTTGACATAGTACGAACAACCTCATCTCTGATAAATTCCTATTAAACAAACTGTTGCCACTTCACAGGCCTGTTGAATCATGACCCTTGAAATCCAATCTTAATTTGCCTTCGTTGCTCCCGTTGAGTTTCCTGGACATTTTGATGTCCGTGGCTATCTACTCCCTGGCAAGATATCATAAACTGAACTATCTGTCCCTATTCCATCAATGGTGCCTGGCTTCCACAGGGCGAATTAGAAACTAATTAATTGCAGCGCTCCAGTTCGTTCCGACAATATAATTTCCAATGTTCTACCATAGACCAGAGAGATCATCAATAAACTCAAGCAACACAAGAAGTATGCAGCGAAGAAACTACAGTCAGTTCTCATAGGTACGAAAGGTTTTGTTGATATTTTATGTAAGAATATTTGAATTCACGATGGTTTCATTTATTCATAGCGCGTAATATATATACGTTGAATATATCCGATATACAATTCGATGAGGTAGAAACATTCTTTCTCTTAGGGAGCAATAATTTGATGCAAAAAGAAAACAAATTTTGACCCACTATAACTTTGTTAATAATTGTACAATTTCCACCAAATTTACCAGTATGACACTTCATATCTTCATACCATATAATAATTTACTGCTATTAACTTTATTTGCGCAGATATGGTGACGGAGAGCAGATATTGTGAAGTCCAAATACTATGTGCATGGATCGCCATAATTTTTCTCAAATTTTTTGGTTGGATAGTTTTTTAGAACGGATTTTGAAAAGGTTTTGTTTTCAGCAAAACATACGAGCAGCTAGTGTATCTATAGTCCAAATTTAATCCATGCAATTAACTTTTCACTTCAGCTTTTTACCAATTCGAGCCAAAGACGAAATTCCTATACCTATTTTGTCAGTCCAAGTATTGTTAAGGCATCGATTGCGGTTCCGAAAAAGAAGAAATCTGTCGGACAAGTAGTACCACTACCGCAAAACCAAAATATGTGTTCATAGTATTTCCACCATTTTATGCTTAATTATCAACTAATTCGTGCTCGTAAAGTCATCTCAACAAAGACCACTGCATCCAGATTTATATAGGCGTATTTCTACCCCTTATCGACTAGTATTGAGACTCAAATAACTAAGAGTTAAGTACGCATTTCTTGTCCTCAAGACAAATATTATTCTGAGTAGCAATCAATCAATCGGTCAACTATCATAACCTGCCTCCTGTACCTAAGGAAAACCTTCGCCCCAGATGGTAAAACAGATTATTTGTTAAGCTTTTCGAAATTCCCAACTTGAATCCACACCTCTCAGAGCGGACAGAAATCCGAACTCAATATCCAATAAAAACCTTCGTCTTTTTATACATCCCCGGTTAGGATTCCATACGGCCCACCCCTTCCAGCCACTGTCCGCTCCTTGTTCACTGCAAACATACTCAAACCAAACAGATTCTCTACTACTCCTGCTAAAATCCATGCATAGACGCCTTTTTGCCCGTCATATCCTCAGGTATATTTCATATTTAAGGCGATGCAGGTTCAGATCCATGCTCCCCACTCTCCAGTTTCATTTCATTTATTAATTCATTTCTATCATTAGTATTCATCTTAACTTCTAATTCCTAACTCTCTCCGGCCTGTTACCGACTCTACTTTCCCAAGGTTTCTTTCTCATTCCAACTAATTTTTAAAAAATTTCTAAAGCAGTGGATTTTTATTTCGATTTTTCCTCCAAACTGACATGTAAATATTTCTTTATAAACCCCTCTTAGTATTTAAAATGGTGAACATCGTACAACCGGGAATTCGATTCGATTTTGTGCTAGACAAAACCTTAAAGGGGATTTCATATCTTACGAAAGTCTCAAAATGTAGGAAATATAATGAGCAAATTCAAGTATTGTCCAGGATCATCGCCCAAGTTTCAATGGCACATCATTCAAGTGATTTATTTTACCATCAACAATCCGCTTTACACATATACATACTATACACCCCCCGTACGAACTTCAATATACATATAGATATATAACAAACCCATTGACAAACCCCTATCAATGACATTCGAAACCTTTCCTGTCCCAATTTCCACCATTAAATTTCAGGAGCACATCTCAACTCCACCTTTTTCCTGCTTAAACATAAAATTTAATCACCTTCACATTTCTCTCCTTCAACAACTTACACAACCCACAAAATCGTGATCACACCTAATCCAAGGGCCACGTACAAAATTCTTCGAGTGCACCTTGCACTCCTTGAAGTTCTCCGACACCATGTTTGAATTGTGTGCCCAGCACTTTCTTCCGGATTGGATTTGAGTTTCTCGAGAGTTTTTATGATTTCCACTCTACGAGGAAGTAAGAATGACGACCAAGGACCACAGGACCACAGGAACGACCAGCAGCTAATTTGTACTGACCAGAAAGGGGATTTTATGTGATATTTGTATATTTTAGTCCAAGAATCCTTGAACGCTCCTTGAAAACCGAAATTTCTCTAGACGTATTTCACCTCTCTACACTTCAAAAGATAGAGTGCAGAAAGGAAGTAGAACTGCATGGACCCGATATTATGCAGTCAGGAAGGTCGTAAAATGCTTGCGGTTTTTTGTGCTGAAGGTAGCATGCCGCTCCTTGGAGGAATCATATAATTAGAAGGCGATAATTTGAAATGGAATTACTTCACGGATGAATAGGAGAACATTCCATTTTTTGGATTAATGCTCAAAGCGAACAGAAATTAATATTTCATTGCTTGCAGGACAAGTTTTTTAATAACGATCTAAGTCCTATGGTTCTATGCATGAATGAAATGTTCATCTATGCATCTGGGCTGGTTGGAAACGAGAAGTAGTTCTGGACCCAAAATTAGATTTTATTTTACGATTTCATAAGTTACGAACCTTTGTTGCCAGTCGAGTGCTCCACTGGGATCCTTAGCATAAGCGTCCCACATATTGCACCATTCCTCTACAGAAACCTGCAAATCAAATAGAAAGCAATTTTGATGAATCTCAAAATGTTTTTCATTTTTGAATGTTTCATAAAATTAATTTATTTTACAAAAATTTCAAAGAATTGTTTGTTGGCAATTGATGAATCCGTATTTATATCGGCTTTTGATCATTGTAAATGCCTAAAAATCAGTGAGAAAAGAAAATTCTCTTTAATTTTGGGCTGTCAGATGAAGAGCATAATTACAAACCAAGTATTGACGCCACTCTCCATCACACTCCTTGTACACCTTATGGTGGTGGGGTAGTCCGTAGTAAGTTGATTGCTACACTAAGAATATACAAAATATGAATATGGAAGCTACGGATATCGAATGACAAGTCACGTCCGGGGTATGGATTTTGTAAGGTGCACCAAACAGGCTGAATCCTGCCCATCAGCATGTTGTCTTCTGCTTCTACCAGGAAAAGCGGAAGAAAAGAAAGCTGATAATGTTTACCCAACTGGTCTAGTACCGGTATGTAAAAAGGGATCTATACGGACCGGACACCAAAAACCGGAAAAATGCAGGAAATCAACTATACGACTTTTGAATTGCGTTTGTGAGAAAAGTGATAATGCAAACTGATAAAACTTCAGGAACTAATAGTGTGAATAGAAGGAGCTTGTGGGAAGTTCAAAATGAACTGGATCCCCAAACAAATATTTAAGGCCGTGCAGAGTCCTTAAAACGAATGACTTGACCAATTTGAACATAAAAAACTCTAGTGTTTACGTGCTTCCTTTACGCTTGGAAGTGCATCATTTGAGAGAACTAGTGACAGAATTGGGCAGGGGAGAATTATATGTTTCTGCAAACCTTTTAACATCCCAATGTGGCAAGAGAGGCTTGAAGATTGATTGAACAATTGATATCAGCGAAAATCAAGAGCTGCCATACTGTCTTTGCCTTGCAGTACATGTCTACTTATTGTCAGAGGGTCAAGTACCTTCATACCGATGTGTGCGAAAGATAACTATATAGACTTGAAGATCTTCAGAAAGATGATAACAGTTAGTTGCATCCCTTACATGAATACCAACATCCTAACCAGAGCAAAATGTACGGAGTCAAGAAGCAGCTCTGAAAGGCAAGTAGGCGATGTTTATGTTAGTAGACATTGAAAGACGCCTTTACAAAAAAAGAACATTATATCGGTAATACTTTAGTTAAGTGGATTTGTGCTATATAGTGTACTGGAGTAGACGTTGATCGTTACGCGACACCAAAAGCAAAGATGAGATGCTTGCAAGGGGGTATGCTATGTCCACTCCTGTGGAGAATGTTAGTTGACTCCATGCTGTACGTACTACAAAACCGGTTAATTTATACCCAAAAATATGTGGATGACGTGGGTGCGATATATCTTCATAATCATCAACAGTGCAACAACCGGTATCCGGTCTAGACCTGCCTTAATAAGGAACTCCAGACATCCCGGTTTTGCGCCGAGGTCCACCAATCCGATATCCGTAAAAGCTGTCTGGCGTCCTGACCTACGCCATCGCTCCATCTTAGGCAGGGTCTGCCTCGCCTTCTTTTTCTACCATAGATATTGCCCTTATAGACTTTCCGGGTGGGATCATCCTCATCCATACAGATTAAGTGACCCGCCCACCGTAACCTATTGAGCCGGATTTTATTCACAACCGAACGGTCGTGGTATCGCTCATAGATTTCGTAATTGTGTAGGCTGCGGAATCATCCATCCTCATGTAGGGGGCCAAAAAATCTTCGGAGGATTCTTCTTTCGAACGCGGCCAAGAGTTCGCAATTTTTCTTGCTAAGAACCCAAGTTTCCGAGGAATACATGAGGACTGGCAAGATCATTGTCTTGTACAGTAAGAGCTTTGATCCTATGGTGAGACGTTTCGAGCGGAACTGTCTTTGTAAGCTGAAATAGGCTCTGTTGGCTGACAACAACCATGCGCGGATGTCATCATCGTAGCTGTTATCGGTTGTGATTTTCGGCCTTAGATAGGAGAAATTATCAACGGTCTCAAAGTTGTATTCTTCTATCCTGCGTGCGATATATAGGCCGCCATATATATAATTGTTAAACTTAAGGGTATTATTTATAAACAAGTCGGGAAACCGGAAGCTTGACTCTTCAGGTATAAAAGGTTTTGTGTTTCCCCCATGTGAGGAGCATAAAATAGTTCTCTATTGGCTTATAGCATTGACTCGAGATATTGAAATCGCTCAGTTCTGGGCAGGTTACTGTCATTGCCAGAACTCAGCGATTTAAATATCTCGAGTCAATGCTATCAGCCAGTGGAGAACTGCGTAATGAAATTGTTTCACGCATTAACGCCACCTGGATGAAGTGGCATTCCCCAACTGGTGTTCCTTGTTGTCGACGTATCAGCACACGTCATAAATCTAAAATTTACTGCGATGTCGTCCGCCTGCCGCTCTCTATATTTCTGAGTATTGGCCGACTATAAAGGTCAATGAACGGCGTCTTGCGGTAATGGGGACGAAGATGTTGCATTGCACTGGTGGCGTGACACGTTTTGATTTCGTCT
This sequence comes from Hermetia illucens, assembly GCF_905115235.1. Lineage (NCBI taxonomy): Eukaryota > Metazoa > Arthropoda > Insecta > Diptera > Stratiomyidae > Hermetia > Hermetia illucens. Next base: position 70,825,802 of record NC_051851.1, read on the forward strand.
GAATTGAGAAAATCCGCGATCGATATGGGTTTGTATCGATCGTGGAAAAACTGCAAGAGAGGCGTTTTCGAAGGTGTGGTCACGTAATTCCCGCTAACGAGAATTCAGTAACCAGTATTGGTGAGAACATCAAAGTCAACGGTAAGCAACCAAAAAGCCGGCCAAAAAAATGGTGGTTTCATGCACTGGATGGGGATTCAAAGGTCTCGCGATTACATCCTGATCAGGCATTTGATAAAATAAAATGACGAAACCGATCACCAAGAGCCGACCCCGCTTGTGAACTGAAGGCTGAAGAAAAATAAAAAGACGTGAGGAGCGGCGAGTGCACGACAGCTCCGTGTCACATAGCTAAAAATTCCATTGCCCTCTATTTTCTAGAAAGCGATTTAAATAAATCATTTGATGGAAAGCCCTGTATTGACAATAGTCAACCTCATACCCTTCACACTCTGAGTTTAATGTTATTAGCAAATGCCAAGAATTTAACCAACATCAAATACAAAAAAAATTGGTATACCTACGATGAACCTAAGGGGAGTTTTTTAGTCAATTTCTAACAGTTGATAATATACTATTAGTAATTTTATTTGAGCAGATACCGGAATGTGAAATCTCTCGAAGATTAGATTTCTCATAAATGTTTTACACAAAACCAAAATTTATACCACTCGCTGTATGCGTGTGATTTCATAGCTTCCATCTGTCCACCAAATTTCGTTCGGATCGGTGTAGCTGTTTTGGAGAAAAATGTGTGTGACAGACAGACAGACAGACATTGAATCGATTTTAATAAGATTTTTTGTAAAAAAGACGGAACTGAGTGATTTTTTTCTTCATATATTCAAAGTACTTTAACGATGGCAGCTCATAGACTAATTCGTTTAGGTCTCTAGAAAAACAGCAGATATGCAAGGTACAGATTATTGAAAAAGATATCAGCAAAGCTAAAACTAGTACTTGTAAAGCCTTCTGATTCTTGGATTGTACAATAAGAGCATGTTTGGTAAAAAATATGAAAATATCCTGAAAATTAGAAAAGCACCTTAAAACCCCCTAAATGCTGTTTGTTTGTTCTCTATACATAGACTCAATGGGGTGGAACTTTTCGGGGTACCTGGTTATTGTGAACCAAAAGGAAATGGAATCTCTGATGCCTTAACAATTTCTCCCATGTCAAGAAAGAACCAGCAACTGGATTATCAGTAACATTGGCTAATATAACCTCTCAAAAACTGGGAAAAACTTTCCCGCAGGAAAAAGTAGCAGTAGTAGTGTTCCTATTAGAACCAAACAAAAATATTCCGAAATCCATCCTGCTGAAAAACAAAAAGACTTGCAGAAGTATAATAAGCCGCTAAGTCTAATAAAGATGTGGAATCCGCGGGACATTTCCTATGCAGATGCCCCACCGATGGACGCATCGGACATTAGATTTTTGGTGTTGGTATACTTCAGTTTTACCATATGGACTAACGGAAATCATCCGACTCATATACAAGTCGCGGATATTGTGGGGCGTCGAGTACAGTAGCCTGTTACCGTCTAAAGCTCGATTCATACGATCTAGCAGCTAGCGTGTCCAGTACTAAATAGCAGCAGACACAAAATAATTGTTCCATACATCTGCTATGAGAGTATTCATACCATCCAGAAGCAGGCGTTCCGCATCCCCACAGACAGCACACAGAACAGCTGGAAGGTGCCCAGTCGGGAAGCATAAAAAGCATAAAAAAGAAATGTAAAGTCAATTTGTCGCACAGAATATGTTTACTTATATTAACGTATATGGTTGGTGTTTACTCCGCAAGTTATGTGATCTGTTCCTAACAATTTCTTCTATAACCGTCGGTCCGGGGTTCTTACTGCTTGGTCTGCGCCGCCATCCTTTAAGCTTGCTCCCTAGTTAAGGTCAGCGCCCGCAGACTCATATGTGAATCTCTGGATTGTATCCGAAAAACAAAGACAAACAATGAGAATGATGGCGGCGTTAAAGTGTCTGAAGAAACCTGTAATTTCCAATCTTAGAAACTTTGAAATTACAAAGGCCATGCTATTCTATTCTTGTTACCAAAAAACCTGTGAACTCTTAGACGTGTTCGAGAGAAGAATCCTCCGAAGAATTTTTGGTCCCCTATATGAGGATGGACGATTCTGTAGCCTACATAACGATGAAATCTATGAATGATACCATGACCGCCTGGTTGTGGATAAAATCCGGCTCAATAAGTTGCGGTGGGCGGATCACTTAATCCGTATGGATGAGGATGACCCCTGTGGGTCTGGTTTTCCCGGGGCCCCAAATAGAAATTTCAATGTGGAAAGGGATAATAGGGGCCTAGATAATTTTTACCCTAGGCCTATAATTTTCTCTCTATGGCACTGGTCGTATGCGAAATAAAAGTTTCTTAATAAGCGAATTTAAACCTAACAGTTTTGAAGTTTAAACTTAAGGCCAAGTAAGTTGCTTTAAACATTTTTAGATAAAGGCAATATTATGGTAATAAGTTGAGAAGCTTCCCTGATGTATCTTACTGGGAACCTCTCTTTCCCACTCTTGGCGTAAATTATGTTTTTCATTGGGGAACTGCGCACTGTATTTAAACACCAAAAACAGCTACTAGTAAATCAGGCACTCTATCTACAAGTCGACACCGCCCTTGCTACAGGATACAATTTTGTTACCTTTGTAGGGTGCTAGATGAGTGACGCTAAATGCAAATGCTCAACGATCTGAGAGGCACCCTGCTCAACAAAGCATTCTAAAAAGTGCACTACGCAGAAAACCACAAACCTTCCAAACTACAGTTTCCAAGTCTGTGCTGGGTCAGAGGACCCATCAGGATTACAATGTTACCTTTAAGAAGACTCACCTGAACTGAGTGTATTTGCCCAAAGAAAGCATTTCTCTTCACTATATCGGAATTCCTTGTTGGTGCAAAGCACTCATAAAACAAATGAGAGGATTTCGGATCGGCATATTTTCAAACAGTTTCAATGTTAACACTGGTCAAAATGGAAGGGGACATCACAATGCTTAATTAACACAAAGAATAAAATCTTTTTCTTAAAATTGACTGGATATGGAAAGTGGATGCCTTGATCCTTGATCCAAGATTCCTTGTTGCCTATTGAAGGAAATTAAATTATCTTTCGTAATATAAGGATTTCGGCCAATTCGGAAAATCTTGTTTCAGAGATTATTGTCTACGATCTTGTATTATGCACAAAAGCAGAGTTTCTAAAATCCTGGACTGAATTTTCAGATCTATGTGGGGATTCGTACTGCACAAGTAATGTAATATTGGAACGATAGTGTTCCATGTATTGTCGAAGTTTTCGTTCGGACAAAATTCTAATTAGTTTTTCAGAATGTTAGTCTGAAGGTCCATTTTCAATACTCACTGCATATAATTCCGACCCTGAATTCCAAAATTCTGCCCTAAATAACGTAATGCCTCCTTTGAAACTGAAGCCAGAAGACATGGATGCAAGCTTAGCTGTAGGGGTTATCTCTTGTTCGTGTTTTCAAATAAATATTTTAAGGTCCTTTTAATTCAATATTCTTACGTCAATAAGAGCATCAAAAAGGACGGACACTCTCAGCTACGGGAACTCTGCACCAATTAATATTTATCCTTATGACACCATCAAAACTATATTATAAACTTTCAAAAGGCAGCCGCAATTACCAGGACCATTATCACTCCATCCTGCAATGAAAAGTATCTAAGCTCCCAAAAACAACTTAGCAACTTCATTATAACATTTATTGGGTTTTGAATACTCTATTGATTTGCAATTAACTTGTTATTCTCCTCTTATAACAATATCGGCATAATTAATTGGGCAATTGTAAGAAAGTACAGCATAAATCATTTAGCGAACAGTTCTAGTGGAGGATACCCAGGATGTAAATTTTATGGTAGCCTTACAGGCTTGCAAAAAGTTCGCAAGACCAACTTTGTTTCGAGTTTTTTATCCGTGAAAGATATAATGAGGATCGTTATACTCGAAATATACATTGGATTTGGCAGGAAATGCCGTGGCGTTCGCGGGGAAATATATTTTGGAAAAGAGCGATAAATTACAGCTGCCATATTTGCTGGCATTCAGGAGAAAAATGCTAGCTTTGGCAGCAACCGATAATTACTCTTTGGTTTCATTCTTTTCAGTGGAGTAACTTCTTGTGTTAGGGAAATGCGGAAGACATATATTCAGTATTGATGTGGACAGCTGATAAGATTTATCGCTTTAAACTTACAGTTAGAAAACGACGATCTGTCCAATGGAATAGAGAGAAACAAAGATACCATCTGGATAGCCAGATGCGTGAAATAAGAGTATTTTGAAATCAACAGGGAAATAGAATTATTGCTGAGTGCATTTATGCTTACTAATACACTTTAGCCCTTCATTAGCAATTTTAATCTAGTTCGATTGATACTAAAGTAATTAGCTCGTTCCAATTTGCGTTAGGTGATAGATCGTTGTTAAGGTTCTGACAAGAGAAGGGGTGACACTTTCAGAGATTTGTTCAAATTCAGGGATGATACTTTTTCTAGAACCTGTGCATATTACTTAAAAGTTCTTCTGAATGATGGGAACTGATGGAGAGCACTCTCAGGGTCACCAGTTCCTAATTCCTAGTTCCTATAAAGAAATACTCAAGCGACTATTTTTCAAGAGAGACTTCGCGCTTGGTCAATGTGCAAGTATTTACGGGACCAAATGCAAGTATTTACGGGACACAAAATAATTTAAGCGGATCGCTAGGATGTTTTCCAGCTGATTTGTTGCTTCTCAGCGAGCAGAACCAAGATGGGAATTTACTGCTGCCAGTTAGGTGAGAGATGCGGTGAACTTATTAACGCATGACCAAACCTCTCTCAAGAGAAGTACACAACCAGAAGACCCGGACACGGATAGAAGAACTGCCACTGAAGCGTTAATAAAGTCAAAAATTAGCAAAGGTATGCTCACTATCCACTGTAAAGAAACTGATGTAGGCAGTCTTGTCCGTCAAGGACATAACAGCACCGGGATTGGATGGTATTCCCAACGACGAACTGAAACTTATATTCAAGTATACCATAAGTCAAACTTGTTACCTAGTGATTTTAACGCATCTTTGACAGCAGGTGTTTCGTCCTCTTCGAATATTGCACACAATGGTGAAGTTGCTTGCGAAGCTCATCAAACCAAGGTTGACTGACGCATCCCCAAGGCAGTTCGGGTTGAAAACAGGGAGATCCATAGTATAGATGCAGTTCATCGAGCCGAGGCACACAGCCGCCGATCTCGACGGATAGTGCTCCTCATAACGCTTGATGTCAGAAATGCCTTCAATTCCGTAAGATGGAGAGATACGCTAAGCAAATTAGAAAACTCATTGCATGTGCCAAGCTATCTCTTGCGGATATTGAGGGATTATCTGAAAAATCGCTCCCTGAGACGCTAGAGAGTCAAAGGAGGATGGAAATCACGTCGAGAGTATCACAGGGATCCGTCCTAGGGTCGGACCTCTGGAACACTTCCTACGATAGTCTGCTGAGGCACGATATTCCCGAAGACTCGCGCCTGGTCGGTTATGCAGACGGCACTTGTTGCCGGACGCACTGTTGGACAGGCGCAAAGCAGATTTGGCATATTGATGCGACGGGTAAGCAGATGGATGACTGCTCATGGTTTCAGCCTTGCGCTGGGAAAAACCATCTTGACCAGAAAGAAAATCTCGACCCTGCGTCTCATATCGATTGGTGATCGGATGGCAAGGAGCGCAAAGCTATCTATCGCCGTAAGGACGAGAACTTAAGAGAAGTGGTTGCCCGTGAAGAACGTCAACGCACCCTTGTAGAGTGGCAACTCTCTTGGCAAAATCAGCCAAGGGGCGAAAGGACTGCGCGGCTCATCGACAATTCAGACCCGTGATTGAACCGAACGCACGGTGAGATTGATTACTTCCTTACCCAACTTCTAAGCAGGCATTGTTCGCAGATGGGCCGTGCATCTCATCAAAGACCTCTCCTCGCACAAAAATATTTCAACCTCTTCCCCGCTCACGCCAGTATTTATTTGATCCTTTCGATTGGTTATTGTTTTAATTTTTAATTTAATTTCCGCTTGGTTGTTTTGAGTAATTATGATTTCACTTTCAGGTTTCACTACGCTGCAGCAGCCGTGGTACGCTTTGCCTTGCCTCCATCAATTGCATATAGTTCTTTACATAGGATATAACGGAAGTTGACTTGCGTTGCGATTACGGATGGTAATTTTCTTATTTTTTGGAGGCTTTTTTTCGAAATTATATTTACCAAGGACTGAAATGAAATGAATATTAAGAGCTCGTTTAACGAATGGACGCCTCTAGGGTTCACTATGTGTTGCTCATGATGTATCGATCAAAACTTTATGTTAACAAGTGCACCATTATTGGGCTCCCCTTTGGGGTTGGGATAGCCATATTCCCTAAGACAGATTTATGTACAATCTTTTGTAATATCGGGTAGATCTTTTAGTTCCGCTGCGCTTTTATAATACAAGGCTACGATAGCGATTGACAGAGTAGAAAAGTCGTTTGTTTTTCGTTCATTTCCCTGATCGTATTCCAAGAAGCTACGATTATCTTCAGCAAAAACGAAGTATTCACTATTAGTTTCACCAATCAAATTACTCTTTAAATACCATAACTTGCTATATTTTCCCATGTGTTGATTTCCTTTTATGTATGTGAACAAATCTCAAAACTGTTATCAATTATGTAATTCACACCAAACTTTGGAATTGTTACTTTTATTAATTTTGACGAGTTATGCGGTAAAATTGACTGAATACTCTATTTACGAACTCCTCAATGTAATTTTTAGTTTAATTATTGCAACTAGTGCTAAACCCCGGTCCAGTTTAGGGAGCATTCCAATTACGCAGTGCTAAACATAAACGAACATTTCAGAAATAGGTGAGAAGAATGCAATTCAGACGAGGCTTCCTTAGGGTGAGATAGTGATCATGATGATGAATGTCAATATGGGCTTTGCGAACCCATCGCTCGCACATCTAACATGTGATGAAGAGGTATGAAGTTATTACCATTGTCGTCATCGGTGGTACGCTGTTTGAGCAAAGAGCTGTCGCAAGGACTGGGACTAGACTGACTCCCGCCGTCGCACCTTCTTCTCCCGACCACATTACCACCCTGTAAACTGTGGAGTTTAGATCAACACTTCACAAGGTGGTGACTAAAACACTTCACAAGGTTTCGCAGCGTCAACCAGGTGTTTGTTTGGAATGGTGTGGCCAGAAGGTTTTCCGAAGAAACCAACAGTTGTCATCAGAGCGACATGTGATCGAAGTAACATGTTAGAGGTATTTGAGGTAGAAAAATTGCATCTTATCAAAGATATTATTGCTTCTTGTTATTGAGGATGTTCTCTATGCCAAATGTACTGTGGAGGGATTGAAACTCATTTACGCTCACACAGTCGAAGAACTTGGCCAAATGGCTCTGGCTTTCAAAAAGGAGACATGCAGAGTCCTCTTGAAAATAATCGACAACAAAAACAACGAAAAAAAGGACCATTCTTCCTATCTCCCTTAATGAGCAGAGCATTGAAGGCATTCATAAATTTTTAAAGTTTTGTTTAAAAGAAAACCTAATTAAAATCAGTTCACTGACTGTCTGTCCGTTTGCCCAGTTTTCTTAGAAATGACTGGACCGATTGGTACGAAATTTAGTGGAGATTGACAATAGTGAATCCGCACACATATGGTGAATAACACGTTCCACGTTGAACTTAAGAGGGAGGAGGGGGTTCCCATATACCTAAAAGAAGGCTACAGATTTTTTTCTCACCGAATAAAATCATGTGGGGAATCAAATGAAAGGTCCCGATTAGTACTTTTCGAAGCATATATCAGTTTTGACATTGCTTGCAAAGTGGAGAAGCACTCCAAAAGACATCAATTATTTCAAACAACCGTGCTTAGAAATTACCCAACCGAAAAGTCCGAAATCATCGTGGCCCGCGCAGACGATATCTAGACAATAAATTTCTGCTCAAATAAAGTTAATAATGGTATATTTTTGTATTTTGAAAATTTACTGCTAAAAGAAGGGGAGGGGAAGGGGAGTACTGTAGAGCAGGAAAACTTTGATTAACACAGGTGAACATTGAGGTTAGACTAGACTAGATTCTTGACAGATTGATCTTTCTCGCAGTCCACAAATCAACTTTAAAGCACATGTAGACCATTTTGGCGAGCCTCCGTTTTGTGACATTGAACTTTTTCCAACCCCACAGTAGGCACCATCTGTTGACGCTATGGCAGTATGTTTATTGGTCGACGCATTGCATGCAAAGGCGTTAACAGGTCCTACCTTTTTACCAAGTTTCCTCTCAATAGAAGTAACGGTTTCTGAGATGATAGGCCTGACAGAGAGACGCACAGACGGACAAAAGAACAGGCAGACAGTAAACCGATTTAAATTAGGTTTGTTTTACGCGAAATCTCAAAAATAGTTTTATTGTCAACTCCTTACTATCCTTCGGTTCATTTATTGCATATTTAAATTTATAAAATATTTCAACGATTTCCGACAAATTAAATTATTGTTGGCTATCAATTTCTTTGCTGTTTTTATTCACTGCCACAACACAAATTACCCCCATTCTCTCGCCTAATTCAACCGAAAGGCATTTCAATCGTCTCCTCGCAACCCGATTTTTGCGGTCATATATTCAATGATGACCCTTTTAG